>NC_073235.2:7505000-8755000 GCF_029281585.2 Gorilla gorilla gorilla | reverse complement strand
CAGATGGCAGTGTAGATATTTACATGTTCGTACAGATGGCGGTGTAGATATTTCCATGTTCATACAGATGGCGGTGTAGATATTTCCGTGTTCATAGAGATGGCGGTGTAGATATTTCCATGTTTATGCAGATAGCGGTATAGATATTTCCATGTTTATACAGATGGTGGTGTAGATATTTCCATGTTTATAGAGATGGCGGTCTAGATATTTCCATGTTTATAGAGATAGTGGTGTAGTTATTTCCAATTTTATAGAGAGAGCGTGGTGGTTATTTCCAAGTTTATACAGATAGCGGTGAAGATATTTCCATGTTTATACACATAGCAGTGTAGATATTTCCATGTTTATGCAGATAGCGGTATAGATATTTCCATGTTTATACAGATGGTGGTGTAGATATTTCCATGTTTATAGAGATGGCGGTCTAGATATTTCCATGTTTATAGAGACAGTGGTGTAGTTATTTCCAAGTTTATAGAGACAGCGTTGTAGGTATTTCCATGTTTATGCAGATAGCGGTGTAGATATTTCCATGTTCATACAGATAGCGGTGTAGGCATTTCCATGTTCTTACAGTTAGCGGTGTAGATATTTCCATGTTCATACAGATGGCGGTGTAGATATTTCCATGTTCATACAGATGCCGTTGTAGTGATTTCCATGTTCGTACGGATGGCAGTGTAGATATTTCCATGTTCATACAGGTGGCGGTGTAGATATTTCCATGTTTATACAGATAGCAGTGTAGTTATTTCCATGTTTATAGAGATAGCAGTGTAGATATTTCTATTGTTATACATATAGCTGTGTAGATATTTGCATGTTCATTCAGATAGCGGTGTAGATATTTCCACGTTTATAGAGATGGCGGTGTAGATATTTCCATGTTCATACAGATGGCGGTGTAGATATTTCCATGTTCATACTGATAGCGGTGTAGATATTTCCATGTTCATACAGATAGCGGTGTAGATATTTCCATGTTCATACAGTTAGCGGTGTAGTTATTTCCATGTTCATACAGATGGCGGAGTAGATATTTACATGTTCAGACAGATGGCGCTGTAGATATTTCCATGTTCGTACAAATGGCCGTGTAGATATTTCCATGTTCATACAGATGGCGGTGTAGATATTTCCATGTTTATGCACATAGCGGTTTAGATATTTCCATGTTTATACAGATGGTGGTGTACATATTTCCATGTTTATAGAGATGGCGGTCTAGATATTTCCATGTTTATAGAGATAGCAGTGTAGTTATTTCCAAGTTTATAGAGATAGCAGTGTAGATATTTCCATTGATATACAGATAGATGTGTAGATATTTGCATGTTCATACAGATAGCGGTGAAGATATTTCCATGTTCATACAGATAGCGGTGTAGATATTTCCATGTTCATCCAGATGGCGGTGTAGATATTTCCAAGTTTATAGAGATAGCACTGTAGTTATTTCCATATTTATAGAGAAATCTGTGTAGATATTTCCATGTATATGCAGATAGCTGTGTAGATATTTCCATGTTCATGCAGATAGCTGTGTAGATACTTCCATCTTCATACAGTTAGCGGTGTAGATATTTCCATGTTCATACAGTTAGCGGTGTAGATATTTCCATGTTTTTACAGATGGTGGTGTAGATATTTCCATGTTTATAGGGATGGCAGTCAAGATATTTCCATGTTTATAGAGATGGTGGTGTAGTTATTTCCAAGTTTATAGAGACAGCGTTTTAGATATTTCCATGTTTATACAGATAGCGGTGAAGATATTTCCAAGTTTATACAGATAGCGGTGTAGATATTTCCATGTTTATGCAGATAGCCGTGTAGATATTTCCATGTTTATAGAGATAGTGGTGTAGATAATTCCTATTTTATACAGATAGCAGTGTAGATATTTCCAAATTCATACAGATAGCGGTGTAGATATTTCCACATTTATAGAGATGGCGGTGTAGATATTTCCATATTCATACAGATGGCGGTGTAGGTATTTCCATGTTTATAGAGATGGCGGTGTAGTTATTTTCATGTTTGCACAGATGGCAGTGTAGATATTTCCGTGTTTACACTGATAGCGGTGTAGACATTTCCATGTTTACATGGATAGCGGTGTGGATATTTCCATGTTCAAACAAATCGCGGTGTAGATATTTCCGTGTGCATAGAGATGGCGTTGTAGATATTTCCATGTTCATACTAATGGCGGTGTAGATATTTCCATGTTCATAGAGATGGCGGTGTAGATATTTCCATGTTTATGCAGATAGCAGTGTAGTTATTTCCATGTTTATAGAGATAGCATTGTAGATATTTCCATTGATATGCTGATAGTTGTGTAGATATTTGCATGTTCATACAGATAGCGGTGTAGATATTTCCATGTTAATACAGATAGCGGTGTAGATATTTCCATGTTCATACACATAGCGGTGTAGATATTTCCATGTTCATACAGATAACGGTGTAGACATTTCCATGTTCATACGGATAGCGGTGCAGATATTTCCATGTTCATACCGGTAGCGGTGTAGATATTTCCATGTTCATAGAGATGGCAGTGTAGATATTTCCATGTTTATGAAGACAGCGGTATAGATATTTCCATGATTTTACAGATGTTGGTGTAGATATTTCCATGTTTATAGGGATGGCAGTCTAGATATTTCCATGTTTATAGAGATATTGGTGTAGTTATTTCCAAGTTTATAGAGACAGTGTTGTAGATATTTCCATGTTTATACAGATATCGGTGAAGATATTTCCATGTTTATACAGATAGCGGTGAAAATATTTCCATGTTCATACAGATAGCGGTGTAGGTATTTCCATGTTCTTACAGTTAGCGGTGTAGATCTTTCCATGTTCATACAGATGGCGGTGTAGATATTTCCATGTTCATACAGATGCCGGTGTAGTGATTTCCATGTTCGTACGGATGGCAGTGTAGATATTTCCATGTTCTTACAGGTGGCGGTGTAGATATATCCATGTTTATACACATAGCAGTGTAGTTATTTCCATGTTTATACAGATAGCAGAGTAGATATTTCTATGGTTATACAGATAGCTGTGTAGATATTTGCATGTTCATTCAGATAGCGGTGTAGATATTTCCATGTTCATACAGATAGAGGTGTAGATATTTCCATGTTAATACAGATAGCGGTGTAGATATTTCCATGTTCATACAGATAACGGTGTAGATATTTCCATGTTCATACAGAAGTCGGTGTAGATATTTCCATGTTCATACAGTTAGCGGTGTAGATATTTCCATGTTCATACAGAAGTCGGTGTAGATATTTCCATGTTCATACAGTTAGCGGTGTAGATATTTCCATGTTCATACAGATGGCAGTGTAGATATTTACATGTTCGTACAGATGGCGGTGTAGATATTTCCATGTTCGTACAGATGGCGGTGTAGATATTTCCGTGTTCATAGAGATGGCGGTGTAGATATTTCCATGTTTATGCAGATAGCGGTATAGATATTTCCATGTTTATACAGATGGTGGTGTAGATATTTCCATGTTTATAGAGATGGTGGTCTAGATATTTCCATGTTTATAGAGATAGTGGTGTAGTTATTTCCAAGTTTATAGAGACAGCGTTGTAGTTATTTCCAAGTTTATACAGATAGCGGTGAAGATATTTCCATGTTTATACAGATAGCAGTGTAGATATTTCCATGTTTATACAGATAGCAGTGTAGATATTTGCATGTTTATAGAGATAGTGGTGTAGATAATTCCAATTTTATACAGATAGCAGTGTAGATATTTCCCAATTCCTACAGATAGCGGTGTAGATATTTCAACGTTTATAGAGATGGCGGTGTAGATATTTCCATGTTGATACAGATGGCGGTGTAGATATTTCCATGTTTATAGAGATGGCGGTGTAGATATTTTCATGTTTACACAGATGGCGGTGTAGATATTTCCGTGTTTACACAGATAGCGGTGTAGACATTTCCATGTTTACACAGATAGCGGTGTGGATATTTAAATGTTTATGCAGATAGCGGTGTAGATATTTCCATGTTTATACAGATAGCGATGCGGATATTTCCATGTTTATACAGAGAGTTGGGCAGATATTTCCATGTTTATACAGATAGCGGTGTAGATATTTCCATCTTAATACAGATGGCGGTGTAGATATGTCCATGTTCGTACAGATGGCGTTGTAGATATTTCCATGTTCATTCAGATGGCGGTGTAGACATTTCGAAGTTTATAGAGATAGCGCTGTAGTTATTTCCATATTTATAGAGAAATCTGTGTAGATATTTCCATGTATATGCAGATAGCTGTGTAGATATTTCCATGTTCATGCTGAGAGCGGTGTAGATATTTCCATGTTCATCCAGATGCCGGTGTAGATATATCCATGTTCATACAGATGGCGGTGAAGATATTTCCATGTTCATACAGATGGCGGTGTAGATATTTCCATGTTCATACAAATGGTGTTGTAGATATTTCCATGTTCATAGAGATGGCGGTGTAGATATTTCCATGTTTATACAGATAGCAGTGTAGTTATTTCCATGTTTATAGAGATATCATTGTGGATATTTCCACTGATATAGAGATAGCGGTGTAGATATTTGCATGTTCATACTGATAGCGGTGTAGATATTTCCATGTTCATACAGATAGCGGTGTAGTTATTTCCATGTTCATACAGATAGCTTTGTAGATATTTCCATGTTCATACAGATAAAGGAGTAGATATTTCCATGTTCATACAGATAGCGGTGCAGATATTTCCATGTTCATACCGTTAGCGGTGTAGATAATTCCATGTTCATACAGATGGCGGTGTAGATACTTACTTGTTCATACAGATGGCGGTGTAGATATTTCCATGTTCGTACAGATGGCGGTGTAGATATTTCCATGTTCATAGAGATGGCGGTGTAGATATTTCCATGTTTATGCAGATGGCGGTATAGATATTTCCATGTTTATACAGATGGCGGTGTAGATATTTCCATGTTTAAACAAATAGCGGTGTAGACATTTCCATGTTTACACAGATAGCGGTGTGGATATTTCCATGTTTATGCAGATAGCGGTGTAGATATTTCCATGTTTATACAGATAGCGGTGCGGTTATTTCCGTGTTTATACAGATAGTGGTGCAGATATTTCCATCTTAATTCAGATGGCGGTGTAGATATGTCCATGTTCGTACAGATGGCGCTGTAGATATTTCCATGTTCATACAGATGGCGGTGTAGGTATTTCGAAGTTTATAGAGATAGCGCTGTAGTTATTTCCATATTTATAGAGACATCTGTATAGATATTTCCATGTATATGCAGATAGCTGTGTAGATATTTCCATGTTCATGCAGATAGCTTTGTAGATATTTCCATGTTCATACAGATGCCGGTGTAGATATATCTATGTTCATACAGATGTCTGTGTAGACATATCCATGTTCTTACAGATGGCGGTGTAGATATTTCCATGTTCATACAAATGGCAGTGTAGATATTTCCATGTTCATAGAGATGGCGGTGTAGATAATTCCATGTTCGTACAAATGGCGGTGTAGATATTTCCATGTTCATAGAGATGGCGGTGTAGATATTTCCATGTTTATACAGATAGCAGTGTAGTTATTTCCAAGTTTATAGAGATAGCAGTGTAGATATTTCCATTTATATACAGATAGCTGTACAGATATTTGCATGTTCATACAGATAGCGGTGTAGATATTTCCATGTTCATACAGATAGCGGTGTAGATATTTCCATGTTCATACAGATAGCGGTGTAGATATTTCCATGTTCACACAGATAGCGGTGTAGGTATTTCCATGTTCTTACAGTTAGCGGTGTAGATATTTCCATGTTCATACAGATGGCGGTGTAGATATTTCCATGTTCATACAGATGGCGGTGTAGTTATTTCCATGTTCGTACGGATGGCAGTGTAGATATTTCCATGTTCATACAGGTGGCGCTGTAGATATTTCCATGTTTATACAGATAGCAGTGTAGTTATTTCCATGTTTATAGAGATAGCAGTGTAGATATTTCTATTGTTATACAGATAGCTGTGTAGATATTTGCATGTTCATTCAGATAGCGGTGTAGATATTTCCATGTTCATACAGATAGAGGTGTAGATATTTCCATGTTGATACAGATAGCGGTGTAGATAATTCCATGTTCATACAGATAACGGTGTAGATATTTCCATGTTCATACAGATGTCGGTGTAGATATTTCCATGTTCATACAGTTAGCGGTGTAGATATTTCCATGTTCATACAGATGGCGGTGTAGATATTTACATGTTCATACAGGTGGTGGTGTAGATATTTCCATGTTCGTACAGATGGCGGTGTATATTTCCATGTTTATAGAAATGGCGGTGTAGATATTTCCATGTTTATGCAGATAGCGGTATAGGTATTTCCATGTTTATACAGATGGTGGTGTAGATATTTCCAAGTGTATAGAGATAGTGGTGTAGTTATTTCCAAGTTTATAGAGACATCGTTGTAGTTATTTCCATGTTTATACAGATAGCGGTGAAGATATTTCCATGTTTATACAGATAGCGGTGTAGATATTTCCATGTTTATACAGATAGCTGTGTAGATATTTCCATGTTTATAGAGATAGTGGTGTAGATAATTCCAATTTTATTCAGATAGCAGTGTAGATATTTCCTAATTCATACATATAACGGTGTAGATATTTCCACGTTTATAAAGATGGCGGTGTAGATATTTCCATGTTCATAGAGATGGCGGTGTAGATATTTCCATGTTTATACAGATAGCAGTGTTGTTATTTCCATGTTTATAGAGATAGCATTGTAGATATTTCCATTGATATAGAGATAGCGGTGTAGATATTTGCATGTTCATACAGATAACGGTGTAGATATTTCTATGTTCATACAGATAGCGGTGCAGATATTTCCATGTTCATACCATTAGCGTTGTAGATAATTCCATGTTCATACACATGGCGGTGTAGGTATTTACATGTTCATACAGATGGCGGTGTAGATATTTCCATGTTCGTACAGATGGCGGTGTAGATATTTCCATGTTCATAGAGATGGCGGTGTAGATATTTCCATGTTTATGCAGATAGCGGTATAGATATTTCCATGTTTATACAGATGGTGGTGTAGATATTTCCATGTTTATAGAGATGGCGGTCTAGATATTTCCATGTTTATAGAGACAGTGGTGTAGTTATTTCCAAGTTTATAGAGACAGCGTTGTAGGTATTTCCATGTTTATGCAGATAGCGGTGTAGATATTTCCATGTTCATACAGATAGCGGTGTAGGTATTTCCATGTTCTTACAGTTAGCGGTGTAGATATTTCCATGTTCATACAGATGGCGGTGTAGATATTTCCATGTTCATACAGATGCCGGAGTAGTGATTTCCATGTTCGTACGGATGGCAGTGTAGATATTTTCATGTTCTTACAGGTGGCGGTGTAGATATATCCATGTTTATACACATAGCAGTGTAGTTATTTCCATGTTTATAGAGATAGCAGTGTAGATATTTCTATGGTTATACAGATAGCTGTGTAGATATTTGCATGTTCATTCAGATAGCGGTGTAGATATTTCCATGTTCATACAGATAGAGGTGTAGATATTTCCATGTTGATACAGATAGCGGTGTAGATATTTCCATGTTCATACAGATAACGGTGTAGATATTTCCATGTTCATACAGAAGTCGGTGTAGATATTTCCATGTTCATACAGTTAGCGGTGTAGATATTTCCATGTTCATACAGATGGCAGTGTAGATATTTACATGTTCGTACAGATGGCGGTGTAGATATTTCCATGTTCATACAGATGGCGGTGTAGATATTTCCGTGTTCATAGAGATGGCGGTGTAGATATTTCCATGTTTATGCAGATAGCGGTATAGATATTTCCATGTTTATACAGATGGTGGTGTAGATATTTCCATGTTTATAGAGATGGCGGTCTAGATATTTCCATGTTTATAGAGATAGTGGTGTAGTTATTTCCAATTTTATAGAGAGAGCGTGGTGGTTATTTCCAAGTTTATACAGATAGCGGTGAAGATATTTCCATGTTTATACACATAGCAGTGTAGATATTTCCATGTTTATGCAGATAGCGGTATAGATATTTCCATGTTTATACAGATGGTGGTGTAGATATTTCCATGTTTATAGAGATGGCGGTCTAGATATTTCCATGTTTATAGAGACAGTGGTGTAGTTATTTCCAAGTTTATAGAGACAGCGTTGTAGGTATTTCCATGTTTATGCAGATAGCGGTGTAGATATTTCCATGTTCATACAGATAGCGGTGTAGGCATTTCCATGTTCTTACAGTTAGCGGTGTAGATATTTCCATGTTCATACAGATGGCGGTGTAGATATTTCCATGTTCATACAGATGCCGTTGTAGTGATTTCCATGTTCGTACGGATGGCAGTGTAGATATTTCCATGTTCATACAGGTGGCGGTGTAGATATTTCCATGTTTATACAGATAGCAGTGTAGTTATTTCCATGTTTATAGAGATAGCAGTGTAGATATTTCTATTGTTATACATATAGCTGTGTAGATATTTGCATGTTCATTCAGATAGCGGTGTAGATATTTCCACGTTTATAGAGATGGCGGTGTAGATATTTCCATGTTCATACAGATGGCGGTGTAGATATTTCCATGTTCATACTGATAGCGGTGTAGATATTTCCATGTTCATACAGATAGCGGTGTAGATATTTCCATGTTCATACAGTTAGCGGTGTAGTTATTTCCATGTTCATACAGATGGCGGAGTAGATATTTACATGTTCAGACAGATGGCGCTGTAGATATTTCCATGTTCGTACAAATGGCCGTGTAGATATTTCCATGTTCATACAGATGGCGGTGTAGATATTTCCATGTTTATGCACATAGCGGTTTAGATATTTCCATGTTTATACAGATGGTGGTGTACATATTTCCATGTTTATAGAGATGGCGGTCTAGATATTTCCATGTTTATAGAGATAGCAGTGTAGTTATTTCCAAGTTTATAGAGATAGCAGTGTAGATATTTCCATTGATATACAGATAGATGTGTAGATATTTGCATGTTCATACAGATAGCGGTGAAGATATTTCCATGTTCATACAGATAGCGGTGTAGATATTTCCATGTTCATCCAGATGGCGGTGTAGATATTTCCAAGTTTATAGAGATAGCACTGTAGTTATTTCCATATTTATAGAGAAATCTGTGTAGATATTTCCATGTATATGCAGATAGCTGTGTAGATATTTCCATGTTCATGCAGATAGCTGTGTAGATACTTCCATCTTCATACAGTTAGCGGTGTAGATATTTCCATGTTCATACAGTTAGCGGTGTAGATATTTCCATGTTTTTACAGATGGTGGTGTAGATATTTCCATGTTTATAGGGATGGCAGTCAAGATATTTCCATGTTTATAGAGATGGTGGTGTAGTTATTTCCAAGTTTATAGAGACAGCGTTTTAGATATTTCCATGTTTATACAGATAGCGGTGAAGATATTTCCAAGTTTATACAGATAGCGGTGTAGATATTTCCATGTTTATACAGATAGCCGTGTAGATATTTCCATGTTTATAGAGATAGTGGTGTAGATAATTCCTATTTTATACAGATAGCAGTGTAGATATTTCCAAATTCATACAGATAGCGGTGTAGATATTTCCACATTTATAGAGATGGCGGTGTAGATATTTCCATATTCATACAGATGGCGGTGTAGGTATTTCCATGTTTATAGAGATGGCGGTGTAGTTATTTTCATGTTTGCACAGATGGCAGTGTAGATATTTCCGTGTTTACACTGATAGCGGTGTAGACATTTCCATGTTTACATGGATAGCGGTGTGGATATTTCCATGTTCAAACAAATCGCGGTGTAGATATTTCCGTGTGCATAGAGATGGCGTTGTAGATATTTCCATGTTCATACTAATGGCGGTGTAGATATTTCCATGTTCATAGAGATGGCGGTGTAGATATTTCCATGTTTATGCAGATAGCAGTGTAGTTATTTCCATGTTTATAGAGATAGCATTGTAGATATTTCCATTGATATGCTGATAGTTGTGTAGATATTTGCATGTTCATACAGATAGCGGTGTAGATATTTCCATGTTAATACAGATAGCGGTGTAGATATTTCCATGTTCATACACATAGCGGTGTAGATATTTCCATGTTCATACAGATAACGGTGTAGACATTTCCATGTTCATACGGATAGCGGTGCAGATATTTCCATGTTCATACCGGTAGCGGTGTAGATATTTCCATGTTCATAGAGATGGCAGTGTAGATATTTCCATGTTTATGAAGACAGCGGTATAGATATTTCCATGATTTTACAGATGTTGGTGTAGATATTTCCATGTTTATAGGGATGGCAGTCTAGATATTTCCATGTTTATAGAGATATTGGTGTAGTTATTTCCAAGTTTATAGAGACAGTGTTGTAGATATTTCCATGTTTATACAGATATCGGTAAAGATATTTCCATGTTTATACAGATAGCGGTGAAAATATTTCCATGTTCATACAGATAGCGGTGTAGGTATTTCCATGTTCTTGCAGTTAGCGGTGTAGATCTTTCCATGTTCATACAGATGGCGGTGTAGATATTTCCATGTTCATACAGATGCCGGTGTAGTGATTTCCATGTTCGTACGGATGGCAGTGTAGATATTTCCATGTTCTTACAGGTGGCGGTGTAGATATATCCATGTTTATACACATAGCAGTGTAGTTATTTCCATGTTTATACAGATAGCAGAGTAGATATTTCTATGGTTATACAGATAGCTGTGTAGATATTTGCATGTTCATTCAGATAGCGGTGTAGATATTTCCATGTTCATACAGATAGAGGTGTAGATATTTCCATGTTAATACAGATAGCGGTGTAGATATTTCCATGTTCATACAGATAACGGTGTAGATATTTCCATGTTCATACAGAAGTCGGTGTAGATATTTCCATGTTCATACAGTTAGCGGTGTAGATATTTCCATGTTCATACAGAAGTCGGTGTAGATATTTCCATGTTCATACAGTTAGCGGTGTAGATATTTCCATGTTCATACAGATGGCAGTGTAGATATTTACATGTTCGTACAGATGGCGGTGTAGATATTTCCATGTTCGTACAGATGGCGGTGTAGATATTTCCGTGTTCATAGAGATGGCGGTGTAGATATTTCCATGTTTATGCAGATAGCGGTATAGATATTTCCAGGTTTATACAGATGGTGGTGTAGATATTTCCATGTTTATAGAGATGGTGGTCTAGATATTTCCATGTTTATAGAGATAGTGGTGTAGTTATTTCCAAGTTTATAGAGACAGCGTTGTAGTTATTTCCAAGTTTATACAGATAGCGGTGAAGATATTTCCATGTTTATACAGATAGCAGTGTAGATATTTCCATGTTTATACAGATAGCAGTGTAGATATTTGCATGTTTATAGAGATAGTGGTGTAGATAATTCCAATTTTATACAGATAGCAGTGTAGATATTTCCCAATTCCTACAGATAGCGGTGTAGATATTTCAACGTTTATAGAGATGGCGGTGTAGATATTTCCATGTTGATACAGATGGCGGTGTAGATATTTCCATGTTTATAGAGATGGCGGTGTAGATATTTTCATGTTTACACAGATGGCGGTGTAGATATTTCCGTGTTTACACAGATAGCGGTGTAGACATTTCCATGTTTACACAGATAGCGGTGTGGATATTTAAATGTTTATGCAGATAGCGGTGTAGATATTTCCATGTTTATACAGATAGCGATGCGGATATTTCCATGTTTATACAGAGAGTTGGGCAGATATTTCCATGTTTATACAGATAGCGGTGTAGATATTTCCATCTTAATACAGATGTCGGTGTAGATATGTCCATGTTCGTACAGATGGCGTTGTAGATATTTCCATGTTCATTCAGATGGCGGTGTAGACATTTCGAAGTTTATAGAGATAGCGCTGTAGTTATTTCCATATTTATAGAGAAATCTGTGTAGATATTTCCATGTATATGCAGATAGCTGTGTAGATATTTCCATGTTCATGCTGAGAGCGGTGTAGATATTTCCATGTTCATCCAGATGCCGGTGTAGATATATCCATGTTCATACAGATGGCGGTGAAGATATTTCCATGTTCATACAGATGGCGGTGTAGATATTTCCATGTTCATACAAATGGTGTTGTAGATATTTCCATGTTCATAGAGATGGCGGTGTAGATATTTCCATGTTTATACAGATAGCAGTGTAGTTATTTCCATGTTTATAGAGATATCATTGTGGATATTTCCACTGATATAGAGATAGCGGTGTAGATATTTGCATGTTCATACTGATAGCGGTGTAGATATTTCCATGTTCATACAGATAGCGGTGTAGTTATTTCCATGTTCATACAGATAGCTTTGTAGATATTTCCATGTTCATACAGATAAAGGAGTAGATATTTCCATGTTCATACAGATAGCGGTGCAGATATTTCCATGTTCATACCGTTAGCGGTGTAGATAATTCCATGTTCATACAGATGGCGGTGTAGATACTTACTTGTTCATACAGATGGCGGTGTAGATATTTCCATGTTCTTACAGATGGCGGTGTAGATATTTCCATGTTCATAGAGATGGCGGTGTAGATATTTCCATGTTTATGCAGATGGCGGTATAGATATTTCCATGTTTATACAGATGGCGGTGTAGATATTTCCATGTTTAAACAAATAGCGGTGTAGACATTTCCATGTTTACACAGATAGCGGTGTGGATATTTCCATGTTTATGCAGATAGCGGTGTAGATATTTCCATGTTTATACAGATAGCGGTGCGGTTATTTCCGTGTTTATACAGATAGTGGTGCAGATATTTCCATCTTAATTCAGATGGCGGTGTAGATATGTCCATGTTCGTACAGATGGCGCTGTAGATATTTCCATGTTCATACAGATGGCGGTGTAGGTATTTCGAAGTTTATAGAGATAGCGCTGTAGTTATTTCCATATTTATAGAGACATCTGTATAGATATTTCCATGTATATGCAGATAGCTGTGTAGATATTTCCATGTTCATGCAGATAGCTTTGTAGATATTTCCATGTTCATACAGATGCCGGTGTAGATATATCTATGTTCATACAGATGTCTGTGTAGACATATCCATGTTCTTACAGATGGCGGTGTAGATATTTCCATGTTCATACAAATGGCAGTGTAGATATTTCCATGTTCATAGAGATGGCGGTGTAGATAATTCCATGTTCGTACAAATGGCGGTGTAGATATTTCCATGTTCATAGAGATGGCGGTGTAGATATTTCCATGTTTATACAGATAGCAGTGTAGTTATTTCCAAGTTTATAGAGATAGCAGTGTAGATATTTCCATTTATATACAGATAGCTGTACAGATATTTGCATGTTCATACAGATAGCGGTGTAGATATTTCCATGTTCATACAGATAGCGGTGTAGATATTTCCATGTTCATACAGATAGCGGTGTAGATATTTCCATGTTCACACAGATAGCGGTGTAGGTATTTCCATGTTCTTACAGTTAGCGGTGTAGATATTTCCATGTTCATACAGATGGCGGTGTAGATATTTCCATGTTCATACAGATGGCGGTGTAGTTATTTCCATGTTCGTACGGATGGCAGTGTAGATATTTCCATGTTCATACAGGTGGCGCTGTAGATATTTCCATGTTTATACAGATAGCAGTGTAGTTATTTCCATGTTTATAGAGATAGCAGTGTAGATATTTCTATTGTTATACAGATAGCTGTGTAGATATTTGCATGTTCATTCAGATAGCGGTGTAGATATTTCCATGTTCATACAGATAGAGGTGTAGATATTTCCATGTTGATACAGATAGCGGTGTAGATAATTCCATGTTCATACAGATAACGGTGTAGATATTTCCATGTTCATACAGATGTCGGTGTAGATATTTCCATGTTCATACAGTTAGCGGTGTAGATATTTCCATGTTCATACAGATGGCGGTGTAGATATTTACATGTTCATACAGGTGGTGGTGTAGATATTTCCATGTTCGTACAGATGGCGGTGTATATTTCCATGTTTATAGAAATGGCGGTGTAGATATTTCCATGTTTATGCAGATAGCGGTATAGGTATTTCCATGTTTATACAGATGGTGGTGTAGATATTTCCAAGTGTATAGAGATAGTGGTGTAGTTATTTCCAAGTTTATAGAGACATCGTTGTAGTTATTTCCATGTTTATACAGATAGCGGTGAAGATATTTCCATGTTTATACAGATAGCGGTGTAGATATTTCCATGTTTATACAGATAGCTGTGTAGATATTTCCATGTTTATAGAGATAGTGGTGTAGATAATTCCAATTTTATTCAGATAGCAGTGTAGATATTTCCTAATTCATACATATAACGGTGTAGATATTTCCACGTTTATAAAGATGGCGGTGTAGATATTTCCATGTTCATAGAGATGGCGGTGTAGATATTTCCATGTTTATACAGATAGCAGTGTTGTTATTTCCATGTTTATAGAGATAGCATTGTAGATATTTCCATTGATATAGAGATAGCGGTGTAGATATTTGCATGTTCATACAGATAACGGTGTAGATATTTCTATGTTCATACAGATAGCGGTGCAGATATTTCCATGTTCATACCATTAGCGTTGTAGATAATTCCATGTTCATACACATGGCGGTGTAGGTATTTACATGTTCATACAGATGGCGGTGTAGATATTTCCATGTTCGTACAGATGGCGGTGTAGATATTTCCATGTTCATAGAGATGGCGGTGTAGATATTTCCATGTTTATGCAGATAGCGGTATAGATATTTCCATGTTTATACAGATGGTGGTGTAGATATTTCCATGTTTATAGAGATGGCGGTCTGGATATTTCCATGTTTATAGAGACAGTGGTGTAGTTATTTCCAAGTTTATAGAGACAGCGTTGTAGGTATTTCCATGTTTATGCAGATAGCGGTGTAGATATTTCCATGTTCATACAGATAGCGGTGAAGGTATTTCCATGTTCTTACAGTTAGCGGTGTAGATATTTCCATGTTCATACAGATGGCGGTGTAGATATTTCCATGTTCATACAGATGCCGGAGTAGTGATTTCCATGTTCGTACGGATGGCAGTGTAGATATTTTCATGTTCTTACAGGTGGCGGTGTAGATATATCCATGTTTATACACATAGCAGTGTAGTTATTTCCATGTTTATAGAGATAGCAGTGTAGATATTTCTATGGTTATACAGATAGCTGTGTAGATATTTGCATGTTCATTCAGATAGCGGTGTAGATATTTCCATGTTCATACAGATAGAGGTGTAGATATTTCCATGTTGATACAGATAGCGGTGTAGATATTTCCATGTTCATACAGATAACGGTGTAGATATTTCCATGTTCATACAGAAGTCGGTGTAGATATTTCCATGTTCATACAGTTAGCGGTGTAGATATTTCCATGTTCATACAGATGGCAGTGTAGATATTTACATGTTCGTACAGATGGCGGTGTAGATATTTCCATGTTCATACAGATGGCGGTGTAGATATTTCCGTGTTCATAGAGATGGCGGTGTAGATATTTCCATGTTTATGCAGATAGCGGTATAGATATTTCCATGTTTATACAGATGGTGGTGTAGATATTTCCATGTTTATAGAGATGGCGGTCTAGATATTTCCATGTTTATAGAGATAGTGGTGTAGTTATTTCCAATTTTATAGAGAGAGCGTGGTGGTTATTTCCAAGTTTATACAGATAGCGGTGAAGATATTTCCATGTTTATACACATAGCAGTGTAGATATTTCCATGTTTATGCAGATAGCGGTATAGATATTTCCATGTTTATACAGATGGTGGTGTAGATATTTCCATGTTTATAGAGATGGCGGTCTAGATATTTCCATGTTTATAGAGACAGTGGTGTAGTTATTTCCAAGTTTATAGAGACAGCGTTGTAGGTATTTCCATGTTTATGCAGATAGCGGTGTAGATATTTCCATGTTCATACAGATAGCGGTGTAGGCATTTCCATGTTCTTACAGTTAGCGGTGTAGATATTTCCATGTTCATACAGATGGCGGTGTAGATATTTCCATGTTCATACAGATGCCGTTGTAGTGATTTCCATGTTCGTACGGATGGCAGTGTAGATATTTCCATGTTCATACAGGTGGCGGTGTAGATATTTCCATGTTTATACAGATAGCAGTGTAGTTATTTCCATGTTTATAGAGATAGCAGTGTAGATATTTCTATTGTTATACATATAGCTGTGTAGATATTTGCATGTTCATTCAGATAGCGGTGTAGATATTTCCACGTTTATAGAGATGGCGGTGTAGATATTTCCATGTTCATACAGATGGCGGTGTAGATATTTCCATGTTCATACTGATAGCGGTGTAGATATTTCCATGTTCATACAGATAGCGGTGTAGATATTTCCATGTTCATACAGTTAGCGGTGTAGTTATTTCCATGTTCATACAGATGGCGGAGTAGATATTTACATGTTCAGACAGATGGCGCTGTAGATATTTCCATGTTCGTACAAATGGCCGTGTAGATATTTCCATGTTCATACAGATGGCGGTGTAGATATTTCCATGTTTATGCACATAGCGGTTTAGATATTTCCATGTTTATACAGATGGTGGTGTACATATTTCCATGTTTATAGAGATGGCGGTCTAGATATTTCCATGTTTATAGAGATAGCAGTGTAGTTATTTCCAAGTTTATAGAGATAGCAGTGTAGATATTTCCATTGATATACAGATAGATGTGTAGATATTTGCATGTTCATACAGATAGCGGTGAAGATATTTCCATGTTCATACAGATAGCGGTGTAGATATTTCCATGTTCATCCAGATGGCGGTGTAGATATTTCCAAGTTTATAGAGATAGCACTGTAGTTATTTCCATATTTATAGAGAAATCTGTGTAGATATTTCCATGTATATGCAGATAGCTGTGTAGATATTTCCATGTTCATGCAGATAGCTGTGTAGATACTTCCATCTTCATACAGTTAGCGGTGTAGATATTTCCATGTTCATACAGTTAGCGGTGTAGATATTTCCATGTTTTTACAGATGGTGGTGTAGATATTTCCATGTTTATAGGGATGGCAGTCAAGATATTTCCATGTTTATAGAGATGGTGGTGTAGTTATTTCCAAGTTTATAGAGACAGCGTTTTAGATATTTCCATGTTTATACAGATAGCGGTGAAGATATTTCCAAGTTTATACAGATAGCGGTGTAGATATTTCCATGTTTATACAGATAGCCGTGTAGATATTTCCATGTTTATAGAGATAGTGGTGTAGATAATTCCTATTTTATACAGATAGCAGTGTAGATATTTCCAAATTCATACAGATAGCGGTGTAGATATTTCCACATTTATAGAGATGGCGGTGTAGATATTTCCATATTCATACAGATGGCGGTGTAGGTATTTCCATGTTTATAGAGATGGCGGTGTAGTTATTTTCATGTTTGCACAGATGGCAGTGTAGATATTTCCGTGTTTACACTGATAGCGGTGTAGACATTTCCATGTTTACATGGATAGCGGTGTGGATATTTCCATGTTCAAACAAATCGCGGTGTAGATATTTCCGTGTGCATAGAGATGGCGTTGTAGATATTTCCATGTTCATACTAATGGCGGTGTAGATATTTCCATGTTCATAGAGATGGCGGTGTAGATATTTCCATGTTTATGCAGATAGCAGTGTAGTTATTTCCATGTTTATAGAGATAGCATTGTAGATATTTCCATTGATATGCTGATAGTTGTGTAGATATTTGCATGTTCATACAGATAGCGGTGTAGATATTTCCATGTTAATACAGATAGCGGTGTAGATATTTCCATGTTCATACACATAGCGGTGTAGATATTTCCATGTTCATACAGATAACGGTGTAGACATTTCCATGTTCATACGGATAGCGGTGCAGATATTTCCATGTTCATACCGGTAGCGGTGTAGATATTTCCATGTTCATAGAGATGGCAGTGTAGATATTTCCATGTTTATGAAGACAGCGGTATAGATATTTCCATGATTTTACAGATGTTGGTGTAGATATTTCCATGTTTATAGGGATGGCAGTCTAGATATTTCCATGTTTATAGAGATATTGGTGTAGTTATTTCCAAGTTTATAGAGACAGTGTTGTAGATTTTTCCATGTTTATACAGATATCGGTGAAGATATTTCCATGTTTATACAGATAGCGGTGAAAATATTTCCATGTTCATACAGATAGCGGTGTAGGTATTTCCATGTTCTTACAGTTAGCGGTGTAGATCTTTCCATGTTCATACAGATGGCGGTGTAGATATTTCCATGTTCATACAGATGCCGGTGTAGTGATTTCCATGTTCGTACGGATGGCAGTGTAGATATTTCCATGTTCTTACAGGTGGCGGTGTAGATATATCCATGTTTATACACATAGCAGTGTAGTTATTTCCATGTTTATACAGATAGCAGAGTAGATATTTCTATGGTTATACAGATAGCTGTGTAGATATTTGCATGTTCATTCAGATAGCGGTGTAGATATTTCCATGTTCATACAGATAGAGGTGTAGATATTTCCATGTTAATACAGATAGCGGTGTAGATATTTCCATGTTCATACAGATAACGGTGTAGATATTTCCATGTTCATACAGAAGTCGGTGTAGATATTTCCATGTTCATACAGTTAGCGGTGTAGATATTTCCATGTTCATACAGAAGTCGGTGTAGATATTTCCATGTTCATACAGTTAGCGGTGTAGATATTTCCATGTTCATACAGATGGCAGTGTAGATATTTACATGTTCGTACAGATGGCGGTGTAGATATTTCCATGTTCGTACAGATGGCGGTGTAGATATTTCCGTGTTCATAGAGATGGCGGTGAAGATATTTCCATGTTTATGCAGATAGCGGTATAGATATTTCCATGTTTATACAGATGGTGGTGTAGATATTTCCATGTTTATAGAGATGGTGGTCTAGATATTTCCATGTTTATAGAGATAGTGGTGTAGTTATTTCCAAGTTTATAGAGACAGCGTTGTAGATATTTCCAAGTTTATACAGATAGCGGTGAAGATATTTCCATGTTTATACAGATAGCAGTGTAGATATTTCCATGTTTATACAGATAGCAGTGTAGATATTTGCATGTTTATAGAGATAGTGGTGTAGATAATTCCAATTTTATACAGATAGCAGTGTAGATATTTCCCAATTCCTACAGATAGCGGTGTAGATATTTCAACGTTTATAGAGATGGCGGTGTAGATATTTCCATGTTGATACAGATGGCGGTGTAGATATTTCCATGTTTATAGAGATGGCGGTGTAGATATTTTCATGTTTACACAGATGGCGGTGTAGATATTTCCGTGTTTACACAGATAGCGGTGTAGACATTTCCATGTTTACACAGATAGCGGTGTGGATATTTAAATGTTTATGCAGATAGCGGTGTAGATATTTCCATGTTTATACAGATAGCGATGCGGATATTTCCATGTTTATAGAGAGAGTTGGGCAGATATTTCCATGTTTATACAGATAGCGGTGTAGATATTTCCATCTTAATACAGATGGCGGTGTAGATATGTCCATGTTCGTACAGATGGCGTTGTAGATATTTCCATGTTCATTCAGATGGCGGTGTAGACATTTCGAAGTTTATAGAGATAGCGCTGTAGTTATTTCCATATTTATAGAGAAATCTGTGTAGATATTTCCATGTATATGCAGATAGCTGTGTAGATATTTCCATGTTCATGCTGAGAGCGGTGTAGATATTTCCATGTTCATCCAGATGCCGGTGTAGATATATCCATGTTCATACAGATGGCGGTGAAGATATTTCCATGTTCATACAGATGGCGGTGTAGATATTTCCATGTTCATACAAATGGTGTTGTAGATATTTCCATGTTCATAGAGATGGCGGTGTAGATATTTCCATGTTTATACAGATAGCAGTGTAGTTATTTCCATGTTTATAGAGATATCATTGTGGATATTTCCACTGATATAGAGATAGCGGTGTAGATATTTGCATGTTCATACTGATAGCGGTGTAGATATTTCCATGTTCATACAGATAGCGGTGTAGTTATTTCCATGTTCATACAGATAGCTTTGTAGATATTTCCATGTTCATACAGATAAAGGAGTAGATATTTCCATGTTCATACAGATAGCGGTGCAGATATTTCCATGTTCATACCGTTAGCGGTGTAGATAATTCCATGTTCATACAGATGGCGGTGTAGATACTTACTTGTTCATACAGATGGCGGTGTAGATATTTCCATGTTCGTACAGATGGCGGTGTAGATATTTCCATGTTCATAGAGATGGCGGTGTAGATATTTCCATGTTTATGCAGATGGCGGTATAGATATTTCCATGTTTATACAGATGGCGGTGTAGATATTTCCATGTTTAAACAAATAGCGGTGTAGACATTTCCATGTTTACACAGATAGCGGTGTGGATATTTCCATGTTTATGCAGATAGCGGTGTAGATATTTCCATGTTTATACAGATAGCGGTGCGGTTATTTCCGTGTTTATACAGATAGTGGTGCAGATATTTCCATCTTAATTCAGATGGCGGTGTAGATATGTCCATGTTCGTACAGATGGCGCTGTAGATATTTCCATGTTCATACAGATGGCGGTGTAGGTATTTCGAAGTTTATAGAGATAGCGCTGTAGTTATTTCCATATTTATAGAGACATCTGTATAGATATTTCCATGTATATGCAGATAGCTGTGTAGATATTTCCATGTTCATGCAGATAGCTTTGTAGATATTTCCATGTTCATACAGATGCCGGTGTAGATATATCTATGTTCATACAGATGTCTGTGTAGACATATCCATGTTCTTACAGATGGCGGTGTAGATATTTCCATGTTCATACAAATGGCAGTGTAGATATTTCCATGTTCATAGAGATGGCGGTGTAGATAATTCCATGTTCGTACAAATGGCGGTGTAGATATTTCCATGTTCATAGAGATGGCGGTGTAGATATTTCCATGTTTATACAGATAGCAGTGTAGTTATTTCCAAGTTTATAGAGATAGCAGTGTAGATATTTCCATTTATATACAGATAGCTGTACAGATATTTGCATGTTCATACAGATAGCGGTGTAGATATTTCCATGTTCATACAGATAGCGGTGTAGATATTTCCATGTTCATACAGATAGCGGTGTAGATATTTCCATGTTCACACAGATAGCGGTGTAGGTATTTCCATGTTCTTACAGTTAGCGGTGTAGATATTTCCATGTTCATACAGATGGCGGTGTAGATATTTCCATGTTCATACAGATGGCGGTGTAGTTATTTCCATGTTCGTACGGATGGCAGTGTAGATATTTCCATGTTCATACAGGTGGCGCTGTAGATATTTCCATGTTTATACAGATAGCAGTGTAGTTATTTCCATGTTTATAGAGATAGCAGTGTAGATATTTCTATTGTTATACAGATAGCTGTGTAGATATTTGCATGTTCATTCAGATAGCGGTGTAGATATTTCCATGTTCATACAGATAGAGGTGTAGATATTTCCATGTTGATACAGATAGCGGTGTAGATAATTCCATGTTCATACAGATAACGGTGTAGATATTTCCATGTTCATACAGATGTCGGTGTAGATATTTCCATGTTCATACAGTTAGCGGTGTAGATATTTCCATGTTCATACAGATGGCGGTGTAGATATTTACATGTTCATACAGGTGGTGGTGTAGATATTTCCATGTTCGTACAGATGGCGGTGTATATTTCCATGTTTATAGAAATGGCGGTGTAGATATTTCCATGTTTATGCAGATAGCGGTATAGGTATTTCCATGTTTATACAGATGGTGGTGTAGATATTTCCAAGTGTATAGAGATAGTGGTGTAGTTATTTCCAAGTTTATAGAGACATCGTTGTAGTTATTTCCATGTTTATACAGATAGCGGTGAAGATATTTCCATGTTTATACAGATAGCGGTGTAGATATTTCCATGTTTATACAGATAGCTGTGTAGATATTTCCATGTTTATAGAGATAGTGGTGTAGATAATTCCAATTTTATTCAGATAGCAGTGTAGATATTTCCTAATTCATACATATAACGGTGTAGATATTTCCACGTTTATAAAGATGGCGGTGTAGATATTTCCATGTTCATAGAGATGGCGGTGTAGATATTTCCATGTTTATACAGATAGCAGTGTTGTTATTTCCATGTTTATAGAGATAGCATTGTAGATATTTCCATTGATATAGAGATAGCGGTGTAGATATTTGCATGTTCATACAGATAACGGTGTAGATATTTCTATGTTCATACAGATAGCGGTGCAGATATTTCCATGTTCATACCATTAGCGTTGTAGATAATTCCATGTTCATACACATGGCGGTGTAGGTATTTACATGTTCATACAGATGGCGGTGTAGATATTTCCATGTTCGTACAGATGGCGGTGTAGATATTTCCATGTTCATAGAGATGGCGGTGTAGATATTTCCATGTTTATGCAGATAGCGGTATAGATATTTCCATGTTTATACAGATGGTGGTGTAGATATTTCCATGTTTATAGAGATGGCGGTCTAGATATTTCCATGTTTATAGAGACAGTGGTGTAGTTATTTCCAAGTTTATAGAGACAGCGTTGTAGGTATTTCCATGTTTATGCAGATAGCGGTGTAGATATTTCCATGTTCATACAGATAGCGGTGTAGGTATTTCCATGTTCTTACAGTTAGCGGTGTAGATATTTCCATGTTCATACAGATGGCGGTGTAGATATTTCCATGTTCATACAGATGCCGGAGTAGTGATTTCCATGTTCGTACGGATGGCAGTGTAGATATTTTCATGTTCTTACAGGTGGCGGTGTAGATATATCCATGTTTATACACATAGCAGTGTAGTTATTTCCATGTTTATAGAGATAGCAGTGTAGATATTTCTATGGTTATACAGATAGCTGTGTAGATATTTGCATGTTCATTCAGATAACGGTGTAGATATTTCCATGTTCATACAGATAGAGGTGTAGATATTTCCATGTTGATACAGATAGCGGTGTAGATATTTCCATGTTCATACAGATAACGGTGTAGATATTTCCATGTTCATACAGAAGTCGGTGTAGATATTTCCATGTTCATACAGTTAGCGGTGTAGATATTTTCATGTTCATACAGATGGCAGTGTAGATATTTACATGTTCGTACAGATGGCGGTGTAGATATTTCCATGTTCATACAGATGGCGGTGTAGATATTTCCGTGTTCATAGAGATGGCGGTGTAGATATTTCCATGTTTATGCAGATAGCGGTATAGATATTTCCATGTTTATACAGATGGTGGTGTAGATATTTCCATGTTTATAGAGATGGCGGTCTAGATATTTCCATGTTTATAGAGATAGTGGTGTAGTTATTTCCAATTTTATAGAGAGAGCGTGGTGGTTATTTCCAAGTTTATACAGATAGCGGTGAAGATATTTCCATGTTTATACACATAGCAGTGTAGATATTTCCATGTTTATACAGATAGCAGTGTAGATATTTCCATGTTTATAGAGATAGTGGTGTAGATAATTCCAATTTTATACAGATAGCAGTGTAGATATTTCCTAATTCCTACAGATAGCGGTGTAGATATTTCCACGTTTATAGAGATGGCGGTGTAGATATTTCCATGTTCATACAGATGGCGGTGTAGATATTTCCATGTTTATAGAGATGGCGGTGTAGATATTTTCATGTTTACACAGATGGCGGTGTAGATATTTCCGTGTTTACACAGATAGCGGTGTAGACATTTCCATGTTTACACAGATAGCGGTGTGGATATTTAAATGTTTATGCAGATAGCGGTGTAGATATTTCCATGTTTATACAGATAGCGATGTGGATATTTCCATGTTTATACAGAGAGTTGGGCAGATATATCCATGTTTATACAGATAGCGGTGTAGATATTTCCATCTTAATACAGATGTCGGTGTAGATATGTCCATGTTCGTACAGATGGCGTTGTAGATATTTCCATGTTCATTCAGATGGCGGTGTAGACATTTCGAAGTTTATAGAGATAGCGCTGTAGTTATTTCCATATTTATAGAGAAATCTGTGTAGATATTTCCATGTATATGCAGATAGCTGTGTAGATATTTCCATGTTCATGCTGAGAGCGGTGTAGATATTTCCATGTTCATCCAGATGCCGGTGTAGATATATCCATGTTCATACAGATGGCGGTGAAGATATTTCCATGTTCATACAGATGGCGGTGTAGATATTTCCATGTTCATACAAATGGTGTTGTAGATATTTCCATGTTCATAGAGATGGCGGTGTAGATATTTCCATGTTTATACAGATAGCAGTGTAGTTATTTCCATGTTTATAGAGATATCATTGTGGATATTTCCACTGATATAGAGATAGCGGTGTAGATATTTGCATGTTCATACTGATAGCGGTGTAGATATTTCCATGTTCATACAGATAGCGGTGTAGTTATTTCCATGTTCATACAGATAGCTTTGTAGATATTTCCATGTTCATACAGATAAAGGAGTAGATATTTCCATGTTCATACAGATAGCGGTGCAGATATTTCCATGTTCATACCGTTAGCGGTGTAGATAATTCCATGTTCATACAGATGGCGGTGTAGATACTTACTTGTTCATACAGATGGCGGTGTAGATATTTCCATGTTCGTACAGATGGCGGTGTAGATATTTCCATGTTCATAGAGATGGCGGTGTAGATATTTCCATGTTTATGCAGATGGCGGTATAGATATTTCCATGTTTATACAGATGGCGGTGTAGATATTTCCATGTTTAAACAAATAGCGGTGTAGACATTTCCATGTTTACACAGATAGCGGTGTGGATATTTCCATGTTTATGCAGATAGCGGTGTAGATATTTCCATGTTTATACAGATAGCGGTGCGGTTATTTCCGTGTTTATACAGATAGTGGTGCAGATATTTCCATCTTAATTCAGATGGCGGTGTAGATATGTCCATGTTCGTACAGATGGCGCTGTAGATATTTCCATGTTCATACAGATGGCGGTGTAGGTATTTCGAAGTTTATAGAGATAGCGCTGTAGTTATTTCCATATTTATAGAGACATCTGTATAGATATTTCCATGTATATGCAGATAGCTGTGTAGATATTTCCATGTTCATGCAGATAGCTTTGTAGATATTTCCATGTTCATACAGATGCCGGTGTAGATATATCTATGTTCATACAGATGTCTGTGTAGACATATCCATGTTCTTACAGATGGCGGTGTAGATATTTCCATGTTCATACAAATGGCAGTGTAGATATTTCCATGTTCATAGAGATGGCGGTGTAGATAATTCCATGTTCGTACAAATGGCGGTGTAGATATTTCCATGTTCATAGAGATGGCGGTGTAGATATTTCCATGTTTATACAGATAGCAGTGTAGTTATTTCCAAGTTTATAGAGATAGCAGTGTAGATATTTCCATTTATATACAGATAGCTGTACAGATATTTGCATGTTCATACAGATAGCGGTGTAGATATTTCCATGTTCATACAGATAGCGGTGTAGATATTTCCATGTTCATACAGATAGCGGTGTAGATATTTCCATGTTCACACAGATAGCGGTGTAGGTATTTCCATGTTCTTACAGTTAGCGGTGTAGATATTTCCATGTTCATACAGATGGCGGTGTAGATATTTCCATGTTCATACAGATGGCGGTGTAGTTATTTCCATGTTCGTACGGATGGCAGTGTAGATATTTCCATGTTCATACAGGTGGCGCTGTAGATATTTCCATGTTTATACAGATAGCAGTGTAGTTATTTCCATGTTTATAGAGATAGCAGTGTAGATATTTCTATTGTTATACAGATAGCTGTGTAGATATTTGCATGTTCATTCAGATAGCGGTGTAGATATTTCCATGTTCATACAGATAGAGGTGTAGATATTTCCATGTTGATACAGATAGCGGTGTAGATAATTCCATGTTCATACAGATAACGGTGTAGATATTTCCATGTTCATACAGATGTCGGTGTAGATATTTCCATGTTCATACAGTTAGCGGTGTAGATATTTCCATGTTCATACAGATGGCGGTGTAGATATTTACATGTTCATACAGGTGGTGGTGTAGATATTTCCATGTTCGTACAGATGGCGGTGTATATTTCCATGTTTATAGAAATGGCGGTGTAGATATTTCCATGTTTATGCAGATAGCGGTATAGGTATTTCCATGTTTATACAGATGGTGGTGTAGATATTTCCAAGTGTATAGAGATAGTGGTGTAGTTATTTCCAAGTTTATAGAGACATCGTTGTAGTTATTTCCATGTTTATACAGATAGCGGTGAAGATATTTCCATGTTTATACAGATAGCGGTGTAGATATTTCCATGTTTATACAGATAGCTGTGTAGATATTTCCATGTTTATAGAGATAGTGGTGTAGATAATTCCAATTTTATTCAGATAGCAGTGTAGATATTTCCTAATTCATACATATAACGGTGTAGATATTTCCACGTTTATAAAGATGGCGGTGTAGATATTTCCATGTTCATAGAGATGGCGGTGTAGATATTTCCATGTTTATACAGATAGCAGTGTTGTTATTTCCATGTTTATAGAGATAGCATTGTAGATATTTCCATTGATATAGAGATAGCGGTGTAGATATTTGCATGTTCATACAGATAACGGTGTAGATATTTCTATGTTCATACAGATAGCGGTGCAGATATTTCCATGTTCATACCATTAGCGTTGTAGATAATTCCATGTTCATACACATGGCGGTGTAGGTATTTACATGTTCATACAGATGGCGGTGTAGATATTTCCATGTTCGTACAGATGGCGGTGTAGATATTTCCATGTTCATAGAGATGGCGGTGTAGATATTTCCATGTTTATGCAGATAGCGGTATAGATATTTCCATGTTTATACAGATGGTGGTGTAGATATTTCCATGTTTATAGAGATGGCGGTCTAGATATTTCCATGTTTATAGAGACAGTGGTGTAGTTATTTCCAAGTTTATAGAGACAGCGTTGTAGGTATTTCCATGTTTATGCAGATAGCGGTGTAGATATTTCCATGTTCATACAGATAGCGGTGTAGGTATTTCCATGTTCTTACAGTTAGCGGTGTAGATATTTCCATGTTCATACAGATGGCGGTGTAGATATTTCCATGTTCATACAGATGCCGGAGTAGTGATTTCCATGTTCGTACGGATGGCAGTGTAGATATTTTCATGTTCTTACAGGTGGCGGTGTAGATATATCCATGTTTATACAGATAGCAGTGTAGTTATTTCCATGTTTATAGAGATAGCAGTGTAGATATTTCTATGGTTATACAGATAGCTGTGTAGATATTTGCATGTTCATTCAGATAACGGTGTAGATATTTCCATGTTCATACAGATAGAGGTGTAGATATTTCCATGTTGATACAGATAGCGGTGTAGATATTTCCATGTTCATACAGATAACGGTGTAGATATTTCCATGTTCATACAGAAGTCGGTGTAGATATTTCCATGTTCATACAGTTAGCGGTGTAGATATTTCCATGTTCATACAGATGGCAGTGTAGATATTTACATGTTCGTACAGATGGCGGTGTAGATATTTCCATGTTCATACAGATGGCGGTGTAGATATTTCCGTGTTCATAGAGATGGCGGTGTAGATATTTCCATGTTTATGCAGATAGCGGTATAGATATTTCCATGTTTATACAGATGGTGGTGTAGATATTTCCATGTTTATAGAGATGGCGGTCTAGATATTTCCATGTTTATAGAGATAGTGGTGTAGTTATTTCCAATTTTATAGAGAGAGCGTGGTGGTTATTTCCAAGTTTATACAGATAGCGGTGAAGATATTTCCATGTTTATACACATAGCAGTGTAGATATTTCCATGTTTATACAGATAGCAGTGTAGATATTTCAATGTTTATAGAGATAGTGGTGTAGATAATTCCAATTTTATACAGATAGCAGTGTAGATATTTCCTAATTCCTACAGATAGCGGTGTAGATATTTCCACGTTTATAGAGATGGCGGTGTAGATATTTCCATGTTCATACAGATGGCGGTGTAGATATTTCCATGTTTATAGAGATGGCGGTGTAGATATTTTCATGTTTACACAGATGGCGGTGTAGATATTTCCGTGTTTACACAGATAGCGGTGTAGACATTTCCATGTTTACACAGATAGCGGTGTGGATATTTAAATGTTTATGCAGATAGCGGTGTAGATATTTCCATGTTTATACAGATAGCGATGTGGATATTTCCATGTTTATACAGAGAGTTGGGCAGATATATCCATGTTTATACAGATAGCGGTGTAGATATTTCCATCTTAATACAGATGTCGGTGTAGATATGTCCATGTTCGTACAGATGGCGTTGTAGATATTTCCATGTTCATTCAGATGGCGGTGTAGACATTTCGAAGTTTATAGAGATAGCGCTGTAGTTATTTCCATATTTATAGAGAAATCTGTGTAGATATTTCCATGTATATGCAGATAGCTGTGTAGATATTTCCATGTTCATGCTGAGAGCGGTGTAGATATTTCCATGTTCATCCAGATGCCGGTGTAGATATATCCATGTTCATACAGATGGCGGTGAAGATATTTCCATGTTCATACAGATGGCGGTGTAGATATTTCCATGTTCATACAAATGGTGTTGTAGATATTTCCATGTTCATAGAAATGGCGGTGTAGATATTTCCATGTTTATACAGATAGCAGTGTAGTTATTTCCATGTTTATAGAGATATCATTGTGGATATTTCCACTGATATAGAGATAGCGGTGTAGATATTTGCATGTTCATACTGATAGCGGTGTAGATATTTCCATGTTCATACAGATAGCGGTGTAGTTATTTCCATGTTCATACAGATAGCTTTGTAGATATTTCCATGTTCATACAGATAAAGGAGTAGATATTTCCATGTTCATACAGATAGCGGTGCAGATATTTCCATGTTCATACCGTTAGCGGTGTAGATAATTCCATGTTCATACAGATGGCGTTGTAGATACTTACTTGTTCATACAGATGGCGGTGTAGATATTTCCATGTTCGTACAGATGGCGGTGTAGATATTTCCATGTTCATAGAGATGGCGGTGTAGATATTTCCATGTTTATGCAGATGGCGGTATAGATATTTCCATGTTTATACAGATGGCGGTGTAGATATTTCCATGTTTAAACAAATAGCGGTGTAGACATTTCCATGTTTACACAGATAGCGGTGTGGATATTTCCATGTTTATGCAGATAGCGGTGTAGATATTTCCATGTTTATACAGATAGCGGTGCGGTTATTTCCGTGTTTATACAGATAGTGGTGCAGATATTTCCATCTTAATTCAGATGGCGGTGTAGATATGTCCATGTTCGTACAGATGGCGCTGTAGATATTTCCATGTTCATACAGATGGCGGTGTAGGTATTTCGAAGTTTATAGAGATAGCGCTGTAGTTATTTCCATATTTATAGAGATATCTGTATAGATATTTCCATGTATATGCAGATAGCTGTGTAGATATTTCCATGTTCATGCAGATAGCTTTGTAGATATTTCCATGTTCATACAGATGCCGGTGTAGATATATCTATGTTCATACAGATGTCTGTGTAGACATATCCATGTTCTTACAGATGGCGGTGTAGATATTTCCATGTTCATACAAATGGCAGTGTAGATATTTCCATGTTCATAGAGATGGCGGTGTAGATAATTCCATGTTCGTACAAATGGCGGTGTAGATATTTCCATGTTCATAGAGATGGCGGTGTAGATATTTCCATGTTTATACAGATAGCAGTGTAGTTATTTCCAAGTTTATAGAGATAGCAGTGTAGATATTTCCATTTATATACAGATAGCTGTACAGATATTTGCATGTTCATACAGATAGCGGTGTAGATATTTCCATGTTCATACAGATAGCGGTGTAGATATTTCCATGTTCATACAGATAGCGGTGTAGATATTTCCATGTTCACACAGATAGCGGTGTAGGTATTTCCATGTTCTTACAGTTAGCGGTGTAGATATTTCCATGTTCATACAGATGGCGGTGTAGATATTTCCATGTTCATACAGATGGCGGTGTAGTTATTTCCATGTTCGTACGGATGGCAGTGTAGATATTTCCATGTTCATACAGGTGGCGCTGTAGATATTTCCATGTTTATACAGATAGCAGTGTAGTTATTTCCATGTTTATAGAGATAGCAGTGTAGATATTTCTATTGTTATACAGATAGCTGTGTAGATATTTGCATGTTCATTCAGATAGCGGTGTAGATATTTCCATGTTCATACAGATAGAGGTGTAGATATTTCCATGTTGATACAGATAGCGGTGTAGATAATTCCATGTTCATACAGATAACGGTGTAGATATTTCCATGTTCATACAGATGTCGGTGTAGATATTTCCATGTTCATACAGTTAGCGGTGTAGATATTTCCATGTTCATACAGATGGCGGTGTAGATATTTACATGTTCATACAGGTGGTGGTGTAGATATTTCCATGTTCGTACAGATGGCGGTGTATATTTCCATGTTTATAGAAATGGCGGTGTAGATATTTCCATGTTTATGCAGATAGCGGTATAGGTATTTCCATGTTTATACAGATGGTGGTGTAGATATTTCCAAGTGTATAGAGATAGTGGTGTAGTTATTTCCAAGTTTATAGAGACATCGTTGTAGTTATTTCCATGTTTATACAGATAGCGGTGAAGATATTTCCATGTTTATACAGATAGCGGTGTAGATATTTCCATGTTTATACAGATAGCTGTGTAGATATTTCCATGTTTATAGAGATAGTGGTGTAGATAATTCCAATTTTATTCAGATAGCAGTGTAGATATTTCCTAATTCATACATATAACGGTGTAGATATTTCCACGTTTATAAAGATGGCGGTGTAGATATTTCCATGTTCATAGAGATGGCGGTGTAGATATTTCCATGTTTATACAGATAGCAGTGTTGTTATTTCCATGTTTATAGAGATAGCATTGTAGATATTTCCATTGATATAGAGATAGCGGTGTAGATATTTGCATGTTCATACAGATAACGGTGTAGATATTTCTATGTTCATACAGATAGCGGTGCAGATATTTCCATGTTCATACCATTAGCGTTGTAGATAATTCCATGTTCATACACATGGCGGTGTAGGTATTTACATGTTCATACAGATGGCGGTGTAGATATTTCCATGTTCGTACAGATGGCGGTGTAGATATTTCCATGTTCATAGAGATGGCGGTGTAGATATTTCCATGTTTATGCAGATAGCGGTATAGATATTTCCATGTTTATACAGATGGTGGTGTAGATATTTCCATGTTTATAGAGATGGCGGTCTAGATATTTCCATGTTTATAGAGACAGTGGTGTAGTTATTTCCAAGTTTATAGAGACAGCGTTGTAGGTATTTCCATGTTTATGCAGATAGCGGTGTAGATATTTCCATGTTCATACAGATAGCGGTGTAGGTATTTCCATGTTCTTACAGTTAGCGGTGTAGATATTTCCATGTTCATACAGATGGCGGTGTAGATATTTCCATGTTCATACAGATGCCGGAGTAGTGATTTCCATGTTCGTACGGATGGCAGTGTAGATATTTTCATGTTCTTACAGGTGGCGGTGTAGATATATCCATGTTTATACACATAGCAGTGTAGTTATTTCCATGTTTATAGAGATAGCAGTGTAGATATTTCTATGGTTATACAGATAGCTGTGTAGATATTTGCATGTTCATTCAGATAGCGGTGTAGATATTTCCATGTTCATACAGATAGAGGTGTAGATATTTCCATGTTGATACAGATAGCGGTGTAGATATTTCCATGTTCATACAGATAACGGTGTAGATATTTCCATGTTCATACAGAAGTCGGTGTAGATATTTCCATGTTCATACAGTTAGCGGTGTAGATATTTCCATGTTCATACAGATGGCAGTGTAGATATTTACATGTTCGTACAGATGGCGGTGTAGATATTTCCATGTTCATACAGATGGCGGTGTAGATATTTCCGTGTTCATAGAGATGGCGGTGTAGATATTTCCATGTTTATGCAGATAGCGGTATAGATATTTCCATGTTTATACAGATGGTGGTGTAGATATTTCCATGTTTATAGAGATGGCGGTCTAGATATTTCCATGTTTATAGAGATAGTGGTGTAGTTATTTCCAATTTTATAGAGAGAGCGTGGTGGTTATTTCCAAGTTTATACAGATAGCGGTGAAGATATTTCCATGTTTATACACATAGCAGTGTAGATATTTCCATGTTTATACAGATATCAGTGTAGATATTTCCATGTTTATAGAGATAGTGGTGTAGATAATTCCAATTTTATACAGATAGCAGTGTAGATATTTCCTAATTCCTACAGATAGCGGTGTAGATATTTCCACGTTTATAGAGATGGCGGTGTAGATATTTCCATGTTCATACAGATGGCGGTGTAGATATTTCCATGTTTATAGAGATGGCAGTGTAGATATTTTCATGTTTACACAGATGGCGGTGTAGATATTTCCGTGTTTACACAGATAGCGGTGTAGACATTTCCATGTTTACACAGATAGCGGTGTGGATATTTAAATGTTTATGCAGATAGCGGTGTAGATATTTCCATGTTTATACAGATAGCGATGTGGATATTTCCATGTTTATACAGAGAGTTGGGCAGATATATCCATGTTTATACAGATAGCGGTGTAGATATTTCCATCTTAATACAGATGTCGGTGTAGATATGTCCATGTTCGTACAGATGGCGTTGTAGATATTTCCATGTTCATTCAGACGGCGGTGTAGACATTTCGAAGTTTATAGAGATAGCGCTGTAGTTATTTCCATATTTATAGAGAAATCTGTGTAGATATTTCCATGTATATGCAGATAGCTGTGTAGATATTTCCATGTTCATGCTGAGAGCGTTGTAGATATTTCCATGTTCATCCAGATGCTGGTGTAGATATATCCATGTTCATACAGATGGCGGTGAAGATATTTCCATGTTCATACAGATGGCGGTGTAGATACTTCCATGTTCATACAAATGGTGTTGTAGATATTTCCATGTTCATAGAGATGGTGGTGTAGATATTTCCATGTTTATACAGATAGCAGTGTAGTTATTTCCATGTTTATAGAGATAGCATTGTGGATATTTCCACTGATATAGAGATAGCGGTGTAGATATTTGCATGTTCATACAGATAGTGGTGTAGATATTTCCATGTTCATACAGATAGCGGTGTAGATAGTTCCATGTTCATACAGATAGCGGTGTAGGTATTTCCATGTTCATACAGATAACGGTGTAGATATTTCCATGTTCATACAGATAGCGGTGCAGATATTTCCATGTTCATACCGTTAGCGGTGTAGATAATTCCATGTTCATACAGATGGCGGTGTAGATATTTACATGTTCATACAGATGGCGGTGTAGATATTTCCATGTTCGTACAGATGGCGGTGTAGATATTTCCATGTTCATAGAGATGGCGGTGTAGATATTTCCATGTTTATGCAGATGGCGGTATAGATATTTCCATGTTTATACAGATGGTGGTGTAGATATTTCCATGTTTGTAGAGATAGCAGTGTAGTTATTTCCATGTTTATAGAGATAGCATTGTGGATATTTCCACTGATATAGAGATAGCGGTGTAGATATTTGCATGTTCATACTGATAGCGGTGTAGATATTTCCATGTTTATAGAGATAGTGGTGTAGATAATTCCAATTTTACACAGATAGCAGTGTAGATATTTCTAAGTTCATACAGATAGCGTTGTAGATATTTCTACGTTAATAGAGATGGCGGTGTAGATATTTCCATGTTCATACAGATGGCAGTGTAGATATTTCCATGTTTATAGAGATGGCGGTGTAGATATTTCCATGTTTATAGAGATAGCGGTGAAGATATTTCCATGTTTATACAGATAGCGGTGTAGATATTTCCATGTTTATACAGATAGCGGTGTAGATATTTCCATGTTTATAGAGATAGTGGTGTAGATAATTCCAATTTTATACAGATAGCAGTGTAGATATTTCTAAGTTCATACAGATAGCGTTGTAGATATTTCCACGTTAATAGAGATGGCGGTGTAGATATTTCCATGTTCATACAGATGGCAGTGTAGATATTTCCATGTTTATAGAGATGGCGGTGTAGATATTTTCATGTTTACACAGATGGCGGTGTAGATATTTCCATGTTTACACAGATAGCGGTGTAGACATTTCCATGTTTACACAGATAGCGGTGTGGATATTTCCATGTTTATACAGATAGCGGTGCGGATATTTCCATGTTTATACAGATAGTGGTGCAGATATTTCCATGTTTATACAGATAGCGGTGTAGATATTTCCATCTTAATACAGATGGCGGTGTAGATATGTCCATGTTCGTACAGATTGCGGTGCAGATATTGCCATGTTCATACAGTTAGCGGTGTAGATATTTCCATGTTCATACAGTTAGCGGTGTAGGTATTTCCATATTCATATAGATGGCGGTGCAGATATTTACATGTTCATACAGATGGCGGTGTAGATATTTCCATGTTCGTACGGATGGCAGTGTAGATATTTCCATGTTCATACAGATGGCGGTGTAAATATTCCCATGTTTATAGAGATGGCGGTGTAGATATTTTCATGTTTACACAGCTGGCGGTGTAGATATTTCCGTGTTTACACAGATAGCGGTGTAGACATTTCCATGTTTACACGGATAGCAGTGTGGATATTTCCATGTTTATGCAGATAGCTGTGTAGATATTTCCATGTTTATACAGATAGCGGTGCGGATATTTCCATGTTTATACTGATAGTTGGGCAGATATTTCCATGTTTATACAGATAGCGGTGTAGATATTTACATGTTCATACAGATGGCGGTGTAGATATTTACATGTTCATACAGATGGCGGTTTAGATATTTCCATGTTCGTACGGATGGCAGTGTAGATATTTCCATGTTCATACAGGTGGCGTTGTAGATATTTCCATGTCTATACAGATAGCAGTGTAGTTATTTCCATGTTTATAGAGACAGCAGTGTAGATATTTCCATTGTTATTCAGATAGCTGTGTAGATATTTGCATGTTCATTCAGATAGCGGTGTAGATATTTCCATGTTCGTACAGATAGAGGTGTAGATATTTCCATGTTCATAAAGATGGCGGTGTAGATATTTCGAAGTATATAGAGATAGCGCTGTAGTTATTTCCATATTTATAGAGAAATCTGTGTGGATATTTCCATGTATATGCTGATAGCTGTGTAGGTATTTCCATGTTCATGCAGATAGCGGTGTAGATATTTCCATGTTCATCCAGATGCCGGTGTAGATATATCCATGTACATGCAAATGGCGGTGTAGATATTTCCACGTTTATAGAGAGGGCGGTGTAGATATTTCCATGTTCATACAGATGGTGGTGTAGATATTTCCATGTTTATAGAGATGGCGGTGTACATATTTTCATGTTTACACAGATGGCGGTGTAGATATTTCCATGTTTACACAGATAGCGGTGTACACATTTCCATGTTTACACAGATAGCGGTGTGGATATTTCCATGTTTATGCAGATAGCGGTGTAGATATTTCCATGTTTATACAGATAGCGGTGCGGTTATTTGCATGTTTATAAAGACAGCAGTGTAGATATTTCCATGTTCGTACAGATGGCAGTGTAGATATTTCCATGTTCATTCAGGTGGCGGTGTAGATATTTCAATGTTTCTACAGATAGCAGTGTAGTTATTTCCATGTTTAAAGAGATAGCAGTGTAGATATTTCCATTGTTATACAGATAACTGTGTAGATATTTGCATGTTCATTCAGATAGCGGTGTAGATATTTCCATGTTCGTACAGATAGAGGTGTAGATATTTGCATGTTGATACAGATAGGGGTGTAGATATTTCCAAGTTCATACAGATAATGGTGTAGATATTTCCATGTTCATACTGTTAGCGGTGTAGATATTTCCATGTTCATACAGATGGCCGTGTAGATATTTACATGTTCATACAGATGGCGGTGTAGATATTTCCATGTTCGTACAGATGGCGGTGTAGATATTTCCATGTTCATAGAGATGGCGGTGTAGTTATTTCCATGTTTATGCAGATAGCGGTATAGATATTTCCATGTTTATACAGATGGTGGTGTAGATATTTCCATGTTTATAGAGATGGCGGTCTAGATATTTCCATGTTTATAGAGATAGTGGTGTAGTTATTTCCAAGTTTATAGAGACAGCGTTGTAGATATTTCCATGTTTATAAAGATAGCGGTGAAGATATTTCCATGTTTATACAGATAGTAGTGTAGATATTTCCATGTTTATACAGATAGCGGTGTAGATATTTCCATGTTTATACAGATAGCAGTGTAGATATTTCCAAGTTTATATAGTGGTGTAGATGATTCCAATTTTATACAGATAGTAGTGTAGATATATCCAAATTCATACAGAAAGCGGTGTAGATATTTCCACGTTTATAGAGATGGCGGTGTAGATATTTCCATGTTCATACAGATGGCGGTGTAGATATTTCCCAGTTTATAGAGATGGTGGTGTAGATATTTCCATGTTTATACAGATAGCAGTGTAATTATTTCCATGTTTGTAGAGATAGCAGTGTAGATATTTCCATTGATATACAGATAGCTGTTTAGATATTTTAATGTTCATACAGATAGCGGTGTAGATATTTCCACATTTATAGAGATGGCGGTGTAGATATTTCTATGTTCGTACAGATGGTGGTGTAGCTATTTCCATGTTTATAGAGATGGCGGTGTAGATATTTTCAAGTTTACACAGATTGCGGTGTAGATATTTCCGTGTTTACACAGATAGCGGTGTAGACATTTCCATGTTTACATGGATATCGGTGTGGATATTTCCATGTTTATGCAGATAGCGGTGTAGATATTTCCATGTTTATACAGATAGCGGTGCGGATATTTCCATGTTTATACAGATAGTTGGGCAGATATTTCCATGTTTATAAAGATAGCGGTGTAGATATTTCCATCTTAATACAGATGGCGGTGTAGATATGTCCATGTTCGTACAGATGGTGTTGTACATATTTCCATGTTCATACAGATGGCGGTGTAGATATTTCGAAGTTTATAGCGATAGCGCTGTAGTTATTTCCATATATAGAGAGAAATCTGTGTAGTTATATGCATGTATATGCAGATAGCTGTGTACATATTTAAATGCTCATGCAGATAGCGGTGTAGATATTTCCATGTTCATCCAGACGCCGGTGTAGATATATCCATGTTCATACAGATGGCGGTGAAGATATTTCCATGTTCATACAGATGGCGGTGTAGATATTTCCATGTTCATACAAATGGAGGTGTAGTTATTTCCATGTTCATAGAGATGGCGGTGTAGATATTTCCATGTTCATACAATTGGCGGTGTAGATATTTCCATGTTATTACAGGTGGCGGTGTAGATATTTCCATGTTTATACAGATAGCAGTGTAGTTATTTCCATGTTTATAGAGATAGCAGTGTAGGTATTTCCATTGATATACAGATAGCTGTATAGATATTTGCATGTTCATACAGATAGCGGTGTAGATATTTCCATGTTCGTACAGATAGCGGTGTAGTATTTCCATGTTCATACAGATAGCGGTGTAGATATTTCCATGTTCATACAGATAACGGTGTAGATATTTCCATGTTCACACAGATAGCGGTGTAGATATTTCCATGTTCATACAGTTAGCGGTGTAGATATTTCCATGTTCATACCGATGGCGTTGTAGATATTTACATGTTCATACAGATGGCGGTGTAGATATTTCCATGTTCATACAGATGGCGGAGTAGATATTTCCATGTTCATAGAGATGGCTGTTTAGATATTTCCATGTTTATACAGATGGTGGTGTAGGTATTTCCATGTTTATAGAGATGGCGGTCTGCATATTTCCATGCTTATAGAGATAGTGGTGTAGTTATTTCCAAGTTTATAGAGACAACGTTGTATACATTTCCATGTTTATACTGATAGCGGTGAAGGTATTTCCATGTTTATACAGATAGCGGTGTAGATATTCCCATGTTTATACAGATAACAGTGTAGATATTTCCATGTTTATAGAGATAGTGGTGTAGATAATATCAATTTTATACAGATAGCAGTGTTGATATTTCCAAGTTCATACAGATAGCGGTGCATATATTTAAACGTTTATAGAGATGGCGGTGTAGATATTTCCATGTTCATACAGATGGCGGTGTAGATATTTCCATGTTCATACAAATGGAGGTGTAGTTATTTCCATGTTCATAGAGATGGCGGTGCAGATATTTCCATGTTCATACAATTGGCGGTGTAGATATTTCCATGTAATTACAGGCGGCGGTGTAGATATTTCCATGTTTATACAGAAAGCAGTGTAGTTATTTCCATGTTTATAGAGATAGCAGTGTACGTATTTCCAATGATATACAGATAGCTGTATAGATATTTGCATGTTCATACAGATAGCGGTGTAGATATTTATATGTTCGTACAGATAGCGGTGTAGATATTTCCATGTTGATACAGATAGCGGTGTAGATATTTCCATGTTCATACAGATAACGGTGTAGATATTTCCATGTTCACACAGATAGCGGTGTAGATATTTCCATGTTCATACAGATAGCGGTGTAGACATTTCCATGTTCATCCAGATGGCTGTGTAGATATATCCATGTTCATACAGATGGCGGTGAAGGTATTTCCATTTTCATACAGATAGCTGTGTAGATATTTCCATGTTCAAACAGATAGCGGTGTAGATATTTCCATGTTCATACAGATAGCGGTGCAGATATTTCCATGTTCATCCAGATGGCTGTGTAGATATATCCATGTTCATACAGATGGCTGTGAAGATATTTCCATCTTCATACAGATAGCGGTGCTGATATTTCCATGTTTATACAGGTAGCGGTGTAGATATTTCCAGGTTTATACAGAAAGCGGTGTAGATATTTCCATGTTTATACAGATAGTGGTGTAGATTTTTCCAAGTTCATACAGATAGTGGTGTAGATATCTCCATCTTAATACAGATGGCGGTGTAGATATTTATATGTTCATACAGATGGCGGTGCAGATAATTCCATGTTCATACAGATGGCGGTGTAGATATTTCCATGTTTATATAGATAGCGGTGTAGATATTTCCAAGTTTATACAGATAGCGGTGAAGATATCTCCATCTTAATAGAGATGGCGGTGTAGAAATTTATATGTTCATACAGATGGCGGTGCAGATATTTCCATGTTCATACAGATGGCGGTGTAGATATTTCCATGATTATAGAGATAGCAGTGTAGTTATTTCCATGTGTAAAGAGATAGCTTTGTAGATATTTCCATGTATATGCAGATAGCTGTGTAGATATTTCCATTTTCATGCAGATAGCGGTGAAGATGTATGCATGTTTACACAGATAGCGGTGTAGATGTTTCCACGTTCATACAGATAGCGGTGTAGATATTTCCATGTTCATCCAGATGGCTGTGTAGATATATCCATGTTCATACAGATGGCGGTGAAGATATTTCCATGTTCATACAGATAGCGGTGTAGATATTTCCATGTTCATACAGATAGCGGTGTAGATGTTTCCATGTTCATACAGATAGCGGTGTAGATATTTCCATGTTGATACAGATAGCAGTGTAGATATTTCCATGTTCACCCAGATGGCTGTGTAGATATATCCATGTTTATACAGGTAGCGGTGTACATATTTCCATGTTTATACAGATAGCGGTGTAGATATTTCCATGTTCATACAGGTAGCGGTGTAGATATTTCCATGTTTATACAGATAGCGGTGTAGATATCTCCTTCTTAATAGAGATGGCGGTGTAGATATTTATATGTTCATACAGATGGCGGTGCAGATATTTCCATGTTCATACAGATGGCGGTGTAGATATTTCCATGTTTATAGATTTAGCGGTGTAGATATTTCCATGTGTAAAGAGATAGCTGTGTAGATATTTCCATGTATATGCAGATATCTGTGTAGATATTTCCATTTTCATGCAGATTGCGGTGTAGATATTTCCATGTTCATACAGATAGCGGTGTAGATATTTCCATGTTCATCCAGATGGCTGTGTAGACATATCCATTTTCATACAGATGGCGTTGAAGATATTTCCATGTTCATAAAGATAGCGGTGTAGATATTTCCATGTTCATACCGATAGCGGTGCTGATATTTCCATGTTTATACAGGTAGCGGTGTAGATATTTCCATGTTCATACAGATAGCGGTGTAGATATTTCCATGTTTATACAGACAGCAGTGTAGATATTTCCTAGTTTATACAGATAGCGGTGTAGATATCTCCTTCTTAATACAGACGGCGGTGTAGATGTTTATATGTTCATACAGATGGCTGGGCAGATATTTCCATATTCATACCGATGGTGGTGTAGATATTTCCATGTTTATAGAGATAGCGGTGTAGATATCTCCTTCTTAATACAGATGGCGGTATAGAAGTTTATATGTTCATACAGATGGCGGTGCAGATATTTCCATATTCATACAGATAGCTGTGTAGATATTTCCATGTATATGCAGATAGCTGTGTAGGTATTTCCATTTTCATGCAGATAGCGGTGTAGATATTTCCAGGTTCAAACAGATAGCGGTGTAGATATTTCCATGTTCATACAGATAGCGGTGTAGATATTTCCATGTTCATACAGATAGAGGTGTAGATATTTCCATGTTCATACAGATAGCGGTGTAGATATTTCCATGTTCATACAGATAGCGGTGCTGATATTTCCATGTTTATACAGGTAGCGGTGTAGATATATCCATGTTTATACAGATAGCGGTGTAGATATCTCCATCTTAATACAGATGGCGGTGTAGATATTTATATGTTCATACAGATGGCGGTGCAGATATTCCCATGTTAATACAGATGGCGGGGTAGATATTTCCATGTTCATACAGATAGCGGTGTAGTTATTTCCATGTGTAAAGAGATAGCTGTGTAGATATTTCCATGTATATGCAGATAGCTGTGTAGATATTTCCATTTTCATGCAGATTGCCGTGTTGAGATTTCCATGTTCAAATAGATAGCGGTGTAGATATTTCCATGTTCATACAGATAGCGGTGTAGATATTTCCATGTTTATACAGATAGCGGTGAAGATGTATGCATGTTTACACAGATAGCGGTGTAGATATTTCCATGTTCATACAGATAGCGGTGTAGATATTTCCATGTTCATCCAGATGGCTGTGTAGACATATCCATTTTCATACAGATGGCGTTGAAGATATTTCCATGTTCATAAAGATAGCGGTGTAGATATTTCCATGTTCATACAGATAGCGGGTTAGATATTTCCATGTTCATACAGATGGCTGTGTAGATATATCCATGTTCATACAGATGGCGGTGAAGATATTTCCATGTACATACAGATGGCGGTGTAGATATTTTCATGTTTATACAGATAGCGGTGTAGATATTTCCATGTTCATACCGATAGCGGTGCTGATATTTCCATGTTTATACAGGTAGCGGTGGAGTTATTTCCATGTGTAAAGATATAGCTCTGTAGATATTTCCATGTATATGCAGATAGCTGTGTAGATATTTCCATTTTCATGCAGATAGCGGTGTATATATTTCCATGTTCAGATAGCGGTGTAGATATTTCCATGTTGATACAGATAGCGGTGTAGATATTTCCATGTTCATACAGATAGCGGTGTAGATATTTCCATGTTTATACAGATTGCGGTGAAGATGTATGCATGTTTACACAGATAGCAGTGTAGATATTTCCATGTTCTTCCGGATGGCTGTGTAGATATATCCATGTTCATACAGATAGCGGTGTAGATATTTCCATGTCCATACAGATAGCGGTGTAGATATTTCCATGTTCATCCAGATGGCTGTGTAGATATATCCATGTTCATACAGATAGCGGTGTAGATATTTCCATGTTCATACAGATAGTGGTGTAGATATTTCCATGTTCATACAGATAGCGGTGTAGCTATTTCCATGTTCATACAGATAGCGGTGTGGATATTTCCATGTTCATAGAGATAGCGGTGTAGATATTTCCATGTTCATACAGATAGCGGTGCTGATATTTCCATGTTTATACAGGTAGCGGTGTAGATATTTCCATGTTTATACAGATAGTGGTGTAGATATCTCCTTCTTAATACAGATGGCGGTGTAGATATTTATATGTTCATACAGATGGCGGTGCAGATATTTCCATCTTCATACAGATAGCGGTATAGATATTTCCATGTTTATAGAGATAGCGGTGTAGTTATTTCCATGTGTAAAGAGATAGCTTTGTAGATATTTCCATGTATATGCAGATAGCTGTGTAGATATTTCAGTTTTGATGCAGATAGCGGTGTAGATATTTCCATGTTAAAACAGATAGCGGTGTAGATATTTCCATGTTCATACAGATAGCGGTGTAGATATTTTCATGTTTATTCAGATAGCGGTGAAGATGTATGCATGTTTACACAGTTAGCGGTGTAGATATTTCCATGTTCTTGCAGATAGCGGTGTAGATATTTCCATGTTTATACAGACAGCAGTGTAGATATTTCCTTGTTTATACAGATAGCGGGGTAGATATCTCCTTAATACAGACGGCGGTGTAGATGTTTATATGTTCATACAGATGGCGGGGCAGATATTTCCATGTTCATACAGATGGCGGTGTAGATATTTCCATGTTTATAGAGATAGCGGTGTAGATATCTCCTTCTTAATACAGATGGCGGTGTAGATGTTTATATGTTCATACAGATGGCGGTGCAGATATTTCCATGTTCATACAGATAGCTGTGTAGATATTTCCATGTATATGCAGATAGCTGTGTAGGTATTTCCATTTTCATGCAGATAGCGGTGTAGATATTTCCATGTTCAAACAGATAGCGGTGTAGATATTTCCATGTTCATACAGATAGCGGTGTAGATATTTCCATGTTCATACAGATAGAGGTGTAGATATTTCCATGTTCATACAGATAGCGGTGTAGATATTTCCATGTTCATACAGATAGCAGTGCTGATATTTCCATGTTTATACAGGTAGCGGTGTAGATATTTCCATGTTTATACAGATAGCGGTGTAGATATCTAAATCTTAATACAGATGGCGGTGTAGATATTTATATGTTCATACAGATGGTGGTGCAGATATTCCCATGTTAATACAGAGGGCGGTGTAGATATTTCCATGTTCATACAGATTGCGGTGCTGATATTTCCATGTTTATACAGGTAGCGGTGTAGATATTTCCAGGTTTATACAGATAGCGGTGTAGATATTTCTATGTTTATACAGATAGCGGAGTAGATATTTCAATGTTTATACAGATAGCGGTGTAGGTATCTCAATCTTAATACAGATGGCGGCATAGGTATTTATATGTTCATACAGATGGCGGTGCAGATATTTCCATGTTCATACAGATAGCTGTGCAGATATTTCCATGTTTATACTGACAGCGGTGAAGATGTATGCATGTTTACACAGATAGCGGTGTAGATATTTCCATGTTCATACAGATAGCGGTGTAGACATTTCCATGTTCATCCAGATGGCTGTGTAGATATATCCATGTTCATACAGATGGCGGTGAAGGTATTTCCATTTTCATACAGATAGCTGTGTAGATATTTCCATGTTCAAACAGATAGCGGTGTAGATATTTCCATGTTCATACAGATAGCGGTGCAGATATTTCCATGTTCATCCAGATGGCTGTGTAGATATATCCATGTTCATACAGATGGCTGTGAAGATATTTCCATCTTCATACAGATAGCGGTGCTGATATTTCCATGTTTATACAGGTAGCGGTGTAGATATTTCCAGGTTTATACAGAAAGCGGTGTAGATATTTCCATGTTTATACAGATAGTGGTGTAGATTTTTCCAAGTTCATACAGATAGTGGTGTAGATATCTCCATCTTAATACAGATGGCGGTGTAGATATTTATATGTTCATACAGATGGCGGTGCAGATAATTCCATGTTCATACAGATGGCGGTGTAGATATTTCCATGTTTATATAGATAGCGGTGTAGATATTTCCAAGTTTATACAGATAGCGGTGAAGATATCTCCATCTTAATAGAGATGGCGGTGTAGAAATTTATATGTTCATACAGATGGCGGTGCAGATATTTCCATGTTCATACAGATGGCGGTGTAGATATTTCCATGATTATAGAGATAGCAGTGTAGTTATTTCCATGTGTAAAGAGATAGCTTTGTAGATATTTCCATGTATATGCAGATAGCTGTGTAGATATTTCCATTTTCATGCAGATAGCGGTGAAGATGTATGCATGTTTACACAGATAGCGGTGTAGATATTTCCACGTTCATACAGATAGCGGTGTAGATATTTCCATGTTCATCCAGATGGCTGTGTAGATATATCCATGTTCATACAGATGGCGGTGAAGATATTTCCATGTTCATACAGATAGCGGTGTAGATATTTCCATGTTCATACAGATAGCGGTGTAGATATTTCCATGTTCATACAGATAGCGGTGTAGATATTTCCATGTTGATACAAATAGCGGTGTAGATATTTCCATGTTCATCCAGATGGCTGTGTAGATATATCCATGTTTATACAGGTAGCGGTGTACATATTTCCATGTTTATACAGATAGCGGTGTAGATATTTCCATGTTCATACAGATAGCGGTGTAGATATTTCCATGTTTATACAGATAGCGGTGTAGATATCTCCTTCTTAATACAGATGGCTGTGAAGATATTTATATGTTCATACAGATGGCGGTGCAGATATTTCCATGTTCATACAGATGGCGGTGTACATATTTCCATGTTTATAGATTTAGCAGTGTAGATATTTCCATGTGTAAAGAGATAGCTCTGTAGATATTTCCATGTATATGCAGATATCTGTGTAGATATTTCCATTTTCATGCAGATTGCGGTGTAGATATTTCCATGTTCAAATAGATAGCGGTGTAGATATTTCCATGTTCATACAGATAGCGGTGAAGATATTTCCATGTTCATAGAGATAGCGGTGTAGATATTTCCATGTTCATACAGAGAGCGGTGTAGACATTTCCATGTTCATAGAGATAGCTGTGTAGATCTTTCCATGTTGAAACAGATAGCGGTGTAGATATTTCCATGTTCATACAGATAGCGGTGTAGATATTTTCATGCTTATACAGATTGCGGTGAAGATGTTTGCATGTTTACACAGATAGCGGTGTACATATTTCCATGTTCATACAGATACCGGTGTAGATATTTCCGTATTCATCCAGATGGCTGTGTAGATATATCCATGTTCATACAGATAGCGGTGTAGATATTTCCATGTTCATACAGATAGCGGTGTAGCTATTTCCATGTTCATACAGATAGCGGTGTAGCTATTACCATGTTCATTCAGATATCGGTGTAGATATTTCCATGTTCATACAGATAGCGGTGTATGTATTTCCATGTTCATACAGATAGCTGTGTAGATATTTCCATGTTCATCCAGATGGCTGTGTAGATATATCCATGTTCATACAGATAGCGGTGTAGGTATTTCCATGTTCATCCAGATGGCAGTGTAGCTATTTCCATGTTCATACTGATAGTGGTGTAGATATTTCCATGTTCATACAGATTGCGGTGCTGATATTTCCATGTTTATACAGGTAGCGGTGTAGATATTTCCATGTTCATACAGATAGCGGTGTAGATATTTCCATGTTTATACAGATAGCGGTGTAGATATCTCCTTCTTAATAGAGATGGCGGTGTAGATATTTATATGTTCATACAGATGGCTTTGCAGATATTTCTATGTTCATACAGATGGCGGTGTAGATATTTCCATGTTTATAGATTTAGCGGTGTAGATATTTCCATGTGTAAAGAGATAGCTGTGTAGATATTTCCATGTATATGCAGATATCTGTGTAGATATTTCCATTTTCATGCAGATTGCGGTGTAGATATTTCCATGTTCATACAGATAGCGGTGTAGATATTTCCATGTTCATCCAGATGGCTGTGTAGACATATCCATTTTCATACAGATGGCGTTGAAGATATTTCCATGTTCATAAAGATAGCGGTGTAGATATTTCCATGTTCATACAGATAGCGGGTTAGGTATTTCCATGTTCATACAGATGGCTGTGTAGATATATCCATGTTCATACAGATGTCCGTGAAGATATTTCCATGTTCATACAGATGGCGGTGTAGATATTTCCATCTTCCTACACATAGCGGTGTAGATATTTCCATGTTCATACCGATAGCGGTGCTGATATTTCCATGTTTATACAGGGAGCGGTGTAGATATTTCCATATTCATACAGATAGCGGTGTAGATATTTCCATGTTTATACAGACAGCAGTGTAGATATTTCCTTGTTTATACAGATAGCGGTGTAGATATCTCCTTCTTAATACAGACGGCGGTGTAGATGTTTATATGTTCATACAGATGGATGGGCAGATATTTCCATATTCATCAAGATGGCTGTGTAGATATTTACATGTTTATAGAGGTAGCGGTGTAGATATCTCCTTCTTAATACAGATGGCGGTGTAGATGTTTATATGTTCATACAGATGGCGGTGCAGATATTTCTATATTCATACAGATAGCTGTGTAGATATTTCCATGTATATGCAGATAGCTGTGTAGATATTTCCATTTTCATGCAGATAGCGGTGTAGATATTTCCATGTTCATACAGATAGCGGTGTAGATATTTCCATGTTCATACCGATAGAGGTGTAGATATTTCCATGTTCATACAGATAGCGGTGTAGGTATTTCCATGTTCATACAGATAGCGGTGCTGATATTTCCATGTTTATACAGGTAGCGGTGTAGATATTTCCATGTTTATACAGATAGCGGTGTAGATATCTCCATCTTAATACAGATGGCGGTGTAGATATTTATATGTTCATACAGATGGCGGTGCAGATATTCCCATGTTAATACAGATGGCGGGGTAGATATTTCCATGTTCATACAGATAGCGGTGTAGATATTTCCATGTGTAAAGAGATAGCTGTGTAGATATTTCCATGTATATGCAGATAGCTGTGTAGATATTTCCATTTTCATGCAGATTGCCGTGTAGATATTTCCATGTTCAAATAGATAGCGGTGTAGATATTTCCATGTTCATACAGATAGCGGTGTAGATATTTCCATGTTTATACAGATAGCGGTGAAGATGTATGCATGTTTACACAGATAGCGGTGTAGATATTTCCATGTTCATACAGATAGCGGTGTAGATATTTCCATGTTCATCCAGATGGCTGTGTAGACATATCCATTTTCATACAGATGGCGTTGAAGATATTTCCATGTTCATAAAGATAGCGGTGTATATATTTCCATGTTCATACAGATAGCGGGTTAGATATTTCCATGTTCATACAGATGGCTGTGTAGATATATCCATGTTCATACAGATGGCGGTGAAGATATTTCCATGTACATACAGATGGCGGTGTAGATATTTCCATGTTTATACAGATAGCGGTGTAGATATTTCCATGTTCATACCGATAGCGGTGCTGATATTTCCATGTTTATACAGGTAGCGGTGGAGATATTTCCATGTTCATACAGATAGCGGTGTAGATATTTCCATGTTTATACAGACAGCAGTGTAGATATTTCCTTGTTTATACAGATAGCGGTGTAGATATCTCCTTCTTAATACAGACGGCGGTGTAGACGTTTATATGTTCATACAGATGGTGGTGCAGATATTTCCATGTTCATACAGATGGCGGTGTAGATATTTCCATGTTTATAGAGGTAGCGGTGTAGATATTTCCTTCTTAATACAGATGGCGGTGTAGATATTTATACGTTCATACAGATGGCGGTGCAGATATTTCCATGTTCATACTGATAGCTGTGTAGATATTTCCATGTATATGCAGATAGCTGTGTAGATATTTTCATTTTCATGCAGATAGCGGTGTAGATGTTTCCATTTTCAAATAGATAGCGGTGTAGATATTTCCATGTTCATACAGATAGAGGTGTAGATATTTCCATGTTCATACAGATAGCGGTGTAGATATTTCCATGTTCATACAGATAGCGGTGCTGATATTTCCATGTTTATACAGGTAGCGGTGTAGATATTTCCATGTTTATACAGATAGCGGTGTAGATATCTCCATCTTAATACAGAAGGCGGTGAAGATATTTATATGTTCATACAGATGGCGGTGCAGATATTCCCATGTTAATACAGATGGCGGTGTAGATATTTCCAGGTTCATACAGATAGCGGTGTAGTTATTTCCATGTGTAAAGAGATAGCTGTGTAGATATTTCCATGTATATGCAGATAGCTGTGTAGATATTTCCATTTTCATGCAGATAGCGGTGTATATATTTCCATGTTCAAACAGATAGCGGTGTAGATATTTCCATGTTGATACAGATAGCGGTGTAGATATTTCCATGTTCATACAGATAGCGGTGTAGATATTTCCATGTTTATACAGATTGCGGTGAAGATGTATGCATGTCTACACAGATAACAGTGTAGATATTTCCATGTTCATCCGGATGGCTGTGTAGATATATCCATGTTCATACAGATAGCGGTGTAGATATTTCCATGTTCATACAGATAGCAGTGTAGATATTTCCATGTTCATCCAGATGGCTGTGTAGATATATCCATGTTCATACAGATAGCGGGTTAGATATTTCCATGTTCATACAGATAGTGGTGTAGATATTTCCATGTTCATACAGATAGCGGTGTAGCTATTTCCATGTTCATACAGATAGCGGTGTGGATATTTCCATGTTCATAGAGATAGCGGTGTAGGTATTTCCATGTTCATACAGATAGCGGTGCTGATATTTCCATGTTTATACAGGTAGCGGTGTAGATATTTCCATGTTTATACAGATAGCGTTGTAGATATCTCCTTCTTAATACAGATGGCGGTGAAGATATTTATATGTTCATACGGATGGCGGTGCAGATATTTCCATTTTCATACAGATAGCGGTATAGATATTTCCATGTTTATAGAGATAGCGGTGTTGTTATTTCCATGTGTAAAGAGATAGCTTTGTTGATATTTCCATGTATATGCAGATAGCTGTGTAGATATTTCAATTTTGATGCAGATAGCGGTGTAGATATTTCCATGTTCAAACAGATAGCGGTGTAGATATTTCCATGTTCATACAGATAGCGGTGTAGATATTTTCATGTTTATTCAGATAGCGGTGAAGATGTATGCATGTTTACACAGTTAGCGGTGTAGATATTTCCATGTTCATACAGATAGCGGTGTAGACATTTCCATGTTTATCCAGATGGCTGTGTAGATATATCCATGTTCATACAGATGGCGGTGAAGATATTTCCATGTTCATACAGATAGCGGTGTAGATATTTCCATGTTCATACAGATAGCCGTGTAGATATTGCCATGTTCATACTGATAGCGGTGCTGATGCTTCCATGTTTATACAGGTAGCGGTGTACATATTTCCATGTTTATACAGATAGCGGTGTAGATATTTCCATGTTCATACAGATAGCGGTGTAGATATTTCCATGTTTATACAGATAGCGGTGTAGATATCTCCTTCGTAATACAGATGGCGGTGTAGATGTTTCCATGTTCATACAGATGACGGTGTAGTTATTTCCATGTTCATACAGATGGCGGTGTAGCTATTACCATGTTCATAGAGATATCGGTGTAGATATTTCCATGTTCATACAGATAGCGGTGTATGTATTTCCATGTTCATACAGATAGCTGTGTAGATATTTCCATGTTCATCCAGATGGCTGTATAGATATATCCATGTTCATACAGATAGCGGTGTAGATATTTCCATATTCATCCAGATGGCAGTGTAGCTATTTCCATGTTCATACAGATAGTGGTGTAGATATTTCCATGTTTATACAGATATCGGTGTAGATATTTCCATGTTCATACAGATTGCGGTGCTGATATTTCCATGTTTATACAGGTAGCAGTGTAGATATTTCCAGGTTTATACAGATAGCGGTGTAGATATTTCCATGTTTATACAGATAGCGGTGTAGATATTTCCATGTTTATACAGATAGCGGTGTAGTTATCTCAATCTTAATACAGATGGCGGCATAGGTATTTATATGTTCATACAGATGGCGGTGCAGATATTTCCATGTTCATACAGATAGCTGTGCAGATATTTCCATGTTTATACTGACAGCGGTGAAGATGTATGCATGTTTACACAGATAGCGGTGTAGATATTTCCATGTTCATACAGATAGCGGTGTAGATATTTCCATGTTCATCCAGATGGCTGTGTAGATATATCCATGTTCATACAGATGGCGGTGAAGATATTTCCATGTTCATACAGATAGCTGTGTAGATATTTCCATGTTCATACAGATAGCGGCGTAGATATTTCCATGTTCATACAGACAGCGGTGCTGATATTTCCCTGTTCATCCAGATGGCTGTGTAGATATATCCATGTTCATACAGATGGCTGTGAAGATATTTCCATCTTCATACAGATAGCGGGGCTGATATTTCCATGTTTATACAGGTAGCGGTGTAGATATTTCCAGGTTTATACAGAAAGCGGTGTAGATATTTCCATGTTTATACAGATAGTGGTGTAGATTTTTCCATGTTCATACAGATAGTGGTGTAGATATCTCCATCTTAATACAGATGGCGGTGTAGATATTTATATGTTCATACAGATGGCGGTGCAGATATTTCCATGTTCATACAGATGGTGGTGTGGATATTTCCATGTTTATATAGATAGCGGTGTAGATATTTCCAAGTTTATACAGATAGCGGTGAAGATATCTCCATCTTAATAGAGATGGCGGTGTAGAAATTTATATGTTCATACAGATGGCGGTGCAGATATTTCCATTTTCATGCAGACAGCGGTGTAGATATTTCCATGTTCACACAGATAACGGTGTAGATATTTCCATGTTCATACTGATAGCAGTGTAGATATTTCCATGTTTATACAGATAGCGGTGAAGATGTATGCATGTTTACACAGATAGAGGTGTAGATATTTCCAAGTTCATACAGATAGAGGTGTAGACATTTCCATGTTCATCCAGATGGCTGTGTAGACATATCCATGTTCAGAAAGATGGCGTTGAAGATATTTCCATGTTCATACAGGTAGCAGTGTAGATATTTCCATGTTCATACAGATAGCGGGGTAGATATTTCCATGTTCATACAGATGGCTGTGTAGATATATCCATGTTCATACAGATGGCGGTGAAGATATTTCCATGTTCATACAGATGGCGGTGTAGATATTTCCATGTTCCTTCACATAGCGGTGTAGATATTTCCATGTTCATACCGATAGCGGTGCTGATATTTCCATGTTTATACAGGTAGCGGTGTAGATATTTCCATGTTCATACAGATAGCGGTGTAGATATTTCCATGTTTATACAGATAGCAGTGTAGTTATTTCCATGTTTATACAGATAGCGGTGTAGATATCTCCTTCTTAATACAGATGGCGGTGTAGGTGTTTATATGTTCATACAGATGGCGGTGCAGATATTTCCATGTTCATACAGATGGCGGTGTAGATATTTCCATGTTCATACAGATAGCGGTGTAGATATTTCCATGTTCATAGAGATAGCGGTGTAGATATTTCCATGTTCATACCGATAGCGGTGTAGATATTTCCAAGTTCATACAGAGAGCTGTGTAGATATCTCCATCTTAATACAGGTGGCGGTGTAGATATTTATATGTTCATACAGATGGCGGTGCAGATATTTCCATGTTCATACAGATGGCAGAGTAGATATTTCCATGTTTATAGAGATAGCGGTGTAGTTATTTCCATGTGTAAAGAGATGGCTTTGTAGATATTTCCATGTATATGCAAATAGCTGTGTAGATATTTCCATTTTCCTGCAGATAGCGGTGAAGATGTATGCATGTTTACACAGATAGCGGTGTAGATATTTCCATGTTCATACAGATAGCGGTGTAGCTATTTCCATGTTCATCCAGATGGCTGTGTAGATATATCCATGTTCATACAGATGGCGGTGAAGATATTTCCATGTTCATACAGATAGCGGTGTAGATATTTCCATGTTCATACAGATAGCGGTGTAGATATTTCCATGTTCATACAGATAGCGGTGTAGATATTTCCATGTTGATACAGATAGCGGTGTAGATTTTTCCATGTTCATCCTGATGGCTGTGTAGATATATCCATGTTTATACAGGTATCGGTGTACATATTTCCATGTTTATACAGATAGCGGTGTAGATATTTCCATGTTCATACAGATAGCGGTGTAGATATTTCCATGTTTATACAGATATCGTTGTAGATATCTCCTTCTTAATACAGATGGCGGTGTAGATATTTATATGTTCATACAGATGGCGATGCAGATATTTCCATGTTCATACAGATGGCGGTGTAGATATTTCCATGTTTATAGATTTAGCGGTGTAGATATTTCCATGTGTAAAGAGATAGCTGTGTAGATATTTCCATGTATATGCAGATATTTGTGTAGATATTTCCATTTTCATGCAGATTGCGGTGTAGATATTTCCATGATCAAATAGATAGCGGTGTAGATATTTCCATGTTCATACAGATAGCGGTGTAGATATTTCCAAGTTCATACAGAGAGCAGTGTAGATATCTCCATCTTAATACAGGTGGCGGTGTAGATATTTTTATGTTCATACAGATGGCGGTGCTGATATTTCCATGTTCATACAGATGGCGGTGTAGATATTTCCATGTTTATTGAGATAGCGGTGTAGTTATTTCCATGTGTAAAGAGATAGCTTTGTAGATATTTCCATGTATATGCAGATAGCTGTGTAGATCTTTCCATGTTCAAACAGATAGCGGTGTAATTATTTCCATGTTCATACAGATAGCGGTGTAGATATTTTCATGCTTATACAGATTGCGGTGAAGTTGTATGCATGTTTACACAGATAGCAGTGTACATATTTCCATGTTCATACATATACCGGTGTAGATATTTCCATGTTCATCCAGATGGCTGTGTAGATATATCCATGTTCATACAGATAGCGGTGTAGATATTTCCAAGTTCATACAGATAGCGGTGTAGCTGTTTCCATGTTCATACAGATAGCGGTGTAGCTATTACCATGTTCATACAGATATCGGTGTAGATATTTCCATTTTAATACAGATAGCGGTGTATGTATTTCCATGTTCATACATATAGCTGTGTAGATATTTCCATGTTCATCCAGATGGCTGTGTAGACATATCCATTTTCATACAGATGGCATTGAAGATATTTCCATGTTCATAAATATAGCGGTGTAGATATTTCCATGTTGATACAGATAGCGGGTTAGATATTTCCATGTTCATACAGATAGCGGGTTAGATATTTCCATGTTCATACAGATGGCTGTGTAGATATATCCATGTTCATACAGATGGCGGTGAAGATATTTCCATGTTCATACAGATGGCAGTGTAGATATTTCCATGTTCATCCAGATGGCTGTGTAGATATATCCATGTTCATACAGATAGCGGGTTAGATATTTCCATGTTCATACAGATAGTGGTGTAGATATTTCCATGTTCATACAGATAGCGGTGTAGCTATTTCCATGTTCATACAGATAGCGGTGTGGATATTTCCATGTTCATAGAGATAGCGGTGTAGGTATTTCCATGTTCATACAGATAGCGGTGCTGATATTTCCATGTTTATACAGGTAGCGGTGTAGATATTTCCATGTTTATACAGATAGCGTTGTAGATATCTCCTTCTTAATACAGATGGCGGTGAAGATATTTATATGTTCATACGGATGGCGGTGCAGATATTTCCATTTTCATACAGATAGCGGTATAGATATTTCCATGTTTATAGAGATAGCGGTGTTGTTATTTCCATGTGTAAAGAGATAGCTTTGTTGATATTTCCATGTATATGCAGATAGCTGTGTAGATATTTCAATTTTGATGCAGATAGCGGTGTAGATATTTCCATGTTCAAACAGATAGCGGTGTAGATATTTCCATGTTCATACAGATAGCGGTGTAGATATTTTCATGTTTATTCAGATAGCGGTGAAGATGTATGCATGTTTACACAGTTAGCGGTGTAGATATTTCCATGTTCATACAGATAGCGGTGTAGACATTTCCATGTTTATCCAGATGGCTGTGTAGATATATCCATGTTCATACAGATGGCGGTGAAGATATTTCCATGTTCATACAGATAGCGGTGTAGATATTTCCATGTTCATACAGATAGCCGTGTAGATATTTCCATGTTTATACAGATTGCGGTGAAGATGTATGCATGTCTACACAGATAACAGTGTAGATATTTCCATGTTCATCCGGATGGCTTTGTAGATATATCCATGTTCATACAGATAGCGGTGTAGATATTTCCATGTTCATACAGATAGCAGTGTAGATATTTCCATGTTCATCCAGATGGCTGTGTAGATATATCCATGTTCATACAGATAGCGGGTTAGATATTTCCATGTTCATACAGATAGTGGTGTAGATATTTCCATGTTCATACAGATAGCGGTGTAGCTATTTCCATGTTCATACAGATAGCGGTGTGGATATTTCCATGTTCATAGAGATAGCGGTGTAGGTATTTCCATGTTCATACAGATAGCGGTGCTGATATTTCCATGTTTATACAGGTAGCGGTGTAGATATTTCCATGTTTATACAGATAGCGTTGTAGATATCTCCTTCTTAATACAGATGGCGGTGAAGATATTTATATGTTCATACGGATGGCGGTGCAGATATTTCCATTTTCATACAGATAGCGGTATAGATATTTCCATGTTTATAGAGATAGCGGTGTTGTTATTTCCATGTGTAAAGAGATAGCTTTGTTGATATTTCCATGTATATGCAGATAGCTGTGTAGATATTTCAATTTTGATGCAGATAGCGGTGTAGATATTTCCATGTTCAAACAGATAGCGGTGTAGATATTTCCATGTTCATACAGATAGCGGTGTAGATATTTTCATGTTTATTCAGATAGCGGTGAAGATGTATGCATGTTTACACAGTTAGCGGTGTAGATATTTCCATGTTCATACAGATAGCGGTGTAGACATTTCCATGTTTATCCAGATGGCTGTGTAGATATATCCATGTTCATACAGATGGCGGTGAAGATATTTCCATGTTCATACAGATAGCGGTGTAGATATTTCCATGTTCATACAGATAGCCGTGTAGATATTGCCATGTTCATACTGATAGCGGTGCTGATGCTTCCATGTTTATACAGGTAGCGGTGTACATATTTCCATGTTTATACAGATAGCGGTGTAGATATTTCCATGTTCATACAGATAGCGGTGTAGATATTTCCATGTTTATACAGATAGCGGTGTAGATATCTCCTTCGTAATACAGATGGCGGTGTAGATGTTTCCATGTTCATACAGATGACGGTGTAGTTATTTCCATGTTCATACAGATGGCGGTGTAGCTATTACCATGTTCATAGAGATATCGGTGTAGATATTTCCATGTTCATACAGATAGCGGTGTATGTATTTCCATGTTCATACAGATAGCTGTGTAGATATTTCCATGTTCATCCAGATGGCTGTATAGATATATCCATGTTCATACAGATAGCGGTGTAGATATTTCCATATTCATCCAGATGGCAGTGTAGCTATTTCCATGTTCATACAGATAGTGGTGTAGATATTTCCATGTTTATACAGATATCGGTGTAGATATTTCCATGTTCATACAGATTGCGGTGCTGATATTTCCATGTTTATACAGGTAGCAGTGTAGATATTTCCAGGTTTATACAGATAGCGGTGTAGATATTTCCATGTTTATACAGATAGCGGTGTAGATATTTCCATGTTTATACAGATAGCGGTGTAGATATCTCAATCTTAATACAGATGGCGGCATAGGTATTTATATGTTCATACAGATGGCGGTGCAGATATTTCCATGTTCATACAGATAGCTGTGCAGATATTTCCATGTTTATACTGACAGCGGTGAAGATGTATGCATGTTTACACAGATAGCGGTGTAGATATTTCCATGTTCATACAGATAGCGGTGTAGATATTTCCATGTTCATCCAGATGGCTGTGTAGATATATCCATGTTCATACAGATGGCGGTGAAGATATTTCCATGTTCATACAGATAGCTGTGTAGATATTTCCATGTTCATACAGATAGCGGTGTAGATATTTCCATGTTCATACAGACAGCGGTGCTGATATTTCCCTGTTCATCCAGATGGCTGTGTAGATATATCCATGTTCATACAGATGGCTGTGAAGATATTTCCATCTTCATACAGATAGCGGGGCTGATATTTCCATGTTTATACAGGTAGCGGTGTAGATATTTCCAGGTTTATACAGAAAGCGGTGTAGATATTTCCATGTTTATACAGATAGTGGTGTAGATTTTTCCATGTTCATACAGATAGTGGTGTAGATATCTCCATCTTAATACAGATGGCGGTGTAGATATTTATATGTTCATACAGATGGCGGTGCAGATATTTCCATGTTCATACAGATGGTGGTGTAGATATTTCCATGTTTATATAGATAGCGGTGTAGATATTTCCAAGTTTATACAGATAGCGGTGAAGATATCTCCATCTTAATAGAGATGGCGGTGTAGAAATTTATATGTTCATACAGATGGCGGTGCAGATATTTCCATTTTCATGCAGACAGCGGTGTAGATATTTCCATGTTCACACAGATAACGGTGTAGATATTTCCATGTTCATACTGATAGCAGTGTAGATATTTCCATGTTTATACAGATAGCGGTGAAGATGTATGCATGTTTACACAGATAGAGGTGTAGATATTTCCAAGTTCATACAGATAGAGGTGTAGACATTTCCATGTTCATCCAGATGGCTGTGTAGACATATCCATGTTCAGAAAGATGGCATTGAAGATATTTCCATGTTCATACAGGTAGCAGTGTAGATATTTCCATGTTCATACAGATAGCGGGGTAGATATTTCCATGTTCATACAGATGGCTGTGTAGATATATCCATGTTCATACAGATGGCGGTGAAGATATTTCCATGTTCATACAGATGGCGGTGTAGATATTTCCATGTTCCTTCACATAGCGGTGTAGATATTTCCATGTTCATACCGATAGCGGTGCTGATATTTCCATGTTTATACAGGTAGCGGTGTAGATATTTCCATGTTCATACAGATAGCGGTGTAGATATTTCCATGTTTATACAGATAGCAGTGTAGTTATTTCCATGTTTATACAGATAGCGGTGTAGATATCTCCTTCTTAATACAGATGGCGGTGTAGGTGTTTATATGTTCATACAGATGGCGGTGCAGATATTTCCATGTTCATACAGATGGCGGTGTAGATATTTCCATGTTCATACAGATAGCGGTGTAGATATTTCCATGTTCATAGAGATAGCGGTGTAGATATTTCCATGTTCATACCGATAGCGGTGTAGATATTTCCAAGTTCATACAGAGAGCTGTGTAGATATCTCCATCTTAATACAGGTGGCGGTGTAGATATTTATATGTTCATACAGATGGCGGTGCAGATATTTCCATGTTCATACAGATGGCAGAGTAGATATTTCCATGTTTATAGAGATAGCGCTGTAGTTATTTCCATGTGTAAAGAGATGGCTTTGTAGATATTTCCATGTATATGCAGATAGCTGTGTAGATATTTCCATTTTCATGCAGATAGCGGTGAAGATGTATGCATGTTTACACAGATAGCGGTGTAGATATTTCCATGTTCATACAGATAGCGGTGTAGCTATTTCCATGTTCATCCAGATGGCTGTGTAGATATATTCATGTTCATACAGATGGCGGTGAAGATATTTCCATGTTCATACAGATAGCGGTGTAGATATTTCCATGTTCATACAGATAGCGGTGTAGATATTTCCATGTTCATACAGATAGCGGTGTAGATATTTCCATGTTGATACAGATAGCGGTGTAGATTTTTCCATGTTCATCCTGATGGCTGTGTAGATATATCCATGTTTATACAGGTATCGGTGTACATATTTCCATGTTTATACAGATAGCGGTGTAGATATTTCCATGTTCATACAGATAGCGGTGTAGATATTTCCATGTTTATACAGATATCGTTGTAGATATCTCCTTCTTAATACAGATGGCGGTGTAGATATTTATATGTTCATACAGATGGCGATGCAGATATTTCCACGTTCATACAGATGGCGGTGTAGATATTTCCATGTTTATAGATTTAGCGGTGTAGATATTTCCATGTGTAAAGAGATAGCTGTGTAGATATTTCCATGTATATGCAGATATTTGTGTAGATATTTCCATTTTCATGCAGATTGCGGTGTAGATATTTCCATGATCAAATAGATAGCGGTGTAGATATTTCCATGTTCATACAGATAGCGGTGTAGATATTTCCAAGTTCATACAGAGAGCAGTGTAGATATCTCCATCTTAATACAGGTGGCGGTGTAGATATTTTTATGTTCATACAGATGGCGGTGCTGATATTTCCATGTTCATACAGATGGCGGTGTAGATATTTCCATGTTTATTGAGATAGCGGTGTAGTTATTTCCATGTGTAAAGAGATAGCTTTGTAGATATTTCCATGTATATGCAGATAGCTGTGTAGATCTTTCCATGTTCAAACAGATAGCGGTGTAATTATTTCCATGTTCATACAGATAGCGGTGTAGATATTTTCATGCTTATACAGATTGCGGTGAAGATGTATGCATGTTTACACAGATAGCAGTGTACATATTTCCATGTTCATACATATACCGGTGTAGATATTTCCATGTTCATCCAGATGGCTGTGTAGATATATCCATGTTCATACAGATAGCGGTGTAGATATTTCCAAGTTCATACAGATAGCGGTGTAGCTGTTTCCATGTTCATACAGATAGCGGTGTAGCTATTACCATGTTCATACAGATATCGGTGTAGATATTTCCATTTTAATACAGATAGCGGTGTATGTATTTCCATGTTCATACATATAGCTGTGTAGATATTTCCATGTTCATCCAGATGGCTGTGTAGACATATCCATTTTCATACAGATGGCATTGAAGATATTTCCATGTTCATAAATATAGCGGTGTAGATATTTCCATGTTGATACAGATAGCGGGTTAGATATTTCCATGTTCATACAGATAGCGGGTTAGATATTTCCATGTTCATACAGATGGCTGTGTAGATATATCCATGTTCATACAGATGGCGGTGAAGATATTTCCATGTTCATACAGATGGCAGTGTAGATATTTCCATGTTCCTACACATAGCGGTGTAGATATTTCCATGTTCATACCGATAGCGGTGCTGATATTTCCATGTTTATACAGGTAGCGGTGTAGATATTTCCATGTTCTTACAGATAGCGGTGTAGATATTTCCATGTTTATACAGACAGCAGTGTAGATATTTCCTTGTTTATACAGATAGCGGTGTAGATATCTCCTTGTTAATACAGACGGCGTTTTAGATGTTTTTATGTTCATACAGATGGCGGTGCAGATATTTCCATGTTCATACAGATGGCTGTGTAGATATTTCCATGTATTTTCAGATAGCTGTGTAGATATTTCCATTTTCATGCAGATAGCGGTGTAGATATTTCCATGTTCAAACAGATAGCCGTGTAGATTTCCATGTTCATACAGATAGCGGTGTAGATATTTCCATGTTCATACAGATAGAGGTGTAGATATTTCCATGTTATTACAGATAGCGGTGTAGATATTTCCATGTTCATACAGATAGCGGTGCTGATATTTCCATGTTTATACAGGTAGCGGTGTAGATATTTCCATGTTTATACAGATAGCGGTGTAGATATCTCCATCTTAATACAGATGGCGGTGTAGATATTTATATGTTCATACAGATGGAGGTGCAGATATTCCCATGTTAATACAGATGGCGGGGTAGATATTTCAATGTTCATACAGATAGCGGTGTAGTTATTTCCATGTGTAAAGAGATAGCTCTGTAGATATTTCCATGTATATGCAGATAGCTGTGTAGATATTTCCATTTTCATGCAGATTGCTTTGTAGATATTTCCATGTTCAAATAGATAGCGGTGTAGATATTTCCATGTTCATACAGATAGCGGTGTAGATATTTCCATGTTTATACAGATAGCGGTGAAGATGTATGCATGTTTACAAAGATAGCGGTGTAGGTATTTCCATGTTCATACAGATAGCGGTGTAGATATTTCCATGTTCATCCATATGGCTGTGTAGACATATCCATTTTCATACAGATGGCGTTGAAGATATTTCCATGTTCATACAGATGGCGGTGTAGATATTTCCAGGTTCATACAGATAGCGGTGTAGTTATTTCCATGTGTAAAGAGATAGCTGTGTAGATATTTCCATGTATATGCAGATAGCTGTGTAGATATTTCCATTTTCACGCAGATAGCGGTGTAGATATTTCCATGTTCAAACAGATAGCGGTGTAGATATTTCCATGTTGATACAGATAGCGGTGTAGATATTTCCATGTTCATACAGATAGCGGTGTAGATATTTCCATGTTTATACAGATTGCGGTGAAGATATATGCATGTCTACACAGATAGCAGTGTAGATATTTCCATGTTCTTCCGGATGGCTGTGTAGATATATCCATGTTCATACAGAGAGCGGTGTAGATATTTCCATGTCCATACAGATAGCGGTGTAGATATTTCCATGTTCATCCAGATGGCTGTGTAGATATATCCATGTTCATACAGATAGCGGTGTAGATATTTCCATGTTCATACAGATAGTGGTGTAGATATTTCCATGTTCATACAGATAGCGGTGTAGCTATTTCCATGTTCATACAGATAGCGGTGTGGATATTTCCATGTTCATAGAGATAGCGGTGTAGATATTTCCATGTTCATACAGGTAGCGTTGCTGATATTTCCATGTTTATACAGGTAGCGGTGTAGATATTTCAATGTTTATACAGATAGCGGTGTAGTTATTTCCATGTTCATACAGATAGCGGTGTAGATATTTCCATGTTCATCCAGATGGCTGTGTAGACATATCCATTTTCATACAGATGGCGTTGAAGATATTTCCATGTTCATAAAGATAGCGGTGTATATATTTCCATGTTCATACAGATAGCGGGTTAGATATTTCCATGTTCATACAGATGGCTGTGTAGATATATCCATGTTCATACAGATGGCGGTGAAGATATTTCCATGTACATACAGATGGCGGTGTAGATATTTCCATGTTTATACAGATAGCGGTGTAGATATTTCCATGTTCATTCCGATAGCGGTGCTGATATTTCCATGTTTATACAGGTAGCGGTGTAGATATTTCCATGTTCATACAGATAGCGGTGTAGATATTTCCATGTTTATACAGACAGCAGTGTAGATATTTCCTTGTTTATACAGATAGCGGTGTAGATATCTCCTTGTTAATACAGACGGCGGTGTAGATGTTTTTATGTTCATACAGATGGCGGTGCAGATATTTCCATGTTCATACAGATGGCTATGTAGATATTTCCATGTATTTTCAGATAGCTGTGTAGATATTTCCATTTTCATGCAGATAGCGGTGTTGATATTTCCATGTTCAAACAGATAGCCGTGTAGATATTTCCATGTTCATACAGATAGCGGTGTAGATATTTCCATGTTCATACAGATAGAGGTGTAGATATTTCCATGTTATTACAGATAGCGGTGTAGATATTTCCATGTTCATACAGATAGCGGTGCTGATATTTCCATGTTTATACAGGTAGCGGTGTAGATATTTCCATGTTTAAACAGATAGCGGTGTAGATATCTCCATCTTAATACAGATGGCGGTGTAGATATTTATATGTTCATACAGATGGAGGTACAGATATTCCCATGTTAATACAGATGGCGGGGTAGATATTTCCATGTTCATACAGATAGCGGTGTAGTTATTTCCATGTGTAAAGAGATAGCTCTGTAGATATTTCCATGTATATGCAGATAGCTGTGTAGATATTTCCATTTTCATGCAGATTGCGGTGTAGATATTTCCATGTTCAAATAGATAGCGGTGTAGATATTTCCATGTTCATACAGATAGCGGTGTAGATATTTCCATGTTTATACAGATAGCGGTGAAGATGTATGCATGTTTACAAAGATAGCGGTGTAGGTATTTCCATGTTCATACAGATAGCGGTGTAGATATTTCCATGTTCATCCATATGGCTGTGTAGACATATCCATTTTCATACAGATGGCGTTGAAGATATTTCCATGTTCATAAAGATAGCGGTGTAGATATTTCCATGTTCATACAGATAGCGGGTTAGATATTTCCATGTTCATACAGATGGCTAGGTAGATATATCCATGTTCATACAGATGTCGGTGAAGATATTTCCATGTTCATACAGATGGCGGTGTAGATATTTGCATGTTCCTACACATAGCGGTGAAGATATTTCCATGTTCATACCGATAGCGGTGCTGATATTTCCATGTTTATACAGGTAGCGGTGTAGATATTTCCATGTTCATACAGATAGCGGTGTAGATATTTTCATGTTTATACAGACAGCAGTGTAGATATTTCCTTGTTTATACAGATAGCGGTGTAGATATCTCCCTCTTAATACAGACGGCGGTGTAGATGTTTATATGTTCATACAGATGGCGGGGCAGATATTTCCATGTTCATACAGATGGCGGTGTAGATATTTCCATGTTTATAGAGATAGCGGTGTAGATATCTCCTTCTTAATACAGATGGCGGTGTAGATGTTTATATGTTCATACAGATGGCGGTGCAGATATTTCCATGTTCATACAGATAGCTGTGTAGATATTTCCATGTATATGCAGATAGCAGTGTAGATATTTCCATTTTCATGCAGATAGCGGTGTAGATATTTCCATGTTCAAACAGATAGCAGTGTAGATATTTCCATGTTCATACAGATAGCGGTGTAGATATTTCCATGTTCATACAGATAGAGGTGTAGATATTTCCATGTTCATACAGATAGCGGTGTAGATATTTCCATGTTCATAGAGATAGCGGTGCTGATATTTCCATGTTTATACAGGTAGCGGTGTAGATATTTCCATGTTTATACAGACAGCGGTGTAGATCTCCATCTTAATACAGATGGCGGTGTAGATATTTATATGTTCATACAGATGGCGGTGCAGATATTCCCATGTTAATACAGATGGCGGGGTAGATATTTCCATGTTCATACAGATAGCGGTGCAGTTATTTCCATGTGTAAAGAGATAGCTTTGTAGATATTTCCATGTATATGAAGATAGCTGTGTAGATATTTCCATTTTCATGCAGATTGCGGTGTAGATATTTCCATTTTCTAACAGATAGCGGTGCTGATATTTCCATGTTTATACAGGTAGCGGTGTAGATATTTCCATGTTCATACAGATAGTGGTGTAGATATTTCCATGTTTATACAGACAGCAGTGTAGATATTTCCTTGTTTATACAGATAGCGGTGTAGATATCTCCTTCTTAATACAGATGGCGGTGTAGATGTTTATATGTTCATACAGATGGCGGGGCAGATATTTCCATGTTCATACAGATGGCGGTGTAGATATTTCCATGTTTAAAGAGATAGCGGTGTAGATATCTCCTTCTTAATACAGATGGCGGTGTAGATGTTTATATTTTCATACAGATGTCGGTGCAGATATTTCCATGTTCACACAGATAGCTGTGTAGATATTTCCATGTATATGCAGATAGCTGTGTAGATATTTCCATTTTCATGCAGATAGCGGTGTAGATATTTCCATGTTCAAACAGATAGCGGTGTAGATATTTCCATGTTCATACAGATAGCGGTGTAGATATTTCCATGTTCATACAGATAGAGGTGTAGATATTTCCATGTTAATACAGATAGCGGTGTAGATATTTCCATGTTCATCCAGATGGCTGTGTAGACATATCCATTTTCACACAGATGGCGTTGAAGATATTTCCATGTTCATAAAGATAGCGGTGTTGATATTTCCAGGTTCATACAGATAGCGGGTTAGATATTTCCATGTTCATACAGATGGCTGTGTAGATATATCCATGTTCATAGAGATGGCGGTGAAGATATTTCCATGTTCATACAGATGGCGGTGTAGATATTTCCATGTTCCTACACATAGCGGTGTAGATATTTCCATGTTCATACCGATAGCGGTGCTGATATTTCCATGTTTATACAGGTAGTGGTGTAGATATTTCCATGTTCATACAGATAGCGGTGTAGATATTTCCATGTTTATACAGACAGCAGTGTAGATATTTCCTTGTTTATACAGATAGCGGAGTAGATATTTCAATGTTTATACAGATAGCGGTGTAGGTATCTCAATCTTAATACAGATGGCGGCATAGGTATTTATATGTTCATACAGATGGCGGTGCAGATATTTCCATGTTCATACAGATAGCTGTGCAGATATTTCCATGTTTATACTGACAGCGGTGAAGATGTATGCATGTTTACACAGATAGCGGTGTAGATATTTCCATGTTCATACAGATAGCGGTGTAGACATTTCCATGTTCATCCAGATGGCTGTGTATATATATCCATGTTCATACAGATGGCGGTGAAGGTATTTCCATTTTCATACAGATAGCTGTGTAGATATTTCCATGTTCAAACAGATAGCGGTGTAGATATTTCCATGTTCATACAGATAGCGGTGCAGATATTTCCATGTTCATCCAGATGGCTGTGTAGATATATCCATGTTCATACAGATGGCTGTGAAGATATTTCCATCTTCATACAGATAGCGGTGCTGATATTTCCATGTTTATACAGGTAGCGGTGTAGATATTTCCAGGTTTATACAGAAAGCGGTGTAGATATTTCCATGTTTATACAGATAGTGGTGTAGATTTTTCCAAGTTCATACAGATAGTGGTGTAGATATCTCCATCTTAATACAGATGGCGGTGTAGATATTTATATGTTCATACAGATGGCGGTGCAGATAATTCCATGTTCATATAGATGGCGGTGTAGATATTTCCATGTTTATATAGATAGCGGTGTAGATATTTCCAAGTTTATACAGATAGCGGTGAAGATATCTCCATCTTAATAGAGATGGCGGTGTAGAAATTTATATGTTCATACAGATGGCGGTGCAGATATTTCCATGTTCATACAGATGGCGGTGTAGATATTTCCATGATTATAGAGATAGCAGTGTAGTTATTTCCATGTGTAAAGAGATAGCTTTGTAGATATTTCCATGTATATGCAGATAGCTGTGTAGATATTTCCATTTTCATGCAGATAGCGGTGAAGATGTATGCATGTTTACACAGATAGCGGTGTAGATGTTTCCACGTTCATACAGATAGCGGTGTAGATATTTCCATGTTCATCCAGATGGCTGTGTAGATATATCCATGTTCATACAGATGGCGGTGAAGATATTTCCATGTTCATACAGATAGCGGTGTAGATATTTCCATGTTCATACAGATAGCGGTGTAGATGTTTCCATGTTCATACAGATAGCGGTGTAGATATTTCCATGTTGATACAGATAGCAGTGTAGATATTTCCATGTTCACCCAGATGGCTGTGTAGATATATCCATGTTTATACAGGTAGCGGTGTACATATTTCCATGTTTATACAGATAGCGGTGTAGATATTTCCATGTTCATACAGGTAGCGGTGTAGATATTTCCATGTTTATACAGATAGCGGTGTAGATATCTCCTTCTTAATAGAGATGGCGGTGTAGATATTTATATGTTCATACAGATGGCGGTGCAGATATTTCCATGTTCATACAGATGGCGGTGTAGATATTTCCATGTTTATAGATTTAGCGGTGTAGATATTTCCATGTGTAAAGAGATAGCTGTGTAGATATTTCCATGTATATGCAGATATCTGTGTAGATATTTCCATTTTCATGCAGATTGCGGTGTAGATATTTCCATGTTCATACAGATAGCGGTGTAGATATTTCCATGTTCATCCAGATGGCTGTGTAGACATATCCATTTTCATACAGATGGCGTTGAAGATATTTCCATGTTCATAAAGATAGCGGTGTAGATATTTCCATGTTCATACCGATAGCGGTGCTGATATTTCCATGTTTATACAGGTAGCGGTGTAGATATTTCCATGTTCATACAGATAGCGGTGTAGATATTTCCATGTTTATACAGACAGCAGTGTAGATATTTCCTAGTTTATACAGATAGCGGTGTAGATATCTCCTTCTTAATACAGACGGCGGTGTAGATGTTTATATGTTCATACAGATGGCTGGGCAGATATTTCCATATTCATACCGATGGTGGTGTAGATATTTCCATGTTTATAGAGATAGCGGTGTAGATATCTCCTTCTTAATACAGATGGCGGTATAGAAGTTTATATGTTCATACAGATGGCGGTGCAGATATTTCCATATTCATACAGATAGCTGTGTAGATATTTCCATGTATATGCAGATAGCTGTGTAGGTATTTCCATTTTCATGCAGATAGCGGTGTAGATATTTCCAGGTTCAAACAGATAGCGGTGTAGATATTTCCATGTTCATACAGATAGCGGTGTAGATATTTCCATGTTCATACAGATAGAGGTGTAGATATTTCCATGTTCATACAGATAGCGGTGTAGATATTTCCATGTTCATACAGATAGCGGTGCTGATATTTCCATGTTTATACAGGTAGCGGTGTAGATATATCCATGTTTATACAGATAGCGGTGTAGATATCTCCATCTTAATACAGATGGCGGTGTAGATATTTATATGTTCATACAGATGGCGGTGCAGATATTCCCATGTTAATACAGATGGCGGGGTAGATATTTCCATGTTCATACAGATAGCGGTGTAGTTATTTCCATGTGTAAAGAGATAGCTGTGTAGATATTTCCATGTATATGCAGATAGCTGTGTAGATATTTCCATTTTCATGCAGATTGCCGTGTTGAGATTTCCATGTTCAAATAGATAGCGGTGTAGATATTTCCATGTTCATACAGATAGCGGTGTAGATATTTCCATGTTTATACAGATAGCGGTGAAGATGTATGCATGTTTACACAGATAGCGGTGTAGATATTTCCATGTTCATACAGATAGCGGTGTAGATATTTCCATGTTCATCCAGATGGCTGTGTAGACATATCCATTTTCATACAGATGGCGTTGAAGATATTTCCATGTTCATAAAGATAGCGGTGTAGATATTTCCATGTTCATACAGATAGCGGGTTAGATATTTCCATGTTCATACAGATGGCTGTGTAGATATATCCATGTTCATACAGATGGCGGTGAAGATATTTCCATGTACATACAGATGGCGGTGTAGATATTTTCATGTTTATACAGATAGCGGTGTAGATATTTCCATGTTCATACCGATAGCGGTGCTGATATTTCCATGTTTATACAGGTAGCGGTGGAGTTATTTCCATGTGTAAAGATATAGCTCTGTAGATATTTCCATGTATATGCAGATAGCTGTGTAGATATTTCCATTTTCATGCAGATAGCGGTGTATATATTTCCATGTTCAAACAGATAGCGGTGTAGATATTTCCATGTTGATACAGATAGCGGTGTAGATATTTCCATGTTCATACAGATAGCGGTGTAGATATTTCCATGTTTATACAGATTGCGGTGAAGATGTATGCATGTTTACACAGATAGCAGTGTAGATATTTCCATGTTCTTCCGGATGGCTGTGTAGATATATCCATGTTCATACAGATAGCGGTGTAGATATTTCCATGTCCATACAGATAGCGGTGTAGATATTTCCATGTTCATCCAGATGGCTGTGTAGATATATCCATGTTCATACAGATAGCGGTGTAGATATTTCCATGTTCATACAGATAGTGGTGTAGATATTTCCATGTTCATACAGATAGCGGTGTAGCTATTTCCATGTTCATACAGATAGCGGTGTGGATATTTCCATGTTCATAGAGATAGCGGTGTAGATATTTCCATGTTCATACAGATAGCGGTGCTGATATTTCCATGTTTATACAGGTAGCGGTGTAGATATTTCCATGTTTATACAGATAGTGGTGTAGATATCTCCTTCTTAATACAGATGGCGGTGTAGATATTTATATGTTCATACAGATGGCGGTGCAGATATTTCCATCTTCATACAGATAGCGGTATAGATATTTCCATGTTTATAGAGATAGCGGTGTAGTTATTTCCATGTGTAAAGAGATAGCTTTGTAGATATTTCCATGTATATGCAGATAGCTGTGTAGATATTTCAGTTTTGATGCAGATAGCGGTGTAGATATTTCCATGTTAAAACAGATAGCGGTGTAGATATTTCCATGTTCATACAGATAGCGGTGTAGATATTTTCATGTTTATTCAGATAGCGGTGAAGATGTATGCATGTTTACACAGTTAGCGGTGTAGATATTTCCATGTTCTTGCAGATAGCGGTGTAGATATTTCCATGTTTATACAGACAGCAGTGTAGATATTTCCTTGTTTATACAGATAGCGGGGTAGATATCTCCTTAATACAGACGGCGGTGTAGATGTTTATATGTTCATACAGATGGCGGGGCAGATATTTCCATGTTCATACAGATGGCGGTGTAGATATTTCCATGTTTATAGAGATAGCGGTGTAGATATCTCCTTCTTAATACAGATGGCGGTGTAGATGTTTATATGTTCATACAGATGGCGGTGCAGATATTTCCATGTTCATACAGATAGCTGTGTAGATATTTCCATGTATATGCAGATAGCTGTGTAGGTATTTCCATTTTCATGCAGATAGCGGTGTAGATATTTCCATGTTCAAACAGATAGCGGTGTAGATATTTCCATGTTCATACAGATAGCGGTGTAGATATTTCCATGTTCATACAGATAGAGGTGTAGATATTTCCATGTTCATACAGATAGCGGTGTAGATATTTCCATGTTCATACAGATAGCAGTGCTGATATTTCCATGTTTATACAGGTAGCGGTGTAGATATTTCCATGTTTATACAGATAGCGGTGTAGATATCTAAATCTTAATACAGATGGCGGTGTAGATATTTATATGTTCATACAGATGGTGGTGCAGATATTCCCATGTTAATACAGAGGGCGGTGTAGATATTTCCATGTTCATACAGATTGCGGTGCTGATATTTCCATGTTTATACAGGTAGCGGTGTAGATATTTCCAGGTTTATACAGATAGCGGTGTAGATATTTCTATGTTTATACAGATAGCGGAGTAGATATTTCAATGTTTATACAGATAGCGGTGTAGGTATCTCAATCTTAATACAGATGGCGGCATAGGTATTTATATGTTCATACAGATGGCGGTGCAGATATTTCCATGTTCATACAGATAGCTGTGCAGATATTTCCATGTTTATACTGACAGCGGTGAAGATGTATGCATGTTTACACAGATAGCGGTGTAGATATTTCCATGTTCATACAGATAGCGGTGTAGACATTTCCATGTTCATCCAGATGGCTGTGTAGATATATCCATGTTCATACAGATGGCGGTGAAGGTATTTCCATTTTCATACAGATAGCTGTGTAGATATTTCCATGTTCAAACAGATAGCGGTGTAGATATTTCCATGTTCATACAGATAGCGGTGCAGATATTTCCATGTTCATCCAGATGGCTGTGTAGATATATCCATGTTCATACAGATGGCTGTGAAGATATTTCCATCTTCATACAGATAGCGGTGCTGATATTTCCATGTTTATACAGGTAGCGGTGTAGATATTTCCAGGTTTATACAGAAAGCGGTGTAGATATTTCCATGTTTATACAGATAGTGGTGTAGATTTTTCCAAGTTCATACAGATAGTGGTGTAGATATCTCCATCTTAATACAGATGGCGGTGTAGATATTTATATGTTCATACAGATGGCGGTGCAGATAATTCCATGTTCATACAGATGGCGGTGTAGATATTTCCATGTTTATATAGATAGCGGTGTAGATATTTCCATGTTCATACAGATAGCTGTGTAGATATTTCCATGTTCATACAGATAGCGGTGTAGTTATTTCCATGTTCATACAGTTAGCGGTGTAGATATTTCCATTTTCTTACCGATGGCGGTGTAGATATTTACATGTTCATACAGATGGCGGTGTAGATATTTCCTTGTTCGCACGGATGGCAGTGTAGATATTTCCATGTTCATACAGGTGGCGGTGTAGATATTTCCATGTTTATACAGATAGCAGTTTAGTTATTTCCATGTTTATATAGATAGCAGTGTAGATATTTCCATTGATATACAGATAGCTGTGTAGATATTTGCATGTTCATACAGATAGCGGTGTAGATATTTCCATGTTCGTACAGACAGCCGTGTAGATATTTCCTTGTTCATACAGATAGTGGTGTAGATATTTCCATGTTCATACAGATAACGGTGTAGATATTTCCATGTTCATACAGATAGCCTTGTAGATATTTCCATTTTCATACAGTTAGCGGTGTAGATATTTCCATGTTCTTACAGATGGCGGTGTAGATATTTACATGTTCATACAGATGGCGGTGTAGATATTTCCATGTTCGTAAAGATGACGGTGTAGATATTTCCATGTTCATACAGATGGCGGTGTAGATATTTCCATGTTTATACAGATAGCAATGTAGATATTTCCATGTTTATAGAGATAGCGGTGTAGATATTTCCACTGATATACAGATAGCTGTGTAGATATTTGCATGTACATACAGATAGCCGTGTAGATATTTCCATGTTCATACAGATAGCGGTGTAGATATTTCCATGTTCATACAGATAGCGGTGTAGATATTTCCATGTTTTACAGATAGCAGTGTAGATATTTCCATATTCATACAGATAGCGGTGTAGATATTTCCATGTTTATAGAGATGGCGGTCTAGATATTTCCATGTTTATATCGATATTGGTGTTGTTATTTCCAAGTTTATATTGACTGCGGTGTAGATATTTCCATGTTTATGCAGACAGCGGTATAGGTATTTCCATGTTCATACAGATTTCGGTGTAGATATTTCCATGTTTTTAGAGATGGCGGTGTAGATATTTTCACGTTTACACAGATGGCGGTGGAGATATTTCCATGTTTACACAGATAGCGGTGCAGAGATTTCCATGTTTACACACATAGCGGTGTGGATATTTCCATGTTTATGCAGATAGCGGTGTAGATATTTCCATGTTTATACAGATAGCGGTGCGGATATTTCCATGTTTATACAGATAGTTGGGCAGATATTTCCATGTTTATACAGATAGCGGTGTAGATATTTCCATCTTAATACAGGTGGCGGTGTAGATATGTCCATGTTCGTACAGACGGCGGTGTAGATATTTCCATGTTCATACAGATGGCGGTGTAGATATTTCGAAGTTTATAGAGATATCACTGCAGTTATTTCCATATTTATAGAGAAATCTGTGTAAATATTTCCATGTATATGCAGATAGCTGTGTAGATATTTCCATGTTCATGCAGATAACGGTGTAGATATTTCCACGTTCATCCAGATGCCGGTGTAGATATTTCCATGTTCATACAGATGGCGGTGTAGATATTTCCATGTTCATACACATGGCGGTGTAGATATTTCCAAGTTCATAGAGATGGCGATGTAGATATTTCCATGTTCATACAAATGGCGGTGTAGCTATTTCCATGTTCATAGAGATGGCGGTGTAGATATTTCCATGTTTATACAGATAGCAGTGTAGTTATTTCCATGTTTATAGAGATAGCAGTGTAGATATTTCCATTGATATACAGACAGCTGTGTAGATATTTGCATGTTCATACAGATAGCGGTGTAGATATTTCCATCTTAATACTGATAGCGGTGTAGATATTTCCATGTTCACACAGTTAGCGGTGTAGATATTTCCATGTTCATACAGATGGCGGTGTAGATATTTCCATGTTCATACAGATGGCGGTGTAGATATTTACATGTTCATACAGATGGCGGTGTAGATATTTACATGTTCATACGGATCGCAGTGTAGATATTTCCATGTTCATACAGGTGGCGGTGTAGATATTCCCATGTTTTTACAGATAGCTGTGTAGTTATTTCCATGTTTATAGAGATAGCAGTGTAGATATTTCCATTGATATACAGATAGCTGTGTAGAAATTTGCATGTTCATACAGATAGCGGTGTAGTCATTTCCATGTTAATACAGATAGCGGTGTAGATATTTCCATGTTCATACAGATAGCGGTGTAGATATTTCCATGTTCATACAGATAACGGTGTAGATATTTCCATGTTCATACAGATAGAGGTGTATATATTTCCATGTTCACACAGATAGCGGTGTATATATTTCCATGTTCATACAGTTAGCGGTGTAGGTATTTCCAAATTCATGCAGATAGCGGTGTAGCTATTTCCATGTTCATCCAGATGCCGGTGTAGATATATCCATTCTCATACAGATGGCGGTGAAGATATTTCCATGTTCATACAGATGGCGGTGTAGATATTTCCATGTTCATACAAATGGCGGTGTAGATATTTCTATGTTCATACACATGGCGGTGTAGATATTTCCGTGTTCATACAAATGGCGGTCTAGATATTTCCATGTTCATAGAGATGGCGGAGTTGATATTTCCATGTTTATACAGATAGCAATGTAGATATTTCCATGTTTATACAGATAGCAGTGTAGTTATTTCCATGTTTATAGAGATATCAGAGTAGATATTTCCATTGATATACAGATAGCTGTGTAGATATTTACATGTTCATACAGATGGTGGTGTAGATATTTCCATGTTCGTACGGATGGCAGTGTAGATATTTCCATGTTCGTACAGGTGGCGGTGTAGATATTTCCATGTTTATACAAATAGCAGTGTAGTTATTTCAATGTTTATAGAGATAGCAATGTAGATATTTCCATTGATATACATATAGCTGTGTAGATATTTGCATGTTCATACAGATAGCGGTGTAGATATTGCCATGTTCATACAGATAGAGGTGTAGATATTTCCATGTTCATACAGATAGCGGTGTAGATATTTCCATGTTCATACAGATATCGGTGTAGATATTTCCATGTTCATACAGATGGCAGTGTAGATATTTCCATGTTTATACAAATAGCAGTGTAGTTATTTCAATGTTTATAGAGATAGCAATGTAGATATTTCCATTGATATACATATAGCTGTGTAGATATTTGCATGTTCATACAGATAGCGGTGTAGATATTGCCCTGTTCATACAGATAGATGTGTAGATATTTCCATGTTCAGATAGCGGTGTAGATATTTCCAAGTTCATACAGATAACGGTGTAGATATTTCCATGTTCATACAGATGGCGGTGTAGATATTTCCATGTTTTTAGAGATGGCGGTGTAGATATTTTCATGTTTACACAGATGGCGGTGGAGATACTTCCATGTTTACACAGATAGCATTGTAGACATTTCCATGTTTACACAGATAGCTGTGTGTATATTTCCACGTTTATGCAGATAGCAGTGTAGATATTTCCATGTTTATACAGATAGCGGTGCGGCTATTTCCATGTTTATACAGATAGTTGGGCAGATATTTCCATGTTTATACAGATAGCGGTTTAGATATTTCCATCTTAATACAGATCGCGGTGTAGATATTTCTGTGTTAGTACAGATGTCGGTGTAGATATTTGCATGTTCATAGGGATGGCGGTGTAGGTATTTCAAAGTTTATAGAGATAGCGCTGTATTTATTTCCAAATTTACAGAGAAATCTGTGTAGATATTTCCATGTATATGCAGATAGTTGTGTAGTTATTTCCATGTTCATGCAGATAGCGGTGTAGATATTTCCATGTTCATCCAGATGCCGGTGTAGATATATCCATGTTCATGCAGATGGCGGTGAAGATATTTCCATGTTCATACAGATGGCGGTGTAGATATTTCCATGTTCATACACATGGCGGTGTATATATATCCATGTTCATTGAGATGGCACTGTAGATATTTCCATGTTCATACAAATGGCGGTGTAGATATTTCCATATTCATAGAGACGGCGGTGTAGATATTTCCATGTTTATACAGATAGCAGTGTAGATATTTCCTTGTTTATAGAGATAGCAGTGTAGGTATTTCCATTGATATACAGATAGCTGTGTAGATATTTGCATGTTCATACAGATTGCGGTGTAGATATTTCCATGTTCATAGTGATAGCGGTGTAGATATTTCCATGTTCATACAGTTAGCGGTGTAGATATTTCCATGTTCATACAGATGGCGGTGTAGATATTTCCATGTTCATACAGATGGCCGTGTAGATATTTACATGTTCATACAGATGGCGGTGTAGATATTTCCATGTTCGTACTGATGGCAGTGTAGATATTTCCATGTTCATACAGGTGGCGGTGTAGATATTCCCCTGTTTTTACAGATAGCTGTGTAGTTATTTCCGTGTTTATAGAGATAGCAGGGTAGATATTTCCATTGATATACAGATAGCTGTGTAGATATTTGCATGTTCATACAGATAGCGGTGTAGATATTTCCCTGTTCATACAGATAGCGGTGTAGATATTTCCATGTTCATACACATAGCGGTATAGATATTTCCATGTTCATACAGATAACTGGGTAGATATTTGCATGATCATACAGATAGTGGTGTAGATATTTCCATGTTCTCACAGATAGCGGTGTAGATATTTCCATGTTCATACTGTTAGCGGTGTAGATATTTCCATGTTCATGCAGATAGCGGTGTAGATATTTCCATGTTCATCCAGATGCCGGTGTAGATATATCCATGTTCATACAGATGGCGGTGAAGATATTTCCATGTTCATACAGATGGCGGTGTAGATATTTCCATGTTCATACACATGGCGGTGTAGATATTTCCATGTTCATAGAGATGGCGGTGTAGATATTTCCATGTTCATTCAAATGGCGGTGTAGATATTTCCATGTTCATAGAGATGGCGGTGTAGATATTTCCATGTTTATACAGATAGCAATGTAGATATTTCCATGTTTATAGAGATAGCGGTGTAGATATTTCCACTGATATACAGATAGCTGTGTAGATATTTGCATGTACATACAGATAGCCGTGTAGATATTTCCATGTTCATACAGATAGCGGTGTAGATATTTCCATGTTCATACAGATAGCGGTGTAGATATTTCCATGTTTTACAGATAGCAGTGTAGATATTTCCATATTCATACAGATAGCGGTGTAGATATTTCCATGTTTATAGAGATGGCGGTCTAGATATTTCCATGTTTATATCGATATTGGTGTTGTTATTTCCAAGTTTATATTGACTGCGGTGTAGATATTTCCATGTTTATGCAGACAGCGGTATAGGTATTTCCATGTTCATACAGATTTCGGTGTAGATATTTCCATGTTTTTAGAGATGGCGGTGTAGATATTTTCACGTTTACACAGATGGCGGTGGAGATATTTCCATGTTTACACAGATAGCGGTGCAGAGATTTCCATGTTTACACACATAGCGGTGTGGATATTTCCATGTTTATGCAGATAGCGGTGTAGATATTTCCATGTTTATACAGATAGCGGTGCGGATATTTCCATGTTTATACAGATAGTTGGGCAGATATTTCCATGTTTATACAGATAGCGGTGTAGATATTTCCATCTTAATACAGGTGGCGGTGTAGATATGTCCATGTTCGTACAGATGGCGGTGTAGATATTTCCATGTTCATACAGATGGCGGTGTAGATATTTCGAAGTTTATAGAGATATCACTGCAGTTATTTCCATATTTATAGAGAAATCTGTGTAAATATTTCCATGTATATGCAGATAGCTGTGTAGATATTTCCATGTTCATGCAGATAACGGTGTAGATATTTCCACGTTCATCCAGATGCCGGTGTAGATATTTCCATGTTCATACAGATGGCGGTGTAGATATTTCCATGTTCATACACATGGCGGTGTAGATATTTCCAAGTTCATAGAGATGGCGATGTAGATATTTCCATGTTCATACAAATGGCGGTGTAGCTATTTCCATGTTCATAGAGATGGCGGTGTAGATATTTCCATGTTTATACAGATAGCAGTGTAGTTATTTCCATGTTTATAGAGATAGCAGTGTAGATATTTCCATTGATATACAGACAGCTGTGTAGATATTTGCATGTTCATACAGATAGCGGTGTAGATATTTCCATCTTAATACTGATAGCGGTGTAGATATTTCCATGTTCACACAGTTAGCGGTGTAGATATTTCCATGTTCATACAGATGGCGGTGTAGATATTTCCATGTTCATACAGATGGCGGTGTAGATATTTACATGTTCATACAGATGGCGGTGTAGATATTTACATGTTCGTACGGATCGCAGTGTAGATATTTCCATGTTCATACAGGTGGCGGTGTAGATATTCCCATGTTTTTACAGATAGCTGTGTAGTTATTTCCATGTTTATAGAGATAGCAGTGTAGATATTTCCATTGATATACAGATAGCTGTGTAGAAATTTGCATGTTCATACAGATAGCGGTGTAGTCATTTCCATGTTAATACAGATAGCGGTGTAGATATTTCCATGTTCATACAGATAGCGGTGTAGATATTTCCATGTTCATACAGATAACGGTGTAGATATTTCCATGTTCATACAGATAGAGGTGTATATATTTCCATGTTCACACAGATAGCAGTGTATATATTTCCATGTTCATACAGTTAGCGGTGTAGGTATTTCCAAATTCATGCAGATAGCGGTGTAGCTATTTCCATGTTCATCCAGATGCCGGTGTAGATATATCCATTCTCATACAGATGGCGGTGAAGATATTTCCATGTTCATACAGATGGCGGTGTAGATATTTCCATGTTCATACAAATGGCGGTGTAGATATTTCTATGTTCATACACATGGCGGTGTAGATATTTCCGTGTTCATACAAATGGCGGTCTAGATATTTCCATGTTCATAGAGATGGCGGAGTTGATATTTCCATGTTTATACAGATAGCAATGTAGATATTTCCATGTTTATACAGATAGCAGTGTAGTTATTTCCATGTTTATAGAGATATCAGAGTAGATATTTCCATTGATATACAGATAGCTGTGTAGATATTTACATGTTCATACAGATGGTGGTGTAGATATTTCCATGTTCGTACGGATGGCAGTGTAGATATTTCCATGTTCGTACAGGTGGCGGTGTAGATATTTCCATGTTTATACAAATAGCAGTGTAGTTATTTCAATGTTTATAGAGATAGCAATGTAGATATTTCCATTGATATACATATAGCTGTGTAGATATTTGCATGTTCATACAGATAGCGGTGTAGATATTGCCATGTTCATACAGATAGAGGTGTAGATATTTCCATGTTCATACAGATAGCGGTGTAGATATTTCCATGTTCATACAGATATCGGTGTAGATATTTCCATGTTCATACAGATGGCAGTGTAGATATTTCCATGTTTATACAAATAGCAGTGTAGTTATTTCAATGTTTATAGAGATAGCAATGTAGATATTTCCATTGATATACATATAGCTGTGTAGATATTTGCATGTTCATACAGATAGCGGTGTAGATATTGCCCTGTTCATACAGATAGATGTGTAGATATTTCCATGTTCAGATAGCGGTGTAGATATTTCCAAGTTCATACAGATAACGGTGTAGATATTTCCATGTTCATACAGATGGCGGTGTAGATATTTCCATGTTTTTAGAGATGGCGGTGTAGATATTTTCATGTTTACACAGATGGCGGTGGAGATACTTCCATGTTTACACAGATAGCATTGTAGACATTTCCATGTTTACACAGATAGCTGTGTGTATATTTCCACGTTTATGCAGATAGCAGTGTAGATATTTCCATGTTTATACAGATAGCGGTGCGGATATTTCCATGTTTATACAGATAGTTGGGCAGATATTTCCATGTTTATACAGATAGCGGTTTAGATATTTCCATCTTAATACAGATCGCGGTGTAGATATTTCTGTGTTAGTACAGATGGCGGTGTAGATATTTGCATGTTCATAGGGATGGCGGTGTAGGTATTTCAAAGTTTATAGAGATAGCGCTGTAGTTATTTCCAAATTTACAGAGAAATCTGTGTAGATATTTCCATGTATATGCAGATAGTTGTGTAGATATTTCCATGTTCATGCAGATAGCGGTGTAGATATTTCCATGTTCATCCAGATGCCGGTGTAGATATATCCATGTTCATGCAGATGGCGGTGAAGATATTTCCATGTTCATACAGATGGCGGTGTAGATATTTCCATGTTCATACACATGGCGGTGTATATATATCCATGTTCATTGAGATGGCACTGTAGATATTTCCATGTTCATACAAATGGCGGTGTAGATATTTCCATATTCATAGAGACGGCGGTGTAGATATTTCCATGTTTATACAGATAGCAGTGTAGATATTTCCTTGTTTATAGAGATAGCAGTGTAGGTATTTCCATTGATATACAGATAGCTGTGTAGATATTTGCATGTTCATACAGATTGCGGTGTAGATATTTCCATGTTCATACTGATAGCGGTGTAGATATTTCCATGTTCATACAGTTAGCGGTGTAGATATTTCCATGTTCATACAGATGGCGGTGTAGATATTTCCATGTTCATACAGATGGCCGTGTAGATATTTACATGTTCATACAGATGGCGGTGTAGATATTTCCATGTTCGTACTGATGGCAGTGTAGATATTTCCATGTTCATACAGGTGGCGGTGTAGATATTCCCCTGTTTTTACAGATAGCTGTGTAGTTATTTCCGTGTTTATAGAGATAGCAGGGTAGATATTTCCATTGATATACAGATAGCTGTGTAGATATTTGCATGTTCATACAGATAGCGGTGTAGATATTTCCCTGTTCATACAGATAGCGGTGTAGATATTTCCATGTTCATACACATAGCGGTATAGATATTTCCATGTTCATACAGATAACTGGGTAGATATTTGCATGATCATACAGATAGTGGTGTAGATATTTCCATGTTCTCACAGATAGCGGTGTAGATATTTCCATGTTCATACTGTTAGCGGTGTAGATATTTCCATGTTCATGCAGATAGCGGTGTAGATATTTCCATGTTCATCCAGATGCCGGTGTAGATATATCCATGTTCATACAGATGGCGGTGAAGATATTTCCATGTTCATACAGATGGCGGTGTAGATATTTCCATGTTCATACACATGGCGGTGTAGATATTTCCATGTTCATAGAGATGGCGGTGTAGATATTTCCATGTTCATTCAAATGGCGGTGTAGATATTTCCATGTTCATAGAGATGGCGGTGTAGATATTTCCATGTTTATACAGATAGCAATGTAGATATTTCCATGTTTATAGAGATAGCGGTGTAGATATTTCCACTGATATACAGATAGCTGTGTAGATATTTGCATGTACATACAGATAGCAGTGTAGATATTTCCATGTTCATACAGATAGCGGTGTAGATATTTCCATGTTCATACAGATAGCGGTGTAGATATTTCCATGTTTTACAGATAGCAGTGTAGATATTTCCATGTTCATACAGATAGCGGTGTAGATATTTCATGTTTATAGAGATGGCGGTCTAGATATTTCCATGTTTATAGAGATATTGGTGTAGTTATTTCCAAGTTTATAGAGACTGCGGTGTAGATATTTCCATGTTTATGCAGACAGCGGTATAGGTATTTCCATGTTCATACAGATTTCGGTGTAGATATTTCCATGTTTTTAGAGATGGCGGTGTAGATATTTTCACGTTTACACAGATGGCTGTGGAGATATTTCCATGTTTACACAGATAGCGGTGCAGAGATTTCCATGTTTACACAGATAGCGGTGTGGATATTTCCATGTTTATGCATATAGCGGTGTAGATATTTCCATGTTTATACAGATAGCGGTGCGGATATTTCCATGTTTATACAGACAGTTGGGCAGATATTTCCATGTTTATACAGATAGCGGTGTAGATATTTCCATCTTAATACAGGTGGCGGTGTAGATATGTCCATGTTCGTACAGACGGCGGTGTAGATATTTCCATGTTCATACAGATGGCTGTGTAGATATTTCGAAGTTTATAGAGATATCGCTGCAGTTATTTCCATATTTATAGAGAAATCTGTGTAAATATTTCATGTATATGCAGATAGCTGTGTAGATATTTCCATGTTCATGCAGATAGCGGTGTAGATATTTCCACGTTCATCCAGATGCCGGTGTAGATATATCCATGTTCATACAGATGGCGGTGAAGATATTTCCATGTTCATACAGATGGCGGTGTAGATATTTCCATGTTCATACACATGGCGTTGTAGATATTTCCAAGTTCATAGAGATGGCGATGTAGATATTTCCATGTTCATACAAATGGCGGTGTAGCTATTTCCATGTTCATAGAGATGGCGGTGTAGATATTTCCATGTTTATACAGATAGCAGTGTAGTTATTTCCATGTTTATAGAGATAGCAGTGTAGATATTTCCATTGATATACAGATAGCTGTGTAGATATTTGCATGTTCATACAGATAGCGGTGTAGATATTTCCATGTTAATGCTGATAGCGGTGTAGATATTTCCATGTTCACACAGTTAGCGGTGTAGATATTTCCATGTTCACACAGATGGCGGTGTAGATATTTCCATGTTCATACAGATGGCGGTGTAGATATTTACATGTTCATACAGATGGCAGTTTAGATATTTCCATGTTCGTACGGATGGCAGTGTAGATATTTCCATGTTCATACAGGTGGCGGTGTAGATATTCCCATGTTTTTACAGATAGCTGTGTAGTTATTTCCATGTTTATAGAGATAGCAGTGTAGATATTTCCATTGATATACAGATAGCTGTGTAGAAATTTCCATGTTCATACAGATAGCGGTGTAGTCATTTCCATGTTCATACAGATAGCGGTGTAGATATTTCCATGTTCATACAGATAGCGGTGCAGATATTTCCATGTTCGTACAGATAGCTGTGTAGATATTTGAATTGATATACAGATAGCGGTGTAGATATTTCCAAGTTCATATAGTTAGCGGTGTAGATACTTCCATGTTCATACAGATAGCGGAGTACGTATTTCCATGTTTATACAGATAGCAGTGTAGTTATTTCCATGTTTATAAAGATAGCAGTGTAGATATTTCCATTGATATACAGATAGCGGTGAAGATATTTCCATGTTTATACACATAGCAGTGTAGATATTTCCATGTTCATACAGATAGCGGTGTAGATATTTCCATGTTCCTACAGATAGCGGTGTAGATCTTTAAATGTTCATACAGTTAGCGGTGTAGATATTTGCATGTTCATACAGATGGCGGTGTAGATATTTACATGTTGATACAGATGGCGGTGTAGATATTTCCATGTTTATACAGATAGCGGTGCGTATATTTCCATGTTTATACAGATAGTTGGGCAGATATTTCCATGTTTATACAGATGGCGGTGTAGATATTTCCATCTTAATACAGATGGCGGTGTAGATATGTCTATGTTCGTACAGATGGCGGTGTAGATATTTCCATGTTCATAGGGATGGCGGTGTAGATATTTCCAAGTTCATAGAGATAGCGCTGTAGTTATTTCCAAATTTACAGAGAAATCTGTGTAGATATTTCCATGTATATGCAGATAGTTGTGTAGATATTTCCATGTTCATGTAGATAGCGGAAGATATTTCCATGTTCATCCAGATGCCGGTGTAGATATATCCATGTTCATACAGATGGCGGTGAAGATATTTCCATGTTCATACAGATGGCGGGGTAGATATTTCCATGTTCATACACATGGCGGTGTAGATATATCCATGTTCATAGAGATGGCGGTGTAGATATTTCCATGTTCATACAAATGGCGGTGTAGATATTTCCATATTCATAGAGATGGCGGTGTAGATATTTCCATGTTTATACAGATAGCAGTGTAGTTATTTCCATGTTTATAGAGATAGCAGTGTAGATATTTCCATAGATATAGAGATAGCTGTGTAGATATTTGCATGTTCAAACAGTAGCGGTGTAGATATTTCCATGTTCATACTGATAGCGGTGTAGATATTTCCATGTTCATACAGTTAGCGGTGTAGATATTTCCATGTTCATACAGATGGCGGTGTAGATATTTACATGTTCATACAGATGGCGGTGTAGATATTTCCATGTTCGTACGGATGGCAGTGTAGATATTTCCATGTTCCTACAGGTGGCGGTGTAGATATTCCCGTTTTTACAGATTGCTGTGTAGTTATTTCCGTGTTTATAGAGATAGCAGTGTAGATATTTCCATTGATATACAGATAGCTGTGTAGATATTTGCATGTTCATACAGATAGCGGTGTAGATATTTCCATGTTCATACAGATAGAGGTGTAGATATTTCCATGTTCATACACATAGCTGTTTAGATATTTCCATGCTCATACAGATAACGGTGTAGATATTTCCATGTTCATACAGATGGCGGTGTAGATATTTCCATGTTTTTAGAGATGGCGGTGTAGATATTTTCATGTTTACACAGATGGCGGTGGAGATATTTCCATGTTTACACAGATAGCGGTGTAGACATTTCCATGTTTACACAGATAGCGGTGTGGATATTTCCACGTTTATGCAGATAGCGGTGTAGATATTTCCATGTTTATAAAGATAGCGGTGCGGATATTTCCATGTTTATACAGATAGTTGGGCAGATATTTCCATGTTTATACAGATAGCGGTGTAGATATTTCCATCTTAATACAGATGGTGGTGTTGATATATCCATGTTCGTACAGATGGCGGTGTAGATATTTCCATGTTCATACAGATGGCGGTGTAGATATTTCGAAGTTTATAGAGATAGCGCTGCAGATATTTCCATATTTATAGAGAAATCTGTGTAGATATTTCCATGTATATGCAGATAGCTGTGTAGATATTTCCATGTTCATGCAGATAGCGGTGTAGATATTTCCATGTTCATCCAGATGCCGGTGTAGATATATCCATGTTCATACAGATGGCGGTGAAGATATTTCCATGTTCATACAGATGGCGGTGTAGATATTTCCAAGTTCATACACATGGCGTTGTAGATATTTCCATGTCCATAGAGATGGCGGTGTAGATATTTCCATGTTTATACAGATAGCAGTGTAGTTATTTCCATGTTTATAGAGATAGCAGTGTAGATATTTCCATTGATATACAGATAGCTGTGTAGATATTTGCATGTTCATACAGATAGCGGTGTAGATATTTCCATGTTCATACAGATGGCGGTGTAGATAATTCCATGTTCATACAAATGGCGGTGTAGATATTTCTATGTTCATACAGATGGCGGTGTAGATATTTCCGTGTTCGTAGAAATGGCGGTGAAGATATTTCCATGTTCCTAGAGATGGCGGTGTTGATATTTCCATGTTTATACAGATAGCAATGTGGATATTTCTATGTTTATAGAGATAGCGGTGCAGATATTTCCATTGATATACAGATAGCGGTGTAGATATTTGCATGTTCATACAGATAACGGTGTAGATATGTCCATGTTCATACAGATAGCGGTGTAGATATTTCCATGTTCATACAGATAGCGGTGTAGATATTTCCATGTTTTACAGATAGCGGTGTAGATATTTCCATGTTCATACAGATATGGGTGTAGATATTTCCATGTTTATAGAGATGGCGGTCTAGATATTTCCATGTTTATAGAGATAGTGGTGTAGTTATTTCCGAGTTTATAGAGACAGCGTTGTAGATATTTCCATGTTTATACAGATAGCGGTGAAGGTATTTCCATGTTTATGCAGATAGCGGTGTAGATATTTCCATGTTTATACAGATAGCAGTGTAGATATTTCTATGTTTATAGAGATAGTTGTGTTGATAATTTCAATTTTATGCAGATAGCAGTGTAGATATTTCCAAGTTCATACAGATAGCGGTGTAGATATTTCCATTGATATTCAGATAGCTGTGTAGATATTTGCATGTTCATACACATAGCGGTGTAGATATTTCCATGTTCATACTGATAGCGGTGTAGATATTCCCATGTTCATACAGTTAGCGGTGTAGATATTTCCATGTTCATACAGATGGCGGTATAGATATTTCCATGTTCATACAGATGGCCGTGTAGATATTTACATGTTCATACAGATGGCGGTGTAGATATTCCCTTGTTCGTACGGATGGCAGTGTAGATATTTCCGTGTTCATACAGGTGGCGGTGTAGATATTCCCCTGTTTTTACAGATAGCTGTGTAGTTATTTCCGTGTTTATAGAGATAGAAGGGTAGATATTTCCATTGATATACAGATAGCTGTGTAGATATTTGCATGTTCATACAGATAGCGGTGTAGATATTTCCCTGTTCATACAGATAGTGGTGTAGATATTTCCATGTTCATACACATAGCGGTGTAGATATTTCCATGTTCATACAGATAACGGTGTAGATATTTGCATGTTCATACAGATAGCGGTGTAGATATTTCCATGTTCTCACAGATAGCGGTGTAGATATTTCCATGTTCATACAGTTAGCGGTGTAGATATTTCCATGTTCATCCAGATGCCGGTGTAGATATATCCATGTTCATACAGATGGTGGTGAAGATATTTCCATGTTCATACAGATGGCGGTGTAGATATTTCCATGTTCATACACATGGCGGTGTAGATATTTCCATGTTCATAGAGATGGCGGTGTAGATATTTCCATGTTCTTACAAATGGCGGTGTAGGTATTTCCATGTTCATAGAGATGGCGGTGTAGATATTTCCATGTTTGTACAGATAACAGTGTAGTTATTTCCATGTTTATAGAGATAGCAGTGTAGATATTTCCCTTGATATACAGATAGCTGTGCAGATATTTCCATGTTCATACAGATAGCGGTGCAGATATTTCCATGTTCATACAGATAGCTGTGTAGATATTTCCATGTTCATACAGATAGCGGTGTAGTTATTTCCATGTTCATACAGTTAGCGGTGTAGATATTTCCATGTTCATACAGATGGCGGTGTAGATATTTCCATGTTCATACAGATGGCGGTGTAGATATTTACATGTTCATACAGATGGCGGTGTAGATATTTCCATGTTCGTACGGATGGCAGTGTAGATATTTCCATGTTCATACAGGTGGCGGTGTAGATATTTCCATGTTCATACAGATAGAAGTGTAGTTATTTCCATGTTTATAGAGATAGCAGTGTAGATATTTCCTTTGATATACAGATAGCTGTGTAGATATTTCCATGTTCATACAGATAGCGGTGCAGATATTTCCATGTTCTTACAGATAGCTGTGTAGATATTTCCAAGTTCATACAGACAGCAGTGTAGTTATTTCCATGTTTATAGAGATAGCAGAGTAGATATTTCCATTGATATACAGATAGCTGTGTAGTTATTTACATGTTCATACAGATGGCGGTGTAGATATTTCCATGTTCGTACGCATGGCAGTGTAGATATTTCCATGTTCGTACAGGTGGCGGTGTAGATATTTCCATGTTTATACAAATAGCAGTGTAGTTATTTCAATGTTTATAGAGATAGCAATGTAGATATTTCCATTGATATACATATAGCTGTGTAGATATTTGCATGTTCATACAGATAGCGGTGTAGATATTGCCATGTTCATACAGATAGAGGTGTGGATATTTCCATGTTCATACAGATAGCGGTGTAGATATTTCCATGTTCATATAGATAACGGTGTAGATATTTCCATGTTCATACAGATGGCGGTGTAGATATTTCCATGTTTTTAGAGATGGCGGTTTAGATATTTTCATGTTTACACAGATGGCGGTGGAGATACTTCCATGTTTACCCAGATAGCGCTGTAGACATTTCCATGTTTACACAGATAGCGGTGTGTATATTTCCACGTTTATGCAGATAGCGGTGTAGATACTTCCATGTTTATACAGATAGCGGTGCGGATATTTCCATGTTTATACAGATAGTTGGGCAGATATTTCCATGTTTATACAGATACCGGTTTATATATTTCCATCTTAATACAGATGGCGGCATAGATATCTCTATGTTAGTACAGATGTCGGTGTAGACATTTGCATGTTCATAGGGATGGCGGTGTAGATATTTCGAAGTTTATAGAGATAGCGCTGTAGTTATTTCCAAATTCATAGAGAAATCTGTGTAGATATTTCCATATATATGCAGATAGTTGTGTAGATATTTCCATGTTCATGCAGATAGCGGTGTAGATATTTCCATGTTCATCCAGATGCCGGTGTAGATATATCCATGTTCATACAGATGGCGGTGAAGATATTTCCATGTTCATACAGATGGCGGTGTAGATATTTCCATGTTCATACACATGGCGGTGTATATATATCCATGTTCATTGAGATGGCGCTGTAGATATTTCCATGTTCATACAAATGGCGGTGTAGATATTTCCATATTCAGAGAGATGGCGGTGTAGATATTTCCATGTTTATACAGATAGCAGTGTAGATATTTCCATGTTTATAGAGATAGCAGTGTAGATATTTCCTTGTTCATACTGATAGCGGTGTAGATATTTCCATGTTCATACAGTTAGCGGTGTAGATATTTCCATGTTCATACAGATGGTGGTGTAGATATTTCCACGTTCATACAGATGGCCGTGTAGATATTTACATGTTCATACAGATGGCGGTGTAGATATTTCCATGTTCGTACGGATGGCAGTGTAGATATTTCCATGTTCATACAGGTGGCGGTGTAGATATTCCCCTGTTTTTACAGATAGCTGTGTAGTTATTTCCGTGTTTATAGAGATAGCAGGGTAGATATTTCCATTGATATACAGATAGCTGTGTAGATATTTGCATGTTCATACAGATAGCGGTGTAGATATTTCCCTGTTCATACAGATAGCGGTGTAGATATTTCCATGTTCATACACATAGCGGTGTAGATATTTCCATGTTCATACAGATAACGGTGTAGATATTTGCATGTTCATACAGATAGCGGTGTAGATATTTCCATGTTCTCATAGATAGCGGTGTAGATATTTCCATGTTCATACAGTTAGCGGTGTAGATATTTCCATGTTCATGCAGATACCGGTGTAGATATTTCCATGTTCATCCAGATGCCGGTGTAGATATATCCATGTTCATACAGATGGCGGTGAAGATATTTCCATGTTCATACAGATGGCGGTGTAGATATTTCCATGTTCATACACATGGCGGTGTAGATATTTCCATGTTCATAGAGATGGCGGTGTAGATATTTCCATGTTCATTCAAATGGCGGTGTAGATATTTCCATGTTCATAGAGATGGCAGTGTAGATATTTCCATGTTTGTACAGATAGCAGTGTAGTTATTTCCATGTTTATAGAGATAGCAGTGTAGATATTTCCCTTGATATACAGATAGCTGTGTAGATATTTCCATGTTCATACAGATAGCGGTGCAGATATTTCCAGGTTCATACAGATAGCTGTGTAGATATTTCCATGTTCATACAGATAGCGGTGTAGTTATTTCCATGTTCATACAGTTAGCGGTGTAGATATTTCCATGTTCATACAGATGGTGGTGTAGATATTTCCATGTTCATACAGATGGCGGTGTAGATATTTACATGTTCATACCGATGGAGGTGTAGATATTTCCATGTTCGTACGGATGGCAGTGTAGATATTTCCATGTTCATACAGGTTTCGGTGTAGATATTTCCATGTTCATACAGATAGCAGTGTAGTTATTTCCATGTTTATATAAATAGCAGAGTAGATATTTCCATTGATATACAGATAGCTCTGTAGTTATTTACATGTTCATACAGATGGCGGTGTAGATATTTCCATGTTCATACGGATGGCAAGGTAGATATTTCCATGTTCGTACAGGTGGCGGTGTAGATATTTCCATGTTTATACAAATAGCAGTGTAGTTATTTCAATGTTTATAGAGATAGCAATGTAGATATTTCCATTGATATACATATAGCTGTGTAGATATTTGCATGTTCATACAGATAGCGGTGTAGATATTGCCATGTTCATACAGATAGAGGTGTAGATATTTCCATGTTCATACAGATAGCGGTGTAGATATTTCCATGTTCATACAGATAACGGTGTAGATATTTCCATGTTCATACAGATGGCGGTGTAGATATTTCCATGTTTTTAGAGATGGCGGTGTAGATATTTTCATGTTTACACAGATGGCGGTGGAGATACTTCCATGTTTACACAGATAGCGTTGTAGACATTTCCATGTTTACACAGATAGCGGTGTGTATATTTCCATGTTTATACAGATAGCGGTATAGATATTTCCATGTTTATAGAGATGGCGGTCTAGATATTTCCATGTTTATAGAGATAGTGGTGTAGTTATTTCCAAGTTTATAGAGACAGCGTTGTAGATATTTCCATGTTTGTACAGATAGCGGTGAAGATATTTCCATGTTTATACAGATAGCGGTATAGATATTTCCATGTTTATACAGATAGCAGTGTAGATATTTCCATGTTTATAGAGATAGTGGTGTAGATAATTTCAATTTTATACAGATAGCAGTGTAGATAATTCCAAGTTCATACAGGTAGCGGTGTAGATATTTCCACGTTTATAGAGATGGCGGTGTAGATATTTCCATGTTCATACAGATGGTGGTGTAGATATTTCCATGTTTTTAGAGATGGCGGTGCAGATATTTTCATGTTTACACAGATGGCGGTGGAGATATTTCCATGTTTACACAGATAGCGTTGTAGACATTTCCATGTTTACACAGATAGCGGTGTGTATATTTGCACGTTTATGCAGATAGCGGTGTAGATATTTCCATGTTTATACAGATAGCGGTGCGGATATTTCCATGTCTATACAGATAGTTGGGCAGATATTTCCATGTTTATACAGATAGCGGTGTAGATATTTCCATCTTAATACAGATGGCGGGGTAGATATGTCTATGTTCGTACAGATGGCGGTGTAGATATTTGCATGTTCATAGGGATGGCGGTGTAGATATTTCGAAGTTTATAGAGATAGCGCTGTAGTTATTTCCAAATTTATAGAGAAATCTGTGTAGATATTTCCATGTATATGCAGATAGTAGTGTAGATATTTCCATGTTCATGCAGATAGCGGTGTAGATATTTCCATGTTCATCCAGATGCCATTGTAGATATTTCGATGTTTATACAGATAGCGGTGTAGATATTTCCATGTTTATAGAGATAGCAGTTTAGATATTTCCATTGATATACAGATAGCTGTGTAGATATTTGCATGTTCATACAGATAGCGGTGTAGATATTTCCATGTTCATACTGATAGCGGTGTAGATATTTCCATGTTCATACAGTTAGCGGTGTAGATATTTCCATGTTCATACAGATGGCGGTGTAGGTATTTCCATGTTCATACAGATGGCGGTGTAGATATTTACATGTTCATACAGATGGCGGTGTAGATATTTCCATGTTCGTACGGATGGCAGTGTAGATATTTCTATGTTCATACAGGTGGCGGTGTAGATATTCCCGTTTTTACAGATAGTTGTGTTGTTATTTCCGTGTTTATAGAGATAGCAGGGTAGATATTTCTATTGATATACAGATAGCTGTGTAGATATTTACATGTTCATACAGATAGCGGTGTAGATATTTCCCTGTTCATACAGATAGCGGTGTAGATATTTCCATGTTCATACACGTAGCGGTGTAGATATTTCCATGTTCATACAGATAACGGTGTAGATATTTGCATGTTCATGCAGATAGCGGTGTAGATATTTCCATGTTCTCACAGATAGCGGTGTAGATATTTCCATGTTCATACAGTTAGCGGTGTAGATATTTCCATGTTCATGCAGGTAGCGGTGTAGATATTTCCATGTTCATCCAGATGCCGGTGTAGATATATCCATGTTCATACAGATGGCGGTGAAGATATTTCCATGTTCATACAGATGGCGGTGTAGATATTTCCATGTTCATACACATGGCGGTGTAGATATTTCCATGTTCATAGAGATGGCGGTGTAGATATTTCCATGTTCATAAAAATGGCGGTGTAGATATTTCTATGTTCATAGAGATGGCGGTGTAGATATTTCCAAGTTTGTACAGATAGCAGTGTAGTTATTTCCATGTTTATAGAGATAGCAGTGTAGATATTTCCCTTGATATACAGATAGCTGTGTAGATATTTCCATGTTCATACAAATAGCGGTGCAGATATTTCCATGTTCATACAGATAGCTGTGTAGATATTTCCATGTTCATACAGATAGCGGTGTAGTTATTTCCATGTTCATACAGTTAGTGGTGTAGATATTTCCATGTTCATACAGATTGCGGTGTAGTTATTTCCATGTTCATACAGATGGCGCTGTAGATATTTACATGTTCATACAGATGGCGGTGTAGTTATTTCCATGTTCGTACGGATGGCAGTGTAGATATTTCCATGTTCATACAGATAGCGGTGTAGATATTTCCATGTTCATACAGATAGCAGTGTAGTTATTTCCATGTTTATAGAGATAGCAGTGTAGATATTTCCATTGATATACAGATAGCTGTGTAGATATTTACATGTTCATACAGATGGCGGTGTAGATATTTCCATGTTCGTACGGATGGCAGTGTAGATATTTCCATGTTCGTACAGGTGGCGGTGTAGATATTTCCATGTTTATACAAATAGCAGTGTAGTTATTTCAATGTTTATAGAGATAGCAATGTAGATATTTCCATTGATATACATATAGCTGTGTAGATATTTGCATGTTCATACAGATAGCGGTGTAGATATTGCCATGTTCATACAGATAGAGGTGTAGATATTTCCATGTTCATACAGATAGCGGTGTAGATATTTCCATGTTCATACTGATAACGGTGTAGATATTTCCATGTTCATACAGATAGCGGTGTAGTTATTTCCATGTTCATACAGTTAGCGGTGTAGATATTTCCATGTTCATACAGTTGGCTGTGTAGATATTTACATGTTCATACAGATGGCGTTGTAGATATTTCCATGTTCATACAGATGGCGGGGAAGATATTTCCATGTTCATAGAGATGGCGTTGTAGATATTTCCATGTTTACACAGATAGCGGTGCAGAGATTTCCATCTTTACACAGATAGCGGTGTGGATATTTCCATGTTTATGCAGATAGCGGTGTAGATATTTCCATGTTTATACAGATAGCGGTGCGGATATTTCCATGTTTATACAGATAGTTGGGCAGATATTTCCATGTTTATACAGATAGCGGTGTAGATATTTCCATCTTAATACAGATGGCGGTTTAGATATGTCCATGTTCGTACAGATGGCGGTGTAGATATTTCGAAGTTTATAGTGATATCGCTGCAGTTATTTCCATATTTATAGAGAATTCTGTGTAAATATTTCCATGTATATGCAGATAGCTGTGTAGATATTTCCATGTTCATGCAGATAGCGGTGTACATATTTCCACGTTCATCCAGATGCCGGTGTAGATATATCCATGTTCATACAGATGGCGGTGAAGATATTTACATGTTCATACTGATGGCGGTGTAGATATTTCCATGTTCATACACATGGCGGTGTAGATATTTCCAAGTTCATAGAGATGGCGATGTAGATATTTCATTGTTCATACAAATGGCGGTGTAGCTATTTCCGTGTTCATAGAGATGGCGGTGTAGATATTTCCATGTTTGTACAGATAGCAGTGTAGTTATTTCCATGTTTATAGAGATAGCAGTGTAGATATTTCCATTGATATACAGATAGCTGTGTAGAAATTTGCATGTTCATACAGATAGCGGTGTAGTTATTTCCATGTTCATACAGATAGCGGTGTAGATATTTCCATGTTCATACACATAGCGGTGTAGATATTTCCATGTTCATACAGATAACGGTGTAGATATTTCCATGTTCACACAGATAGTGGTGTATATCTTTCCATGTTCACACAGATAGCGGTGTAGATATTTCCATGTTCATACAGTTAGCGGTGTAGATATTTCCATGTTCATGCAGATAGCGGTGTAGATATTTCCATGTTCATCCAGATGCCGGTGTAGATATATCCATGTTCATACAGATGGCGGTGAAGATATTTCCATGTTCATACAGATGGCGGTGTAGATATTTCCATGTTCATACAAATGGCGGTGTAGATATTTCTATGTTCATACAGATGGCGGTGTAGATATTTCCGTGTTCATACAAATGGCGGTGTAGATATTTCCATGTTCATAGAGATGGCGGTGTTGATATTTCCATGTTTATACAGATAGCAATGTAGATATTTCCATGTTTATAGAGATAGCGGTGCAGATATTTCCATTGATATACAGATAGCTGTGTAGATATTTGCATGTTCATACAGATAACGGTGTAGATATTTCCATGTTCATACAGATAGCGGTGTAGATATTTCCATGTTCATACAGATAGCAGTGTAGATATTTCCATGTTTTACAGATAGCGGTGTAGATATTTCCATGTTCATACAGATAGGGGTGTAGATATTTCCATGTTTATAGAGATGGCGGTCTAGATATTTCCATGTTTATAGAGATAGTGGTGTAGTTATTTCTGAGTTTATAGAGACGGCGTTGTAGATATTTCCATGTTTATACAGATAGCGGTGAAGGTATTTCCATGTTTATACAGATAGCGGTGTAGATATTTCCATGTTTATACAGATAGCAGTGTAGATATTTCCATGTTTATAAAGATAGTTGTGTAGATAATTTCAATTTTATACAGATAGCAGTGTAGATATTTCCAAGTTCATACAGATAGCGGTGTAGATATTTCCACGTTTATAGAGATGGTGGTGTAGATATTTCCATGTTCTTACAGATGGCGGTGTAGATATTTCCATGTTTTTAGAGATGGCGGTGTAGATATTTTCATGTTTACACAGATGGCGGTGTAGATATTTCCATGTTTACACAGATAGCGGTGTAGGCATTTCCATGTTTACACAGATAGCGGTGTGGATATTTCCATGTTTATGCAGATAGCGGTGTAGATATTTCCATGTTTATACAGATATCGGTGCGGATATTTCCATGTTTATACAGATAGTTCGGCAGAGATTTCCATGTTTATACAGATAGCAGTGTAGATATTTCCATCTTAATACAGATGGCGGTGTAGATATGTCTATGTTCGTACAGATGGCGGTGTAGATATTTCCATGTTCATAGAGATGGCGGTGTAGATATTTCCATGTTTGTACAGATAGGAGTGTAGATATTTCCAAGTTTATAGAGATAGCAGTGTAGATATTTCCATTGATGTACAGATAGCTGTGTAGATATTTCCATGTTCATACAGATAGCGGTGCAGATATTTCCATGTTCATACAGATAGCTGTGTAGATATTTCCATGTTCATACAGATAGCGGTGTAGTTATTTCCATGTTCATACAGTTAGCGGTATAGATATTTCCATTTTCATACAGATGGCGGTGTAGATATTTACATGTTCATACAGATGGCGGTGTAGATATTTCCATGTTTATACAAATAGCAGAGTAGTTATTTCAATGTTTATAGAGATAGCAATGTAGATATTTCCATTGATATACATGTAGCTGTGTAGATATTTGCATGTTCATACAGATAGCGGTGTAGATATTGCCATGTTCATACAGATAGAGGTGTAGATATTTCCATGTTCATACAGATAGCGGTGTAGATATTTCCATGTTCATTCTGATAACGGTGTAGATATTTCCATGTTCATACAGATAGCGGTGTAGATATTTCCATGTTCATACAGTTAGCGGTGTAGATATTTCCATGTTCATACAGATGGCGGTGTAGATATTTACATGTTCATACAGATGGCGTTGTAGATATTTCCATGTTCGTACAGATGGCGGGGAAGATATTTCCATGTTCATAGAGATGGCGTTGTAGATATTTCCATGTTCATACAAATGGCGGTGTAGATATTTCCATATTCAGAGAGATGGCGGTGTAGATATTTCCATGTTTATACAGATAGCAGTGTAGATATTTCCATGTTTATAGAGATAGCAGTGTAGATATTTCCTTGTTCATACTGATAGCGGTGTAGATATTTCCATGTTCATACAGTTAGCGGTGTAGATATTTCCATGTTCATACAGATGGTGGTGTAGATATTTCCACGTTCATACAGATGGCCGTGTAGATATTTACATGTTCATACAGATGGCGGTGTAGATATTTCCATGTTCGTACGGATGGCAGTGTAGATATTTCCATGTTCATACAGGTGGCGGTGTAGATATTCCCCTGTTTTTACAGATAGCTGTGTAGTTATTTCCGTGTTTATAGAGATAGCAGGGTAGATATTTCCATTGATATACAGATAGCTGTGTAGATATTTGCATGTTCATACAGATAGCGGTGTAGATATTTCCCTGTTCATACAGATAGCGGTGTAGATATTTCCATGTTCATACACATAGCGGTGTAGATATTTCCATGTTCATACAGATAACGGTGTAGATATTTGCATGTTCATACAGATAGCGGTGTAGATATTTCCATGTTCTCATAGATAGCGGTGTAGATATTTCCATGTTCATACAGTTAGCGGTGTAGATATTTCCATGTTCATGCAGATACCGGTGTAGATATTTCCATGTTCATCCAGATGCCGGTGTAGATATATCCATGTTCATACAGATGGCGGTGAAGATATTTCCATGTTCATACAGATGGCGGTGTAGATATTTCCATGTTCATACACATGGCGGTGTAGATATTTCCATGTTCATAGAGATGGCGGTGTAGATATTTCCATGTTCATTCAAATGGCGGTGTAGATATTTCCATGTTCATAGAGATGGCAGTGTAGATATTTCCATGTTTGTACAGATAGCAGTGTAGTTATTTCCATGTTTATAGAGATAGCAGTGTAGATATTTCCCTTGATATACAGATAGCTGTGTAGATATTTCCATGTTCATACAGATAGCGGTGCAGATATTTCCAGGTTCATACAGATAGCTGTGTAGATATTTCCATGTTCATACAGATAGCGGTGTAGTTATTTCCATGTTCATACAGTTAGCGGTGTAGATATTTCCATGTTCATACAGATGGTGGTGTAGATATTTCCATGTTCATACAGATGGCGGTGTAGATATTTACATGTTCATACCGATGGAGGTGTAGATATTTCCATGTTCGTACGGATGGCAGTGTAGATATTTCCATGTTCATACAGGTTTCGGTGTAGATATTTCCATGTTCATACAGATAGCAGTGTAGTTATTTCCATGTTTATATAAATAGCAGAGTAGTTATTTCCATTGATATACAGATAGCTGTGTAGTTATTTACATGTTCATACAGATGGCGGTGTAGATATTTCCATGTTCATACGGATGGCAAGGTAGATATTTCCATGTTCGTACAGGTGGCGGTGTAGATATTTCCATGTTTATACAAATAGCAGTGTAGTTATTTCAATGTTTATAGAGATAGCAATGTAGATATTTCCATTGATATACATATAGCTGTGTAGATATTTGCATGTTCATACAGATAGCGGTGTAGATATTGCCATGTTCATACAGATAGAGGTGTAGATATTTCCATGTTCATACAGATAGCGGTGTAGATATTTCCATGTTCATACAGATAACGGTGTAGATATTTCCATGTTCATACAGATGGCGGTGTAGATATTTCCATGTTTTTAGAGATGGCGGTGTAGATATTTTCATGTTTACACAGATGGCGGTGGAGATACTTCCATGTTTACACAGATAGCGTTGTAGACATTTCCATGTTTACACAGATAGCGGTGTGTATATTTCCATGTTTATACAGATAGCGGTATAGATATTTCCATGTTTATAGAGATGGCGGACTAGATATTTCCATGTTTATAGAGATAGTGGTGTAGTTATTTCCAAGTTTATAGAGACAGCGTTGTAGATATTTCCATGTTTGTACAGATAGCGGTGAAGATATTTCCATGTTTATACAGATAGCGGTATAGATATTTCCATGTTTATACAGATAGCAGTGTAGATATTTCCATGTTTATAGAGATAGTGGTGTAGATAATTTCAATTTTATACAGATAGCAGTGTAGATAATTCCAAGTTCATACAGGTAGCGGTGTAGATATTTCCACGTTTATAGAGATGGCGGTGTAGATATTTCCATGTTCATACAGATGGTGGTGTAGATATTTCCATGTTTTTAGAGATGGCGGTGCAGATATTTTCATGTTTACACAGATGGCGGTGGAGATATTTCCATGTTTACACAGATAGCGTTGTAGACATTTCCATGTTTACACAGATAGCGGTGTGTATATTTGCACGTTTATGCAGATAGCGGTGTAGATATTTCCATGTTTATACAGATAGCGGTGCGGATATTTCCATGTCTATACAGATAGTTGGGCAGATATTTCCATGTTTATACAGATAGCGGTGTAGATATTTCCATCTTAATACAGATGGCGGGGTAGATATGTCTATGTTCGTACAGATGGCGGTGTAGATATTTGCATGTTCATAGGGATGGCGGTGTAGATATTTCGAAGTTTATAGAGATAGCGGTGTAGTTATTTCCAAATTTATAGAGAAATCTGTGTAGATATTTCCATGTATATGCAGATAGTAGTGTAGATATTTCCATGTTCATGCAGATAGCGGTGTAGATATTTCCATGTTCATCCAGATGCCATTGTAGATATTTCGATGTTTATACAGATAGCGGTGTAGATATTTCCATGTTTATAGAGATAGCAGTTTAGATATTTCCATTGATATACAGATAGCTGTGTAGATATTTGCATGTTCATACAGATAGCGGTGTAGATATTTCCATGTTCATACTGATAGCGGTGTAGATATTTCCATGTTCATACAGTTAGCGGTGTAGATATTTCCATGTTCATACAGATGGCGGTGTAGGTATTTCCATGTTCATACAGATGGCGGTGTAGATATTTACATGTTCATACAGATGGCGGTGTAGATATTTCCATGTTCGTACGGATGGCAGTGTAGATATTTCTATGTTCATACAGGTGGCGGTGTAGATATTCCCGTTTTTACAGATAGTTGTGTTGTTATTTCCGTGTTTATAGAGATAGCAGGGTAGATATTTCTATTGATATACAGATAGCTGTGTAGATATTTACATGTTCATACAGATAGCGGTGTAGATATTTCCCTGTTCATACAGATAGCGGTGTAGATATTTCCATGTTCATACACGTAGCGGTGTAGATATTTCCATGTTCATACAGATAACGGTGTAGATATTTGCATGTTCATGCAGATAGCGGTGTAGATATTTCCATGTTCTCACAGATAGCGGTGTAGATATTTCCATGTTCATACAGTTAGCGGTGTAGATATTTCCATGTTCATGCAGGTAGCGGTGTAGATATTTCCATGTTCATCCAGATGCCGGTGTAGATATATCCATGTTCATACAGATGGCGGTGAAGATATTTCCATGTTCATACAGATGGCGGTGTAGATATTTCCATGTTCATACACATGGCGGTGTAGATATTTCCATGTTCATAGAGATGGCGGTGTAGATATTTCCATGTTCATAAAAATGGCGGTGTAGATATTTCTATGTTCATAGAGATGGCGGTGTAGATATTTCCAAGTTTGTACAGATAGCAGTGTAGTTATTTCCATGTTTATAGAGATAGCAGTGTAGATATTTCCCTTGATATACAGATAGCTGTGTAGATATTTCCATGTTCATACAGATAGCGGTGCAGATATTTCCATGTTCATACAGATAGCTGTGTAGATATTTCCATGTTCATACAGATAGCGGTGTAGTTATTTCCATGTTCATACAGTTAGTGGTGTAGATATTTCCATGTTCATACAGATTGCGGTGTAGTTATTTCCATGTTCATACAGATGGCGCTGTAGATATTTACATGTTCATACAGATGGCGGTGTAGTTATTTCCATGTTCGTACGGATGGCAGTGTAGATATTTCCATGTTCATACAGATAGCGGTGTAGATATTTCCATGTTCATACAGATAGCAGTGTAGTTATTTCCATGTTTATAGAGATAGCAGTGTAGATATTTCCATTGATATACAGATAGCTGTGTAGATATTTACATGTTCATACAGATGGCGGTGTAGATATTTCCATGTTCGTACGGATGGCAGTGTAGATATTTCCATGTTCGTACAGGTGGCGGTGTAGATATTTCCATGTTTATACAAATAGCAGTGTAGTTATTTCAATGTTTATAGAGATAGCAATGTAGATATTTCCATTGATATACATATAGCTGTGTAGATATTTGCATGTTCATACAGATAGCGGTGTAGATATTGCCATGTTCATACAGATAGAGGTGTAGATATTTCCATGTTCATACAGATAGCGGTGTAGATATTTCCATGTTCATACTGATAACGGTGTAGATATTTCCATGTTCATACAGATAGCGGTGTAGTTATTTCCATGTTCATACAGTTAGCGGTGTAGATATTTCCATGTTCATACAGTTGGCTGTGTAGATATTTACATGTTCATACAGATGGCGTTGTAGATATTTCCATGTTCATACAGATGGCGGGGAAGATATTTCCATGTTCATAGAGATGGCGTTGTAGATATTTCCATGTTTACACAGATAGCGGTGCAGAGATTTCCATCTTTACACAGATAGCGGTGTGGATATTTCCATGTTTATGCAGATAGCGGTGTAGATATTTCCATGTTTATACAGATAGCGGTGCGGATATTTCCATGTTTATACAGATAGTTGGGCAGATATTTCCATGTTTATACAGATAGCGGTGTAGATATTTCCATCTTAATACAGATGGCGGTTTAGATATGTCCATGTTCGTACAGATGGCGGTGTAGATATTTCGAAGTTTATAGTGATATCGCTGCAGTTATTTCCATATTTATAGAGAATTCTGTGTAAATATTTCCATGTATATGCAGATAGCTGTGTAGATATTTCCATGTTCATGCAGATAGCGGTGTACATATTTCCACGTTCATCCAGATGCCGGTGTAGATATATCCATGTTCATACAGATGGCGGTGAAGATATTTCCATGTTCATACTGATGGCGGTGTAGATATTTCCATGTTCATACACATGGCGGTGTAGATATTTCCAAGTTCATAGAGATGGCGATGTAGATATTTCATTGTTCATACAAATGGCGGTGTAGCTATTTCCGTGTTCATAGAGATGGCGGTGTAGATATTTCCATGTTTGTACAGATAGCAGTGTAGTTATTTCCATGTTTATAGAGATAGCAGTGTAGATATTTCCATTGATATACAGATAGCTGTGTAGAAATTTGCATGTTCATACAGATAGCGGTGTAGTTATTTCCATGTTCATACAGATAGCGGTGTAGATATTTCCATGTTCATACACATAGCGGTGTAGATATTTCCATGTTCATACAGATAACGGTGTAGATATTTCCATGTTCACACAGATAGTGGTGTATATCTTTCCATGTTCACACAGATAGCGGTGTAGATATTTCCATGTTCATACAGATAGCGGTGTAGATATTTCCATGTTCATGCAGATAGCGGTGTAGATATTTCCATGTTCATCCAGATGCCGGTGTAGATATATCCATGTTCATACAGATGGCGGTGAAGATATTTCCATGTTCATACAGATGGCGGTGTAGATATTTCCATGTTCATACAAATGGCGGTGTAGATATTTCTATGTTCATACAGATGGCGGTGTAGATATTTCCGTGTTCATACAAATGGCGGTGTAGATATTTCCATGTTCATAGAGATGGCGGTGTTGATATTTCCATGTTTATACAGATAGCAATGTAGATATTTCCATGTTTATAGAGATAGCGGTGCAGATATTTCCATTGATATACAGATAGCTGTGTAGATATTTGCATGTTCATACAGATAACGGTGTAGATATTTCCATGTTCATACAGATAGCGGTGTAGATATTTCCATGTTCATACAGATAGCAGTGTAGATATTTCCATGTTTTACAGATAGCGGTGTAGATATTTCCATGTTCATACAGATAGGGGTGTAGATATTTCCATGTTTATAGAGATGGCGGTCTAGATATTTCCATGTTTATAGAGATAGTGGTGTAGTTATTTCTGAGTTTATAGAGACGGCGTTGTAGATATTTCCATGTTTATACAGATAGCGGTGAAGGTATTTCCATGTTTATACAGATAGCGGTGTAGATATTTCCATGTTTATACAGATAGCAGTGTAGATATTTCCATGTTTATAAAGATAGTTGTGTAGATAATTTCAATTTTATACAGATAGCAGTGTAGATATTTCCAAGTTCATACAGATAGCGGTGTAGATATTTCCACGTTTATAGAGATGGTGGTGTAGATATTTCCATGTTCTTACAGATGGCGGTGTAGATATTTCCATGTTTTTAGAGATGGCGGTGTAGATATTTTCATGTTTACACAGATGGCGGTGTAGATATTTCCATGTTTACACAGATAGCGGTGTAGACATTTCCATGTTTACACAGATAGCGGTGTGGATATTTCCATGTTTATGCAGATAGCGGTGTAGATATTTCCATGTTTATACAGATATCGGTGCGGATATTTCCATGTTTATACAGATAGTTCGGCAGAGATTTCCATGTTTATACAGATAGCAGTGTAGATATTTCCATCTTAATACAGATGGCGGTGTAGATATGTCTATGTTCGTACAGATGGCGGTGTAGATATTTCCATGTTCATAGAGATGGCGGTGTAGATATTTCCATGTTTGTACAGATAGGAGTGTAGATATTTCCAAGTTTATAGAGATAGCAGTGTAGATATTTCCATTGATGTACAGATAGCGGTGTAGATATTTCCATGTTCATTCTGATAACGGTGTAGATATTTCCATGTTCATACAGATAGCGGTGTAGATATTTCCATGTTCATACAGTTAGCGGTGTAGATATTTCCATGTTCATACAGATGGCGGTGTAGATATTTACATGTTCATACAGATGGCGTTGTAGATATTTCCATGTTCGTACAGATGGCGGGGAAGATATTTCCATGTTCATAGAGATGGCGTTGTAGATATTTCCATGTTCATACACATAGCGGTGTAGATGTTTCCATGTTCATACAGATAGCGGTGTAGATATTTCCAAGATCATGCAGACAGCGGAGTAGATATTTCCATGTTCACAAAGATAGCGGTGTAGATATTTCCATGTTCATACAGTTAGCGGTGTAGATATTCCATGTTCATGCAGATAGGGGTGTAGATATTTCCATGTTCATACAGATAGCGGTGTAGATATTTCCATGTTTTTAGAGATGGCGGTGTAGGTATTTTCATGTTTACACCGATGGCGGTGGAGATATTTCCATGTTTACACAGATAGCGGTGTAGACATTTCCATGTTTACACAGATAGCGGTGTGGATATTTCCATGTTTATGCAGATAGCGGTGTAGATATTTCCATGTTTATACAGTTAGCGGTGCGGATATTTCCATGTTTATACAGATATTTGGGCAGATATTTCCATGTTTATACAGATAGCGGTGTAGATATTTCCATCTTAATACAGATGGCGGTGTGGATATGTCCATGTTCGTACAGATGGCAGTGTAGATATTTCCATGTTCATTAAGATGGCGGTGTAGATATTTCGAAGTTTATAGATATAGCGCTGTAGTTATTTCCATATTTATAGGGAAATCTCTGTAGATATTTCCATGTATATGCAGATAGCTGTGTAGATATTTCCATGTTCATGCAGATAGCGGTGTAGATATTTCCATGTTCATCCAGATGCCGGTGTAGATATATCCATGTTCATACAGATGGCAGTGAAGATATTTCCATGTTCATGCAGATGGCAGTGTAGATATTTCCATGTTCATACAGATGGCGGTGTAGATATTTCAATGTTCGTAGAGATGGCGGTGTAGATATTTCCATGTTCATACAGATGGCGGTGTAGATATTTCCATGTTCATATAGATGATGGTGTAGATATTTCCATGTTTGTACAGATAGCAGTGTAGTTATTTCCATGTTTACAGAGATAGCAGTGTAGATATTTCCATTGATATACAGATAGCTGTGTAGGTATTTGCATGTTCATACACATAGCGGTGTAGATATTTCCATGCTCATACAGATAGCGGTGTAGATATTTCCATGTTCATACAGATAGCGGTGCAGGTATTTCCATGTTCATACAGATAGCGGTGTAGATCTTTCCATGTTCATACAGATAGCGGTGTAGATATTTCCATGTTCATACAGTTAGCGGTGTAGATATTTCCATGTTCATACAGATGGCGGTGTAGATATTTAAATGTTCATACAGATGGCGGTGTAGATATTTCCATGTTCGCACGGATGGCAGTGTAGATATTTCCATGTTCATACAGGTGGCTGTGTAGATATTTCCATGTTTATACAGATAGCAGTGTAGTTATTTCCATGTTTATAGAGATAGCAGTGTAGATATTTCCATTTGTATACAGATAGCTGTGTAGATATTTGCATCTTCATACAGATAGCTGTGTAGATATTTCCATTTTCGGACAGATAGCGGTGTAGATATTTCCATGTTCATACAGATAGCAGTGTAGATATTTCCATGTTCATAGAGATAACGGTGTAGATATTTCCATGTTCATACAGATAGCCTTGTAGATATTTCCATGTTCATACAGTTAGCTGTGTAGATATTTCCATGTTCATACAGATGGCGGTGTAGATATTTACATGTTCATACAGATGGCGGTGTAGATATTTCCATGTTCGTGCAGATGGCGGTGTAGATATTTCCATATTCATAGAGATGGCGGTGTAGATATTTCCATGTTTATGCAGATAGCGGTATAGATATTTCCATGTTTATAAAGATGGTGGTGTAGATATTTCCATGTTTATAGAGATGGCGGTCTACATATTTCCATGTTTATAGAGATAGTGGTGTAGTTATTTCCAAGTTTATAGAGACAGCGTTGTAGATATTTCCATGTTTATACAGATAGCAGTGAAGATATTTCCATGTTTATACAGATAGCGGTGTAGATATTTCCATGTTTATACAGACAGCAGTGTAGATATTTCCATGTTTATAGAGATAGTGGTTTAGATAACTTCAATTTTAGACAGAGAGCAGTGTAGATATTTCCAACTTCATACAGATAGCGGTGTAGATATTTCCACTTTTATAGAGATGGCGGTGTAGATATTTCCATGTTCATACAGATGGCGGTGTAGATATTTCCATGTTTATAGAGATGGCGGTGTAGATATTTTCATGTTTACACAGATGGCGGTGTAGATATTTCCATGTTTACACAGATAGCGGTGTAGACATTCCCATGTTTACACAGATAGCGGTGTGGATATTTCCATGTTTATGCAGATAGCGGTGTAGATATTTCCATGTTTATACAGATAGCGGTGCGGATATTTCCATGTTTTTACAGATAGTTGGGCAGATATTTCCATGTTTATACAGATAGCGGTGAAGGTATTTCCATGTTTATACAGATAGCGGTGTAGATATTTCCATGTTTATACAGATAGCAGTGTAGATATTTCCATGTTTATAGAGATAGTTGTGTAGATAATTTCAATTTTATACAGATAGCAGTGTAGATATTTCCAAGTTCATACAGATAGCGGTTTAGATATTTCCACCTTTATAGAGATTGTGGTGTAGGTATTTCCATGTTCATACAGATGGCGGTGTAGATATTTCCATGTTTATAGAGATGGCGGTGTAGATATTTTCCTGTTTACACAGATGGCGGTGGAGATATTTCCATGTTTACACAGATAGCGTTGTAGACATTTCCATGTTTACACACATAGCGGTGTGGATATTTCCATGTTTATGCAGATAGCGGTGTAGATATTTCCATGTTTATACAGATAGCGGTGCGGATATTTCCATGTTTTTACAGATATTTGGGCAGATATTTCCATGTTTATACAGATAGCGGTGTAGATATTTAAATCTTAATACAGATGGCGGTGTAGATATGTCTATGTTCGTACAGATGGCGGTGTAGATATTTCCATGTTCATACAGATGGTGGTGTAGATATTTCGAAGTTTATAGAGATAGCGCTGTAGTTATTTCCATATTTATAGAGAAATCTGTGTAGATATTTCCATGTATATGCAGATAGCTGTGTAGATATTTCCATGTTCATGCAGATAGCGGTGTAGATATTTCAATGTTCATCCAGATGCCGGTGTAGATATATCCATGTTCATACAGATGCTGGTGTAGATATTTACATGTTTATAGAGATGGTGGTGTAGATATTTCCATGTTTATATAGAGGGCGGTTTAGATATTTGCATGTTCATACCGATGGCGGTGTATATATTTCCATGTTCATAGAGATGGCGGTGAAGATATTTCCATGTTCATACAGATGGCGGTGTAGATATTTCCATGTTCATACACATGGCGGTGTAGATATTTCCATGTTCATAGAGATGGCGGTGTAGATATTTCCATGTTTATACAGATAGCAGTGTAGTTATTTCCATGTTTATAGAGATAGCAATGTAGATATTTCCATTGATATACAGATAGCTGTGTAGATATTTGCATTTTCACACAGATAGCGGTGTAGATATTTCCATGTTCATACAGATAACGGTGTAGATATTTCCATGTTCATACAGATAGCGGTGTAGATATTTCCATCTTCCTACAGTTAGCGGTGTAGATATTTCCATGTTTGTACAGATGGCGGTGTAGATATTTCCATGTTCATAGAGATGGCGGTGTAGATATTTCCATGTTCATACAAATGGCGGTGTAGATATTTCCATGTTCATAGAGATGGCGGTGTAGATATTTCCATGTTTATACAGATAGCAGTTTAGTTATTTCCATCTTTATAGAGATAGCAGTGTAGATATTTCCATTGATATACAGATAGCTGTGTAGATATTTGCATGTTCATACACATATCGATGTAGATATTTCCATGTTAATACAGATAGTGGTGTAGATATTTCCATGTTCATACAGTTAGCGGTGTTGATATTTCCATGTTCATACATATGGCGGTGTAGATATTTCCATGTTCATACAGATAGCGGTGTAGATATTTCCATGTTTTACAGATAGCGGTGTAGATATTTCCATGTTCATACAGATAGCGGGGTAGATATTTCCATCTTCATACAGTTAGCGGTGTAGATATTTCCATGTTCATACAGATGGCGGTGTAGATATTTACATGTCCATACAGATGGCGGTGTAGATATTTCCATGTTCGTACGGATGGCAGTGTAGATATTTCCATGTTCATACAGGTGGCGGTGTAGATATTTCCATGTTTATACAGATAGCAGTGTAGTTATTTCCATGTTTATACAGATAGCGGTGTAGATATTTCCAATGTTATACAGATAGCTGTGTAGATATTTGCATGTTCATACAGATAGCGGTGTAGATATTTCCATGTTCATACACATAGCGGTGTAGATGTTTCCATGTTCATACAGATAACGGTGTAGATATTTCCAAGATCATGCAGACAGCGGTGTAGATATTTCCATGTTCACAAAGATAGCGGTGTAGATATTTCCATGTTCATACAGTTAGCGGTGTAGATATTTCCATGTTCATGCAGATAGGGGTGTAGATATTTCCATGTTCATACAGATAGCGGTGTAGATATTTCCATGTTTTTAGAGATGGCGGTGTAGGTATTTTCATGTTTACACCGATGGCGGTGGAGATATTTCCATGTTTACACAGATGGCGTTGTAGACATTTCCATGTTTACACAGATAGCGGTGTGGATATTTCCATGTTTATGCAGATAGCGGTGTAGATATTTCCATGTTTATACAGTTAGCGGTGCGGATATTTCCATATTTTTACAGATATTTGGGCAGATATTTCCATGTTTATACAGATAGCGGTGTAGATATTTCCATCTTTATACAGATGGCGGTGTGGATATGTCCATGTTCGTACAGATGGCGGTGTAGATATTTCCATGTTCATAAAGATGGCGGTGTAGATATTTCGAAGTTTATAGATATAGCGCTGTAGTTATTTCCATATTTATAGGGAAATCTCTGTAGATATTTCCATGTATATGCAGATAGCTGTGTAGATATTTCCATGTTCATGCAGATAGCGGTGTAGATATTTCCATGTTCATCCAGATGCCGGTGTAGATATATCCATGTTCATACAGATGGCAGTGAAGATATTTCCATGTTCATGCAGATGGCAGTGTAGATATTTCCATGTTCATACAGATGGCGGTGTAGATATTTCCATGTTCGTAGAGATGGCTGTGTAGATATTTCCATGTTCATACAGATGGCGGTGTAGATATTTCCATGTTCATGTAGATGACGGTGTAGACATTTCCATGTTTGTACAGATAGCAGTGTAGTTATTTCCTTGTTTACAGAGATAGCAGTGTAGATATTTCCATTGATATACAGATAGCTGTGTAGATATTTGCATGTTCATACACATAGCGGTGTAGATATTTCCATGCTCATACAGATAGCGGTGTAGATATTTCCATGTTCATACAGATAGCGGTGCAGATATTTCCATGTTCATACAGATAGCGGTGTAGATCTTTCCATGTTCATACACATGGCGGTGTAGATATTTCCATGTTCATAGAGATGGCGGTGTAGATATTTCCATGTTCATACAAATGGCGGTGTAGATATTTCCATGTTCATAGAGATGGCGGTGTAGATATTTCCAAGTTTGTACAGATAGCAGTGTATTTATTTCCATGTTTATAGAGATAGCAGTGTATATATTTCCCTTGATATACAGATAGCTGTGTAGATATTTCCATGTTCATACAGATAGCGGTGCAGATATTTCCATGTTCATACAGATAGCTGTGTAGATATTTCCATGTTCATACAGATAGAGGTGTAGTTATTTCCATGCTCATACAGTTAGCGGTGTAGATATTTCCATGTTCATACAGATGGCGGTGTAGATATTTCCATGTTCATACAGATGGTGGTGTAGATATTTCCATGTTCATACAGATGGCGGTGTAGATATTTCCATGTTCGTATGGATGGCAGTGTAGATATTTCCATGTTCATACAGGTGGCGGTGTAGATATTTCCATATTCATACAGATAGCAGTGTAGTTATTTCCATGTTTATAGAGATAGCAGTGTAGATATTTCCACTGATATACAGATAGCTGTGTAGATATTTACATGTTCATACAGATGGCGGTGTAGATATTTCCATGTTCGTACGGATGGCAGTGTAGATATTTCCATGTTCGTACAGGTGGAGGTGTAGATATTTCCATGTTTATACAAATAGCAGAGTAGTTATTTCAATGTTTATAGAGATAGCAATGTAGATATTTCCATTGATATACATATAGCTGTGTAGATATTTGCATGTTTATACAGATAGCGGTGTAGATATTGCCATGTTCATACAGATAGAGGTGTAGATATTTCCATGTACATACAGATAGCGGTGTAGATATTTCCATGTTCATACTGATAGCGGTGTAGATATTGCCATGTTCATACAGATAGAGGTGTAGATATTTCCATGTACATACAGATAGCGGTGTAGATATTTCCATGTTCATACTGATAACAGTGTAGATATTTCCATGTTCATACAGATAGTGGTGTAGATATTTCCATGTTCATACAGTTAGCGGTGTAGTTATTTCCATGTTCATACAGTTGGCGGTGTAGATATTTACATGTTCATACAGATGGCGTTGTAGATATTTCCATGTTCGTACAGATGGCGGGGAAGATATTTCCATGTTCATAGAGATGGCGTTGTAGATATCTCCATGTTTATGCAGATAGCGGTATAGATATTTCCATGTTTATACAGATGGTGGTGTAGATATTTCCATGTTTATAGATATGGCGATCTAGATATTTCCATGTTTATAGAGATAGTGGTGTAGTTATTTCCAAGTTTATAGAGACAGCGTTGTAGATATTTCCAAGTTTATACAGATAGCGGTGAAGATATTTCCATGTTTATACAGATAGCGGTATAGATATTTCCATGTTTATACAGATAGCAGTGTAGATATTTCCATGTTTATAGAGATAGTGGTGTAGATAATTTCAATTTTATACAGATAGCAGTGTAGATAATTCCAAGTTCATACAGGTAGCGGTGTAGATATTTCCACGTATATAGAGATGGCGGTGTAGATATTTCCATGTTCATACAGATGGCGGTGTAGATATTTCCATGTTTTTAGAGATGGCGGTGTAGATATTTTCATGTTTACACAGATGGCGGTGGAGATACTTCCATGTTTACACAGATAGCGTTGTAGACATTTCCATGTTTACACAGATAGCGGTGTGTATATTTCCACGTTTATGCAGATAGCGGTGTAGATATTTCCATGTTTATACAGATGGTGGTGAAGATATTTCCATGTTCATACAGATGGCGGTGTAGATATTTCCATGTTAATACACATGGCGGTGTAGATATATCCATGTTCATAGAGATGGCGCTGTAGATATTTCCATGTTTCTAAAAACGGCGGTGTAGATATTACCATATTCATAGAGATGGCGGTGTAGATATTTCCATGTTTATACAGATAGCAGTGTAGATATTTCCATGTTTATAGAGATAGCAGTGTAGATATTTCCATTGATATACAGATAGCTGTGTAGATATTTGCATGTTCATACAGATAGCGGTGTAGATATTTCCATGTTCATACTGATAGCGGTGTAGATATTTCCATGTTCATACAGTTAGCGGTGTAGATATTTCCATGTTCATACAGATGGCGGTGTAGGTATTTCCATGTTCATACAGATGGCCTTGTAGATATTTACATCTTCATACAGATGGCGGTGTAGATATTTCCATGTTCGTACGGATGGCAGTGTAGATATTTCCATGTTCATAAAGGTGGCGGTGTAAATATTCCCCTGTTTTTACAGATAGCTGTGTAGTTATTTCCGTGTTTATAGAGATAGCAGGGTAGATATTTCCATTGATATACAGATAGCTGTGTAGATATTTGCATGTTCATACAGATAGCGGTGTAGATATTTCCATGTTCTCACAGATAGCGGTGTAGATATTTCCATGTTCATACAGTTAGCGGTGTAGATATTTCCAAGTTCATGCAGATAGCGGTGTAGATATTTCCATGTTCATCCAGATGTCGGTGTAGATATATCCATGTTCATACAGATGTCGGTGAAGATATTTCCATGTTCATACAGATGGCGGTGTAGATATTTCCATGTTCATACACATGGCGGTGGAGATATTTCCATGTTCATAGAGATGGCGGTGTAGGTATTTCCATGTTCATACAAATGGCGGTGTAGATATTTCCATGTTCATAGAGATGGCGGTGTAGATATTTCCATGTTTGTACAGATAGCAGTGTAGTTATTTCCATGTTTATAGAGATAGCAGTGTAGATATTTCCCTTGATATACAGATAGCTGTGTAGATATTTCCATGTTCATACAGATAGCGGTGCAGATATTTCCATGTTCATACAGATAGCTGTGTAGATATTTCCATGTTCATACAGATAGCGGTGTAGCTATTTGCATGTTCATACAGTTAGCGGTGTAGATATTTCCATGTTCATACAGATGGCGGTGTAGATATTTCCATGTTCATACAGATGGCGGTGTAGATATTTACATGTTCATACAGATGGCGGTGTAGATATTTCCATGTTCGTACGGATGGCAGTGTAGATATTTCCATGTTCATACAGGTGGCGGTGAAGGTATTTCCATGTTCATACAGATAGCAGTGTAGTTATTTCCATGTTTATAGAGATAGCAGTGTAGATATTTCCATTGATATACAGATAGCTGTGTAGATATTTCCATGTTCATACAGATTGCGGTGTAGATATTCACATGTTCATACAGATGGCGGTGTAGATATTTCCATGTTCGTACGGATGGCAGTGTAGATATTTCCATGTTCATACAGGTGGCGGTGTAGATATTTCCATGTTCATACAGATAGCCGTGTAGTTATTTCCATGTTTATAGAGATAGCAGTGTAGATATTTCCATTGATATACAGATAGCTGTGTAGATATTTACATGTTCATACAGATGGCGGTGTAGATATTTCCATGTTCGTATTGATGGCAGTGTAGATATTTCCATGTTCGTACAGGTTGCGGTGTAGATATTTCCATGTTTATACAAATAGCAGTGTAGTTATTTCAATGTTTATAGAGATAGCAATGTAGATATTTCCATTGATATACAGATAGCTGTGTAGATATTTGCATGTTCATACAGATAGAGGTGTAGTTATTGCCATGTTCATACAGATAGAGGTGTAGATATTTCCATGTTCATACAGATAGCGGTGTAGATATTTCCATGTTCATACAGATAGCGGTGTAGATATTTCCATGTTCAAAGAGATGGCGGTGTAGATATTTCCATGTTTTTAGAGATGGCGGTGTAGATATTTTCATGTTTACACAGATGGCGGTGGAGATAATTCCATGTTTACACAGATAGCATTGTAGACATTTCCATGTTTACACAGATAGCGGTGTGTATATTTCCACGTTTATGTAGATAGCGGTGTAGATATTTCCATGTTTATACAGATAGCGGTGCGGATATTTCCATGTTTATACAGATAGTTGGGCAGATATTCCCATGTTTATACAGATAGCGGTTTAGATATTTCCATCTTAATACAGATGGCGGTGTAGATATGTCTATGTTCGTACAGATGTCGGTGTAGATATTTGCATGTTCATAGGGATGGCGGTGTAGATATTTCGAAGTTTATAGAGATAGCGCTGTAGTTATTTCCAAATTTATAGAGAAATCTGTGTAGATATTTCCATGTATATGCAGATAGTTGTGTAGATATTTCCATGTTCATGCAGATAGCGGTGAAGATATTTCCATGTTCTTCCAGATGCCGGTGTAGATATATGCATGTTCATACAGATGGCGGTGAAGATATTTCCATGTTCATACAGATGGCGGTGTAGATATTTCCATGTTCATACACATGGCGGTGTAGATATATCCATGTTCATAGAGATGGCGCTGTAGATATTTCCATGTTCATACAAATGGCGGTGTAGATATTTCCATATTCATAGAGATGGCGGTGTAGATATTTCCATGTTTATACAGATAGCAGTGTAGATATTTCCATGTTTATAGAGATAGCAGTGTAGATACTTCCATTGATATACAGATAGCTGTGTAGATATTTGCATGTTCATACAGATAGCGGTGTAGATATTTCCATGTTCATACTGATAGCGGTGTAGATATTTCCATGTTCATACAGTTAGCGGTGTAGGTATTTCCATGTTCATACAGATGGCGGTGTAGATATTTCCATGTTCATACAGATGGCCGTGTATTTACATGTTCATACAGATGGCGGTGTAGATATTTCCATGTTCGTACGGATGGCAGTGTAGATATTTCCATGTTCATACAGGTGGCGGTGTAGATATTCCCCTGTTTTTACAGATAGCTGTGTAGTTATTTCCGTGTTTATAGAGATAGCAGGGTAGATATTTCCATTGATATACAGATAGCTGTGTAGATATTTGCATGTTCATACAGATAGCGGTGTAGATATTTCCCTGTTCATACAGATAGCGGTGTAGATATTTCCATGTTCATACACATAGCGGTGTAGATATTTCCATGTTCATACAGATAACGGTGTAGATATTTCCATGTTCATACAGATAGCGGTGTAGATATTTCCATGTTCTCACAGATAGCGGTGTAGATATTTCCATGTTCATACAGTTAGCGGTGTAGATATTTCCATGTTCATGCAGATAGCGGTGTAGATATTTCCATGTTCATCCAGATGCCGGTGTAGATATATCCATGTTCATACAGATGGCGGTGAAGATATTTCCATGTTCATACAGATGGCGGTGTAGATATTTCCATGTTCGTACAGGTGGCGGTGTAGATATTTCCATGTTTATACAAATAGCAGAGTAGTTATTTCAATGTTTATAGAGATAGCAATGTAGATATTTTCATTGATATACATATAGCTGTGTAGATATTTGCATGTTCATACAGATAGCGGTGTAGATATTGCCATGTTCATACAGATAGAGGTGTAGATATTTCCATGTTCATACAGATAGCAGTGTAGATATTTCCATGTTCATACTGATAACGGTGTAGATATTTCCATGTTCATAAAGATAGCGGTGTAGATATTTCCATGTTCATACAGTTAGCGGTGTAGATATTTCCATGTTCATACAGATGGCGGTGTAGATATTTACATGTTCATACTGATGGCGTTGTAGATATTTCCATGTTCGTACAGATGGCGGGGAAGATATTTCCATGTTCATAGAGATGGTGTTGTAGATATTTCCATGTTTATGCAGATAGCGGTATAGATATTTCCATGTTTATACAGATGGTGGTGTAGATATTTCCATGTTTATAGAGATGGCAGTCTAGATATTTCCATGTTTATAGAGATAGTGGTGTAGTTATTTCCAAGTTTATAGAGACAGCGTTGTAGTTATTTCCATGTTTATACAGATATCGGTGAAGATATTTCCATGTTTATACAGATAGCGGTATGGATATTTCCATGTTTATACAGATAGCAGTGTAGATATTTCCATGTTTATAGAGATAGTGGTGTAGATAATTTCAATTTTATACAGATAGCAGTGTAGATAATTCCAAGTTAATACAGGTAGCGGTGTAGATATTTCCACGTTTATAGAGATGGCTGTGTAGATATTTCCATGTTCATACAGATGGCGGTGTAGATATTTCCATGTTTTTAGAGATGGCGGTGTAGATATTTTCATGTTTACACAGATGGCGGTGGAGATATTTCCATGTTTACACAGATAGCGGTGTAGACATTTCCATGTTTACACAGATAGTGGTGTGGATATTTCCACATCTATGCAGATAGCGGTGTAGATATTTCCATGTTTATACAGATAGCGGTGCGGATATTTCCATGTTTATACAGATAGTTGGGCAGATATTTCCATGTTTATACAGATAGCGCTGTAGATATTTCCATCTTAATACAGATGGCGGTGTAGATATGTCTATGTTCGTACAGATGGCGGTGTAAATATTTGCATGTTCATAGGGATGGCGGTGTAGATATTTCGAAGTTTATAGAGATAGCGCAGTAGTTATTTCCAAATTTATAGAGAAATCTGTGTAGATATTTCCATGTATATGCAGATAGTTGTGTAGATATTTCCATGTTCATGCAGATAGCGGTGTAGATATTTCCATGTTCATCCAGATGCCGGTGTAGATATATCCATGTTCATACAGATGGCGGTGAAGATATTTCCATGTTCATACAGATGGCGGTGTAGATATTTCCATGTTCATACACATGGCGGTGTAGATATATCCATGTTCATAGAGATGGCAGTGTAGATATTTCCATGTTCATACAAATGGCGGTGTAGATATTTCCATATTCATAGAGATGGCGGTGTAGATATTTCCATGTTTATACAGATAGCAGTGTAGTTATTTCCATGTTTATAGAGATATCAGTGTAGATATTTCCATTGATATACAGATAGCTGTGTAGATATTTGCATGTTCATACAGTAGCGGTGTAGATATTTCCATGTTCATACTGATAGCGGTGTAGATATTTCCATGTTCATACAGTTAGCGGTGTAGATATTTCCATGTTCATACAGATGGCGGTGTAGATATTTACATGTTCATACAGATGGCGGTGTAGATATTTACATGATCATACAGATGGCGGTGTAGATATTTCCATGTTCGTACGGATGGCAGTGTTGATATTTCCATATTCATACAGGTGGCGGTGTAGATATTCCCATGTTTTTGCAGATAGCTGTGTAGATATTTCCGTGTTTATAGAGATAGCAGTGTAGATATTTCCATTGATATACAGATAGCTGTGTAGATATTTGCATGTTCATACAGATAGCGGTGTAAATATTTCCATGTTCATACAGATAACGGTGTAGATATTTCAATGTTCATACACGTAGCGGTGTAGATATTTCCATGTTCATACAGATAACGGTGTAGATATTTCCATGTTCATACAGATAGCGGTGTAGATATTTCCATGTTCACACAGATAGCGGTGTAGATATTTCCATGTTCATACAGTTAGCGGTGTAGATATTTCCATGTTCATGCAGATAGCCGTGTAGTTATTTCCATGTTCATCCAGATGCCGGTGTAGATATATCCATGTTCATACAGATGGCGGTGAAGATATTTCCATGTTCATACAGATGGCGGTGTAGATATTTCCATGTTCATACACATGGCGGTGTAGATATTTCCATGTTCATAGAGATGGCGGTGTAGATATTTCCATGTTTGTACACATTGCGGTGGAGATATTTCCATGTTCATAGAGATGGCGGTGTAGGTATTTCCATGTTCATACAAATGGCGGTGTAGATATTTCCATGTTCATAGAGATGGCGGTGTAGATATTTCCATGTTTGTACAGATAGCAGTGTAGTTATTTCCATGTTTATAGAGATAGCAGTGTAGATATTTCCCTTGATATACAGATAGCTGTGTAGATATTTCCATGTTCATACAGATAGCGGTGCAGATATTTCCATGTTCATACAGATAGCTGTGTAGATATTTCCATGTTTATACAGATAGCGGTGTAGCTATTTCCATGTTCATACAGTTAGCGGTGTAGATATTTCCATGTTCATACAGATGGCGGTGTAGATATTTCCATGTTCATACAGATGGCGGTGTAGATATTTACATGTTCATACAGATGGCGGTGTAGATATTTCCATGTTCGTACGGATGGCAGTGTAGATATTTCCATGTTCATAGAGATGGCGGTGTAGATATTTCCATGTTCGTACGGATGGCAGTGTAGATATTTGCATGTTCATACAGGTGGCGGTGTAGATATTCCCCTGTTTTTACAGATAGCTGTGTAGTTATTTCCGTGTTTATAGAGATAGCAGGGTAGATATTTACATTGATATACAGATAGCTGTGTAGATATTTGCATGTTCATACAGATAGCGGTGTAGATATTTCCCTGTTCATACAGATAGCGGTGTAGATATTTCCATGTTCATACACATAGCGGTGTAGATATTTCCATGTTCATACAGATAACGGTGTAGATATTTCCATGTTCATACAGATAGCGGTGTAGATATTTCCATGTTCTCACAGATAGCGGTGTAGATATTTCCATGTTCATACATTTAGCGGTGTAGATATTTCCATGTTCATGCAGATAGCGGTGTAGATATTTCCATGTTCATCCAGATGCCGGTGTAGATATATCCATGTTCATACAGATGGCGGTGAAGATATTTCCATGTTCATACAGATGGCGGTGTAGATATTTCCATGTTCGTACAGGTGGCGGTGTAGATATTTCCATGTTTATACAAATAGCAGAGTAGTTATTTCAATGTTTATAGAGATAGCAATGTAGATATTTTCATTGATATACCTATAGCTGTGTAGATATTTGCATGTTCATACAGATAGCGGTGTAGATATTGCCATGTTCATACAGATAGAGGTGTAGATATTTCCATGTTCATACAGATAGCGGTGTAGATATTTCCATGTTCATACTGATAACGGTGTAGATATTTCCATGTTCATAAAGATAGCGGTGTAGATATTTCCATGTTCATACAGTTAGCGGTGTAGATATTTCCATGTTCATACAGATGGCGGTGTAGATATTTACATGTTCATACTGATGGCGTTGTAGATATTTCCATGTTCGTACAGATGGCGGGGAAGATATTTCCATGTTCATAGAGATGGCGTTGTAGATATTTCCATGTTTATGCAGATAGCGGTATAGATATTTCCTTGTTTATACAGATGGTGGTGTAGATATTTCCATGTTTATAGAGATGGCAGTCTAGATATTTCCATGTTTATAGAGATAGTGGTGTAGTTATTTCCAAGTTTATAGAGACAGCGTTGTAGTTATTTCCATGTTTATACAGATATCGGTGAAGATATTTCCATGTTTATACAGATAGCGGTATGGATATTTCCATGTTTATACAGATAGCAGTGTAGATATTTCCATGTTTATAGAGATAGTGGTGTAGATAATTTCAATTTTATACAGATAGCAGTGTAGATAATTCCAAGTTAATACAGGTAGCGGTGTAGATATTTCCACGTTTATAGAGATGGCGGTGTAGATATTCACATGTTCATACAGATGGCGGTGTAGATATTTCCATGTTCGTACGGATGGCAGTGTAGATATTTCCATGTTCATACAGGTGGCGGTGTAGATATTTCCATGTTCATACAGATAGCCGTGTAGTTATTTCCATGTTTATAGAGATAGCAGTGTAGATATTTCCATTGATATACAGATAGCTGTGTAGATATTTACATGTTCATACAGATGGCGGTGTAGATATTTCCATGTTCGTAGGGATGGCAGTGTAGTTATTTCCATGTTCGTACAGGTTGCGGTGTAGATATTTCCATGTTTATACAAATAGCAGTGTAGTTATTTCAATGTTTATAGAGATAGCAATGTAGATATTTCCATTGATATACATATAGCTGTGTAGATATTTGCATGTTCATACAGATAGAGGTGTAGATATTGCCATGTTCATACAGATAGAGGTGTAGATATTTCCATGTTCATACAGATAGCGGTGTAGATATTTCCATGTTCATACAGATAACGGTGTAGATATTTCCATGTTCATACAGATGGCGGTGTAGATATTTCCATGTTTTTAGAGATGGCGGTGTAGATATTTTCATGTTTACACAGATGGCGGTGGAGATAATTCCATGTTTACACAGATAGCGTTGTAGACATTTCCATGTTTACATAGATAGCGGTGTGTATATTTCCACGTCTATGTAGAGAGCGGTGTAGATATTTCCATGTTTATACAGATAGCGGTGCGGATATTTCCATGTTTATACAGATAGTTGGGCAGATATTTCCATGTTTATACAGATAGCGGTTTAGATATTTCCATCTTAATACAGATGGCGGTGTAGATATGTCTATGTTCGTACAGATGTCGGTGTAGATATTTGCATGTTCATAGGGATGGCGGTGTAGATATTTCGAAGTTTATAGAGATAGCGCTGTAGTTATTTCCAAATTTATAGAGAAATCTGTGTAGATATTTCCATGTATATGCAGATAGTTGTGTAGATATTTCCATGTTCATGCAGATTGCGGTGTAGATATTTCCATGTTCATCCAGATGCCGGTGTAGATATATCCATGTTCATACAGATGGCGGTGAAGATATTTCCATGTTCATACAGATGGCGGTGTAGATATTTCCATGTTCATACACATGGCGGTGTAGATATATCCATGTTCATAGAGATGGCGCTGTAGATATTTCCATGTTCATACAAATGGCGGTGTAGATATTTCCATATTCATAGAGATGGCGGTGTAGATATTTCCATGTTTATACAGATAGCAGTGTAGATATTTCCATGTTTATAGAGATAGCAGTGTAGATACTTCCATTGATATACAGATAGCTGTGTAGATATTTGCATGTTCATACAGATAGCGGTGTAGATATTTCCATGTTCATACTGATAGCGGTGTAGATATTTCCATGTTCATACAGTTAGCGGTGTAGGTATTTCCATGTTCATACAGATGGCGGTGTAGATATTTCCATGTTCATACAGATGGCCGTGTAGATATTTACATGTTCATACAGATGGCGGTGTAGATATTTCCATGTTCGTACGGATGGCAGTGTACATATTTCCATGTTCATACAGGTGGCGGTGTAGATATTCCCCTGTTTTTACAGATAGCTGTGTAGTTATTTCCGTGTTTATAGAGATAGCAGGGTAGATATTTACATTGATATACAGATAGCTGTGTAGATATTTGCATGTTCATACAGATAGCGGTGTAGATATTTCCCTGTTCATACAGATAGCGGTGTAGATATTTCCATGTACATACATATAGCGGTGTAGATATTTCCATGTTCATACAGATAACGGTGTAGATATTTGCATGTTCATACAGATAGCGGTGTAGATATTTCCATGTTTTCACAGATAGCGGTGTAGATATTTCCATGTTCATACAGTTAGCGGTGTAGATATTTCCATGTTCATGCAGATAGCGGTGTAGATATTTCCATGTTCATCCAGATGCCGGTGTAGATATATCCATGTTCATACAGATGGCGGTGAAGATATTTCCATGTTCATACAGATGGCAGTGTAGATATCTCCATGTTCGTACAGGTGGCGGTGTAGATATTTCCATGTTTATACAAATAGCAGAGTAGTTATTTCAATGTTTATAGAGATAGCAATGTAGATATTTTCATTGATATACATATAGCTGTGTAGATATTTGCATGTTCATACAGATAGTGGTGTAGATATTGCCATGTTCATACAGATAGAGGTGTAGATATTTCCATGTTCATACAGATAGCGGTGTAGATATTTCCATGTTCATACTGATAACGGTGTAGATATTTCCATGTTCATAAAGATAGCGGTGTAGATATTTCCATGTTCATACAGTTAGCGGTGTAGATATTTCCATGTTCATACAGATGGCGGTGTAGATATTTACATGTTCATACAGATGGCGTTGTAGATATTTCCATGTTCGTACAGATGGCGGGGAAGATATTTCCATGTTCATAGAGATGGCGTTGTAGATATTTCCATGTTTATGCAGATAGCGGTATAGATATTTCCATGTTTATACAGATGGTGGTGTAGATATTTCCATGTTTATAGAGATGGCAGTCTAGATATTTCCATGTTTATAGAGATAGTGGTGTAGTTATTTCCAAGTTTATAGAGACAGCGTTGTAGTTATTTCCATGTTTATACAGATAGCGGTGAAGATATTTCCATGTTTATACAGATAGCGGTATAGATATTTCCATGTTTATACAGATAGCAGTGTAGATATTTCCATGTTTATAGAGATAGTGGTGTAGATAATTTCAATTTTATACAGATAGCAGTGTAGATAATTCCAAGCTCATACAGGTAGCGGTGTAGATATTTCCACGTTTATAGAGATGGCGGTGTAGATATTTCCATGTTCATACAGATGGCGGTGTAGATATTTCCATGTTTTTAGAGATGGCGGTGTAGATATTTCCATGTTTTTAGAGATGGCTGTGTAGATATTTCCATGTTTACACAGATAGCGGTGTAGACATTTCCATGTTTACACAGATAGTGGTGTGGATATTTCCACATTTATGCAGATAGCGGTGTAGATATTTCCATGTTTATACAGATAGCGGTGCGGATATTTCCATGTTTATACAGATAGTTGGGCAGATATTTCCATGTTTATACAGATAGCGGTGTAGATATTTCCATCTTAATACAGATGGCGGTGTAGATATGTCTATGTTCGTACAGATGGCGGTGTAGATATTTGCATGTTCATAGGGATGGCGGTGTAGATATTTCGAAGTTTATAGAGATAGCGCAGTAGTTATTTCCAAATTTATAGAGAAATCTGTGTAGATATTTCCATGTATATGCAGATAGTTGTGTAGATATTTCCATGTTCATGCAGATAGCGGTGTAGATATTTCCATGTTCATCCAGATGCCGGTGTAGATATATCCATGTTCATACAGATGGCGGTGAAGATATTTCCATGTTCATACAGATGGCGGTGTAGATATTTCCATGTTCATACAGATGGCGGTGTAGATATATCCATGTTCATAGAGATGGCAGTGTAGATATTTCCATGTTCATACAAATGGCGGTGTAGATATTTCCATATTCATAGAGATGGCGGTGTAGATTTTTCCATGTTTATACAGATAGCAGTGTAGTTATTTCCATGTTTATAGAGATATCAGTGTAGATATTTCCATTGATATACAGATAGCTGTGTAGATATTTGCATGTTCATACAGTAGCGGTGTAGATATTTCCATGTTCATACTGATAGCGGTGTAGATATTTCCATGTTCATACAGATAACGGTGTAGATATTTCCATGTTCATACTCGTAGCGGTGTAGATATTTCCATGTTCATACAGATAACGGTGTAGATATTTCCATGTTCATACAGATAGCGGTGTAGATATTTCCATGTTCACACAGATAGCGGTGTAGATATTTCCTTGTTCATACAGTTAGCGGTGTAGATATTTCCATGTTCATACAGTTAGCGGTGTAGATATTTCCATGTTCATGCAGATAGCCGTGTAGTTATTTCCATGTTCATCCAGATGCCGGTGTAGATATATCCATGTTCATACAGATGGCGGTGAAGATATTTCCATGTTCATACAGATGGCGGTGTAGATATTTCCATGTTCATACACATGGCGGTGTAGATATTTCCATGTTCATAGAGATGGCGGTGTAGATATTTCCATGTTTGTACAGATAGGAGTGTAGTTATTTCCATGTTTATAGAGATAGCAGTGTAGATATTTCCATTGATATACAGATAGCTGTGTAGATATTTCCATGTTCATACAGATAGCTGTGTAGATATTTCCATGTTCATACAGATAGCGGTGTAGTTATTTCCATGTTCATACAGTTAGCGGTGTAGATATTTCCATTTTCTTACCGATGGCGGTGTAGATATTTACATGTTCATACAGACAGCCTTGTAGATATTTCCTTGTTCATACAGATAGTGGTGTAGATATTTCCATGTTTATAGAGATAGCAGTGTAGATATTTCCATTGATATACACATAGCTGTGTAGATATTTGCATTTTCATACAGATAGCGGTATAGATATTTCCATGTTCGTACAGACTGCCGTGTAGATATTTCCTTGTTCATACAGATAGTGGTGTAGATATTTCCATGTTCATACAGATAACGGTGTAGATATTTCCATGTTCATACAGATAGCCTTGTAGATATTTCCATGTTCATACAGTTAGCGGTGTAGATATTTCCATGTTCTTACAGATTGCGGTGTAGATATTTACATGTTCATACAGATGGCGGTGTAGATATTTCCATGTTCGTAAAGATGACGGTGTAGATATTTCCATGTTCATACAGATGGCGGTGTAGATATTTCCATGTTCATACAGATGGCGGTGTAGATATTTACATGTTCATACCGATGGCGGTGTAGATATTTCCATGTTGGTACGGATGGCAGTGTAGATATTTCCATCTTCATACAGGTGGCGGTGTAGATATTTCCATGTTCATACAGATAGCAGTGTAGTTATTTCCATGTTTATAGAGATAGAAGAGTAGATATTTACATTGATATACAGATACCTGTGTAGATATTTACATGTTCATACAGATGGCGGTGTAGATATTTCCATGTTCGTACAGGTGGCGGTGTAGATATTTCCATGTTTATACAAATAGCAGTGTAGTTATTTCAATGTTTATAGAGATAGCAATGTAGATATTTCCATTGATATACATATAGCTGTGTAGATATTTGCATGTTCATACAGATAGCGGTGTAGATATTGCCATGTTCATACAGATAGAGGTGTAGATATTTCCATGTTCATACAGATAGCGGTGTAGATATTTCCATGTTCATACAGATATCGGTGTAGATATTTCCATGTTCATACAGATGGCAGTGTAGATATTTCCATGTTTATACAAATAGCAGTGTAGTTATTTCAATGTTTATAGAGATAGCAATGTAGATATTTCCATTGATATACATATAGCTGTGTAGATATTTGCATGTTCATACAGATAGCGGTGTAGATATTGCCATGTTCATACAGATAGAGGTGTAGATATTTCCATTTTCATACAGATAGCGGTGTAGATATTTCCATGTTCATACAGATAACGGTGTAGATATTTCCATGTTCATACAGATGGCGGTGTAGATATTTCCATGTTTTTAGAGATGGCGGTGTAGATATTTTCATGTTTACACAGATGGCGGTGGAGATATTTCCATCTTAATACAGATGGCTGTTTAGATATGTATATGTTCGTACAGATGGCGGTGTAGATATTTGCATGTTCATAGGGATGGCGGTGTAGATATTTCGAAGTTTATAGAGATAGCGCTGTAGTTATTTCCAAATTTATAGAGAAATCTGTGTAGATATTTCCATGTATATGCAGATAGTTGTGTAGATATTTCCATGTTCATGCAGATAGCGGTGTAGATATTTCCATGTTCATCCAGATGCCGGTGTAGATACATCCATGTTCATACAGATGGCGGTGAAGATATTTCCATGTTCATACAGATGGCGGTGTAGATATTTCCATGTTCATACACATGGCGGTGTAGATATATCCATGTTCATAGAGATGGCGCTGTAGATATTTCCATGTTCTTAAAAATGGCGGTGTAGATATTTCCATATTCATAGAGATGGCGGTGTAGATATTTCCATGTTTATACAGATAGCAGTGTAGATATTTCCATGTTTATAGAGATAGTAGTGTAGATATTTCCATTGATATACAGATAGCTGTGTAGATATTTGCATGTTCATACAGATAGCGGTGTAGATATTTCCATGTTCATACTGATAGCGGTGTAGATATTTCCATGTTCATACAGTTAGCGGTGTAGATATTTCCATGTTCATACAGATGGCGGTGTAGATATTTCCATGTTCATACAGTTAGCAGTGTAGATATTTCCATGTTCATCCAGATGCCGGTGTAGATATATCCATGTTCATACAGATGGCGGTGAAGATATTTCCATGTTCATACAGATGGCGGTGTAGATATTTCCATGTTCATACAGATGGCGGTGTAGATATATCCATGTTCATAGAGATGGCAGTGTAGATATTTCCATGTTCATACAAATAGCAGTGTAGATATTTCCATATTCATAGAGATGGCGGTGTAGATTTTTCCATGTTTATACAGATAGCAGTGTAGTTATTTCCATGTTTATAGAGATATCAGTGTAGATATTTCCATTGATATACAGATAGCTGTGTAGATATTTGCATGTTCATACAGTAGCGGTGTAGATATTTCCATGTTCATACTGATAGCGGTGTAGATATTTCCATGTTCATACAGATAACGGTGTAGATATTTCCATGTTCATACACGTAGCGGTGTAGATATTTCCATGTTCATACAGATAACGGTGTAGATATTTCCATGTTCATACAGATAGCGGTGTAGATATTTCCATGTTCAAACAGATAGCGGTGTAGATATTTCCTTGTTCATACAGTTAGCGGTGTAGATATTTCCATGTTCATACAGTTAGCGGTGTAGATATTTCCATGTTCATGCAGATAGCCGTGTAGTTATTTCCATGTTCATCCAGATGCCAGTGTAGATATATCCATGTTCATACAGATGGCGGTGAAGATATTTCCATGTTCATACAGATGGCGGTGTAGATATTTCCATGTTCATACACATGGCGGTGTAGATATTTCCATGTTCATAGAGATGGCGGTGTAGATATTTCCATGTTTGTACAGATAGGAGTGTAGTTATTTCCATGTTTATAGAGATAGCAGTGTAGATATTTCCATTGATATACAGATAGCTGTGTAGATATTTCCATGTTCATACAGATAGCTGTGTAGATATTTCCATGTTCATACAGATAGCGGTGTAGTTATTTCCATGTTCATACAGTTAGCGGTGTAGATATTTCCATTTTCTTACAGATGGCGGTGTAGATATTTACATGTTCATACAGACAGCCGTGTAGATATTTCCTTGTTCATACAGATAGTGGTGTAGATATTTCCATGTTTATAGAGATAGCAGTGTAGTTATTTCCATTGATATACACATAGCTGTGTAGATATTTGCATTTTCATACAGATAGCGGTGTAGATATTTCCATGTTCGTACAGACAGCCGTGTAGATATTTCCTTGTTCATACAGATAGTGGTGTAGATATTTCCATGTTCATACAGATAACGGTGTAGATATTTCCATGTTCATACAGATAGCCTTGTAGATATTTCCATGTTCATACAGTTAGCGGTGTAGATATTTCCATGTTCTTACAGATTGCGGTGTAGATATTTACATGTTCATACAGATGGCGGTGTAGATATTTCCATGTTCGTAAAGATGACGGTGTAGATATTTCCATGTTCATACAGATGGCGGTGTAGATATTTACATGTTCATACAGATGGCGGTGTAGATATTTACATGTTCATACCGATGGCGGTGTAGATATTTTCATGTTGGTACGGATGGCAGTGTAGATATTTCCATCTTCATACAGGTGGCGGTGTAGATATTTCCATGTTCATACAGATAGCAGTGTAGTTATTTCCATGTTTATAGAGATAGCAGAGTAGATATTTACATTGATATACAGATACCTGTGTAGATATTTACATGTTCATACAGATGGCGATGTAGATATTTCCATGTTCGTACGGATGGCAGTGTAGATATTTCCATGTTCGTACAGGTGGCGGTGTAGATATTTCCATGTTTATACAAATAGCAGTGTAGTTATTTCAATGTTTATAGAGATAGCAATGTAGATATTTCCATTGATATACATATAGCTGTGTAGATATTTGCATGTTCATACAGATAGCGGTGTAGATATTGCCATGTTCATACAGATAGAGGTGTAGATATTTCCATGTTCATACAGATAGCGGTGTAGATATTTCCATGTTCATACAGATATCGGTGTAGATATTTCCATGTTCATACAGATGGCAGTGTAGATATTTCCATGTTTATACAAATAGCAGTGTAGTTATTTCAATGTTTATAGAGATAGCAATGTAGATATTTCCATTGATATACATATAGCTGTGTAGATATTTGCATGTTCATACAGATAGCGATGTAGATATTGCCATGTTCATACAGATAGAGGTGTAGATATTTCCATTTTCATACAGATAGCGGTGTAGATATTTCCATGTTCATACAGATAACGGTGTAGATATTTCCATGTTCATACAGATGGCGGTGTAGATATTTCCATGTTTTTAGAGATGGCGGTGTAGATATTTTCATGTTTACACAGATGGCGGTGGAGATACTTCCATGTTTACACAGATAGCGTTGTAGACATTTCCATGTTTACACAGATAGCGGTTTGTATATTTCCACGTTTATGCAGATAGCGGTGTAGATATTTCCATGTTTATACAGATAGCGGTGCGGATATTTCCATGTTTCTACAGATAGTTGGGCAGATATTTCCATGTTTATACAGATAGCGGTGTAGATATTTCCATCTTAATACAGATGGCTGTTTAGATATGTCTATGTTCGTACAGATGGCGGTGTAGATATTTGCATGTTCATAGGGATGGCGGTGTAGATATTTCGAAGTTTATAGAGATAGCGCTGTAGTTATTTCCAAATTTATAGAGAAATCTCTGTAGATATTTCCATGTAAATGCAGATAGTTGTGTAGATATTTCCATGTTCATGCAGATAGCGGTGTAGATATTTCCATGTTCATCCAGATGCCGGTGTAGATACATCCATGTTCATACAGATGGCGGTGAAGATATTTCCATGTTCATACAGATGGCGGTGTAGATATTTCCATGTTCATACACATGGCGGTGTAGATATTTCCATGTTCATAGAGATGGCGGTGTAGATATTTCCATGTTTGTACAGATAGGAGTGTAGTTATTTCCATGTTTATAGAGATAGCAGTGTAGATATTTCCATTGATATACAGATAGCTGTGTAGATATTTCCATGTTCATACAGATAGCTGTGTAGATATTTCCATGTTCATACAGATAGCGGTGTAGTTATTTCCATGTTCATACAGTTAGCGGTGTAGATATTTCCATTTTCTTACAGATGGCGGTGTAGATATTTACATGTGCATACAGACAGCCGTGTAGATATTTCCTTGTTCATACAGATAGTGGTGTAGATATTTCCATGTTTATAGAGATAGCAGTGTAGATATTTCCACTGATATACACATAGCTGTGTAGATATTTGCATTTTCATACAGATAGCGGTGTAGATATTTCCATGTTCGTACAGACAGCCGTGTAGATATTTCCTTGTTCATACAGATAGTGGTGTAGATATTTCCATGTTCATACAGATAACGGTGTAGATATTTCCATGTTCATACAGATAGCCCTGTAGATATTTCCACGTTCATACAGTTAGCGGTGTAGATATTTCCATGTTCTTACAGATTGCGGTGTAGATATTTACATGTTCATACAGATGGCGGTGTAGATATTTCCATGTTCGTAAAGATGACGGTGTAGATATTTCCATGTTCATACAGATGGCGGTGTAGATATTTACATGTTCATACCGATGGCGGTGTAGATATTTCCATGTTGGTACGGATGGCAGTGTAGATATTTCCATCTTCATACAGGTGGCGGTGTAGATATTTCCATGTTCATACAGATAGCAGTGTAGTTATTTCCATGTTTATAGAGATAGCAGAGTAGATATTTACATTGATATACAGATACCTGTGTAGATATTTACATGTTCATACAGATGGCGGTGTAGATATTTCCATGTTCGTACGGATGGCAGTGTAGATATTTCCATGTTCGTACAGGTGGCGGTGTAGATATTTCCATGTTTATACAAATAGCAGTGTAGTTATTTCAATGTTTATAGAGATAGCAATGTAGATATTTCCATTGATATACATATAGCTGTGTAGATATTTGCATGTTCATACAGATAGCGGTGTAGATATTGCCATGTTCATACAGATAGAGGTGTAGATATTTCCATGTTCATACAGATAGCGGTGTAGATATTTCCATGTTCATACAGATATCGGTGTAGATATTTCCATGTTCATACAGATGGCAGTGTAGATATTTCCATGTTTATACAAATAGCAGTGTAGTTATTTCAATGTTTATAGAGATAGCAATGTAGATATTTCCATTGATATACATATAGCTGTGTAGATATTTGCATGTTCATACAGATAGCGGTGTAGATATTGCCATGTTCATACAGATAGAGGTGTAGATATTTCCATTTTCATACAGATAGCGGTGTAGATATTTCCATGTTCATACAGATAACGGTGTAGATATTTCCATGTTCATACAGATGGCGGTGTAGATATTTCCATGTTTTTAGAGATGGCGGTGTAGATATTTTCATGTTTACACAGATGGCGGTGGAGATACTTCCATGTTTACACAGATAGCGTTGTAAACATTTCCATGTTTACACAGATAGCGGTTTGTATATTTCCACGTTTATGCAGATAGCGGTGTAGATATTTCCATGTTTATACAGATAGCGGTGCGGATATTTCCATGTTTCTACAGATAGTTGGGCAGATATTTCCATGTTTATACAGATAGCGGTGTAGATATTTCCATCTTAATACAGATGGCTGTTTAGATATGTCTATGTTCGTACAGATGGCGGTGTAGATATTTGCATGTTCATAGGGATGGCGGTGTAGATATTTCGAAGTTTATAGAGATAGCGCTGTAGTTATTTCCAAATTTATAGAGAAATCTGTGTAGATATTTCCATGTATATGCAGATAGTTGTGTAGATATTTCCATGTTCATACAGATGGCGGTGTAGATATTTCCATGTTTATACAGATAGCAGTGTAGATATTTCCATGTTTATAGAGATAGCAGTGTAGATATTTCCATTGATATACAGATAGCTGTGTAGATATTTGCATGTTCATACAGATAGAGGTGTAGATATTTCCATGTTCATACTGATAGCGGTGTAGATATTTCCATGTTCATACAGTTAGCGGTGTAGGTATTTCAATGTTCATACAAATGGCGGTGTAGATATTTCCATGTTCATACAGATGGCCGTGTAGATATTTACATCTTCATACAGATGGCGGTGTAGATATTTCCATGTTCGTACGGATGGCAGTGTAGATATTTCCATGTTCATACAGGTGGCGGTGTAGATATTCCCCTGTTTTTACAGATAGCTGTGTAGTTATTTCCGTGTTTATGGAGATAGCAGGGTAGATATTTCCATTGATATACAGATAGCTGTGTAGATATTTGCATGTTCATACAGATAGCGGTGTAGATATTTCCCTGTTCATACAGATAGCGGTGTAGATATTTCCATGTTCATACACATAGCGGTGTAGATATTTCCATGTTCATACAGATAACGGTGTAGATATTTGCATGTTCATACAGATAGCGGTGTAGATATTTCCATGTTCTCACAGAGAGCGGTGTAGATATTTCCATGTTCATACAGTTAGCGGTGTAGATATTTCCAAGTTCATGCAGATAGCGGTGTAGATATTTCCATGTTCATCCAGATGCCGGTGTAGATATATCCATGTTCATACAGATGGCGGTGAAGACATTTCCATGTTCATGCAGATGGCGGTGTAGATATTTCCATGTTCATACACATGGCGGTGGAGATATTTCCATGTTCATAGAGATGGCGGTGTAGGTATTTCCATGTTCATACAAATGGCGGTGTAGATATTTCCATGTTCATAGAGATGGCGGTGTAGATATTTCCATGTTTGTAGAGATAGCAGTGTAGATATTTCCATGTTTATAGAGATAGCAGTGAAGATATTTCCCTTGATATACAGATAGCTGTGTAGATATTTCCATGTTCATACAGATAGCGGTGCAGATATTTCCATGTTCATACAGATAGCTGTGTAGATATTTCCATGTTCATACAGATAGCGGTGTAGTTATTTCCATGTTCATACAGTTAGCGGTGTAGATATTTCCATGTTCATACAGATGGTGGTGTAGATATTTCCATGTTCATACAGATGGCGGTGTAGATATTTACATGTTCATACAGATGGCGGTGTAGATATTTCCATCTTCGTACGGATGGCGGTGTAGATATTTCCATGTTCATACAGGTGGCGGTGTAGATATTTCCATGTTCATACAGATAGCAGTGTAGTTATTTCCATGTTTATAGAGATAGCAGTGTAGATATTTCCATTGATATACAGATAGCTGTGTAGATATTTCCATGTTCATACAGATAGCGGTGCAGATATTTCCATGTTCATACAGATAGCTGTGTAGATATTTCCATGTTCATACAGATAGCGGTGTAGTTATTTCCATGTTCATACAGTTAGCGGTGTAGATATTTCCATGTTCATACAGATGGCGGTGTAGATATTTCCATGTTCATACAGATGGCGGTGTAGATATTCACATGTTCATACAGATGGCGGTGTAGATATTTCCATGTTCGTACGGATGGCAGTGTAGATATTTCCATGTTCATACAGGTGGCGGTGTAGATATTTCCATGTTCATACAGATAGCAGTGTAGTTATTTCCATGTTTATAGAGATAGCAGTGTAGATATTTCCATTGATATACAGATAGCTGTGTAGATATTTACATGTTCATACAGATGGCGGTGTAGATATTTCCATGTTCGTACAGGTTGCGGTGTAGATATTTCCATGTTTATACAAATAGCAGTGTAGTTATTTCAATGTTTATAGAGATAGCAATGTAGATATTTCCATTGATATACATATAGCTGTGTAGATATTCGCATGTTCATACAGATAGAGGTGTAGATATTGCCATGTTCATACAGATAGAGGTGTAGATATTTCCATGTTCATACAGATAGCGTTGTAGATATTTCCATGTTCATACAGATAACGGTGTAGATGTTTCCATGTTCATACAGATGGCGGTGTAGATATTTCCATGTTTTTATAGATGGCGGTGTAGATATTTTCATGTTTACACAGATGGCGGTGGAGATACTTCCATGTTTACACAGATAGCGTTGTAGACATTTCCATGTTTAAACAGATAGCGGTATGTATATTTCCACGTTTATGTAGATAGCGGTGTAGATATTTCCATGTTTATACAGATAGCGGTGCGGATATTTCCATGTTTATACAGATAGTTGGGCAGATATTTCCATGTTTATACAGATAGCGGTTTAGATATTTCCATCTTAATACAGATGGCGGTGTAGATATGTCTATGTTCGTACAGATGTCGGTGTAGATATTTGCATGTTCATAGGGATGGCGGTGTAGATATTTTGAAGTTTATAGAGATAGCACTGTAGTTATTTCCAAATTTATAGAGAAATCTGTGTAGATATTTCCATGTATATGCAGATAGTTGTGTAGATATTTCCATGTTCATGCAGATAGCGGTGAAGATATTTCCATGTTCATCCAGATGCCGGTGTAGATATATCCATGTTCATACAGATGGCGGTGAAGATATTTCCATGTTCATACAGATGGCGGTGTAGATATTTCCATGTTCATACACATGGCGGTGTAGATATATCCATGTTCATAGAGATGGCGCTGTAGATATTTCCATGTTCATACAAATGGCGGTGTAGATATTTCCATATTCATAGAGATGGCGGTGTAGATATTTCCATGTTTATACAGATAGCAGTGTAGATATTTCCATGTTTATAGAGATAGCAGTGTAGATGTTTCCATTGATATACAGATAGCTGTGTAGATATTTGCATGTTCATACAGATAGCGGTGTAGATGTTTCCATGTTCATACTGATAGCGGTGTAGATATTTCCATGTTCATACAGTTAGCGGTGTAGATATTTCCATGTTCATACAGATGGCGGTGTAGATATTTCCATGTTCATACAGATGGCCGTGTAGATATTTACATGTTCATACACATGGCGGTGTAGATATTTCCATGTTCGTACGGATGGCAGTGTAGATATTTCCATGTTCATACAGGTGGCGGTGTAGATATTCCCCTGTTTTTACAGATAGCTGTGTAGTTATTTCCGTGTTTATAGAGATAGCAGGGTAGATATTTCCATTGATATACCGATAGCTGTGTAGATATTTGCATGTTCATACAGATAGAGGTGTAGATATTTCCCTGTTCATACAGATAGCGGTGTAGATATTTCCATGTTCATACACATAGCGGTGTAGATATTTCCATGTTCATACAGATAACGGTGTAGATATTTGCATGTTCATACAGATAGCGGTGTAGATATTTCCATGTTCTCACAGATAGCGGTGTAGATATTTCCATGTTCATACAGTTAGCGGTGTAGATATTTCCATGTTCATGCAGATAGCGGTGTAGATATTTCCATGTTCATCCAGATGCTGGTGTAGATATATCCATGTTCATACTGATGGTGGTGAAGATATTTCCATGTTCATACAGATGGCGGTGTAGATATTTCCATGTTCATACACATGGCGGTGTAGATATTTCCATGTTCATAGAGATTGCGGTGTAGATATTTCCATGTTCATACAAATGGCGGTGTAGATATTTCCATGTTCATAGAGATGGCGGTGTAGATATTTCAATGTTTGTACAGATAGCAGTGTAGTTATTTCCATGTTTATAGAGATAGCAGTGTAGATATTTCCGTTGATATACAGATAGCTGTGTAGATATTTCCATGTTCATACAGATAGCGGTGCAGATATTTCCATGTTCATACAGATAGCTGTGTAGATATTTCCATGTTCATACAGATAGCGGTGTAGTTATTTCCATGTTCATACAGTTAGCGGTGTAGATATTTCCATGTTCATACAGATGGCGGTGTAGATATTTCCATGTTCATACAGATGGCGGTGTAGATATTCACATGTTCATACAGATGGCGGTGTAGATATTTCCATGTTCGTACGGATGGCAGTGTAGATATTTCCATGTTCATACAGGTGGCGGTGTAGATATTTCCATGTTCATACAGATAGCAGTGTAGTTATTTCCATGTTTATAGAGATAGCAGTGTAGATATTTCCATTGATATACAGATAGCTGTGTAGATATTTACATGTTCATACAGATGGCGGTGTAGATATTTCCATGTTCGTACGGATGGCAGTGTAGATATTTCCATGTTCGTACAGGTTGCGGTGTAGATATTTCCATGTTTATACAAATAGCAGTGTAGTTATTTCAATGTTTATAGAGATAGCAATGTAGATATTTCCATTGATATACATATAGCTGTGTAGATATTTGCATGTTCATACAGATAGAGGTGTAGATATTGCCATGTTCATACAGATAGAGGTGTAGATATTTCCATGTTCATACAGATAGCGGTGTAGATATTTCCATGTTCATACAGATAACGGTGTAGATGTTTCCATGTTCATACAGATGGCGGTGTAGATATTTCCATGTTTTTAGAGATGGCGGTGTAGATATTTTCATGTTTACACAGATGGCGGTGGAGATACTTCCATGTTTACACAGATAGCGTTGTAGACATTTCCATGTTTAAAAAGATAGCGGTGTGTATATTTCTACGTTTATGTAGATAGCGGTGTAGATATTTCCATGTTTATACAGATAGCGGTGCGGATATTTCCATGTTTATACAGATAGTTGGGCAGATATTTCCATGTTTATACAGATAGCGGTTTAGATATTTCCATCTTAATACAGATGGCGGTGTAGATATGTCTATGTTCGTACAGATGTCGGTGTAGATATTTGCATGTTCATAGGGATGGCGGTGTAGATATTTTGAAGTTTATAGAGATAGCACTGTAGTTATTTCCAAATTTATAGAGAAATCTGTGTAGATATTTCCATGTATATGCAGATAGTTGTGTAGATATTTCCATGTTCATGCAGATAGCGGTGAAGATATTTCCATGTTCATCCAGATGCCGGTGTAGATATATCCATGTTCATACAGATGGCGGTGAAGATATTTCCATGTTCATACAGATGGCGGTGTAGATATTTCCATGTTCATACACATGGCGGTGTAGATATATCCATGTTCATAGAGATGGCGCTGTAGATATTTCCATGTTCATACAAATGGCGGGGTAGATATTTCCATATTCATAGAGATGGCAGTGTAGATATTTCCATGTTTATACAGATAGCAGTGTAGATATTTCCATGTTCATAGAGATGGCGGTGTAGATATTTCCATGTTTGTACAGGTAGCAGTGTAGTTATTTCCATGTTTATAGAGATAGCAGTGTAGATATTTCCATTGATATACAGATAGCTGTGTAGATATTTCCATGTTCATACAGATAGCGGTGCAGATATTTCCATGTTCATACAGATAGCTGTGTAGATATTTCCATGTTCATACAGATAGCGGTGTAGTTATTTCCATGTTCATACAGTTAGCGGTGTAGATATTTCCATGTTCATACAGATGGCGGTGTAGATATTTCCATGTTCATACAGATGGCGGTGTAGATATTCACATGTTCATACAGATGGCGGTGTAGATATTTCCATGTTCGTACGGATGGCAGTGTAGATATTTCCATGTTCATACAGGTGGCGGTGTAGATATTTCCATGTTCATACAGATAGCAGTGTAGTTATTTCCATGTTTATAGAGATAGCAGTGTAGATATTTCCATTGATATACAGATAGCTGTGTAGATATTTACATGTTCATACAGATGGCGGTGTAGATATTTCCATGTTCGTACGGATGGCAGTGTAGATATTTCCATGTTCGTACAGGTTGCGGTGTAGATATTTCCATGTTTATACAAATAGCAGTGTAGTTATTTCAATGTTTATAGAGATAGCAATGTAGATATTTCCATTGATATACATATAGCTGTGTAGATATTTGCATGTTCATACAGATAGAGGTGTAGATATTGCCATGTTCATACAGATAGAGGTGTAGATATTTCCATGTTCATACAGATAGCGGTGTAGATATTTCCATGTTCATAGAGATAACGGTGTAGATGTTTCCATGTTCATACAGATGGCGGTGTAGATATTTCCATGTTTTTAGAGATGGCGGTGTAGATATTTTCATGTTTACACAGATGGCGGTGGAGATACTTCCATGTTTACACAGATAGCGTTGTAGACATTTCCATGTTTAAACAGATAGCGGTGTGTATATTTCCACGTTTATGTAGATAGCGGTGTAGATATTTCCATGTTTATACAGATAGCGGTGCGGATATTTCCATGTTTATACAGATAGTTGGGCAGATATTTCCATGTTTATACAGATAGCGGTTTAGATATTTCCATCTTAATACAGATGGCTGTGTAGATATGTCTATGTTCGTACAGATGTCGGTGTAGATATTTGCATGTTCATAGGGATGGCGGTGTAGATATTTTGAAGTTTATAGAGATAGCACTGTAGTTATTTCCAAATTTATAGAGAAATCTGTGTAGATATTTCCATGTATATGCAGATAGTTGTGTAGATATTTCCATGTTCATGCAGATAGCGGTGAAGATATTTCCATGTTCATCCAGATGCCGGTGTAGATATATCCATGTTCATACAGATGGCGGTGAAGATATTTCCATGTTCATACAGATGGCGGTGTAGATATTTCCATGTTCATACACATGGCGGTGTAGATATATCCATGTTCATAGAGATGGCGCTGTAGATATTTCCATGTTCATACAAATGGCGGTGTAGATATTTCCATATTCATAGAGATGGCGGTGTAGATATTTCCATGTTTATACAGATAGCAGTGTAGATATTTCCATGTTTATAGAGATAGCAGTGTAGATGTTTCCATTGATATACAGATAGCTGTGTAGATATTTGCATGTTCATACAGATAGCGGTGTAGATGTTTCCATGTTCATACTGATAGCGGTGTAGATATTTCCATGTTCATACAGTTAGCGGTGTAGATATTTCCATGTTCATACAGATGGCGGTGTAGATATTTCCATGTTCATACAGATGGCCGTGTAGATATTTACATGTTCATACACATGGCGGTGTAGATATATCCATGTTCGTACGGATGGCAGTGTAGATATTTCCATGTTCATACAGGTGGCGGTGTAGATATTCCCCTGTTTTTACAGATAGCTGTGTAGTTATTTCCGTGTTTATAGAGATAGCAGGGTAGATATTTCCATTGATATACCGATAGCTGTGTAGATATTTGCATGTTCATACAGATAGCGGTGTAGATATTTCCCTGTTCATACAGATAGCGGTGTAGATATTTCCATGTTCATACACATAGCGGTGTAGATATTTCCATTTTCATACAGATAACGGTGTAGATATTTGCATGTTCATACAGATAGCGGTGTAGATATTTCCGTGTTCTCACAGATAGCGGTGTAGATATTTCGATGTTCATACAGTTAGCGGTGTAGATATTTCCATGTTCATGCAGATAGCGGTGTAGATATTTCCATGTTCATCCAGATGCTGGTGTAGATATATCCATGTTCATACTGATGGCGGTGAAGATATTTCCATGTTCATACAGATGGCGGTGTAGATATTTCCATGTTCATACACATGGCGGTGTAGATATTTCCATGTTCATAGAGATGGCGGTGTAGATATTTCCATGTTCATACAAATGGCGGTGTAGATATTTCCATGTTCATAGAGATGGCGGTGTAGATATTTCCATGTTTGTACAGATAGCAGTGTAGTTATTTCCATGTTTATAGAGATAGCAGTGTAGATATTTCCCTTGATATACAGATAGCTGTGTATTTATTTCCATGTTCATACAGATAGCGGTGCAGATATTTCCATGTTCATAGAGAGAGCTGTGTAGATATTTCCATGTTCATACAGATAGCGGTGTAGTTATTTCCATGTTCATACAGTTAGCGGTGTAGATATTTCCATGTTCATACAGATGGCGGTGTAGATATTTCCATGTTCTTTCAGATGGCCGTGTAGATATTTACATGTTCATACAGATGGCGGTGTAGATATTTCCATGTTCTTACGGATGGCGGTGTAGATATTTCCATGTTCATACTGGTGGCGGTGTAGATATTTCCATGTTCATACAGATAGCAGTGTAGTTATTTCCATGTTTATAGAGATAGCAGTGTAGATATTTCCATTGATATAGAGATGGCTGTGTAGATATTTCCATGTTCATACAGATAGCGGTGCAGATATTTCCATGTTCATACAGATAGCTGTGTAGATATTTCCATGTTCATACAGATAGCGGTGTAGTTATTTCCATGTTCATACAGTTAGCGGTGTAGATATTTCCATGTTCATACAGATGGCGGTGTAGATATTTCCATGTTCATACAGATGGCGGTGTAGATATTCACATGTTCATACAGATGGCGGTGTAGATATTTCCATGTTCGTACGGATGGCAGTGTAGATATTTCCATGTTCATACAGGTGGCGGTGTAGATATTTGAATGTTCATACTGATAGCAGTGTAGTTATTTCCATGTTTATAGAGATAGCAGTGTAGATATTTCCATTGATATACAGATAGCTGTGTAGATATTTACATGTTCATACAGATGGCGGTGTAGATATTTCCATGTTCGTACGGATGGCAGTGTAGATATTTCCATGTTCGTACAGGTGGCGGTGTAGATATTTCCATGTTTATACAAATAGCTGTGTAGTTATTTCAATGTTTATAGAGATAGCAATGTAGATATTTCCATTGATATACATATAGCTGTGTAGATATTTGCATGTTCATACAGATAGCGGTGTAGATATTGCCATGTTCATACAGATAGAGGTGTAGATATTTCCATGTTCATACAGATGGCGGTGTAGATATTTCCATGTTCATACTGATAACGGTGTAGATATTTCCATGTTCATAAAGATAGCGGTGTAGATATTTCCATGTTCATACAGTTAGCAGTGTAGATATTTCCATGTTCATACAGATGGCCGTGTAGATATTTACATGTTCATACAGATGGCGTTGTAGATATTTCCATGTTCGTGCAGATGGCGGGGAAATATTTCCATGTTCATAGAGATGGCGTTGTAGATATTTCCACGTTTATGCAGATAGCGGTATAGATATTTCCATGTTTATACAGATGGTGGTGTAGATATTTCCATGTTTATAGAGATGGCAGTCTAGATATTTCCATGTTTATAGAGATAGTGGTGTAGTTATTTCCAAGTTTATAGAGACAGCGTTGTAGTTATTTCCATGTTTATACAGATAGTGGTGAAGATATTTCCATGTTTATGCAGATAGCGGTATAGATATTTCCATGTTTATACAGATAGCAGTGTAGATATTTCCATGTTTATAGAGATAGGGGTGTAGATAATTTCAATTTTATACAGATAGCAGTGTAGATAATTCCAAGTTCCTACAGGTAGCGGTGTAGATATTTCCACGTTTATAGAGATGGCGGTGTAGATATTTCCATGTTCATGCAGATGGCGGTGTAGATATTTCCATGTTTTTAGAGATGGCGGTGTAGATATTTTCATGTTTACACAGATGGCGGTGGAGATATTTCCATGTTTACACAGATAGCGGTGTAGACATTTCCATGTTTACACAGATAGCTGTGTGGATATTTCCACGTTTATGCAGCTAGCGGTGTAGATATTTCCATGTTTATACAGATAGCGGTGCGGATATTTCCATGTTTATACAGATAGTTGGGCAGATATTTCCATGTTTATACAGATAGCGGTGTAGATATTTCCATCTTAATACTGATGGCGGTGTAGATATGTCTATGTTCGGACAGATGGCGGTGTAGATATTTGCATGTTCATAGGGATGGCGGTGTAGATATTTCAAAGTTTATAGAGATAGCGCTGTAGTTATTTCCAAATTTATAGAGAAATCTGTGTAGATATTTCCATGTATATGCAGATAATTGTGTAGATATTTCCATGTTCATGCAGATAGCGGTGTAGATATTTCCATGTTCATCCAGATGCCGGTGTAGATATATCCATGTTCATACAGATGACGGTGAAGATATTTCCATGTTCATACAGATGGCGGTGTAGATATTTCCATGTTCATACACATGGCGGTGTAGATATATCCATGTTCATAGAGATGGCGGTGTAGATATTTCCATGTTCATACAAATGGCGGTGTAGATATTTCCATATTCATAGAGATGGCGGTGTAGATATTTCCATGTTTATACAGATAGCAGTGTAGTTATTTCCATGTTTATAGAGATAGCAGTGTAGATATTTCCATTGATATACAGTTAGCTGTGTAGATATTTGCATGTTCATACAGTAGCGGTGTAGATATTTCCATGTTCATACTGATAGCGGTGTAGATATTTCCATGTTCATACAGTTAGCGGTGTAGATATTTCCATGTTCATACAGATGGCGGTGTAGATATTTACATGTTCATACAGATGGCGGTGTAGATAATTACATGCTCATAGAGATGGCGGTGTAGATATTTCCATGTTCGTACGGATGGCAGTGTAGATATTTCCATGTTCATACAGGTGGCGGTGTAGATATTCCCATGTTTTTACAGATAGCTGTGTAGATATTTCCATGTTTATAGAGATAGCAGTGTAGATATTTCCATTGATATACAGATAGCTGTGTAGATATTTGCATGTTCATACAGATAGCGGTGTAGATATTTCCATGTTCTTACAGATAACGGTGTAGATATTTCCATGTTCATACACGTAGCGGTGTAGATATTTCCATGTTCATACAGATAACGGTGTAGATATTTCCATGTTCATACGGAGAGCGGTGTAGATATTTCCATGTTCACACAGATAGCGGTGTAGATATTTCCATGTTCATACAGTTAGCGGTGTAGATATTTCCATGTTCATGCAGATAGCTGTGTAGTTATTTCCATGTTCATCCAGATGCCGGTGTAGATATATCCATGTTCATACAGATGGCGGTGAAGATATTTCCATGTTCATACAGATGGCGGTGTAGATATTTCCATGTTCATACACATGGCGGTGTAGATATTTCCATGTTCATAGAGATGGCGGTGTAGATATTTCCATGTTTGTACAGATAGGAGTGTAGTTATTTCCATGTTTATAGAGATAGCAGTGTAGATATTTTCATTGATATACAGATAGCTGTGTAGATATTTCCATGTTCATACAGATAGCGGTGTAGATATTTCCATGTTCATACAGATAGCTGTGTAGATATTTCCATGTTCATACAGATAGCGGTGTAGTTATTTCCATGTTCATACAGTTAGCGGTGTAGATATTTCCATTTTCTTACCGATGGCGGTGTAGATATTTACATGTTCATACAGATGGCGGTGTAGATATTTCCTTGTTCGCACGGATGGCAGTGTAGATATTTCCATGTTCATACAGGTGGCGGTGTAGATATTTCCATGTTTATACAGATAGCAGTTTAGTTATTTCCATGTTTATATAGATAGCAGTGTAGATATTTCCATTGATATACAGATAGCTGTGTAGATATTTGCATGTTCATACAGATAGCGGTGTAGATATTTCCATGTTCGTACAGACAGCCGTGTAGATATTTCCTTGTTCATACAGATAGTGGTGTAGATATTTCCATGTTCATACAGATAACGGTGTAGATATTTCCATGTTCATACAGATAGCCTTGTAGATATTTCCATTTTCATACAGTTAGCGGTGTAGATATTTCCATGTTCTTACAGATGGCGGTGTAGATATTTACATGTTCATACAGATGGCGGTGTAGATATTTCCATGTTCGTAAAGATGACGGTGTAGATATTTCCATGTTCATACAGATAGCGGTGTAGATATTTCCATGTTTTACAGATAGCAGTGTAGATATTTCCATATTCATACAGATAGCGGTGTAGATATTTCCATGTTTATAGAGATGGCGGTCTAGATATTTCCATGTTTATATCGATATTGGTGTTGTTATTTCCAAGTTTATATTGACTGCGGTGTAGATATTTCCATGTTTATGCAGACAGCGGTATAGGTATTTCCATGTTCATACAGATTTCGGTGTAGATATTTCCATGTTTTTAGAGATGGCGGTGTAGATATTTTCACGTTTACACAGATGGCGGTGGAGATATTTCCATGTTTACACAGATAGCGGTGCAGAGATTTCCATGTTTACACACATAGCGGTGTGGATATTTCCATGTTTATGCAGATAGCGGTGTAGATATTTCCATGTTTATACAGATAGCGGTGCGGATATTTCCATGTTTATACAGATAGTTGGGCAGATATTTCCATGTTTATACAGATAGCGGTGTAGATATTTCCATCTTAATACAGGTGGCGGTGTAGATATGTCCATGTTCGTACAGACGGCGGTGTAGATATTTCCATGTTCATACAGATGGCGGTGTAGATATTTCGAAGTTTATAGAGATATCACTGCAGTTATTTCCATATTTATAGAGAAATCTGTGTAAATATTTCCATGTATATGCAGATAGCTGTGTAGATATTTCCATGTTCATGCAGATAACGGTGTAGATATTTCCACGTTCATCCAGATGCCGGTGTAGATATTTCCATGTTCATACAGATGGCGGTGTAGATATTTCCATGTTCATACACATGGCGGTGTAGATATTTCCAAGTTCATAGAGATGGCGATGTAGATATTTCCATGTTCATACAAATGGCGGTGTAGCTATTTCCATGTTCATAGAGATGGCGGTGTAGATATTTCCATGTTTATACAGATAGCAGTGTAGTTATTTCCATGTTTATAGAGATAGCAGTGTAGATATTTCCATTGATATACAGACAGCTGTGTAGATATTTGCATGTTCATACAGATAGCGGTGTAGATATTTCCATCTTAATACTGATAGCGGTGTAGATATTTCCATGTTCACACAGTTAGCGGTGTAGATATTTCCATGTTCATACAGACGGCGGTGTAGATATTTCCATGTTCATACAGATGGCGGTGTAGATATTTACATGTTCATACAGATGGCGGTGTAGATATTTACATGTTCGTACGGATCGCAGTGTAGATATTTCCATGTTCATACAGGTGGCGGTGTAGATATTCCCATGTTTTTACAGATAGCTGTGTAGTTATTTCCATGTTTATAGAGATAGCAGTGTAGATATTTCCATTGATATACAGATAGCTGTGTAGAAATTTGCATGTTCATACAGATAGCGGTGTAGTCATTTCCATGTTAATACAGATAGCGGTGTAGATATTTCCATGTTCATACAGATAGCGGTGTAGATATTTCCATGTTCATACAGATAACGGTGTAGATATTTCCATGTTCATACAGATAGAGGTGTATATATTTCCATGTTCACACAGATAGCGGTGTATATATTTCCATGTTCATACAGTTAGCGGTGTAGGTATTTCCAAATTCATGCAGATAGCGGTGTAGATATTTCCATGTTCATCCAGATGCCGGTGTAGATATATCCATTCTCATACAGATGGCGGTGAAGATATTTCCATGTTCATACAGATGGCGGTGTAGATATTTCCATGTTCATACAAATGGCGGTGTAGATATTTCTATGTTCATACACATGGCGGTGTAGATATTTCCGTGTTCATACAAATGGCGGTCTAGATATTTCCATGTTCATAGAGATGGCGGAGTTGATATTTCCATGTTTATACAGATAGCAATGTAGATATTTCCATGTTTATACAGATAGCAGTGTAGTTATTTCCATGTTTATAGAGATATCAGAGTAGATATTTCCATTGATATACAGATAGCTGTGTAGATATTTACATGTTCATACAGATGGCGGTGTAGATATTTCCATGTTCATACAGATAGAGGTGTAGATATTTCCATGTTCATACAGATAGCGGTGTAGATATTTCCATGTTCATACAGATATCGGTGTAGATATTTCCATGTTCATACAGATGGCAGTGTAGATATTTCCATGTTTATACAAATAGCAGTGTAGTTATTTCAATGTTTGGAGAGATAGCAATGTAGATATTTCCATTGATATACATATAGCTGTGTAGATATTTGCATGTTCATACAGATAGCAGTGTAGATATTGCCATGTTCATACAGATAGAGGTGTAGATATTTCCATGTTCATACAGATAGCGGTGTAGATATTTCCATGTTCATACAGATAATGGTGTAGATATTTCCATGTTCATACAGATGGCGGTGTAGATATTTCCATGTTTTTAGAGATGGCGGTGTAGATATTTTCATGTTTACACAGATGGCGGTGGAGATACTTCCATGTTTACACAGATAGCATTGTAGACATTTCCATGTTTACACAGATAGCTGTGTGTATATTTCCACGTTTATGCAGATCGCGGTGTAGATATTTCCATGTTTATACAGATAGCGGTGCGGATATTTCCATGTTTATACAGATAGTTGGGCAGATATTTCCATGTTTATACAGATAGCGGTTTAGATATTTCCATGTTCATACAGTTAGCGGTGTATATATTTCCATGTTCATACAGATGGCGGTGTAGATATTTCCATGTTCATACAGATGGCCGTGTAGATATTTCAATCTTCATACAGATGGCGGTGTAGATATTTCCATGTTCGTACGGATGGCAGTGTAGATATTTACATGTTCATACAGGTGGTGGTGTAGATATTCCCCTGTTTTTACAGATAGCTGTGTAGTTATTTCCGTGTTTATAGAGATAGCAGGGTAGATATTTCCATTGATATACAGATAGCTGTGTAGATATTTTCATGTTCATACAGATAGCGGTGTAGATATTTCCCTGTTCATACAGATGGCGGTGCAGATATTTCCATGTTCATACACATAGCGGTGTAGATATTTCCATGTTCATACAGATAACTGTGTACATATTTGCATGTTCATACAGATAGTGGTGTAGATATTTCCATGTTCTCACAGATAGCGGTGTAGATATTTCCATGTTCATACTGTTAGCGGTGTAGATATTTACATGTTCATGCAGATAGCGGTGTAGATATTTCCAAGTTCATCCAGATGCCGGTGTAGATATATCCATGTTCATACAGATGGCGGTGAAGATATTTCCATGTTCATACAGATGGCGGTGTAGATATTTCCATGTTCATACACATGGCGGTGTAGATATTTCCATGTTCATAGAGATGGCGGTGTAGATATTTCCATGTTCATTCAAATGGCGGTGTAGATATTTCCATGTTCATAGAGATGGCGGTGTAGATATTTCCATGTTTATACAGATAGCAATGTAGATATTTCCATGTTTATAGAGATAGCGGTGTAGATATTTCCACTGATATACAGATAGCTGTGTAGATATTTGCATGTACATACAGATAGCGGTGTAGATATTTCCATGTTCATACAGATAGCGGTGTAGATATTTGCATGTTCATACAGATAGCGGTGTAGATATTTCCATGTTTTACAGATAGCAGTGTAGATATTTCCATGTTCATACAGATAGCGGTGTAGATATTTCCATGTTTATAGAGATGGCGGTCTAGATATTTCCATGTTTATAGAGATATTGGTGTAGTTATTTCCAAGTTTATAGAGACTGCGGTGTAGACATTTCCATGTTTATGCAGACAGCGGTATAGGTATTTCCATGTTCATACAGATTTCGGTGTAGATATTTCCATGTTTTTAGAGATGGCGGTGTAGATATTTTCACGTTTACACAGATGGCGGTGGAGATATTTCCATGTTTACACAGATAGCGGTGCAGAGATTTCCATGTTTACACAGATAGTGGTGTGGATATTTCCATGATTATGCAGATAGCGGTGTAGATATTTCCATGTTTATACAGATAGCGGTGCGGATATTTCCATGTTTATACAGATAGCAATGTAGATATTTCCATGTTTATAGAGATAGCGGTGCAGATATTTCCATTGATATACAGATAGCTGTGTAGATATTTGTATGTTCATACAGATAACGGTGTAGATATTTCCATGTTCATACAGATAGCGGTGTAGATATTTCCATGTTCGTACAGATAGCGGTGTAGATATTTCCATGTTTTACAGATAGCAGTGTAGATATTTCCATGTTCATACAGGTAGGGGTGTAGATATTTCCATGTTTATAGAGATGGCGGTCTAGATATTTCCATGTTTATAGAGATAGTGGTGTAGTTATTTCCGAGTTTATAGAGACAGCGTTGTGGATATTTCCATGTTTATACAGATAGCGGTGAAGGTATTTCCATGTTTATACAGATAGCGGTGTAGCTATTTCCATGTTTATACAGATAGCAGTGTAGTTATTTCCATGTTTATAGAGATAGCAGAGTAGATATTTCCATTGATATACAGATAGCTGTGTAGATATTTACAAGTTCATACAGATGGCGGTGTAGATATTTCCATGTTCATACGGATGGCAGTGTAGATATTTCCATGTTCGTACAGGTGGCAGTGTAGATATTTCCATGTTTATACAAATAGCAGTGTAGTTATTTCAATGTTTATAGAGAGAGCAATGTAGATATTTCCATTGATATACATATAGCTGTGTAGATATTTGCATGTTCATACAGATAGCGGTGTAGATATTGCCATGTTCATACAGATAGAGGTGTAGATATTTCCATGTTCATACAGATAGCGGTGTAGATATTTCCATGTTCATACAGATATCGGTGTAGATATTTCCATGTTCATACAGATGGCAGTGTAGATATTTCCATGTTTATACAAATAGCAGTGTAGTTATTTCAATGTTTATAGAGATAGCAATGTAGATATTTCCATTGATATACATATAGCTGTGTAGATATTTGCATGTTCATAGGGATGGCGGTGTAGATATTTTGAAGTTTATAGAGATAGCGCTGTAGTTATTTCCAAATTTACAGAGAAATCTGAGTAGATATTTCCATGTATATGCAGATAGTTGTGTAGATATTTCCATGTTCATGCAGATAGCGGTGTAGATATTTCCATGTTCATCCAGATGCCGGTGTAGATATATCCATGTTCATGCAGATGGCGGTGAAGATATTTCCATGTTCATACAGATGGCGGTGTAGATATTTCCATGTTCATACACATGGCGGTGTATATATATCCATGTTCATTGAGATGGCACTGTAGATATTTCCATGTTCATACAAATGGCGGTGTAGATATTTCCATATTCATAGAGATGGCGGTGTAGATATTTCCATGTTTATATGATAGCAGTGTAGATATTTCCATGTTTATAGAGATAGCAGTGTAGATATTTCCATTGATATACAGATAGCTGTGTAGATATTTGCATGTTCATACAGATAGCGGTGTAGATATTTCCATGTTCATACTGATAGCGGTGTAGATATTTCCATGTTCATACAGTTAGCGGTGTAGATATTTCCATGCTCATACAGATGGCGGTGTAGATATTTCCATGTTCATAGAGATGGCCGTGTAGATATTTACATGTTCATACAGATGGCGGTGTAGATATTTCCATGTTGGTACGGATGGCATTGTAGATATTTCCATGTTCATACAGGTGGCGGTGTAGATATTCCCCTGTTTTTACAGATAGCTGTGTAGTTATTTCCGTGTTTATAGAGATAGCAGGGTAGATATTTCCATTGATATACAGTTAGCTCTGTAGATATTTGCATGTTCATACAGATAGCGGTGTAGATATTACCCTGTTCATACTGATAGCGGTGTAGATATTTCCATGTTCATACAGATAGCGGTGTAGATATTTCCATGTTCATACAGATAACTGTGTAGATATTTGCATGTTCATACAGATAGTGGTGTAGATATTTCCATGTTCTCACAGATAGCGGTGTAGTTATTTCCATGTTCATACTGTTAGCGGTGTAGATATTTCCATGTTCTTACAGATAGTGGTGTAGATATTTCCATGTTCATCCAGATGCCGGTGTAGATATATCCATGTTCATACAGATGGCGGTGAAGATATTTCCATGTTCATACAGATGGCGGTGTTGATATTTCCATGTTCATACACATGGCGGTGTAGATATTTCCATGTTCATAGAGATGGCGGTGTAGATATTTCCATGTTCATACAAATGGCGGTGTAGATATTTCCATGTTCATAGAGATGGCGGTGAAGATATTTCCATGTTTGTACAGATAGCAGTGTAGTTATTTCCATGTTTATAGAGATAGCAGTGTAGATATTTCCCTTGATATACAGATAGCTGTGTAGATATTTCCATGTTCATACAGATAGCGGTGTAGATATTTCCATGTTCATACAGATAGCTATGTAGATATTTCCATGTTCATGCAGATAGCGGTGTAGTTATTTCCATGTTCATACAGTTAGCGGTGTAGATATTTCCATGTTCATACAGATGGCGGTGTAGATATTTCCATGTTCATACAGATGGCGGTGTAGATATTTACATGTTCATACAGATGGCGGTGTAGATATTTCCATGTTCGTACGGATGGCAGTGTAGATATTTCCATGTTCATACAGGTGGTGGTGTAGATATTTCCATGTTCATACAGATAGCATTGTAATTATTTCCATGTTTATAGAGATAGCAGTGTAGATATTTCCATTGATATACAGATAGCTGTGTAGATATTTACATGTTCATACAGATAGCGGTGTAGATATTGCCATGTTCATACAGATAGAGGTGTAGATATTTCCATGTTCATACTGATAGCGGTGTAGATATTTCCATGTTCATACTGATAACGGTGTAGATATTTCCATGTTCATACAGATAGCGGTGTAGATATTTCCATGTTCATACAGTTAGCGGTGTAGATATTTCCATGTTCATACAGATGGCGCTGTAGATATTTACATGTTCATACAGATGGCGTTGTAGATATTTCCATGTTCGTACAGATGGCGGGGAAGATATTTCCATGATCATAGAGATGGTGTTGTAGATATTTCCGTGTTTATGCAGATAGCGGTATAGATATTTCCATGTTTATACAGATGGTGGTGTAGATATTTCCATGTTTATAGAGATGGCGGTCTAGATATTTCCTTGTTTATAGAGATAGTGGTGTAGTTATTTCCAAGTTTATAGAGATAGCGTTGTAGATATTTCCATGTTTATACAGATAGCGGTGAAGTTATTTCCATGTTTATACAGATAGCGGTATAGATATTTCCATGTTTATACAGATAGCAGTGTAGATATTTCCATGTTTATAGAGATAGTGGTGTAGATAATTTCAATTTTATACAGATAGCAGTGTAGATAATTCCAAGTTCATACAGGTAGCGGTGTAGATATTTCCACGTGTATAGAGATGGCGGTGTAGATATTTCCATGTTCATGCAGATGGCGGTGTAGATATTTCCATGTTTCTAGAGATGGCGGTGTAGATATTTTCATGTTTACACAGATGGCGGTGGAGATACTTCCATGTTTACACAGATAGCGTTGTAGACATTTCCATGTTTACACAGATAGCTGTGTGTATATTTCCACGTTTATGCAGATAGCGGTGTAGATATTTCCATGTTTATACAGATAGCGGTGCGGATATTTCCATGTTTATACAGATAGTTGGGCAGATATTTCCATGTTTATGCAGATAGCGGTTTAGATATTTCCATCTTAATACAGATGGCGGTGTAGATATGTCTATGTTAGTAGAGATGGCGGTGTAGATATTTGCATGTTCATAGGGATGGCGGTGTAGATATTTCGAAGTTTATAGAGATAGCGCTGTAGTTATTTCCAAATTTATAGAGAAATCTGTGTAGATATTTCCATGTATATGCAGATAGTTGTGTAGATATTTCCATGTTCATGCAGATAGCGGTGTAGATATTTCCATGTTCATCCAGATGCCGGTGTAGATATATCCATGTTCATGCAGATGGCGGTGAAGATATTTCCATGTTCATACACATGGCGGTGTAGATATTTCCATGTTCATACACATGGTGGTGTATATATATCCATGTTCATTGAGATGGCGCTGTAGATATTTCCATGTTCATACAAATGGCGGTGTAGATATTTCCATATTCATAGAGATGGCGGTGTAGATATTTCCATGTTTATACAGATAGCAGTGTAGATATTTCCATGTTTATAGAGATAGCAGTGTAGATATTTCCATTGATATACAGATAGCTGTGTCGATATTTGCATGTTCATACAGATAGCGGTGTAGATATTTCCATGTTCGTACAGAGAGCCGTGTAGATATTTCCTTGTACATACAGATAGTGGTGTAGATATTTCCATGTTCATACAGATAACGGTGTAGATATTTACATGTTCATACAGATGGCGGTGTAGATATTTCCATGTTCGTACGGATGGCAGTGTAGATATTTCCATGTTCATACAGGTGGCGGTGTAGATATTCCCATGTTTTTACAGATAGCTGTGTAGTTATTTCCATGTTTATAGAGATAGCAGTGTAGATATTTCCATTGATATACCGATAGCTGTGTAGAAATTTGCATGTTCATACAGATAGCGGTGTAGTTATTTCCATGTTCATACAGATAGCGGTGTAGATATTTCCATGTTCATACACATTGCGGTGTAGATATTTCCATGTTCGTACAGATAACATTGTAGATATTTCCATGTTCATACAGATAGCGGTGTAGATATTTCCATGTTCACACAGATAGCAGTGTAGATATTTCCATGTTCATACAGTTAGCGGTGTAGATATTTCCATGTTCATCCATATGCCGGTGTAGATATATCCATGTTCATACAGATGGCGGTGTAGATATTTCCATGTTCATTCGGTTAGCGGTGTAGATATTTCCATGTTCATACAGATGGCGGTGTAGATATTTACATGTTCATACAGATGGCGTTGTAGATATTTCCATGTTCGTACAGATGGCGGGGAAGATATTTCCATGTTCATAGAGATGGCGTTGTAGATATTTCCATGTTTATGCAGATAGCGGTATAGATATTTTCATGTTTATACAGATGGTGGTGTAGATATTTCCATGTTTATAGAGATGGCGGTCTAGATATTTCCATGTTTATAGAGATAGTGGTGTAGCTATTTCCAAGTTTATAGAGACAGCGTTGTAGATATTTCCATGTTTATACTGATAGCAGTGAAGACATTTCCATGTTTATACAGATAGCGGTATAGATATTTCCATGTTTATAGAGATAGTGGTGTAGATAATTTCAATTTTATACAGATAGCAGTGTAGATAATTCCAAGTTCATACAGGTAGCGGTGTAGATATTTCCACGTTTATATAGAAGGCGGTGTAGATATTTCCATGTTCATACAGATGGCGGTGTAGATATTTCCATGTTTTTAGAGATGGCGGTGTAGATATTTTCATGTTTACACAGATGGCGGTGGAGATATTTCCATGTTTACACAGATAGCGGTGTAGACATTTCCATGTTTACACAGATAGCGGTGTGGATATTTCCACTTTTATGCAGATAGCGGTGTAGATATTTCCATGTTTATACAGATAGCGGTGCGGATATTTCCATGTTTATACAGATAGTTGGGCAGATATTTCCATGTTTATACAGATAGCGGTGTAGATATTTACATCTTAATACAGATGGCGGTGTAGATATGTCTATGTTCGTACAGATGGCGGTGTAGATATTTGCATGTTCATAGGGATGGCGGTGTAGATATTTCGAAGTTTATAGAGATAGCGCTGTAGTTATTTCCAAATTTATAGAGAAATCTGTGTAGATATTTCCATGTATATGCAGATAGTTGTGTAGATATTTCCATGTTCATGCAGATAGCGGTGTAGATATTTCCATGTTCATCCAGATGCCGGTGTAGATATATCCATGTTCATTCAGATGGCGGTGAAGTTATTTCCATGTTCATACAGATGGCGGTGTAGATATTTCCATGTTCATACACATGGCGGTGTAGATATATCCATGTTCATAGAGATGGCGGTGTAGATATTTCCATGTTCATACAAATGGCGGTGTAGATATTTCCATATTCATAGAGATGGCGGTGTAGATATTTCCATGTTTATACAGATAGCAGTGTAGTTATTTCCATGATTATAGAGATAGCAGTGTAGATATTTCCATTGATATAGAGATAGCTGTGTAGATATTTGCATGTTCATACAGTAGCGGTGTAGATATTTCCATGTTCATACAGTTAGTGGTGTAGATATTTCCATGTTCATACAGATGGCGGTGTAGATATTTCCATGTTCATACAGATTGCGGTGTAAATATTTACAGGTTCATACAGATGGCGGTGTAGATATTTCCATGTTCGTACGGATGGCAGTGTAGATATTTCCATGTTCCTACAGGTGGCGGTGTAGATATTCCCATGTTTTTACAGATAGCTGTGTAGTTATTTCCGTGTTTATAGAGATAGCAGTGTAGATATTTCCATTGATATACAGATAGCTGTGTAGATATTTGCATGTTGATACAGATAGCGGTGTAGATATTTCCATGTTCATACAGTTAGCGGTGTAGATATTTCCATGTTCATACACATAGCGGTTTAGATATTTCCATGCTCATACAGATAACGGTGTAGATATTTCCATGTTCATACAGATGGCGGTGTAGATATTTCCATGTTTTTAGAGATGGCGGTGTAGATATTTTCATGTTTACACAGATGGCGGTGGAGATATTTCCATGTTTACACAGATAGCGGTGTAGACATTTCCATGTTTACACAGATAGCGGTGTGGACATTTCCATGTTTATGCAGATAGCGGTGTAGATATTTCCATGTTTATACAGATAGCGGTGCGGATATTTCCATGTTTATACAGATAGTTGGGCAGATATTTCCATGTTTATACAGATGGCGGTGTAGATATTTCCATCTTAATACAGATGGCGGTGTAGATATGTCTATGTTCGTACAGATGGCGGTGTAGATATTTCCATGTTCATAGGGATGGCGGTGTAGATATTTCGAAGTTCATAGAGATAGCGCTGTAGTTATTTCCAAATTTATAGAGAAATCTGTGTAGATATTTCCATGTATATGCAGATAGTTGTGTAGATATTTCCATGTTCATGCAGATAGCGGTGAAGATATTTCCATGTTCATCCAGATGCCGGTGTAGATATTTCCATGTTCATACAGATAGCGGTGTAGATATTTCCATGTTCATACAGATAACTGTGTAGATATTTCCATGTTCATACAGATGGCGGTGTAGATATTTACATGTTCATACAGATGGCGGTGTAGATATTTCCATGTTCGTACGGATGGCAGTGTAGATATTTCCATGTTCATACAGGTGGCGGTGTAGATATTTCCATGTTCATACAGATAGCAGTGTAGTTATTTCCATGTTTATAGAGATAGCAGTGTAGATATTTCCATTGATATACAGATAGCTGTGTAGATATTTCCATGTTCATACAGATAGCGGTGCAGATATTTCCATGTTCATACAGATAGCTGTGTAGATATTTCCATGTTCATACAGATAGCGGTGTAGTTATTTCCATGTTCATACAGTTAGCTGTGTAGATATTTCCATGTTCATACAGATGGCGGTGTAGATATTTCCATGTTAATACAGATGGCGGTGTAGATATTTATATGTTCATAAAGATGGCGGTGTAGATATTTCCATGTTCGTACGGATTGCAGTGTAGATATTTCCATGTTCATACAGGTGGCGGTGTAGATATTTCCAAGTTCATACAGATAGCAGTGTAGTTATTTCCATGTTTATAGAGATAGCAGAGTAGATATTGCCATTGATATACAGATAGCTGTGTAGTTATTTACATGTTCATACAGATGGCGGTGTAGATATTTCCATGTTCGTACGGATGGCAGTGTAGATATTTCCATGTTTGTACAGGTGGCGGTGTAGATATTTCCATGTTTATACAAATAGCAGTGTAGTTATTTCAATGTTTATAGAGATAGCAATGTAGATATTTCCATTGATATACATATAGCTGTGTAGATATTTGCATGTTCATACAGATAGCGGTGTAGATATTGCCATGTTCATACAGATAGAGGTGTAGATATTTCCATGTTCATACAGATAGCGGTGTAGATATTTCCATGTTCATATAGATAACGGTGTAGATATTTCCATGTTCATACAGATGGCGGTGTAGATATTTCCATGTTTTTAGAGATGGCGGTGTAGATATTTTCATGTTTACACAGATGGCGGTGGAGATACTTCCATGTTTACACAGATAGCGCTGTAGACATTTCCATGTTTACACAGATAGCGGTGTGTATATTTCCACGTTTATGCAGATAGCGGTGTAGATACTTCCATGTTTATACAGATAGCGGTGCGGATATTTCCATGTTTATACAGATAGTTGGGCAGATATTTCCATGTTTATACAGATACCGGTTTAGATATTTCCATCTTAATACAGATGGAGGTGTAGATATCTCTATGTTAGTACAGATGGCGGTGTAGACATTTGCATGTTCATAGGGATGGCGGTGTAGATATTTCGAAGTTTATAGAGATAGCGCTGTAGTTATTTCCAAATTCATAGAGAAATCTGTGTAGATATTTCCATATATATGCAGATAGTTGTGTAGATATTTCCATGTTCATGCAGATAGCGGTGTAGATATTTCCATGTTCATCCTGATGCCGGTGTAGATATATCCATGTTCATACAGATGGCGGTGAAGATATTTCCATGTTCATACAGATGGCGGTGTAGATATTTCCATGTTCATACACATGGCGGTGTATATATATCCATGTTCATTGAGATGGCGCTGTAGATATTTCCATGTTCATACAAATGGCGGTGTAGATATTTCCATATTCAGAGAGATGGCAGTGTAGATATTTCCATGTTTATACAGATAGCAGTGTAGATATTTCCATGTTTATAGAGATAGCAGTGTAGATATTTCCATTGATATACAGATAGCTGTGTAGATATTTGCATGTTCATACAGATAGCGGTGTAGATATTTCCATGTTCATACTGATAGCGGTGTAGATATTTCCATGTTCATACAGTTAGCGGTGTAGATATTTCCATGTTCATACAGATGGCGGTGTAGATATTTCCACGTTCATACAGATGGCCGTGTAGATATTTACATGTTCATACAGACGGCGGTGTAGATATTTCCATGTTCGTACGGATGGCAGTGTAGATATTTCCATGTTCATACAGGTGGCGGTGTAGATATTCCCCTGTTTTTACAGATAGCTGTGTAGTTATTTCCGTGTTTATAGAGATAGCAGGGTAGATATTTCCATTGATATACAGATAGCTGTGTAGATATTTGCATGTTCATACAGATAGCGGTGTAGATATTTCCCTGTTCATACAGATAGCGGTGTAGATATTTCCATGTTCATACACATAGCGGTGTAGATATTTCCATGTTCATACAGATAACGGTGTAGATATTTGCATGTTCATACAGATAGCGGTGTAGATATTTCCATGTTCTCATAGATATCGGTGTAGATATTTCCATGTTCATACAGTTAGCGGTGTAGAAATTTCCATGTTCATGCAGATACCGGTGTAGATATTTCCATGTTCATCCAGATGCCGTTGTAGATATATCCATGTTCATACAGATGGCGGTGAAGATATTTCCATGTTCATACACATAGCGGTGTAGATATTTCCATGTTCATACAGATAGCGGTGCAGATATTTCCATGTTCATACAGATAGCTGTGTAGATATTTCCATGTTCATACAGATAGCGGTGTAGTTATTTCCATGTTCATACAGTTAGCGGTGTAGATATTTCCATGTTCATACAGATGGCGGTGTAGATATTTCCATGTTTATGCAGATAGCGGTATAGATATTTCCATGTTTATACAGATGGTGGTTTAGGTATGTCCATGTTTATAGAGATGGCGGTATAGATATTTCCATGTTTATAGAGATAGTGGTGTAGTTATTTCCAAGTTTATAGAGACAGTGTTTTAGATATTTCCATGTTTATACAGATAGCGGTGAAGGTATTTCCATGTTCATACAGATATCAGTGTAGTTATTTCCATGTTTGTAGAGATAGCAGTGTAGATATTTCCATTGATATACAGATAGCTGTGTAGATATTTACATGTTCATACAGATGGCGGTGTGGATATTTGCATGTTCGTACGGATGGCAGTGTAGATATTTCCATGTTCGTACAGGTGGCGGTGTAGATATTTCCATGTTTATACAAATAGCAGTGTAGTTATTTCAATGTTTATAGAGATAGCAATGTAGATATTTCCATTGATATACATATAGCTGTGTAGATATTTGCATGTTCATACAGATAGCGGTGTAGATATTGCCATGTTCATACAAATAGAGGTGTAGATATTTCCATGTTCAAACAGATAGCGGTGTAGATATTTCCATGTTCATACTGATAACGGTGTAGATATTTCCATGTTCATACAGATAGCGGTGTAGATATTTCCATGTTCATACAGTTAGCGGTGTAGATATTTCCATGTTCATACAGATGGCGGTGTAGATATTTAGATGTTCATACAGATGGTGTTGTAGATATTTCCATGTTCGTACAGATGGCGGGGAAGATATTTCCATGTTCATAGAGATGGCGTTGTAGATATTTCCATGTTTATGCAGATAGCGGTATAGATATTTCCATGTTTATACAGATGGTGGTGTAGATATTTCCATGTTTATAGAGATGGCGGTCTAGATATTTCCATGTTTATAGAGATAGTGGTGTAGTTATTTCCAAGTTTATAGAGACAGCGTTGTAGATATTTCCATGTTTATACAGATAGCGGTGAAGATATTTCCATGTTTATACAGATAGCGGTATAGATATTTCAATGTTTATACAGATAGCAGTGTATTTATTTCCATGTTTATAGAGATAGCAGTGTAGGTGTTTCAATTGATATACAGATAGCTGTGTAGATATTTGCATGTTCATGCAGATAGCGGTGTAGATATTTCCATGTTAATACTGATAGCGGTGTAGATATTTCCATGTTCATACAGTTAGCGGTGTAGATATTTCCATGTTCATACAGATGGTGGTGTAGATATTTCCATGTTCATACAGATGGCGGTGTAGATATTTCCATGGTCATACAGATGGCGGTGTAGATATTTCCATGTTTGTACGGATGGCAATGTAGATATTTCCATGTTCATACAGGTGGCGGTGTAGATATTCCCATGTTTTTACAGATAGCTGTGTAGATATTTCCATGTTTATACAGATAGCAGTGTAGTTATTTCAATGTTTATAGAGATAGCAATGTAGATATTTCCATTGATATCCATATAGCTTTGTAGATATTTGCATGTTCATACAGATAGTGGCGTAGATATTTCCATGTTCATACAGTTAGCGGTGTAGATATTTCCATGTTCATACATATGGCGGTGTAGATGTTTACATGTTCATACAGATGGCGGTGTAGATATTTCCATGTTCGTACGGATGGCAGTGTAGATATTTCCATGTTCATACAGGTGGCGGTGTAGATATTCCCCTGTTTTTACAGATAGCTGTGTAGTTATTTCCGTGTTCATAGAGATAGCAGGGTAGATATTTCCATTGATATACAGATAAGTTTGTAGATATTTGCATGTTCATACAGATAGTGGTGTAGATATTGCCATGTTCATACAGATAGCGGTGTAGATATTTCCATGTTCATACACATAGCGGTGTAGATATTTCCATGTTCACACAGATAGCGGTGTAGATATTTCCATCTTAATACTGATGGCGGTGTAGATATGTCTATGTTCGTACAGAAGGCGGTGTAGATATTTGCATGTTCATAGAGATGGCAGTGTAGATATTTCGAAGTTTATAGAGATAGCGCTGTAGTTATTTCCAAATTTATAGAGAAATCTTTGTAGATATTTCCATGTATATGCAGATAGTTGTGTAGATATTTCCATGTTCATGCAGATAGCGGTGTAGATATTTCCATGTTCATCCAGATGCCGGTGTAGATATATCCATGTTCATACAGATGGCGGTGAAGATATTTCCATGTTCATACACATGGCGGTGTAGATATTTCCATGTTCATAGAGATGGCGGTGTAGATATTTCCATGTTCATTCAAATGGCGGTGTAGATATTTCCATGTTCATAGAGATGGCAGTGTAGATAGTTCCATGTTTGTACAGATAGCAGTGTAGTTATTTCCATGTTTATAGAGATAGCAGTGTAGATATTTCCCTTGATATACAGATAGCTGTGTAGATATTTCCATGTTCATACAGATAGCGGTGCAGATATTTCCATGTTCATACAGATAGCTGTGTAGATATTTCCATGTTCATACAGATGGCGGTGTAGATATTTACATGTTCATACCGATGGCGGTGTAGATATTTCCATGTTCGTACGGATGGCAGTGTAGATATTTCCATGTTCATACAGGTGGCGGTGTAGATATTTCCATGTTCATTCAGATAGCAGTGTAGTTATTTCCATGTTTATAGAAATAGCAGAGTAGATATTTCCAATGATATACAGATAGCTCTGTAGTTATTTACATGTTCATACAGATGGCGGTGTAGATATTTCCATGTTCATACGGATGGCAAGGTAGATATTTCCATGTTCGTACAGGTGGCGGTGTAGATATTTCCATTTTTATACAAATAGCAGTGTAGTTATTTCAATGTTTATAGAGATAGCAATGTAGATATTTCCATTGACATACATATAGCTGTGTAGATATTTGCATGTTCATACAGATAGCGGTGTAGATATTGCCATGTTCATACAGATAGAGGTGTAGATATTTCCACGTTTATAGAGATGGTGGTGTAGATATTTCCATGTTCATACAGATGGCGGTGTAGATATTTCCATGTTTTTAGAGATGGCGGTGTAGATATTTTCATGTTTACACAGATGGCGGTGGAGATACTTCCATGTTTACACAGATAGCGTTGTAGACATTTCCATGTTTACACAGATAGCGGTGTGTATATTTCCACGTTTATGCAGATAGCGGTGTAGATATTTCCATGTTTTTGCAGATAGCGGTGCGGATATTTCCATGTTTATACAGATAGTTGGGCAGAGATTTCCATGTTTATACAGATAGCAGTGTAGATATTTCCATCTTAATACAGATGGCGGTGTAGATATGTCTATGTTCGTACAGAAGGCGGTGTAGATATTTGCATGTTCATAGAGATGGCGGTGTAGATATTTCGAAGTTTATAGAGATAGTGCTGTAGTTATTTCCAAATTTATAGAGAAATCTTTGTAGATATTTCCATGTATATGCAGATAGTTGTGTAGATATTTCCATGTTCATGCAGATAGCGGTGTAGATATTTCCATGTTCATCCAGATGCCGGTGTAGATATATCCATGTTCATACAGATGGCGGTGAAGATATTTCCATGTTCATACAGATGGCGGTATTGATATTTCCATGTTCATACACATGGCGGTGTAGATATATCCATGTTCATAGAGATGGCGCTGTAGATATTTCCATGTTCATACAAATAGCGGTGTAGATATTTCCATATTCATAGAGATGGCGGTGTAGATATTTCCATGTTTATACAGATAGCAGTGTAGATATTTCCATGTTTATAGAGATAGCAGTGTAGATATTTCCATTGATATACAGATAGCTGTGTAGATATTTGCATGTTCATACAGATAGCGGTGTAGATATTTCCATGTTCATACTGATAGCGGTGTAGATATTTCCATGTTCATACAGTTAGCGGTGTAGATATTTCCATGTTCATACCGATGGCGGTGTAGATATTTCCATGTTCATACAGATGGCCGTGTAGATATTTACATGTTCATACAGATGGCGGTGTAGATATTTCCATGTTCGTACGGATTGCAGTGTAGATATTTCCATGTTCATACAGGTGGCGGTGTAGATATTCCCCTGTTTTTACAGATAGCTGTGTAGTTATTTCCGTGTTTATAGAGATAGCAGGGTAGATATTTCCATTGATATACAGATAGCTGTGTAGATATTTGCATGTTCATACAGATAGCGGTGTAGATATTTCCCTGTTCATACAGATAGCGGTGTAGATATTTCCATGTTCTCACAGATAGCGGTGTAGATATTTCCATGTTCATACAGTTAGCGGTGTAGATATTTCCATTTTCATGCAGATAGCGGTGTAGATATTTCCATGTTTGTACAGATAGGAGTGTAGTTATTTCCATGTTTATAGAGATAGTAGTGTAGATATTTCCATTGATATACAGATAGCTGTGTAGATATTTACATGTTCATACAGATGGCGGTGTAGATATTTCCATGTTCGTACGGATGGCAGTGTAGATATTTCCATGTTCGTACAGGTGGCGGTGTAGATATTTCCATGTTTATACAAATAGCAGTGTAGTTATTTCAATGTTTATAGAGATAGCAATGTAGATATTTCCATTGATATACATATAGCTGTGTAGATATTTGCATGTTCATACAGATAGCGGTGTAGATATTGCCATGTTCATACAGATAGAGGTGTAGATATTTCCATGTTCATACAGATAGCGGTGTAGATATTTCCATGTTCATACTGATAACGGTGTAGATATTTCCATGTTCATACAGATAGCGGTGTAGATATTTCCATGTTCATACAGTTAGCGGTGTAGATATTTCCATGTTCATACAGATGGCGGTGTAGATATTTACATGTTCATACAGATGGCGTTGTAGATATTTCCATGTTCGTACAGATGGCGGGGAAGATATTTCCATGTTCATAGAGATGGCGTTGTAGATATTTCCATGTTTATGCAGATAGCGGTATAGATATATCCATGTTTATACAGATGGTGGTGTAGATATTTCCATGTTTATAGAGATGGCGGTCTAGGTATTTCCATGTTTATAGAGATAGTGGTGTAGTTATTTCCAAGTTTGTAGAGACAGCGTTGTAGATATTTCCATGTTTATACAGATAGCGGTGAAGATATTTCCATATTTATACAGATAGCGGTATAGATATTTCAATGTTTATACTGATAGCAGTGTATTTATTTCCATGTTTATAGAGATAGCAATGTAGATGTTTCAATTGATATACAGATAGCTGTGTAGATATTTGCATGTTCATGCAGATAGCGGTGTAGATATTTCCATGTTAATACAGATGGTTGTGTAGATATTTCCATGTTGATACAGATGGTGGTGTAGATATTTACATGTTCATACAGATGGCGGTGTAGATATTTCCATGTTTGTACGGATGGCAATGTAGATATTTCCATGTTCATACAGGTGGCGGTGTAGATATTCCCATGTTTTTACAGATAGCTGTGTAGATATTTCCATGTTTATACAGATAGCAGTGTAGTTATTTCAATGTTTATAGAGATAGCAATGAAGATATTTCCATTGATATCCATATAGCTTTGTAGATATTTGCATGTTCATACAGATAGTGGCGTAGATATTTCCATGTTCATACAGTTAGCGGTGTAGATATTTCCTTGTTCATACATATGGCGGTGTAGATATTTACATGTTCATACAGATGGCGGTGTAGATATTTCCATGTTCGTACGGATGGCAGTGTAGATATTTCCATGTTCATACAGGTGGCGGTGTAGATATTCCCCTGTTTTTACAGATAGCTTTGTAGTTATTTCCGTGTTTATAGAGATAGCAGGGTAGATATTTCCATTGATATACAGATAGGTTTGTAGATATTTGCATGTTCATACAGATAGCGGTGTAGATATTTCCATGTTCATACAGATAGCGGTGTAGATATTTCCATGTTCATACACATAGCGGTGTAGATATTTCCATGTTCATACAGATAACGGTGTAGATGTTTGCATGTTCATACAGATAGCGGTGTAGATATTTCCATGTTCACACAGATAGCGGTGTAGATATTTCCATGTTCATACAGTTAGCGGTGTAGATATTTCCATGTTCATGCAGATAGCGGTGTAGATATTTCCATGTTCATCCTGATGCCGGTGTAGATATATCCATGTTCATACAGATCGCGGTGAAGATATTTCCATGTTCATACAGATGGCGGTGTAGATATTTCCATGTTCATACACATGGCGGTGTATATATTTCCATGTTCATAGAGATGGCGGTGTAGATATTTCCATGTTTATACGGATAGCAGTGCAGTAATTTCCATGTTAATAGAGATAGCATTGTAGATATTTCCATTGATATACAGATAGCTGTGTAGATATTTACATGTTCATTCAGATGGCGGTGTAGATATTTCCATGTTCGTACGGATGGCAGTGTAGATATTTCCATGTTCGTACAGGTGGCGGTGTAGGTATTTCCATGTTTATACAAATAGCAGTGTAGTTATTTCAATGTTTATAGAGATAGCAATGTAGTTATTTCCATTGATATACATATAGCTGTTTAGATATTTGCATGTTCATACAGATAGCGGTGTAGATATTGCCATGTTCATACAGATAGAGGTGTAGATATTTCCATGTTCATACAGATAGCGGTGTAGATATTTCCATGTTTTACAGATAGCAGTGTAGATATTTCCATGTTCATACAGATAGCGGTGTAGATATTTCCATGTTTATAGAGATGGCGGTCTAGATATTTCCATGTTTATAGAGATATTGGTGTAGTTATTTCCAAGTTTATAGAGACTGCGGTGTAGATATTTCCATGTTTATGCAGACAGCGGTATAGGTATTTCCATGTTCATACAGATTTCGGTGTAGATATTTCCATGTTTTTAGAGATGGCGGTGTAGATATTTTCACGTTTACACAGATGGCGGTGGAGATATTTCCATGTTTACACAGATAGCGGTGCAGAGATTTCCATGTTTACACAGATAGCGGTGTGGATATTTCCATGTTTATGCAGATAGCGGTGTAGATATTTCCATGTTTATACAGATAGCGGTGCGGATATTTCCATGTTTATACAGATAGTTGGGCAGATATTTCCATGTTTATACAGATAGCGGTGTAGATATTTCCATCTTAATACAGACGGCGGTGTAGATATGTCCATGTTCGTACAGATGGCGGTGTAGATATTTCCATGTTCATACAGATGGCGGTGGAGATATTTCGAAGTTTATAGAGATATCGCTGCAGTTATTTCCATATTTATAGAGAAATCTGTGTAGATATTTCCATGTATATGCAGATAGCTGTGTAGATATTTCCATGTTCATGCAGATAGCGGTGTAGATATTTCCATGTTCATCCAGATGCCGGTGTAGATATATCCATGTTCATACAGATGGCGGTGAAGATATTTCCATGTTCATATAGACGGCGGTATTGATATTTCCATGTTCATACACATGGCGGTGTAGATATATCCAAGTTCATAGAGATGGCGCTGTAGATATTTCCATGTTCATACAAATGGCGGTGTAGATATTTCCATATTCATAGAGATGGCGGTTTAGATATTTCCATGTTTATACAGATAGCAGTGTAGATATTTCCATGTTTATTGAGATAGCAGTGTAGATATTTCCATTGATATACAGATAGCTGTGTAGATATTTGCATGTTCATACAGATAGCGGTGTAGATATTTCCATGTTCATAATGATAGCGGTGTAGATATTTCCATGTTCATACAGTTAGCGGTGTAGATATTTCCATGTTCATACAGATGGCGGTGTAGATATTTCCATGTTCATACAGATGGCCGTGTAGATATTTACATGTTCATACAGATGGCGGAGTAGATATTTCCATGTTCGTACGGATTGCAGTGTAGATATTTCCATGTTCATACAGGTGGCGGTGTAGATATTCCCCTGTTTTTAAAGATAGCTGTGTAGTTATTTCCGAGTTTATAGAGATAGCAGGGTAGATATTTCCATTGATATACAGATAGCTGTGTAGATATTTGCATGCTCATACAGATAGCGGTGAAGATATTTCCATGTTCATACAGATAACGGTGTAGATATTTCCATGTTCATACACATAGCGGTGTAGATATTTCCATGTTCAAACAGATAACGGTGTAGATATTTCCATGTTAATACAGATAGCGGTGTAGATATTTCCATGTTCATACAGTTAGCGGTGTAGATATTTCCATGTTCATGCAGATAGCCGTGTAGTTATTTCCATGTTCATCCAGATGCCGGTGTAGATATATCCATGTTCATACAGATGGCGGTGAAGATATTTCCATGTTCATACAGATGGCGGTGTAGATATTTCCATGTTCATACACATGGCGGTGTAGATATTTCCATGTTCATAGAGATGGCGGTGTAGATATTTCCTTTTTTGTACAGATAGGAGTGTAGTTATTTCCATGTTTATAGAGACAGCAGTGTAGCTATTTCCTTTGATATACAGATAGCTGTGGAGATATTTCCATGTTCATACAGATAGCGGTGCAGATATTTCCATGTTCATACAGATAGCTGTGTAGATATTTCCATGTTCATACAGATAGCGGTGTAGTTATTTCCATGTTTATACAGTTAGCGGTGTAGATATTTCCATTTTCTTACAGATGGTGGTGTAGATATTTAGATGTTCATACAGATGGCGGTGTAGATATTTCCATGTTCGCACGGATGGCAGTGTAGATATTTCCATGTTCATACAGGTGGCGGTGTACATATTTCCATGTTTATACAGATAGCAGTTTAGTTATTTCCATGTTTATAGAGATAGCAGTGTAGATATTTCCATTGATATACAGATAGCTGTGTAGATATTTGCATGTTCATACAGATACCGGTGTAGATATTTCCATGTTCATACAGAGAGCCGTGTAGATATTTCCTTGTTCATACAGATAGTGGTGTAGATATTTCCATGTTCATGCAGATAACGGTGTAGATATTTCCATGTTCATACAGATAGCCTTGTAGATATTTCCATGTTCATACAGTTATCGGTGTAGATATTTCCATGTTCTTACAGATGGCGGTGTAGATATTTACATGTTCATACAGATGGCGGTGTAGATATTTCCATGTTCGTAAAGATGACGGTGTAGATATTTCCATGTTCATACAGATGGCGGTGTAGATATTTCCATGTTCATACAAATGGCGGTGTAGATATTTCTATGTTCATACAGATGGCGGTGTAGATATTTCCGTGTTCATACAAATGGCGGTGTAGATATTTCCATGTTCATAGAGATGGCGGTGTAGATATTTCCATGTTTCTACAGATAGCAATGTAGATATTTCCATGTTTATAGAGATAGCGGTGTAGATATTTCCACTGATATACAGATAGCTGTGTAGATATTTGCATGTACATACAGATAGCGGTGTAGATATTTCCATGTTCATACAGATAGCGGTGTAGATATTTCCATGTTCATACAGATAGCGGTGTAGATATTTCCATGTTTTACAGATAGCAGTGTAGATATTTCCATGTTCATACAGATAGCGGTGTAGATATTTCCATGTTTATAGAGATGGCGGTCTAGATATTTCCATGTTTATAGAGATATTGGTGTAGTTATTTCCAAGTTTATAGAGACTGCGGTGTAGATATTTCCATGTTTATGCAGACAGCGGTATAGGTATTTCCATGTTCATACAGATTTCGGTGTAGATATTTCCATGTATTTAGAGATGGCGGTGTAGATATTTTCACGTTTACACAGATGGCGGTGGAGATATTTCCATGTTTACACAGATAGCGGTGCAGAGATTTCCATGTTTACACAGATAGCGGTGTGGATATTTCCATGTTTATGCAGATAGCGGTGTAGGTATTTCCATGTTTATACAGATAGCGGTGCGGATATTTCCATGTTTATACAGATAGTTGGGCAGATATTTCCATGTTTATACAGATAGCGGTGTAGATATTTCCATCTTAATACAGATGGCGGTGTAGATATGTCCATGTTCGTACAGATGGCGGTGTAGATATTTCCATGTTCATACAGATGGCGGTGGAGATATTTTGAAGTTTATAGAGATATCGCTGCAGTTATTTCCATATTTATAGAGAAATCTGTGTAAATATTTCCATGTATATGCAGATAGCTGTGTAGATATTTCCATGTTCATGCAGATAGCGGTGTAGATATTTCCACGTTCATCCAGATGCCGGTGTAGATATATCCATGTTCATACAGATGGCGGTGAAGATATTTCCATGTTCATACAGATGGCGGTGTAGATATTTCCATGTTCATACACATGGCGGTGTAGATATTTCCAAGTTCATAGAGATGGCGATGTAGATATTTCCATGTTCATACAAATGGCGGTGTAGCTATTTCCATGTTCATAGAGATGGCGGTGTAGATATTTCCATGTTTATACAGATAGCAGTGTAGTTATTTCCATGTTTATAGAGATAGCAGTGTAGATATTTCCATTGATATACAGACAGCTGTGTAGATATTTGCATGCTCATACAGATAGCGGTGTAGATATTTCCATGTTCATACTGATAGCGGTGTAGATATTTCCATGTTCATACAGTTAGCGGTGTAGATATTTCCATGTTCATACAGATGGCGGTGTAGATATTTCCATGTTCATACAGATGGCGGTGTAGATATTTACATGTTCATACAGATGGCGGTGTAGATATTTCCATGTTCGTACGGATGTCAGTGTAGATATTTCCATGTTCATACAGGTGGCGGTGTAGATATTCCCATGTTTTTACAGATAGCTGTGTAGTTATTTCCATGTTTATAGAGATAGCAGTGTAGATATTTCCATTGATATACAGATAGCTGTGTAGAAATTTGCATGTTCATACAGATAGCGGTGTAGATATTTCCATGTTCATACAGATGGCGGTGTAGATATTTACATGTTCATACAGGTGGCGGTGTAGATATTCCCATGTTTTTACAGATAGCTGTGTAGATATTTCCGTGTTTATAGAGATAGCAGTGTAGATATTTCCATTGATATACAGATAGCTGTGTACATATTTGCATGCTCATACAGATAGCGGTGAAGATATTTCCATGTTCATACAGATAACGGTGTAGATATTTCCATGTTCATACACATAGCGGTGTAGATATTTCCATGTTCATACAGATAACGGTGTAGATATTTCCATGTTAATACACATAGCGGTGTAGATATTTCCATGTTCACACAGATAGCGGTGTAGATATTTCCATGTTCATACAGTTAGCGGTGTAGATATTTCCATGTTCATACAGATAGCGGTGTAGATATTTCCATGTTTTACAGATAGCAGTGTAGATATTTCCATGTTCATACAGATAGCGGTGTAGATATTTCCATGTTTATAGAGATGGCGGTCTAGATATTTCCATGTTTATAGAGATATTGGTGTAGTTATTTCCAAGTTTATAGAGACTGCGGTGTAGATATTTCCATGTTTATGCAGACAGCGGTATAGGTATTTCCATGTTCATACAGATTTCGGTGTAGATATTTCCATGTTTTTAGAGATGGCGGTGTAGATATTTTCACGTTTACACAGATGGCGGTGGAGATATTTCCATGTTGACACAGATAGCGGTGCAGAGATTTCCATGTTTACACAGATAGCGGTGTGGATATTTCCATGTTTATGCAGATAGCGGTGTAGATATTTCCATGTTTATACAGATAGCGGTGCGGATATTTCCATGTTTATACAGATAGTTGGGCAGATATTTCCATGTTTATACAGATAGCGGTGTAGATATTTCCATCTTAATACAGATGGCGGTGTAGATATGTCCATGTTCGTACAGATGGCGGTGTAGATATTTCCATGTTCATACAGATGGCGGTGGAGATATTTTAAAGTTTATAGAGATATCGCTGCAGTTATTCCCATATTTATAGAGAAATCTGTGTAAATATTTCCATGTATATGCAGATAGCTGTGTAGATATTTCCATGTTCATGCAGATAGCGGTGTAGATATTTCCACGTTCATCCAGATGCCGGTGTAGATATATCCATGTTCATACAGATGGCGGTGAAGATATTTCCATGTTCATACAGATGGCGGTGTAGATATTTCCATGTTCATACACATGGCGTTGTGGATATTTCCATGTTCATAGAGATGGCGGTGTAGATATTTCCATGTTCGTACGGATGGCAGTGTAGATATTTCCATGTTCGTACAGGTGGTGGTGTAGATATTTCCATGTTTATACAGATATCAGTGTAGTTATTTCCATGTTTATAGAGATAGCAATGTAGATATTTCCATTGATATACAGATAGCTGTGTAGATATTTGCATGTTCATACAGATAGCGGTGTAGATATTTCCATGTTCGTACAGATAGAGGTGTAGATATTTCCATGTTCACACAGATAGCGGTGTAGATATTTCCACGTTCATACAGATAACGGTGTAGATATTTCCATGTTCATACAGTTAGCGGTGTAGATATTTCCATGTTCGTACAGATGGCGGTGTAGATATTTCCATGTTCATTAAGATGGCGGTGTAGATATTTCCATGTTTATGCAGATAGCGGTATAGATATTTCCATGTTTATACAGATGGTGGTGTAGATATTTCCATGTTTATAGAGATGGCGGTCTAGATATTTTCATGTTTATAGAGATAGTGGTGTAGTTATTTCCAAGTTTTTAGAGACAGCGTTGTAGATATTTCCATGTTTATACATATAGCGGTGAATGTATTTCCATGTTTATACAGATATCGGTGTAGATATTTCCATGTTTATAGAGATAGCAGTGTAGATATTTCCATGTTTATAGAGATAGTTGTGTAGATAATTTCAATTTTATACAGATAACAGTGTAGATATTTCCAAGTTCATACAGATAGCTTTGTAGATATTTCCACGTTTATAGAGATTGTGGTGTAGATGTTTCCATGTTCATACAGATGGCGGTGTAAATATTTCCATGTTTTTAGAGATGGCGGTGTATTTTCATGTTTAGACAGATGGCGGTGTAGATATTTCCATGTTTACACAGATAGCGGTGTAGACATTTCCATGTTTACACAGATAGCGGTGTGGATATTTCCATGTTTATGCAGATAGCGGTGTGGATATTTCCATGTTTATACAGATAGCGGTGTAGATATTTCCATGTTTATACAGATAGCTGGGCAGAGATTTCCATGTTTATACAGATAGCGGTGTAGATATTTCCATCTTAATACAGAAGGCTGTGTAGATATGTCTATGTTCGTACGGATGGCGGTGTAGATATTTCCATGTTAATACAGATGGAGGTGTAGATATTTCGAAGTTTATAGAGATAGGGCTGTACTTATTTCCATATTTATAGAGAAATCTGTGTAGATATTTCGATGTATATGCAGATAGTTCTGTAGATATTTCCATGTTCATGCAGATAGCGGTGTAGATATTTCCAGGTTCATCCAGATGGTGGTGTAGATATATCCATGTTCATACAGATGGCGGTGAAGATATTTCCATGTTCATAAAGATGGCGGTCTAGATATTTCCATGTTCATACACATGGCGGTGTAGATATTTCCATGTTCATACAGATGGCGGTGTAGATATTTCCATGTTTATTGAGATGGCGGTGTAGATATTTTCATGTTTACACAGATGGCGGTGTAGATATTTCCATGTTTACAAAGATAGCGGTGTAGACATTTCCATGTTTACACAGATAGCGGTGTGGCTATTTCCATATTTATGCAGATAGCGGTGCAGGTATTTCCATGTTTATACAGATTGTGGTGCGGTTATTTCCATGTTTATACAGATAGTTGGGCAGATATTTCCATGTTTATACAGATAGCGGTGTAGATATTTCCATCTTAATACAGATGACGGTGTAGATATGTCTATGTTCGTACAGATGGCGGTGTAGATATTTCCATGTTCATACAGATGGTGGTGTAGATATTTCGAAGTTTATAGAGATAGCCCTGTAGCTATTTCCATATTTATAGAGAAATCTGTGTAGATATTTCCATGTATATGCAGATAGCTGTGTAGATATTTCCATGTTCATGCAGATAGCGGTGTAGATATTTCCATGTTCATCCAGATTCCGGTGTAGATATATCCATGTTCATACAGATGCTGGTGTAGATATTTACATGTTTATAGAGATGGTGGTGTAGATATTTCCATGTTTATATAGAGGGCGGTTTAGATATTTCCATGTTCATACCGATGGCGGTGTATATATTTCCATGTTCATAGAGATGGCGGTGAAGATATTTCCATGTTCATACAGATGGCGGTGTAGATATTTCCATGTTCATGCAGATAGCAGTGTAGATATTTCCATGTTCATCCAGATTCCGGTGTAGATATATCCATGTTCATACAGATGCTGGTGTAGATATTTACATGTTTATAGAGATGGTGGTGTAGATATTTCCATGTTTATATAGAGGGCGGTTTAGATATTTCCATGTTCATACCGATGGCGGTGTATATATTTCCATGTTCATAGAGATGGCGGTGAAGATATTTCCATGTTCATACAGATGGCGGTGTAGATATTTCCATGTTCATAGAGACGGCGGTGAAGATATTTCCATGTTTATACAGATAGCAGTGTAGTTATTTCCATGTTTATAGAGATAGCAATGTAGATATTTCCATTGACATACATATAGCTGTGTAGATATTTGCATGTTCACACAGACAGCGGTTTAGTTATTTCCATGTTCATACAGATAGCGGTGTAGATATTTCCATGTTCATACACATAGCGGAGTAGATATTTCCATGTTCATACAGATAACGGTGTAGATATTTCCATGTTCATGCAGATAGCGGTGTAGATATTTCCATGTTCACACAGATAGCGGTGTAGATATTTCCATGTTAATATAGATAGCGGTGTAGATATTTCCATGTTCATACAGATAGCGGTGTAGATATTTCCGTGTTTTACAGATAGCGGTGTAGATATTTCCATGTTCATACAGATAGCGGGGTAGATATTTCCATCTTCATACAGTTAGCCGTGTAGATATTTCCATGTTCATACAGATGGCGGTGTAGATATTTACATGTTCATATAGAAGGCGGTGTAGATATTTCCATGTTCGTACGGATGGCAGTGTAGATATTTCCATGTTCATACAGGTGGCTGTGTAGATATTTCCATTTTTGTACAGATAGCAGTGTAGTTATTTCCATGTTTATACAGATAGCGGTGTAGATATTTCCATTGTTATACAGATAGCTGTGTAGATATTTGCATGTTCATACAGATAGCGGTGTAGATATTTCCATGTTCATACACATAGCGGTGTAGATGTTTCCATGTTCATACAGATAACGGTGTAGATATTTCCATGATCATGCAGACAGCGGTGTAGATATTTCCATGTTCACACAGATAGCGGTGTAGATATTTCCATGTTCATACAGTTAGCGGTGTTGATATTTCCATGTTCATGCAGATAGGGGTGTAGATATTTCCATGTTCATACAGATAGCGGTGTAGATATTTCCATGTTCATACAGATAGCGGTGTAGATATTTCCATGTTCATACAGATAGCGGTGTAGATATTTCCATGTTCATACAGATAGCGGTGTAGATATTTCCATGTTTTACAGATAGCGGTGTAGATATTTCCATGTTCATACAGATAGCGGAGTAGATATTTCCATGTTCATACAGTTAGCGATGTAGATATTTCCATGTTCATACAGATGGCGGTGTAGATATCTACATGTTCATACAGATGGCGGTGTAGATATTTCCATGTTCGTACGGATGGCAGTGTAGATATTTCCATGTTCATACAGGTGGCGGTGTAGATATTTCCATGTTCATACAGATAGCAGTGTAGTTATTTCCATGTTTATTGAGATAGCAGTGTAGATATTTCCATTGATATACAGATAGCTGTGTAGATATTTAAATGTTCATAGAGATGGTGGTGTAGATATTTCCATGTTCGTACGGATGGCAGTGTAGCTATTTCCATGTTCTTACAGAAGGCGGTGTAGATATTTCCATGTTCGTACAGATAGCGGTGTAGATATTTCCATGTTCATACAGTTAGCGGTGTAGATATTTCCATGTTCATACAGTTAGCGGTGTAGTTATTTACATGTTCATACAGATGGCGGTGTAGATATTTCCATGTTCGTACAGATGTCGGTGTAGATATTTCCATGTTCATAGAGATGGCGGTGGAGATATTTCCATGTTTATGCAGATAGTGGTATAGATATTCCCATGTTTATACAGATGGTGCTGTAGGTATTTAAATGTTTATAGAGATGGTGGTCTAGACATTTCCATGTTTATAGAGATAATGGTGTAGTTATTTCCAAGTTTATAGAGACAGCATTGTAGATATTTCCATGTTTATACAGATAGCGGTGAAGATATTTCCATGTTTATACAGATAGCGGTGTAGATATTTCCATGTTTATACAGATAGCAGTGTAGATATTTCCATGTTTATAGAGATAGTGGTGTAGATAATTTCAATTTTATACAGATAGCAGTGTAGATATTTCCAAGTTCATACAGATAGCGGTGTAGATATTTCCACGTTTATAGAGATGGCGGTGTAGATATTTCCATGTTCATACAGATGGCGGTGTAGATATTTCCATGTTTTTAGAGATGGCGGTGTAGATATTTTCATGTTTACACCGATGGCGGTGGAGATATTTCCATGTTTACACAGATAGCGATGTAGACATTTCCATGTTTACACAGATAGCGGTGTGGATATTTCCATGTTTTTGCAGATAGCGGTGTAGATATTTCCATGTTTATACAGATAGCAGTGTGGATATTTCCATGTTTATACAGATAGTTGAGCAGATATTTCCATGTTTATACAGATAGCGGTGTAGATATTTCCATCTTAATACAGATGGCGGTGTAGATAGGTCCATGTTCGTACAGATGGCGGTGTAGATATTTCCATGTTCATACAGATGGCGGTGTAGATTTTTCGAAGTTTATAGAGATAGCGCTGTAGTTATTTCCATATTTATAGAGAAATCTCTGTAGATATTTCCATGTATATGCAGATAGCCGTGTAGATATTTCCATGTTCATGCAGATAGCAGTGTAGATATTTCCATGTTCATCCAGATGCCGGTGTAAATATATCCATGTTCGTACAGATGGCGGTGAAGATATTTCCATGTTCATACAGATGGCGGTGTAGATATTTCCGTGTTCATACAAATGGCGGTGTAGATATTTCCATGTTCATAGACATGACGGTGTAGATATTTCCATGTTTATACAGATAGCAATGTAGATATTTCCATGTTTATAGAGATAGCGGTGTAGATATTTCCATTGATGTACAGATAACTGTGTAGATATTTGCATGTTCGTACAGATAGCGGTGTAGATATTTCCATGTTCAAACAGATAGCTGTGTAGATATTTCCATGTTCATACAGATAGCGGTGTAGATATTTCCATGTTTTACAGATAGCGGTGTAGATATTTCCATGTTCATACAGATAGCGGAGTAGATATTTCCATGTTCATACAGTTAGCGATGTAGATATTTCCATGTTCATACAGATGGCGGTGTAGATATCTACATGTTCATACAGATGGCGGTGTAGATATTTCCATGTTCGTACGGATGGCGGTCTACATATTTCCATGTTTATAGAGATAGTGGTGTAGTTATTTCCAAGTTTATAGAGACAGCTTTGTAGATATTTCCATGTTTATACAGATAGCGGTGAAGATATTTCCATGATTATACAGATAGCGGTGTAGATATTTCCATGTTTATACAGACAGCAGTGTAGATATTTCCATGTTTATAGAGATAGTGGTGTAGATAATTTTAATTTTATACAGAGAGCAGTGTTGATATTTCCAAGTTCATACAGATAGCGGTGTAGATATTTCCACTTTTATAGAGATGGCGGTGTAGATATTTCCATGTTCATACAGATGGCGGTGTAGATATTTCCATGATTATAGAGATGGCGGTGTAGATATTTTCATGTTTACACAGATGGCGGTGTAGATATTTCCATGTTTACACAGATAGCGGTGTAGACATTTCCATGTTTTCACAGATAGCGGAGTGGATATTTCCATGTTTATGCAGATAGCGGTGTAGATATTTCCATGTTTATACAGATAGCGGTGCGGATATTTCCATGTTTTTACAGATAGTTGGGCAGATATTTCCATGTTTATACAGATAGCGGTGTAGATATTTCCATCTTAATACAGATGGCGGTGTAGATATGTCTATGTTCGTACAGATGGCGGTGTAGATATTTCGATGTTCATACAGATGGTGGTGTAGATATTTCAAAGTTTATAGAGATAGCCCTGTAGTTATTTCCATATTTATAGAGAAATCTGTGTAGATATTTCCATGTATATGCAGATAGCTGAGTAGATATTTCCATGTTCATGCAGATAGCGGTGTTGATATTTCCATGTTCATCCAGATTCCGGTGTAGATATATCCATGTTCATACAGATGCTGGTGTAGATATTTACATGTTTATAGAGATGGTGGTGTAGATATTTCCATGTTTATATAGAGGGCGGTTTAGATATTTCCATGTTCATACCGATGGCGGTGTATATATTTCCATGTTCATAGAGATGGCGGTGAAGATATTTCCATGTTCATACAGATGGCGGTGTAGATATTTCCATGTTCATACACATGGCGTTGTAGATATTTCCATGTTCATAGAGATGGTGGTGTAGATATTTCCATGTTCGTACGGATGGCAGTGTTGATATTTCCATGTTCGTACAGGTGGTGGTGTAGATATTTCCATGTTTATACAGATAGCAGTGTAGTTATTTCCATGTTTATAGAGATAGCAATGTAGATATTTCCATTGATATACAGATAGCTGTGTAGATATTTGCATGTTCATACAGATAGCGGTGTAGATATTTCCATGTTCGTACAGATAGAGGTGTAGATATTTCCATGTTCACACAGATAGCGGTGTAGATATTTCCACGTTCATACAGATAACGGTGTAGATATTTCCATGTTCATACAGTTAGCGGTGTAGATATTTCCATGTTCGTACAGATGGCGGAGTAGATATTTCCATGTTCATTAAGATGGCGGTGTAGATATTTCCATGTTTATGCAGATAGCAGTATAGATATTTCCATGTTTATACAGATGGTGGTGTAGATATTTCCATGATTGTAGAGATGGCGGTCTAGATATTTCCGTGTTTATAGAGATAGTGGTGTAGTTATTTCCAAGTTTATAGAGACAGCGTTGTAGATATTTCCATGTTTATACAGATAGCGGTGAAGGTATTTCCATGTTTATACAGATAGCGGTGTAGATATTTCCATGTTTATACAGGTAGCAGTGTAGATATTTCCATGTTTATAGAGATAGTTGTGTAGATAATTTCAATTTTATACAGATAGCAGTGTAGATATTTCCAAGTTCATACAGATAGCGGTGTAGATATTTCCACCTTTATAGAGATGGTGGTGTAGATATTTCCATGTTCATAAAGATGGCGGTGTAGATATTTCCATGTTTATAGAGATGGCGGTGTAGATATTTTCCAGTTTACACAGATGGCGGTGTAGATATTTCCATGTTTACACAGATAGCATTGTAGACATTTCCATGTTTACACAGATAGCGGTGTGGATATTTCCATGTTTATGCAGATAGCGGTGTAGATATTTCCATGTTTATACAGTTAGCGGTGCGGATATTTCAATGTTTATACAGATATTTGGGCAGATATTTCCATGTTTATACAGATAGCGGTGTAGATATTTCCATCTTAATACAGATGGCGGTGTGGATATGTCCATGTTGGTACAGATGGCGGTGTAGATATTTCCATGTTCATAAAGATGGCGGTGTTGATATTTCGAAGTTTATAGATATAGCGCTGTAGTTATTTCGATATTTATAGGGAAATCTCTGTAGATATTTCCATGTATATTCAGATAGCTGTGTAGATATTTCCATGTTCATGCAGATAGCGGTGTAGATATTTCCATGTTCATCCAGATGCCGGTGTAGATATATCCATGTTCATACAGATGGCAGTGAAGATATTTCCATGTTCATGCAGATGGCAGTGTAGATATTTCCATGTTCATACAGATGGCGGTGTAGATATTTCCATGTTCGTAGAGATGGCGGTGTAGATATTTCCATGTTCATATAGATGGCGGTGTAGATATTTCCATGTTTGTACAGATAGCAGTGTAGTTATTTCCATGTTTATAGAGATAGCAGTGTAGATATTTCCATTGATATACAGATAGCTGTGTAGATATTTGCATGTTCATACACATAGCGGTGTAGATATTTCCATGCTCATACAGATAGCGGTGTAGATATTTCCATGTTCATACAGATAGCGGTGCAGATATTTCCATGTTCATACAGATAGCGGTGTAGATATTTCCATGTTCATACAGATAGCGGTGTAGATATTTCCATGTTCATACAGTTAGCGGTGTAGATATTACCATGTTCATACAGATGGCGGTGTAGATATTTAAATGTTCATACAGATGGCGGTGTAGATATTTCCATGTTCGCACAGATGGCAGTGTAGATATTTCCATGTTCATACAGGTGGCGGTGTAGATATTTCCATGATTTACAGATAGCAGTGTAGTTATTTCCATGTTTATAGAGATAGCAGTGTAGATATTTCCATTTATATACAGATAGCTGTGTAGATATTTGCATGTTCATACAAATAGCTGTGTAGATATTTCCATGTTCGGACAGATAGCGGTGTAGATATTTCCATGTTCATACAGATAGCAGTGTAGATATTTCCATGTTCATAGAGATAACGGTGTAGATATTTCCATGTTCATACAGATAGCCTTGTAGATATTTCCATGTTCATACAGTTAGCGGTGTAGATATTTCCATGTTCATACAGATGGCGGTGTTGATAGTTCCATGTTCGTGCAGATGGCGGTGTAGATATTTCCATATTCATAGAGATGGCGGTGTAGATATTTCCATGTTTATGCAGATAGCGGTATAGGTATTTCCATGTTTATACAGATGGTGGTGTAGATATTTCCATGTTTATAGAGATGGCGGTCTAGATATTTCCATGTTTATAGAGATAGTGGTGTAGTTATTTCCAAGTTTATAGAGACAGCGTTGTAGATATTTCCATGTTTATACAGATAGCGGTGAAGATATTTCCATGTTTATACAGATAGCGGTGTAGATATTTCCATGTTTATACAGACAGCAGTGTAGATATTTCCATGTTTATAGAGATAGTGGTGTAGATAATTTCAATTTTATACAGAGAGCAGTGTTGATATTTCCAAATTCATACAGATAGCGGTGTAGATATTTCCACTTTTATAGAGATGGCGGTGTAGATATTTCCATGTTCATACAGATGGCGGTGTAGATATTTCCATGATTATAGAGATGGCGGTGTAGATATTTTCATGTTTACACAGATGGCGGTGTAGATATTTCCATGTTTACACAGATAGCGGTGTAGACATTTCCATGTTTACACAGATAGCGGAGTGGATATTTCCATGTTTATGCAGATAGCGGTGTAGATATTTCCATGTTTATACAGATAGCGGTGCGGATATTTCCATGTGTTTACAGATAGTTGGGCAGATATTTCCATGTTTATACAGATAGCGGTGTAGATATTTCCATCTTAATACAGATGGCGGTGTAGATATGTCTATGTTCGTACAGATGGCGGTGTAGATATTTCGATGTTCATACAGATGGTGGTGTAGATATTTCAAAGTTTATAGAGATAGCCCTGTAGTTATTTCCATATTTATAGAGAAATCTGTGTAGATATTTCCATGTATATGCAGATAGCTGAGTAGATATTTCCATGTTCATGCAGATAGCGGTGTTGATATTTCCATGTTCATCCAGATTCCGGTGTAGATATATCCATGTTCATACAGATGCTGGTGTAGATATTTACATGTTTATAGAGATGGTGGTGTAGATATTTCCATGTTTATATAGAGGGCGGTTTAGATATTTCCATGTTCATACCGATGGCGGTGTATATATTTCCATGTTCATAGAGATGGCGGTGAAGATATTTCCATGTTCATACAGATGGCGGTGTAGATATTTCCATGTTCATACACATGGCGTTGTAGATATTTCCATGTTCATAGAGATGGCGGTGTAGATATTTCCATGTTCGTACGGATGGCAGGGTTGATATTTCCATGTTCGTACAGGTGGTGGTGTAGATATTTCCATGTTTATACAGATAGCAGTGTAGTTATTTCCATGTTTATAGAGATAGCAATGTAGATATTTCCATTGATATACAGATAGCTGTGTAGATATTTGCATGTTCATACAGATAGCGGTGTAGATATTTCCATGTTCGTACAGATAGAGGTGTAGATATTTCCATGTTCACTCAGATAGCGGTGTAGATATTTCCACGTTCATACAGATAACGGTGTAGATATTTCCATGTTCATACAGTTAGCGGTGTAGATATTTCCATGTTCGTACAGATGGCGGAGTAGATATTTCCATGTTCATTAAGATGGCGGTGTAGATATTTCCATGTTTATGCAGATAGCAGTATAGATATTTCCATGTTTATACAGATGGTGGTGTAGATATTTCCATGTTTATAGAGATGGCGGTCTAGATATTTCCGTGTTTATAGAGATGGTGTTGTAGTTATTTCCAAGTTTATAGAGACAGCGTTGTAGATATTTCCATGTTTATACAGATAGCGGTGAAGGTATTTCCATGTTTATACAGATAGCGGTGTAGATATTTCCATGTTTATACAGGTAGCAGTGTAGATATTTCCATGTTTATAGAGATAGTTGTGTAGATAATTTCAATTTTATACAGATAGCAGTGTAGATATTTCCAAGTTCATACAGATAGCGGTGTAGATATTTCCACCTTTATAGAGATGGTGGTGTAGATATTTCCATGTTCATACAGATGGCGGTGTAGATATTTCCATGTTTATAGAGATGGCGGTGTAGATATTTTCCAGTTTACACAGATGGCGGTGTAGATATTTCCATGTTTACACAGATAGCATTGTAGACATTTCCATGTTTACACAGATAGCGGTGTGGATATTTCCATGTTTATGCAGATAGCGGTGTAGATATTTCCATGTTTATACAGATAGCGGTGCGGATATTTCCATGTTTTTACAGATATTTGGGCAGATATTTCCATGTTTATACAGATAGCGGTGTAGATATTTAAATCTTAATACAGATGGCGGTGTAGATATGTCTATGTTCGTACAGACGGCGGTGAAGATATTTCCATGTTCATACAGATGGTGGTGTAGATATTTCGAAGTTTATAGAGATAGCGCTGTAGTTATTTCCATATTTATAGAGAAATCTGTGTAGATATTTCCATGTATATGCAGATAGCTGTGTAGATATTTCCATGTTCATGCAGATAGCGGTGTAGATATTTCCATGTTCATCCAGATGCCGGTGTAGATATATCCATGTTCATACAGATGCTGGTGTAGATATTTACATGTTTATAGAGATGGTGGTGTAGATATTTCCATGTTTATATAGAGGGCGGTTTAGATATTTCCATGTTCATACCGATGGCGGTGTATATATTTCCATGTTCATAGAGATGGCGGTGAAGATATTTCCATGTTCATACAGATGGCGGTGTAGATATTTCCATGTTCATACACATGGCGGTGTAGATATTTCCATGTTCATAGAGATGGCCGTGTAGATATTTCCATGTTTATACAGATAGCAGTGTAGTTATTTCCATGTTTATAGAGATAGCAATGTAGATATTTCCATTGATATACAGATAGCTGTGTAGATATTTGCATTTTCACACAGATAGCGGTGTAGATATTTCCATGTTCATACAGATAACGGTGTAGATATTTCCATGTTCATACAGATAGCGGTGTAGATATTTCCATGTTCCTACAGTTAGCGGTGTAGATATTTCCATGTTCGTACAGATGGCGGTGTAGATATTTCCATGTTCATAGAGATGGCGGTGTAGATATTTCCATGTTCATGCAGATAGCAGTGTAGATATTTCCATGTTCATCCAGATGCCGGTGTAAATATATCCATGTTCGTACAGATGGCGGTGAAGATATTTCCATGTTCATACAGATGGCGGTGTAGATATTTCCGTGTTCATACAAATGGCGGTGTAGATATTTCCATGTTCATAGACATGACGGTGTAGATATTTCCATGTTTATACAGATAGCAATGTAGATATTTCCATGTTTATAGAGATAGCGGTGTAGATATTTCCATTGATGTACAGATAACTGTGTAGATATTTGCATGTTCGTACAGATAGCGGTGTAGATATTTCCATGTTCATACAGATAGCGGTGTAGATATTTCCATGTTTTACAGATAGCGGTGTAGATATTTCCATGTTCATACAGATAGCGGAGTAGATATTTCCATGTTCATACAGTTAGCGATGTAGATATTTCCATGTTCATACAGATGGCGGTGTAGATATCTACATGTTCATACAGATGGCGGTGTAGATATTTCCATGTTCGTACGGATGGCGGTCTACATATTTCCATGTTTATAGAGATAGTGGTGTAGTTATTTCCAAGTTTATAGAGACAGCTTTGTAGATATTTCCATGTTTATACAGATAGCGGTGAAGATATTTCCATGATTATACAGATAGCGGTGTAGATATTTCCATGTTTATACAGACAGCAGTGTAGATATTTCCATGTTTATAGAGATAGTGGTGTAGATAATTTTAATTTTATACAGAGAGCAGTGTTGATATTTCCAAGTTCATACAGATAGCGGTGTAGATATTTCCACTTTTATAGAGATGGCGGTGTAGATATTTCCATGTTCATACAGATGGCGGTGTAGATATTTCCATGATTATAGAGATGGCGGTGTAGATATTTTCATGTTTACACAGATGGCGGTGTAGATATTTCCATGTTTACACAGATAGCGGTGTAGACATTTCCATGTTCATCCAGATTCCGGTGTAGATATATCCATGTTCATACAGATGGCAGTGAAGATATTTCCATGTTCATGCAGATGGCAGTGTAGATATTTCCATGTTCATACAGATGGCGGTGTAGATATTTCAATGTTCGTAGAGATGGCGGTGTAGATATTTCCACGTTCATACAGATGGCGGTGTAGATATTTCCATGTTCATATAGATGATGGTGTAGATATTTCCATGTTTGTACAGATAGCAGTGTAGTTATTTCCATGTTTACAGAGATAGCAGTGTAGATATTTCCATTGATATACAGATAGCTGTGTAGATATTTGCATGTTCATACACATAGCGGTGTAGATATTTCCATGCTCATACAGATAGCGGTGTAGATATTTCCATGTTCATACAGATAGCGGTGCAGATATTTCCATGTTCATTCAGATAGCGGTGTAGATCTTACCATGTTCATACAGATAGCGGTGTAGATATTTCCATGTTCATACAGTTAGCGGTGTAGATATTTCCATGTTCATACAGATGGCGGTGTAGATATTTAAATGTTCATACAGATGGCGTTGTAGATATTTCCATGTTCGCACGGATGGCTGTGTAGATATTTCCATGTTCATACAGGTGGCGGTGTAGATATTTCCATGTTTATACAGATAGCAGTGTAGTTATTTCCATGTTTATAGAGATAGCAGTGTAGATATTTCCATTTGTATACAGATAGCTGTGTAGATATTTGCATCTTCATACAGATAGCTGTGTAGATATTTCCATGTTCGGACAGATAGCGGTGTAGATATTTCCATGTTCATACAGATAGCAGTGTAGATATTTCCATGTTCATAGAGATAACGGTGTAGATATTTCCATGTTCATACAGATAGCCTTGTAGATATTTCCATGTTCATACAGTTAGCTGTGTAGATATTTCCATGTTCATACAGATGGCGGTGTAGATATTTACATGTTCATACAGATGGCGGTGTAGATATTTCCATGTTCGTGCAGATGGCGGTGTAGATATTTCCATATTCATAGAGATGGCGGTGTAGATATTTCCATGTTTATGCAGATAGCGGTATAGATATTTCCATGTTTATAAAGATGGTGGTGTAGATATTTCCATGTTTATATAGATGGCGGTCTACATATTTCCATGTTTATAGAGATAGTGGTGTAGTTATTTCCAAGTTTATAGAGACAGCGTTGTAGATATTTCCATGTTTATACAGATAGCAGTGAAGATATTTCCATGATTATACAGATAGCGGTGTAGATATTTCCATGTTTATACAGACAGCAGTGTAGATATTTCCATGTTTATAGAGATAGTGGTGTAGATAACTTCAATTTTATACAGAGAGCAGTGTAGATATTTCCAAGTTCATACAGATAGCGGTGTAGATATTCCCACTTTTATAGAGATGGCGGTGTAGATATTTCCATGTTCATACAGATGGCGGTGTAGATATTTCCATGTTTATAGAGATGGCGGTGTAGATATTTTCATGTTTACACAGATGGTGGTGTAGATATTTCCATGTTTACACAGATAGCGGTGTAGGCATTTCCATGTTTACACAGATAGCGGTGTGGATATTTCCATGTTTATGCAGATAGCGGTGTAGATATTTCCATGTTTATACAGATAGCGGTGCGGATATTTCCATGTTTTTACAGATAGTTGGGCAGATATTTCCATGTTTATACAGATAGCGGTGAAGGTATTTCCATGTTTATACAGATAGCGGTGTAGATATTTCCATGTTTATACAGATAGCAGTGTAGATATTTCCATGTTTATAGAGATAGTTGTGTAGATAATTTCAATTTTATACAGATAGCAGTGTAGATATTTCCAAGTTCATACAGATAGCGGTGTAGATATTTCCACCTTTATAGAGATGGTGGTGTAGGTATTTCCATGTTCATACAGATGGCGGTGTAGATATTTCCATGTTTATAGAGATGGCGGTGTAGATATTTTCCTGTTTACACAGATGGCGGTGGAGATATTTCCATGTTTACACAGATAGCGTTGTAGACATTTCCATGTTTACACACATAGCGGTGTGGATATTTCCATGTTTATGCAGATAGCGGTGTAGATATTTCCATGTTTATACAGATAGCGGTGCGGATATTTCCATGTTTTTACAGATATTTGGGCAGATATTTCCATGTTTATACAGATAGCGGTGTAGATATTTAAATCTTAATACAGATGGCGGTGTAGATATGTCTATGTTCGTACAGATGGCGGTGTAGATATTTCCATGTTCATACACATGGTGGTGTAGATATTTCGAAGTTTATAGAGATAGCGCTGTAGTTATTTCCATATTTATAGAGAAATCTGTGTAGATATTTCCATGTATATGCAGATAGCTGTGTAGATATTTCCATGTTCATGCAGATAGCGGTGTAGATATTTCCATGTTCATCCAGATGCCGGTGTAGATATATCCATGTTCATACAGATGCTGGTGTAGATATTTACATGTTTATAGAGATGGTGGTGTAGATATTTCCATGTTTATATAGAGGGCGGTTTAGATATTTCCATGTTCTTACCGATAGCGTTGTATATATTTCCATGTTCATAGAGATGGCGGTGAAGATATTTCCATGTTCATACAGATGGCGGTGTAGATATTTCCATGTTCATACACATGGCGGTGTAGATATTTCCATGTTCATAGAGATGGCCGTGTAGATATTTCCATGTTTATACAGATAGCAGTGTAGTTATTTCCATTTTTATAGGGATAGCAATGTAGATATTTCCATTGATATACAGATAGCTGTGTAGATATTTGCATTTTCACACAGATAGCGGTGTAGATATTTCCATGTTCATACAGATAACGGTGTAGATATTTCCATGTTCATACAGATAGCGGTGTAGATATTTCCATCTTCCTACAGTTAGCGGTGTAGATATTTCCATGTTCGTACAGATGGCGGTGTAGATATTTCCATGTTCATAGAGATGGCGGTGTAGATATTTCCATGTTCATACAAATGGCGGTGTAGATATTTCCATGTTCATAGAGATGGCGGTGTAGATATTTCCATGTTTATACAGATAGCAGTTTAGTTATTTCCATGTTTATAGAGATAGCAGTGTAGATATTTCCATTGATATACAGATAGCTGTGTAGATATTTGCATGTTCATACACATGTCGATGTAGATATTTCCATGTTAATACAGATAGTGGTGTAGATATTTCCATGTTCATACAGTTAGCGGTGTAGATATTTCCATGTTCATACATATGGCGGTGTAGATATTTCCATGTTCATACAGATAGTGGTGTAGATATTTCCATGTTTTACAGATAGCGGTGTAGATATTTCCATGTTCATACAGATAGCGGGGTAGATATTTCCATGTTTATACAGATAGCGGTGTAGATATTTCCATTGTTATACAGATGGCTGTGTAGATATTTGCATGTTCATACAGATAGGGGTGTAGATATTTCCATGTTCATACACATAGCGGTGTAGATGTTTCCATGTTCATACAGATAACGGTGTAGATATTTCCAAGATCATGCAGACAGCGGTGTAGATATTTCCATGTTCACAAAGATAGCGGTGTAGATATTTCCATGTTCATACAGTTAGCGGTGTAGATACTCCATATTCATGCAGATAGGGGTGTAGATATTTCCATGTTCATACAGATAGCGGTGTAGATATTTCCATGTTTTTAGAGATGGCGGTGTAGGTATTTTCATGTTTACACCGATGGCGGTGGAGATATTTCCATGTTTACACAGATAGCGTTGTAAACATTTCCGTGTTTACACAGATAGCGGTGTGGATATTTCCATGTTTATGCAGATAGCGGTGTAGATATTTCCATGTTTATACAGTTAGCGGTGCGGATATTTCCATGTTTATACAGATATTTGGGCAGATATTTCCATGTTTATACAGATAGCGGTGTAGATATTTCCATCTTAATACAGATGGCGGTGTGGATATGTCCATGTTCGTACAGATGGCAGTGTAGGTATTTCCATGTTCATAAAGATGGCGGTGTAGATATTTCGAAGTTTATAGATATAGCGCTGTAGTTATTTCCATATTTATAGGGAAATCTCTGTAGATATTTCCATGTATATGCAGATAGCTGTGTAGATATTTCCATGTTCATGCAGATAGCGGTGTAGATATTTCCATGTTCATCCAGATGCCGGTGTAGATATATCCATGTTCATACAGATGGCAGTGAAGATATTTCCATGTTCATGCAGATGGCAGTGTAGATATTTCCATGTTCATACAGATGGCGGTGTAGATATTTCAATGTTCGTAGAGATGGCGGTGTAGATATTTCCACGTTCATACAGATGGCGGTGTAGATATTTCCATGTTCATATAGATGATGGTGTAGATATTTCCATGTTTGTACAGATAGCAGTGTAGTTATTTCCATGTTTACAGAGATAGCAGTGTAGATATTTCCATTGATATACAGATAGCTGTGTAGATATTTGCATGTTCATACACATAGCGGTGTAGATATTTCCATGCTCATACAGATAGCGGTGTAGATATTTCCATGTTCATACAGATAGCGGTGCAGATATTTCCATGTTCATTCAGATAGCGGTGTAGATCTTACCATGTTCATACAGATAGCGGTGTAGATATTTCCATGTTCATACAGTTAGCGGTGTAGATATTTCCATGTTCATACAGATGGCGGTGTAGATATTTAAATGTTCATACAGATGGCGTTGTAGATATTTCCATGTTCGCACGGATGGCTGTGTAGATATTTCCATGTTCATACAGGTGGCGGTGTAGATATTTCCATGTTTATACAGATAGCAGTGTAGTTATTTCCATGTTTATAGAGATAGCAGTGTAGATATTTCCATTTGTATACAGATAGCTGTGTAGATATTTGCATCTTCATACAGATAGCTGTGTAGATATTTCCATGTTCGGACAGATAGCGGTGTAGATATTTCCATGTTCATACAGATAGCAGTGTAGATATTTCCATGTTCATAGAGATAACGGTGTAGATATTTCCATGTTCATACAGATAGCCTTGTAGATATTTCCATGTTCATACAGTTAGCTGTGTAGATATTTCCATGTTCATACAGATGGCGGTGTAGATATTTACATGTTCATACAGATGGCGGTGTAGATATTTCCATGTTCGTGCAGATGGCGGTGTAGATATTTCCATATTCATAGAGATGGCGGTGTAGATATTTCCATGTTTATGCAGATAGCGGTATAGATATTTCCATGTTTATAAAGATGGTGGTGTAGATATTTCCATGTTTATATAGATGGCGGTCTACATATTTCCATGTTTATAGAGATAGTGGTGTAGTTATTTCCAAGTTTATAGAGACAGCGTTGTAGATATTTCCATGTTTATACAGATAGCAGTGAAGATATTTCCATGATTATACAGATAGCGGTGTAGATATTTCCATGTTTATACAGACAGCAGTGTAGATATTTCCATGTTTATAGAGATAGTGGTGTAGATAACTTCAATTTTATACAGAGAGCAGTGTAGATATTTCCAAGTTCATACAGATAGCGGTGTAGATATTTCCACTTTTATAGAGATGGCGGTGTAGATATTTCCATGTTCATACAGATGGCGGTGTAGATATTTCCATGTTTATAGAGATGGCGGTGTAGATATTTTCATGTTTACACAGATGGTGGTGTAGATATTTCCATGTTTACACAGATAGCGGTGTAGACATTTCCATGTTTACACAGATAGCGGTGTGGATATTTCCATGTTTATGCAGATAGCGGTGTAGATATTTCCATGTTTATACAGATAGCGGTGCGGATATTTCCAAGTTTTTACAGATAGTTGGGCAGATATTTCCATGTTTATACAGATAGCGGTGAAGGTATTTCCATGTTTATACAGATAGCGGTGTAGATATTTCCATGTTTATACAGATAGCAGTGTAGATATTTCCATGTTTATAGAGATAGTTGTGTAGATAATTTCAATTTTATACAGATAGCAGTGTAGATATTTCCAAGTTCATACAGATAGCGGTGTAGATATTTCCACCTTTATAGAGATGGTGGTGTAGATATTTCCATGTTCATACAGATGGCGGTGTAGATATTTCCATGTTTATAGAGATGGCGGTGTAGATATTTTCCTGTTTACACAGATGGCGGTGGAGATATTTCCATGTTTACACAGATAGCGTTGTAGACATTTCCATGTTTACACACATAGCGGTGTGGATATTTCCATGTTTATGCAGATAGCGGTGTAGATATTTCCATGTTTATACAGATAGCGGTGCGGATATTTCCATGTTTTTACAGATATTTGGGCAGATATTTCCATGTTTATACAGATAGCGGTGTAGATATTTAAATCTTAATACAGATGGCGGTGTAGATATGTCTATGTTCGTACAGATGGCGGTGTAGATATTTCCATGTTCATACAGATGGTGGTGTAGATATTTCGAAGTTTATAGAGATAGCGCTGTAGTTATTTCCATATTTATAGAGAAATCTGTGTAGATATTTCCATGTATATGCAGATAGCTGTGTAGATATTTCCATGTTCATGCAGATAGCGGTGTAGATATTTCCATGTTCATCCAGATGCCGGTGCAGATATATCCATGTTCATACAGATGCTGGTGTAGATATTTACATGTTTATAGAGATGGTGGTGTAGATATTTCCATGTTTATATAGAGGGCGGTTTAGATATTTCCATGTTCTTACCGATGGCGTTGTATATATTTCCATGTTCATAGAGATGGCGGTGAAGATATTTCCATGTTCATACAGATGGCGGTGTAGATATTTCCATGTTCATACACATGGCGGTGTAGATATTTCCATGTTCATAGAGATGGCGGTGTAGATATTTCCATGTTTATACAGATAGCAGTGTAGTTATTTCCATTTTTATAGGGATAGCAATGTAGATATTTCCATTGATATACAGATAGCTGTGTAGATATTTGCATTTTCACACAGATAGCGGTGTAGATATTTCCATGTTCATACAGATAACGGTGTAGATATTTCCATGTTCATACAGATAGCGGTGTAGATATTTCCATCTTCCTACAGTTAGCGGTGTAGATATTTCCATGTTCGTACAGATGGCGGTGTAGATATTTCCATGTTCATAGAGATGGCGGTGTAGATATTTCCATGTTCATACAAATGGCGGTGTAGATATTTCCATGTTCATAGAGATGGCGGTGTAGATATTTCCATGTTTATACAGATAGCAGTTTAGTTATTTCCATGTTTATAGAGATAGCAGTGTAGATATTTCCATTGATATACAGATAGCTGTGTAGATATTTGCATGTTCATACACATGTCGATGTAGATATTTCCATGTTAATACAGATAGTGGTGTAGATATTTCCATGTTCATACAGTTAGCGGTGTAGATATTTCCATGTTCATACATATGGCGGTGTAGATATTTCCATGTTCATACAGATAGTGGTGTAGATATTTCCATGTTTTACAGATAGCGGTGTAGATATTTCCATGTTCATACAGATAGCGGGGTAGATATTTCCATCTTCATACAGTTAGCGGTGTAGATATTTCCATGTTCATACAGAAGGCGGTGTAGATATTTACATGTTCATACAGATGGCGGTGTAGATATTTCCATGTTCGTACGGAGGGCAGTGTAGATATTTCCATGTTCATACAGGTGGCGGTGTAGATATTTCCATGTTTATACAGATAGCAGTGTAGTTATTTCCATGTTTATACAGATAGCGGTGTAGATATTTCCATTGTTATACAGATATCTGTGTAGATATTTGCATGTTCATACAGATAGCGGTGTCGATATTTCCATGTTCATACACATAGCGGTGTAGATGTTTCCATGTTCATACAGATAACGGTGTAGATATTTCCAAGATCATGCAGACAGCGGTGTAGATATTTCCATGTTCACAAAGATAGCGGTGTAGATATTTCCATGTTCATGCAGTTAGCGGTGTAGATATTTCCATGTTCATGCAGATAGGGGTGTAGATATTTCCATGTTCATACAGATAGCGGTGTAGATATTTCCATGTTTTCAGAGATGGCGGTGTAGGTATTTTCATGTTTACACCGATGGCGGTGGAGATATTTCCATGTTCGTAGAGATGGCTGTGTAGATATTTCCATGTTCATACAGATGGCAGTGTAGATATTTCCATGTTCATATAGATGACGGTGTAGATATTTCCATGTTTGTACAGATAGCAGTGTAGTTATTTCCATGTTTACAGAGATAGCAGTGTAGATATTTCCATTGATATACATATAGCTGTGTAGATATTTGCATGTTCATACACATAGCGGTGTAGATATTTCCATGCTCATACAGATAGCGGTGTAGATATTTCCATGTTCATACAGATAGCGGTGCAGATATTTCCATGTTCATACAGATAGCGGTGTAGATCTTTCCATGTTCATACATATAGCGGTGTAGATATTTCCATGTTCATACAGTTAGCGGTGTAGATATTTCCATGTTCATACACATGGCGGTGTAGATATTTAAATGTTCATACAGATGGCGGTGTAGATATTTCCATGTTCGCACGGATGGCAGTGTAGATATTTCCATGTTCATACAGGTGGCGGTGTAGATATTTCCATGTTTATACAGATAGCAGTATAGTTATTTCCATGTTTATAGAGATAGCAGTGTAGATATTTCCATTTGTATACAGATAGCTGTGTAGATATTTGCATCTTCATACAGATAGCTGTGTAGATATTTCCATGTTCGGACGGATAGCGGTGTAGATATTTCCATGTTCATACAGATAGCAGTGTAGATATTTCCATGTTCATAGAGATAACGGTGTAGATATTTCCATGTTCATACAGATAGCCTTGTAGATATTTCCATGTTCATACAGTTAGCTGTGTAGATATTTCCATGTTCATACAGATGGCGGTGTAGATATTTACATGTTCATACAGATGGCGGTGTAGATATTTCCATGTTCGTGCAGATGGCGGTGTAGATATTTCCATATTCATAGAGATGGCGGTGTAGATATTTCCATGTTTATGCAGATAGCGGTATAGATATTTCCATGTTTATAAAGATGGTGGTGTAGATATTTCCATGTTTATAGAGATGGCGGTCTAGATATTTCCATGTTTATAGAGATAGTGGTGTAGTTATTTCCAAGTTTATAGAGACAGCGTTGTAGATATTTCCATGTTTATACAGATAGCGGTGAAGATATTTCCATGTTTATACAGATAGCGGTGTAGATATTTCCATGTTTATACAGACAGCAGTGTGGATATTTCCATGTTTATAGAGATAGTGGTGTAGATAATTTCAATTTTATAAAGAGAGCAGTGTAGATATTTCCAAGTTCATACAGATAGCGGTGTAGATATTTCCACTTTTATAGAGATGGCGGTGTAGATATTTCCATGTTCATACAGATGGCGGTGTAGGTATTTCCATGTTTATAGAGATGGCGGTGTAGATATTTTCATGTTTACACAGATGGCGGTGTAGATATTTCCATGTTTACACAGATAGCGTTGTAGACATTTCCATGTTTATGCAGATAGCATTGTAGACATTTCCATGTTTACACAGATAGCGGTGTGGATATTTCCATGTTTATGCAGATAGCGATGTAGATATTTCCATGTTTATTCAGATAGCGGTGCGGATATTTCCATGTTTTTACAGATATTTGGGCAGATATTTCCATGTTTATACAGATAGCGGTGTAGATATTTAAATCTTAATACAGATGGCGGTGTAGATATGTCTATGTTCGTACAGATGGCGGTGTAGATATTTCCATGTTCATACAGATGGTGGTGTAGATATTTCGAAGTTTATAGAGATAGCGCTGTAGTTATTCCCATATTTATAGAGAAATCTGTGTAGATAATTCCATGTATATGCAGATAGCTGTGTAGATATCTCCATGTTCATGCAGATAGCGGTGTAGATATTTCCATGTTCATCCAGATGCCGGTGTAGATATATCCATGTTCATACAGATGCTGGTGTAGATATTTACATGTTTATAGAGATTGTGGAGTAGATATTTCCATGTTTATATAGAGGGCGGTTTAGATATTTCCATGTTCATACCGATGGCGGTGTATATATTTCCATGTTCATAGAGATGGCGGTGAAGATATTTCCATGTTCATACAGATGACGGTGTAGATATTTCCATGTTCATACACATGGCGGTGTAGATATTTCCATGTTCATAGAGATGGCGGTGTAGATATTTCCATGTTTATACAGATAGCAGTGTAGTTATTTCCATGTTTATAGAGATAGCAATGTAGATATTTCCATTGATATACAGATAGCTGTGTAGATATTTGCATTTTCACACAGATAGCGGTGTAGATATTTCCATGTTCATACAGATAACGGTGTAGATATTTCCATGTTCATACAGATAGCGGTGTAGATATTTCCATCTTCCTACAGTTAGCGGTGTAGATATTTCCATGTTCGTACAGATGGCGGTGTAGATATTTCCATGTTCATAGAGATGGCGGTGTAGATATTTCCATGTTCATACAAATGGCGGTGTAGATATTTCCATGTTCATAGAGATGGCGGTGTAGATATTTCCATGTTTATACAGATAGCAGTTTAGTTATTTCCATGTTTATAGAGATAGCAGTGTAGATATTTCCATTGATATACAGATAGCTGTGTAGATATTTGCATGTTCATACACATAGCGATGTAGATATTTCCATGTTCATACAGTTAGCGGTGTAGATATTTCCATGTTCATACATATGGCGGTGTAGATATTTCCATGTTCATACAGATAGCGGTGTAGATATTTCCATGTTTTTACAGATAGCGGTGTAGATATTTCCATGTTCATACAGATAGCGGGGTAGATATTTCCATCTTCATACAGTTAGCGGTGTAGATATTTCCATGTTCATACAGATGGCGGTGTAGATATTTACATGTTCATACAGATGGCGGTGTAGGTATTTCCATGTTCTTACGGATGGCAGTGTAGATATTTCCATGTTCATACAGGTGGCGGTGTAGATATTTCCATGTTTATACAGATAGCAGTGTAGTTATTTCCATGTTTATACAGATAGCGGTGTAGATATTTCCATTGTTATACAGATAGCAGTGTAGTTATTTCCATGTTTATACAGATAGCGGTGTAGGTATTTCCATTGTTATACAGATAGCTGTGTAGATATTTGCATGTTCATACACATAGCGGTGTAGATGTTTCCATGTTCATACAGATAACGGTGTAGATATTTCCAAGATCATGCAGACAGCGGTGTAGATATTTCCATGTTCACAAAGATAGCGGTGTAGATATTTCCATGTTCATACAGTTAGCGGTGTAGATATTTCTATGTTCATGCAGATAGGGGTGTAGATATTTCCATGTTCATACAGATAGCGGTGTAGATATTTCCATGTTTTTAGAGATGGCGGTGTAGGTATTTTCATGTTTACACCGATGGCGGTGGAGATATTTCCATGTTTACACAGATAGCGTTGTAGACATTTCCATGTTTACACAGATAGCGGTGTGGATATTTCCATGTTTATGCAGATAGCGGTGTAGATATTTCCATGTTTATACAGTTAGCGGTGCGGATATTTCCATGTTTATACAGATATTTGGGCAGATATTTCCATGTTTATACAGATAGCGGTGTAGATATTTCCATCTTTATACAGATGGTGGTGTGGATATGTCCATGTTCGTACAGATGGCGGTGTAGATTTTTCCATGTTCATAAAGATGGCGGTGTAGATATTTCGAAGTTTATAGATATAGCGCTGTAGTTATTTCCATATTTATAGGGAAATCTCTGTAGATATTTCCATGTATATGCAGAGAGCTGTGTAGATATTTCCATGTTCATGCAGATAGCGGAGTAGATATTTCCATGTTCATCCAGATTCCGGTGTAGATATATCCATGTTCATACAGATGGCAGTGAAGATATTTCCATGTTCATGCAGATGGCAGTGTAGATATTTCCATGTTCATACAGATGGCGGTGTAGATATTTCCATGTTCGTAGAGATGGCTGTGTAGATATTTCCATGTTCATACAGATGGCGGTGTAGATATTTCCATGTTCATATAGATGACGGTGTAGATATTTCCATGTTTGTACAGATAGCAGTGTAGTTATTTCCATGTTTACAGAGATAGCAGTGTAGATATTTCCATTGATATACAGATAGCTGTGTAGATATTTGCATGTTCATACACATAGCGGTGTAGATATTTCCATGCTCATACAGATAGCGGTGTAGATATTTCCATGTTCATACAGATAGCGGTGCAGATATTTCCATGTTCATACAGATAGCGGTGTAGATCTTTCCATGTTCATACAGATAGCGGTGTAGATATTTCCATGTTCATACAGTTAGCGGTGTAGATATTTCCATGTTCATACAGATGGCGGTGTAGATATTTAAATGTTCATACAGATGGCGGTGTAGATATTTCCATGTTCACACGGATGGCAGTGTAGATATTTCCATGTTCATACAGGTGGCGGTGTAGATATTTCCATGTTTATACAGATAGCAGTGTAGTTATTTCCATGTTTATAGAGATAGCAGTGTAGATATTTCCATTTGTATACAGATAGCTGTGTAGATATTTGCATCTTCATACAGATAGCTGTATAGATATTTCCATGTTCGGACAGATAGCGGTGTAGATATTTCCATGTTCATACAGATAGCAGTGTAGATATTTCCATGTTCATAGAGATAACGGTGTAGATATTTCCATGTTCATACAGATAGCCTTGTAGATATTTCCATGTTCATACAGTTAGCTGTGTAGGTATTTCCATGTTCATACAGATGGCGGTGTAGATATTTACATGTTCATACAGATGGCGGTGTAGATATTTCCATGTTCGTGCAGATGGCGGTGTAGATATTTCCATATTCATAGAGATGGCGGTGTAGATATTTCCATGTTTATGCAGATAGCGGTATAGATATTTCCATGTTTATAAAGATGGTGGTGTAGATATTTCCATGTTTATAGAGATGGCGGTCTAGATATTTCCATGTTTATAGAGATAGTGGTGTAGTTATTTCCAAGTTTATAGAGACAGCGTTGTAGATATTTCCATGTTTATACAGATAGCGGTGAAGGTATTTAAATGTTTATACAGATAGCGGTGTAGATATTTCCATGTTTATACAGGTAGCAGTGAAGATATTTCCATGTTTATAGAGATAGTTGTGTAGATAATTTCAATTTTATACAGATAGCAGTGTAGATATTTCCAAGTTCATACAGATAGCGGTGTAGATATTTCCACCTTTATAGAGATGGTGGTGTAGATATTTCCATGTTCATACAGATGGCGGTGTAGATATTTCCATGTTTATAGAGATGGCGGTGTAGATATTTTCCAGTTTACACAGATGGAGGTGTAGATATTTCCATGTTTACACAGATAGCATTGTAGACATTTCCATGTTTACACAGATAGCGGTGTGGATATTTCCATGTTTATGCAGATAGCGGTGTAGATATTTCCATGTTTATACAGTTAGCGGTGCGGATATTTCAATGTTTATACAGATATTTGGGCAGATATTTCCATGTTTATACAGATAGCGGTGTAGATATTTCCATCTTAATACAGATGGCGGTGTGGATATGTCCATGTTGGTACAGATGGCGGTGTAGATATTTCCATGTTCATAAAGATGGCGGTGTTGATATTTCGAAGTTTATAGATATAGCGCTGTAGTTATTTCGATATTTATAGGGAAATCTCTGTAGATATTTCCATGTATATTCAGATAGCTGTGTAGATATTTCCATGTTCGTGCAGATAGCGGTGTAGATATTTCCATGTTCATCCAGATGCCGGTGTAGATATATCCATGTTCATACAGATGGCAGTGAAGATATTTCCATGTTCATGCAGGTGGCAGTGTAGATATTTCCATGTTCATACAGATGGCGGTGTAGATATTTCCATGTTCGTAGAGATGGCGGTGTAGATATTTCCATGTTCATATAGATGGCGGTGTAGATATTTCCATGTTTGTACAGATAGCAGTGTAGTTATTTCCATGTTTATAGAGATAGCAGTGTAGATATTTCCATTGATATACAGATAGCTGTGTAGATATTTGCATGTTCATACACATAGCGGTGTAGATATTTCCATGCTCATACAGATAGCGGTGTAGATATTTCCATGTTCATACAGATAGCGGTGCAGATATTTCCATGTTCATACAGATAGCGGTGTAGATATTTCCATGTTCATACAGATAGCGGTGTAGATATTTCCATGTTCATACAGTTAGCGGTGTAGATATTTCCATGTTCATACAGATGGCGGTGTAGATATTTAAATGTTCATACAGATGGCGGTGTAGATATTTCCATGTTCGCAGAGATGGCAGTGTAGATATTTCCATGTTCATACAGGTGGCGGTGTAGATATTTCCATGATTTACAGATAGCAGTGTAGTTATTTCCATGTTTATAGAGATTGCAGTGTAGATATTTCCATTTATATACAGATAGCTGTGTAGATATTTGCATGTTCATACAAATAGCTGTGTAGATATTTCCATGTTCGGACAGATAGCGCTGTAGATATTTCCATGTTCATACAGATAGCAGTGTAGATATTTCCATGTTCATAGAGATAACGGTGTAGATATTTCCATGTTCATACAGATAGCCTTGTAGATATTTCCATGTTCATACAGTTAGCGGTGTAGATATTTCCATGTTCATACAGATGGCGGTGTAGATATTTCCATGTTCGTGCAGATGGCGGTGTAGATATTTCCATATTCATAGAGATGGCGGTGTAGATATTTCCATGTTTATGCAGATAGCGGTATAGGTATTTCCATGTTTATACAGATGGTGGTGTAGATATTTCCATGTTTATAGAGATGGCGGTCTAGATATTTCCATGTTTATAGAGATAGTGGTGTAGTTATTTCCAAGTTTATAGAGACAGCTTTGTAGATATTTCCATGTTTATACAGATAGCGGTGAAGATATTTCCATGTTTATACAGATAGCGGTGTAGATATTTCCATGTTTATACAGACAGCAGTGTAGATATTTCCATGTTTATAGAGATAGTGGTGTAGATAATTTCAATTTTATACAGAGAGCAGTGTTGATATTTCCAAGTTCATACAGATAGTGGTGTAGATATTTCCACTTTTATAGAGATGGCGGTGTAGATATTTCCATGTTCATACAGATGGCGGTGTAGATATTTCCATGATTATAGAGATGGCGGTGTAGATATTTTCATGTTTACACAGATGGCGGTGTAGATATTTCCATGTTTACACAGATAGCGGTGTAGACATTTCCATGTTTACACAGATAGCGGAGTGGATATTTCCATGTTTATGCAGATAGCGGTGTAGATATTTCCATGTTTATACAGATAGCGGTGCGGATATTTCCATGTGTTTACAGATAGTTGGGCAGATATTTCCATGTTTATGCAGATAGCGGTGTAGATATTTCCATCTTAATACAGATGGCGGTGTAGATATGTCCATGTTCATACAGATGGCGGTGTAGATATTTCGAAGTTTATACATATAGCGCTGTAGTTATTTCCATATTTATTGAGAAATCGTTGTAGATATTTCCATGTATATTCAGATAGCTGTGTAGATATTTCCATGTTCATGCAGATAGCGGTGTAGATATTTCCATGTTCATCCAGATTCCGGTGTAGATATATCCATGTTCATACAGATGATGGTGTAGATATTTACATGTTTATAGAGATGGTGGTGTAGATATTTCCATGTTTATATAGAGGGCGGTTTAGATATTTCCATGTTCATACCGATGGCGGTGTATATATTTCCATGTTCATAGAGATGGCGGTGAAGATATTTCCATGTTCATACAGATGGCGGTGTAGATATTTCCATGTTCATACACATGGCGTTGTAGATATTTCCATGTTCATAGAGATGGCGGTGTAGATATTTCCATGTTCGTACGGATGGCAGTGTTGATATTTCCATGTTCGTACAGGTGGTGGTGTAGATATTTCCATGTTTATACAGATAGCAGTGTAGTTATTTCCATGTTTATAGAGATAGCAATGTAGATATTTCCATTGATATACAGATAGCTGTGTAGATATTTGCATGTTCATACAGATAGCGGTGTAGATATTTCCGTGTTCGTACAGATAGAGGTGTAGATATTTCCATGTTCACACAGATAGCGGTGTAGATATTTCCACGTTCATACAGATAACGGTGTAGATATTTCCATGTTCATACAGTTAGCGGTGTAGATATTTCCATGTTCGTACAGATGGCGGAGTAGATATTTCCATGTTCATTAAGATGGCGGTGTAGATATTTCCATGTTTATGCAGATAGCCGTATAGATATTTCCATGTTTATACAGATGGTGGTGTAGATATTTCCATGTTTATAGAGATGGCGGTCTAGATATTTCCGTGTTTATAGAGATAGTGTTGTAGTTATTTCCAAGTTTATAGAGACAGCGTTGTAGATATTTCCATGTTTATACAGATAGCGGTGAAGGTATTTCCATGTTTATACAGATAGCGGTGTAGATATTTCCATGTTTATACAGGTAGCAGTGTAGATATTTCCATGTTTATAGAGATAGTTGTGTAGATAATTTCAATTTTATACAGATAGCAGTGTAGATATTTCCAAGTTCATACAGATAGCGGTGTAGATATTTCCACCTTTATAGAGATGGTGGTGTAGATATTTCCATGTTCATACAGATGGCGGTGTAGATATTTCCATGTTTATAGAGATGGCGGTGTAGATATTTTCCAGTTTACACAGATGGCGGTGTAGATATTTCCATGTTTACACAGATAGCATTGTAGACATTTCCATGTTTACACAGATAGCGGTGTGGATATTTCCATGTTTATGCAGATAGCGGTGTAGATATTTCCATGTTTATACAGATAGCGGTGCGGATATTTCCATGTTTTTACAGATATTTGGGCAGATATTTCCATGTTTATACAGATAGCGGTGTAGATATTTAAATCTTAATACAGATGGCGGTGTAGATATGTCTATGTTCGTACAGATGGCGGTGAAGATATTTCCATGTTCATACAGATGGTGGTGTAGATATTTCGAAGTTTATAGAGATAGCGCTGTAGTTATTTCCATATTTATAGAGAAATCTGTGTAGATATTTCCATGTATATGCAGATAGCTGTGTAGATATTTCCATGTTCATGCAGATAGCGGTGTAGATATTTCCATGTTCATCCAGATGCCGGTGTAGATATATCCATGTTCATACAGATGCTGGTGTAGATATTTACATGTTTATAGAGATGGTGGTGTAGATATTTCCATGTTTATATAGAGGGCGGTTTAGATATTTCCATGTTCATACCGATGGCGGTGTATATATTTCCATGTTCATAGAGATGGCGGTGAAGATATTTCCATGTTCATACAGATGGCGGTGTAGATATTTCCATGTTCATACACATGGCGGTGTAGATATTTCCATGTTCATAGAGATGGCCGTGTAGATATTTCCATGTTTATACAGAGAGCAGTGTAGTTATTTCCATGTTTATAGAGATAGCAATGTAGATATTTCCACTGATATACAGATAGCTGTGTAGATATTTGCATTTTCACACAGATAGCGGTGTAGATATTTCCATGTTCATACAGATAACGGTGTAGATATTTCCATGTTCATACAGATAGCGGTGTAGATATTTCCATGTTCCTACAGTTAGCGGTGTAGATATTTCCATGTTCGTACAGATGGCGGTGTAGATATTTCCATGTTCATAGAGATGGCGGTGTAGATATTTCCATGTTCGTACACATGGCGGTGTAGATATTTCCATGTTCATAGAGATGGCGGTGTAGATATTTGCATGTTTATACAGATAGCAGTTTTGTTATTTCCATGTTTATAGAGATAGCAGTGTAGATATTTCCATTGATATACAGATAGCTGTGTAGATATTTGCATGTTCATACACATAGCGATGTAGATATTTCCATGTTAATACAGATAGTGGTGTAGATATTTCCATGTTCATACAGTTAGCGGTGTAGATATTTCCATGTTCATACATTTGGCGGTGTAGATATTTCCATGTTCATACAGATAGCGGTGTAGATATTTCCATGTTTTACAGATAGCGGTGTAGATATTTCCATGTTCATACAGATAGCGGGGTAGATATTTCCATCTTCATACAGTTAGCGGTGTAGATATTTCCATGTTCATACAGATGGCTGTGTAGATATTTACATGTTCATACAGATGGCGGTGTAGATATTTCCATGTTCTTACGGATGGCAGTGTAGATATTTCCATGTTCATACAGGTGGCGGTGTAGATATTTCCATGTTTATACAGATAGCAGTGTAGTTATTTCCATGTTTATATAGATAGCGGTGTAGATATTTCCATTGTTATACAGATAGCTGTGTAGATATTTGCATGTTCATACAGATAGCGGTGTCGATATTTCCATGTTCATACACATAGCGGTGTAGATGTTTCCATGTTCATACAGATAACGGTGTAGATATTTCCAAGATCATGCAGACAGCGGTGTAGATATTTCCATGTTCACAAAGATAGCAGTGTAGATATTTCCATGTTCATACAGTTAGCGGTGTAGATATTTCCATGTTCATGCAGATAGGGGTGTAGATATTTCCATGTTCATACAGATAGCGGTGTAGATATTTCCATGTTTTTAGAGATGGCGGTGTAGGTATTTTCATGTTTACACCGATGGCGGTGGAGATATTTCCATGTTTACACAGATAGCGTTGTAGACATTTCCATGTTTACACAGATAGCGGTGTGGATATTTCCATGTTTATGCAGACAGCGGTGTAGATATTTCCATGTTTATACAGTTAGCGGTGCGGATATTTCCATGTTTATACAGATATTTGGGCAGATATTTCCATGTTTATACAGATAGCGGTGTAGATATTTCCATCTTTATACAGATGGCGGTGTGGATATGTCCATGTTCGTACAGATGGCGGTGTAGATATTTCCATGTTCATAAAGATGGCGGTGTAGATATTTCGAAGTTTATAGATATAGCGCTGTAGTTATTTCCATATTTATAGGGAAATCTCTGTAGATATTTCCATGTATATGCAGATAGCTGTGTAGATATTTCCATGTTCATGCAGATAGCGGTGTAGATATTTCCATGTTCATCCAGATGCCGGTGTAGATATATCCATGTTCATACAGATGGCAGTGAAGATATTTCCATGTTCATGCAGATGGCAGTGTAGATATTTCCATGTTCATACAGATGGCGGTGTAGATATTTCCATGTTCGTAGAGATGGCTGTGTAGATATTTCCATGTTCATACAGATGGCGGTGTAGATATTTCCATGTTCATATAGATGACGGTGTAGATATTTCCATGTTTGTACAGATAGCAGTGAAGTTATTTCCATGTTTACAGAGATAGCAGTGTAGATATTTCCATTGATATACATATAGCTGTGTAGATATTTGCATGTTCATACACATAGCGGTGTAGATATTTCCATGCTCATACAGATAGCGGTGTAGATATTTCCATGTTCATACAGATAGCGGTGCAGATATTTCCATGTTCATACAGATAGCGGTGTAGATCTTTCCATGTTCATACAGATAGCGGTGTAGATATTTCCATGTTCATACAGTTAGCGGTGTAGATATTTCCATGTTCATATAGATGGCGGTGTAGATATTTAAATGTTCATACAGATGGCGGTGTAGATATTTCCATGTTCGCACGGATGGCAGTGTAGATATTTCCATGTTCATACAGGTGGCGGTGTAGATATTTCCATGTTTATACAGATAGCAGTGTAGTTATTTCCATGTTTATAGAGATAGCAGTGTAGATATTTCCATTTGTATACAGATAGCTGTGTAGATATTTGCATCTTCATACAGATAGCTGTGTAGATATTTCCATGTTCGGACGGATAGCGGTGTAGATATTTCCATGTTCATACAGATAGCAGTGTAGATATTTCCATGTTCATAGAGATAATGGTGTAGATATTTCCATGTTCATACAGATAGCCTTGTAGATATTTCCATGTTCATACAGTTAGCTGTGTAGATATTTCCATGTTCATACAGATGGCGGTGTAGATATTTACATGTTCATACAGATGGCGGTGTAGATATTTCCATGTTCGTGCAGATGGCGGTGTAGATATTTCCATATTCATAGAGATGGCGGTGTAGATATTTCCATGTTTATGCAGATAGCGGTATAGATATTTCCATGTTTATAAAGATGGTGGTGTAGATATTTCCATGTTTATAGAGATGGCGGTCTAGATATTTCCATGTTTATAGAGATAGTGGTGTAGTTATTTCCAAGTTTATAGAGACAGCGTTGTAGATATTTACATGTTTATACAGATAGCGGTGAAGATATTTCCATGTTTATACAGATAGCGGTGTAGATATTTCCATGTTTATACAGACAGCAGTGTGGATATTTCCATGTTTATAGAGATAGTGGTGTAGATAATTTCAATTTTATAAAGAGAGCAGTGTAGATATTTCCAAGTTCATACAGATAGCGGTGTAGATATTTCCACTTTTATAGAGATGGCGGTGTAGATATTTCCATGTTCATACAGATGGCGGTGTAGGTATTTCCATGTTTATAGAGATGGCGGTGTAGATATTTTCATGTTTACACAGATGGCGGTGTAGATATTTCCATGTTTACACAGATAGCGTCGTAGACATTTCCATGTTTATGCAGATAGCATTGTAGACATTTCCATGTTTACACAGATAGCGGTGTGGATATTTCCATGTTTATGCAGATAGCGATGTAGATATTTCCATGTTTATACAGATAGCGGTGCGGATATTTCCATGTTTTTACAGATATTTGGGCAGATATTTCCATGTTTATACAGATAGCGGTGTAGATATTTAAATCTTAATACAGATGGCGGTGTAGATATGTCTATGTTCATACAGATGGCGGTGTAGATATTTCCATGTTCATACAGATGGTGGTGTAGATATTTCGAAGTTTATAGAGATAGCGCTGTAGTTATTCCCATATTTATAGAGAAATCTGTGTAGATAATTCCATGTATATGCAGATAGCTGTGTAGATATTTCCATGTTCATGCAGATAGCGGTGTAGATATTTCCATGTTCATCCAGATGCCGGTGTAGATATATCCATGTTCATACAGATGCTGGTGTAGATATTTACATGTTTATAGAGATGGTGGAGTAGATATTTCCATGTTTATATAGAGGGCGGTTTAGATATTTCCATGTTCATACCGATGGCGGTGTATATATTTCCATGTTCATAGAGATGGCGGTGTATATATTTCCATGTTCATACACATGGCGGTGTAGATATTTCCATGTTCATAGAGATGGCGGTGTAGATATTTCCATGTTTATACAGATAGCAGTGTAGGTATTTCCATGTTTATAGAGATAGCAATGTAGATATTTCCATTGATATACAGATAGCTGTGTAGATATTTGCATTTTCACACAGATAGCGGTGTAGATATTTCCATGTTCATACAGATAACGGTGTAGATATTTCCATGTTCATACAGATAGCGGTGTAGATATTTCCATCTTCCTACAGTTAGCGGTGTAGATATTTCCATGTTCGTACAGATGGCGGTGTAGATATTTCCATGTTCATAGAGATGGCGGTGTAGATATTTCCATGTTCATACAAATGGCGGTGTAGATATTTCCATGTTCATAGAGATGGCGGTGTAGATATTTCCATGTTTATACAGATAGCAGTTTAGTTATTTCCATGTTTATAGAGATAGCAGTGTAGATATTTCCATTGATATACAGATAGCTGTGTAGATATTTGCATGTTCATACACATAGCGATGTAGATATTTCCATGTTCATACAGTTAGCGGTGTAGATATTTCCATGTTCATACATATGGCGGTGTAGATATTTCCATGTTCATACAGATAGCGGTGTAGATATTTCCATGTTTTACAGATAGCGGTGTAGATATTTCCATGTTCATACAGATAGCGGGGTAGATATTTCCATCTTCATACAGTTAGCGGTGTAGATATTTCCATGTTCATACAGATGGCGGTGTAGATATTTATATGTTCATACAGATGGCGGTGTAGGTATTTCCATGTTCTTACGGATGGCAGTGTAGATATTTCCATGTTCATACAGGTGGCGGTGTAGATATTTCCATGTTTATACAGATAGCGGTGTAGATATTTCCATTGTTATACAGATAGCAGTGTAGTTATTTCCATGTTTATACAGATAGCGGTGTAGATATTTCCATTGTTATACAGATAGCTGTGTAGATATTTGCAGGTTCATACACATAGCGGTGTAGATGTTTCCATGTTCATACAGATAACGGTGTAGATATTTCCAAGATCATGCAGACAGCGGTGTAGATATTTCCATGTTCACAAAGATAGCGGTGTAGATATTTCCATGTTCATACAGTTAGCGGTGTAGATATTTCTATGTTCATGCAGATAGGGGTGTAGATATTTCCATGTTCATACAGATAGCGGTGTAGATATTTCCATGTTTTTAGAGATGGCGGTGTAGGTATTTTCATGTTTTCACCGATGGCGGTGGAGATATTTCCATGTTTACACAGATAGCGTTGTAGACATTTCCATGTTTACACAGATAGCGGTGTGGATATTTCCATGTTTATGCAGATAGCGGTGTAGATATTTCCATGTTTATACAGTTAGCGGTGCGGATATTTCCATGTTTATACAGATATTTGGGCAGATATTTCCATGTTTATACAGATAGCGGTGTAGATATTTCCATCTTTATACAGATGGTGGTGTGGATATGTCCATGTTCGTACAGATGGCGGTGTAGATTTTTCCATGTTCATAAAGATGGCGGTGTAGATATTTCGAAGTTTATAGATATAGCGCTGTAGTTATTTCCATATTTATAGGGAAATCTCTGTAGATATTTCCATGTATATGCAGAGAGCTGTGTAGATATTTCCATGTTCATGCAGATAGCGGAGTAGATATTTCCATGTTCATCCAGATGCCGGTGTAGATATATCCATGTTCATACAGATGGCAGTGAAGATATTTCCATGTTCATGCAGATGGCAGTGTAGATATTTCCATGTTCATACAGATGGCGGTGTAGATATTTCCATGTTCGTAGAGATGGCTGTGTAGATATTTCCATGTTCATACAGATGGCGGTGTAGATATTTCCATGTTCATATAGATGACGGTGTAGATATTTCCATGTTTGTACAGATAGCAGTGTAGTTATTTCCATGTTTACAGAGATAGCAGTGTAGATATTTCCATTGGTATACAGATAGCTGTGTAGATATTTGCATGTTCATACACATAGCGGTGTAGATATTTCCATGCTCATACAGATAGCGGTGTAGATATTTCCATGTTCATACAGATAGCGGTGCAGATATTTCCATGTTCATACAGATAGCGGTGTAGATATTTCCATGTTCATACAGATAGCGGTGTAGATATTTCCATGTTCATACAGTTAGCGGTGTAGATATTTCCATGTTCATACAGATGGCGGTGTAGATATTTAAATGTTCATACAGATGGCGGTGTAGATATTTCCATGTTCGCACGGATGGCAGTGTAGATATTTCCATGTTCATACAGGTGGCGGTGTAGATATTTCCATGTTTATACAGATAGCAGTGTAGTTATTTCCATGTTTATAGAGATAGCAGTGTAGATATTTCCATTTGTATACAGATAGCTGTGTAGATATTTGCATCTTCATACAGATAGCTGTGTAGATATTTCCATGTTCGGACGGATAGCGGTGTAGATATTTCCATGTTCATACAGATAGCAGTGTAGATATTTCCATGTTCATAGAGATAACGGTGTAGATATCTCCATGTTCATACAGATAGCCTTGTAGATATTTCCATGTTCATACAGTTAGCTGTGTAGATATTTCCATGTTCATACAGATGGCGGTGTAGATATTTACATGTTCATACAGATGGCGGTGTAGATATTTCCATGTTCGTGCAGATGGCGGTGTAGATATTTCCATATTCATAGAGATGGCGGTGTAGATATTTCCATGTTTATGCAGATAGCGGTATAGATATTTCCATGTTTATAAAGATGGTGGTGTAGATATTTCCATGTTTATAGAGATGGCGGTCTAGATATTTCCATGTTTATAGAGATAGTGGTGTAGTTATTTCCAAGTTTATAGAGACAGCGTTGTAGATATTTCCATGTTTATACAGATAGCGGTGAAGGTATTTCTATGTTTATACAGATAGCGGTGTAGATATTTCCATGTTTATACAGACAGCAGTGTAGATATTTCCATGTTTATAGAGATAGTGGTGTAGGTAATTTCAACTTTATACAGAGAGCAGTGTAGATATTTCCAAGTTCATACAGATAGCGGTGTAGATATTTCCACTTTTATAGAGATGGCGGTGTAGATATTTCCATGTTCATACAGATGGCGGTGTAGGTATTTCCATGTTTATAGAGATGGCAGTGTAGATATTTTCATGTTTACACAGATGGCGGTGTAGATATTTCCATGTTTACACAGATAGCGGTGTAGACATTTCCATGTTTATGCAGATAGCATTGTAGACATTTCCATGTTTACACAGATAGCGGTGTGGATATTTCCATGTTTATGCAGATAGCGATGTAGATATTTCCATGTTTATACAGATAGCGGTGCGGATATTTCCATGTTTTTACAGATATTTGGGCAGATATTTCCATGTTTATACAGATAGCGGTGTAGATATTTAAATCTTAATACAGATGGCGGTGTAGATATGTCTATGTTCGTACAGATGGCGGTGTAGATATTTCCATGTTCATACAGATGGTGGTGTAGATATTTCGAAGTTTATAGAGATAGCGCTGTAGTTATTCCCATATTTATAGAGAAATCTGTGTAGATAATTCCATGTATATGCAGATAGCTGTGTAGATATTTCCATGTTCATGCAGATAGCGGTGTAGATATTTCCATGTTCATCCAGATGCCGGTGTAGATATATCCATGTTCATACAGATGCTGGTGTAGATATTTACATGTTTATAGAGATGGTGGAGTAGATATTTCCATGTTTATATAGAGGGCGGTTTAGATATTTCCATGTTCATACCGATGGCGGTGTATATATTTCCATGTTCATAGAGATGGCGGTGAAGATATTTCCATGTTCATACAGATGGCGGTGTAGATATTTCCATGTTCATACACATGGCGGTGTAGATATTTCCATGTTCATAGAGATGGCGGTGTAGATATTTCCATGTTTATACAGATAGCAGTGTAGTTATTTCCATGTTTATAGAGATAGCAATGTAGATATTTCCATTGATATACAGATAGCTGTGTAGATATTTGCATTTTCACACAGATAGCGGTGTAGATATTTCCATGTTCCTACAGTTAGCGGTGTAGATATTTCCATGTTCATACAGATAGCGGTGTAGATATTTCCAACTTCCTACAGTTAGCGGTGTAGATATTTCCATGTTCGTACAGATGGCGGTGTAGATATTTCCATGTTCATAGAGATGGCGGTGTAGATATTTCCATGTTCATACAAATGGCGGTGTAGATATTTCCATGTTCATAGAGATGGCGGTGTAGATATTTCCATGTTTATACAGATAGCAGTTTAGTTATTTCCATGTTTATAGAGATAGCAGTGTAGATATTTCCATTGATATACAGATAGCTGTGTAGATATTTGCATGTTCATACACATAGCGATGTAGATATTTCCATGTTCATACAGTTAGCGGTGTAGATATTTCCATGTTCATACATATGGCGGTGTAGATATTTCCATGTTCATACAGATAGCGGTGTAGATATTTCCATGTTTTACAGATAGCGGTGTAGATATTTCCATGTTCATACAGATAGCGGGGTAGATATTTCCATCTTCATACAGTTAGCGGTGTAGATATTTCCATGTTCATACAGATGTCGGTGTAGATATTTACATGTTCATACAGATGGCGGTGTAGGTATTTCCATGTTCTTACGGATGGCAGTGTAGATATTTCCATGTTCATACAGGTGGGGGTGTAGATATTTCCATGTTTATACAGATAGCAGTGTAGTTATTTCCATGTTTATACAGATAGCGGTGTAGATATTTCCATTGTTATACAGATAGCAGTGTAGTTATTTCCATGTTTATACAGATAGCGGTGTAGATATTTCCATTGTTATACAGATAGCTGTGTAGATATTTGCATGTTCATACACATAGCGGTGTAGATGTTTCCATGTTCATACAGATAACGGTGTAGATATTTCCAAGATCATGCAGACAGCGGTGTAGATATTTCCATGTTCACAAAGATAGCGGTGTAGATATTTCCATGTTCATACAGTTAGCGGTGTAGATATTTCTATGTTCATGCAGATAGGGGTGTAGATATTTCCATGTTCATACTGATAGCGGTGTAGATATTTCCATGTTTTTAGAGATGGCGGTGTAGGTATTTTCATGTTTACACCGATGGCGGTGGAGATATTTCCATGTTTACACAGATAGCGTTGTAGACATTTCCATGTTTACACAGATAGCGGTGTGGATATTTCCATGTTTATGCAGATAGCGGTGTAGATATTTCCATGTTTATACAGTTAGCGGTGCGGATATTTCCATGTTTATACAGATATTTGGGCAGATATTTCCATGTTTATACAGATAGCGGTGTAGATATTTCCATCTTTATACAGATGGTGGTGTGGATATGTCCATGTTCGTACAGATGGCGGTGTAGATTTTTCCATGTTCATAAAGATGGCGGTGTAGATATTTCAAAGTTTATAGATATAGCGCTGTAGTTATTTCCATATTTATAGGGAAATCTCTGTAGATATTTCCATGTATATGCAGAGAGCTGTGTAGATATTTCCATGTTCATGCAGATAGCGGAGTAGATATTTCCATGTTCATCCAGATGCCGGTGTAGATATATCCATGTTCATACAGATGGCAGTGAAGATATTTCCATGTTCATGCAGATGGCAGTGTAGATATTTCCATGTTCATACAGATGGCGGTGTAGATATTTCCATGTTCGTAGAGATGGCTGTTTAGATATTTCCATGTTCATACAGATGGCGGTGTAGATATTTCCATGTTCATATAGATGACGGTGTAGATATTTCCATGTTTGTACAGATAGCAGTGTAGTTATTTCCATGTTTACAGAGATAGCAGTGTAGATATTTCCATTGGTATACAGATAGCTGTGTAGATATTTGCATGTTCATACACATAGCGGTGTAGATATTTCCATGCTCATACAGATAGCGGTGTAGATGTTTCCATGTTCATACAGATAGCGGTGCAGATATTTCCATGTTCATACAGATAGCGGTGTAGATATTTCCATGTTCATACAGATAGCGGTGTAGATATTTCCATGTTCATACAGTTAGCGGTGTAGATATTTCCATGTTCATACAGATGGCGGTGTAGATATTTAAATGTTCATACAGATGGCGGTGTAGATATTTCCATGTTCACACGGATGGCAGTGTAGATATTTCCATGTTCATACAGGTGGCGGTGTAGATATTTCCATGTTTATACAGATAGCAGTGTAGTTATTTCCATGTTTATAGAGATAGCAGTGTAGATATTTCCATTTGTATACAGATAGCTGTGTAGATATTTGCATCTTCATACAGATAGCTGTGTAGATATTTCCATGTTCGGACAGATAGCAGTGTAGATATTTCCATGTTCATAGAGATAACGGTGTAGATATTTCCATGTTCATACAGATAGCCTTGTAGATATTTCCATGTTCATACAGTTAGCTGTGTAGATATTTCCATGTTCATACAGATGGCGGTGTAGATATTTACATGTTCATACAGATGGCGGTGTAGATATTTCCATGTTCGTGCAGATGGCGGTGTAGATATTTCCATATTCATAGAGATGGCGGTGTAGATATTTCCATGTTTATGCAGATAGCGGTATAGATATTTCCATGTTTATAAAGATGGTGGTGTAGATATTTCCATGATTATAGAGATGGCGGTCTAGATATTTCCATGTTTATAGAGATAGTGGTGTAGTTATTTCCAAGTTTATAGAGACAGCGTTGTAGATATTTCCATGTTTATACAGATAGCGGTGAAGGTATTTCAATGTTTATACAGATAGCGGTGTAGATATTTCCATGTTTATACAGACAGCAGTGTAGATATTTCCATGTTTATAGAGATAGTGGTGTAGGTAATTTCAACTTTATACAGAGAGCAGTGTAGATATTTCCAAGTTCATACAGATAGCGGTGTAGATATTTCCACTTTTATAGAGATGGCGGTGTAGATATTTCCATGTTCATACAGATGGCGGTGTAGGTATTTCCATGTTTATAGAGATGGCGGTGTAGATATTTTCATGTTTACACAGATGGCGGTGTAGATATTTCCATGTTTACACAGATAGCGGTGTAGACATTTCCATGTTTATGCAGATAGCATTGTAGACATTTCCATGTTTACACAGATAGCGGTGTGGATATTTCCATGTTTATGCAGATTGCGGTGTAGATATTTCCATGTTTATACAGATAGCGGTGCGGATATTTCCATGTTTTTACAGATATTTGGGCAGATATTTCCATGTTTATACAGATAGCGGTGTAGATATTTAAATCTTAATACAGATGGCGGTGTAGATATGTCTATGTTCGTACAGATGGCGGTGTAGATATTTCCATGTTCATACAGATGGTGGTGTAGATATTTCGAAGTTTATAGAGAGCGCTGTAGTTATTTCCATATTTATAGAGAAATCTGTGTAGATAATTCCATGTATATGCAGATAGCTTTGTAGATATTTCCATGTTAATGCAGATAGCGGTGTAGATATTTCCATGTTCATCCAGATGCCGGTGTAGATATATCCATGTTCATACAGATGCTGGTGTAGATATTTACATGTTTATAGAGATGGTGGAGTAGATATTTCCATGTTTATATAGAGGGCGGTTTAGATATTTCCATGTTCATACCGATGGCGGTGTATATATTTCCATGTTCATAGAGATGGCGGTGAAGATATTTCCATGTTCATACAGATGGCGGTGTAGATATTTCCATGTTCATACACATGGCGGTGTAGATATTTCCATGTTCATAGAGATGGCGGTGTAGATATTTCCATGTTTATACAGATAGCAGTGTAGTTATTTCCATGTTTATAGAGATAGCAATGTAGATATTTCCATTGATATACAGATAGCTGTGTAGATATTTGCATTTTCACACAGATAGCGGTGTAGATATTTCCATGTTCATACAGATAACGGTGTAGATATTTCCATGTTCATACAGATAGCGGTGTAGATATTTCCATGTTCCTACAGTTAGCGGTGTAGATATTTCCATGTTCGTACAGATGGCGGTGTAGATATTTCCATGTTCATAGAGATGGCGGTGTAGATATTTCCATGTTCATACAAATGGCGGTGTAGATATTTCCATGTTCATAGAGATGGCGGTGTAGATATTTCCATGTTTATACAGATAGCAGTTTAGTTATTTCCATGTTTATAGAGATAGCAGTGTAGATATTTCCATTGATATACAGATAGCTGTGTAGATATTTGCATGTTCATACACATAGCGATGTAGATATTTCCATGTTAATACAGATAGTGGTGTAGATATTTCCATGTTCATACAGTTAGCGGTGTAGATATTTCCATGTTCATACATATGGCGGTGTAGATATTTCCATGTTCATACAGATAGCGGTGTAGATATTTCCATGTTTTACAGATAGCGGTGTAGATATTTCCATGTTCATACAGATAGCGGGGTAGATATTTCCATCTTCATACAGTTAGCGGTGTAGATATTTCCATGTTCATACAGATGGCGGTGTAGATATTTACATGTTCATACAGATGGCGGTGTAGGTAATTCCATGTTCTTTCGGATGGCAGTGTAGATATTTCCATGTTCATACAGGTGGCGGTGTAGATATTTCCATGTTTATACAGATAGCAGTGTAGTTATCTCCATGTTTATACAGATAGCGGTGTAGATATTTCCATTGTTATACAGATAGCAGTGTAGTTATTTCCATGTTTATACAGATAGCGGTGTAGATATTTCCATTGTTATACAGATAGCTGTGTAGATATTTGCATGTTCATACACATAGCGGTTTAGTTGTTTCCATGTTCATACAGATAACGGTGTAGATATTTCCAAGATCATGCAGACAGCGGTGTAGATATTTCCATGTTCACAAAGATAGCGGTGTAGATATTTCCATGTTCATACAGTTAGCGGTGTAGATATTTCTATGTTCATGCAGATAGGGGTGTAGATATTTCCATGTTCATACAGATAGCGGTGTAGATATTTCCATGTTTTTAGAGATGGCGGTGTAGGTATTTTCATGTTTACACCAATGGTGGTGGAGATATTTCCATGTTTACACAGATAGCGTTGTAGACATTTCCATGTTTACACAGATAGCGGTGTGGATATTTCCATGTTTATGCAGATAGCGGTGTAGATATTTCCATGTTTATACAGTTAGCGGTGCGGATATTTCCATGTTTATACAGATATTTGGGCAGATATTTCCATGTTTATACAGATAGCGGTGTAGATATTTCCATCTTTATACAGATGGTGGTGTGGATATGTCCATGTTCGTACAGATGGCGGTGTAGATATTTCCATGTTCATAAAGATGGCGGTGTAGATATTTCGAAGTTTATAGATATAGCGCTGTAGTTATTTCCATATTTATAGGGAAATCTCTGTAGATATTTCCATGTATATGCAGAGAGCTGTGTAGATATTTCCATGTTCATGCAGATAGCGGAGTAGATATTTCCATGTTCATCCAGATGCCGGTGTAGATATATCCATGTTCATACAGATGGCAGTGAAGATATTTCCATGTTCATGCAGATGGCGGTGTAGATATTTCCATGTTTTTAGAGATGGCGGTGTAGATATTTTCATGTTTACACAGATGGCGGTGGAGATACTTCCATGTTTACACAGATAGCGTTGTAGACATTTCCATGTTTACACAGATAGCGGTGTGTATATTTCCACGTTTATGCAGATAGCGGTGTAGATATTTCCATGTTTTTGCAGATAGCGGTGCGGATATTTCCATGTTTATACAGATAGTTGGGCAGATATTGCCATGTTTATACAGATAGCGGTGTAGATATTTCCATCTTAATACAGATGGCGGTGTAGATATGTCTATGTTCGTACAGAAGGCGGTGTAGATATTTGCATGTTCATAGAGATGGCGGTGTAGATATTTCGAAGTTTATAGAGATAGTGCTGTAGTTATTTCCAAATTTATAGAGAAATCTTTGTAGATATTTCCATGTATATGCAGATAGTTGTGTAGATATTTCCATGTTCATGCAGATAGCGGTGTAGATATTTCCATGTTCATCCAGATGCCGGTGTAGATATATCCATGTTCATACAGATGGCGGTGAAGATATTTCCATGTTCATACAGATGGCGGTATTGATATTTCCATGTTCATACACATGGCGGTGTAGATATATCCATGTTCATAGAGATGGCGCTGTAGATATTTCCATGTTCATACAAATAGCGGTGTAGATATTTCCATATTCATAGAGATGGCGGTGTAGATATTTCCATGTTTATACAGATAGCAGTGTAGATATTTCCATGTTTATAGAGATAGCAGTGTAGATATTTCCATTGATATACAGATAGCTGTGTAGATATTTGCATGTTCATACAGATAGCGGTGTAGATATTTCCATGTTCATACTGATAGCGGTGTAGATATTTCCATGTTCATACAGTTAGCGGTGTAGATATTTCCATGTTCATACCGATGGCGGTGTAGATATTTCCATGTTCATACAGATGGCCGTGTAGATATTTACATGTTCATACAGATGGCGGTGTAGATATTTCCATGTTCGTACGGATTGCAGTGTAGATATTTCCATGTTCATACAGGTGGCGGTGTAGATATTCCCCTGTTTTTACAGATAGCTGTGTAGTTATTTCCGTGTTTATAGAGATAGCAGGGTAGATATTTCCATTGATATACAGATAGCTGTGTAGATATTTGCATGTTCAAACAGATAGCGGTGTAGATATTTCCCTGTTCATACAGATAGCGGTGTAGATATTTCCATGTTCTCACAGATAGCGGTGTAGATATTTCCATGTTCATACAGTTAGCGGTGTAGATATTTCCATTTTCATGCAGATAGCGGTGTAGATATTTCCATGTTTGTACAGATAGGAGTGTAGTTATTTCCATGTTTATAGAGATAGCAGTGTAGATATTTCCATTGATATACAGATAGCTGTGTAGATATTTACATGTTCATACAGATGGCGGTGTAGATATTTCCATGTTCGTACGGATGGCAGTGTAGATATTTCCATGTTCGTACAGGTGGCGGTGTAGATATTTCCATGTTTATACAAATAGCAGTGTAGTTATTTCAATGTTTATAGAGATAGCAATGTAGATATTTCCATTGATATACATATAGCTGTGTAGATATTTGCATGTTCATACAGATAGCGGTGTAGATATTGCCATGTTCATACAGATAGAGGTGTAGATATTTCCATGTTCATACAGATAGCGGTGTAGATATTTCCATGTTCATACTGATAACGGTGTAGATATTTCCATGTTCATACAGATAGCGGTGTAGATATTTCCATGTTCATACAGTTAGCGGTGTAGATATTTCCATGTTCATACAGATGGCGGTGTAGATATTTACATGTTCATACAGATGGCGTTGTAGATATTTCCATGTTCGTACAGATGGCGGGGAAGATATTTCCATGTTCATAGAGATGGCGTTGTAGATATTTCCATGTTTATGCAGATAGCGGTATAGATATTTCCATGTTTATACAGATGGTGGTGTAGATATTTCCATGTTTATAGAGATGGCGGTCTAGATATTTCCATGTTTATAGAGATAGTGGTGTAGTTATTTCCAAGTTTGTAGAGACAGCGTTGTAGATATTTCCATGTTTATACAGATAGCGGTGAAGATATTTCCATATTTATACAGATAGCGGTATAGATATTTCAATGTTTATACTGATAGCAGTGTATTTATTTCCATGTTTATAGAGATAGCAGTGTAGATGTTTCAATTGTTATACAGATAGCTGTGTAGATATTTGCATGTTCATGCAGATAGCGGTGTAGATATTTCCATGTTAATACTGATAGCGGTGTAGATATTTCCATGTTCATACAGTTAGCGGTGTAGATATTTCCATGTTTATGCAGATGGTTGTGTAGATATTTCCATGTTGATACAGATGGTGGTGTAGATATTTACATGTTCATACAGATGGCGGTGTAGATATTTCCATGTTTGTACGGATGGCAATGTAGATATTTCCATGTTCATACAGGTGGCGGTGTAGATATTCCCATGTTTTTACAGATAGCTGTGTAGATATTTCCATGTTTATACAGATAGCAGTGTAGTTATTTCAATGTTTATAGAGATAGCAATGAAGATATTTCCATTGATATCCATATAGCTTTGTAGATATTTGCATGTTCATACAGATAGTGGCGTAGATATTTCCATGTTCATACAGTTAGCGGTGTAGATATTTCCATGTTCATACATATGGCGGTGTAGATATTTACATGTTCATACAGATGGCGGTGTAGATATTTCCATGTTCGTACGGATGGCAGTGTAGATATTTCCATGTTCATACAGGTGGCGGTGTAGATATTCCCCTGTTTTTACAGATAGCTTTGTAGTTATTTCCGTGTTTATAGAGATAGCAGGGTAGATATTTCCATTGATATACAGATAGGTTTGTAGATATTTGCATGTTCATACAGATAGCGGTGTAGATATTTCCATGTTCATACAGATAGCGGTGTAGATATTTCCATGTTCATACACATAGCGGTGTAGATATTTCCATGTTCATACAGATAACGGTGTAGATGTTTGCATGTTCATACAGATAGCGGTGTAGATATTTCCATGTTCACACAGATAGCGGTGTAGATATTTCCATGTTCATACAGTTAGCGGTGTAGATATTTCCATGTTCATGCAGATAGCGGTGTAGATATTTCCATGTTCATCCTGATGCCGGTGTAGATATATCCATGTTCATACAGATGGCGGTGAAGATATTTCCATGTTCATACAGATGGCGGTGTAGATATTTCCATGTTCATACACATGGCGGTGTATATATTTCCATGTTCATAGAGATGGCGGTGTAGATATTTCCATGTTTATACGGATAGCAGTGCAGTAATTTCCATGTTAATAGAGATAGCATTGTAGATATTTCCATTGATATACAGATAGCTGTGTAGATATTTACATGTTCATTCAGATGGCGGTGTAGATATTTCCATGTTCGTACGGATGGCAGTGTAGATATTTCCATGTTCGTACAGGTGGCGGTGTAGGTATTTCCATGTTTATACAAATAGCAGTGTAGTTATTTCAATGTTTATAGAGATAGCAATGTAGTTATTTCCATTGATATACATATAGCTGTTTAGATATTTGCATGTTCATACAGATAGCGGTGTAGATATTGCCATGTTCATACAGATAGAGGTGTAGATATTTCCATGTTCATACAGATAGCGGTGTAGATATTTCCATGTTTTACAGATAGCAGTGTAGATATTTCCATGTTCATACAGATAGCGGTGTAGATATTTCCATGTTTATAGAGATGGCGGTCTAGATATTTCCATGTTTATAGAGATATTGGTGTAGTTATTTCCAAGTTTATAGAGACTGCGGTGTAGATATTTCCATGTTTATGCAGACAGCGGTATAGGTATTTCCATGTTCATACAGATTTCGGTGTAGATATTTCCATGTTTTTAGAGATGGCGGTGTAGATATTTTCACGTTTACACAGATGGCGGTGGAGATATTTCCATGTTTACACAGATAGCGGTGCAGAGATTTCCATGTTTACACAGATAGCGGTGTGGATATTTCCATGTTTATGCAGATAGCGGTGTAGATATTTCCATGTTTATACAGATAGCGGTGCGGATATTTCCATGTTTATACAGATAGTTGGGCAGATATTTCCATGTTTATACAGATAGCGGTGTAGATATTTCCATCTTAATACAGACGGCGGTGTAGATATGTCCATGTTCGTACAGATGGCGGTGTAGATATTTCCATGTTCATACAGATGGCGGTGGAGATATTTCGAAGTTTATAGAGATATCGCTGCAGTTATTTCCATATTTATAGAGAAATCTGTGTAAATATTTCCATGTATATGCAGATAGCTGTGTAGATATTTCCATGTTCATGCAGATAGCGGTGTAGATATTTCCACGTTCATCCAGATGCCGGTGTAGATATATCCATGTTCATACAGATGGCGGTGAAGATATTTCCATGTTCATACAGATGGCGGTGTAGATATTTCCATGTTCATACACATGGCGGTGTAGATATTTCCAAGTTCATAGAGATGGCGATGTAGATATTTCCATGTTCATACAAATGGCGGTGTAGCTATTTCCATGTTCATAGAGATGGCGGTGTAGATATTTCCATGTTTATACAGATAGCAGTGTAGTTATTTCCATGTTTATAGAGATAGCAGTGTAGATATTTCCATTGATATACAGACAGCTGTGTAGATATTTGCATGCTCATACAGATAGCGGTGTAGATATTTCCATGTTAATACAGTTAGCGGTGTAGATATTTCCATGTTCATACAGATGGTGGTGTAGATATTTCCATGTTCATACAGATGGCGGTGTAGATATTTACATGGTCATACAGATGGCGGTGTAGATATTTCCATGTTTGTACGGATGGCAATGTAGATATTTCCATGTTCATACAGGTGGCGGTGTAGATATTCCCATGTTTTTACAGATAGCTGTGTAGATATTTCCATGATTATACAGATAGCAGTGTAGTTATTTCAATGTTTATAGAGATAGCAATGTAGATATTTCCATTGATATCCATATAGCTTTGTAGATATTTGCATGTTCATACAGATAGTGGCGTAGATATTTCCATGTTCATACAGTTAGCGGTGTAGATATTTCCATGTTCATACATATGGTGGTGTAGATATTTACATGTTCATACAGATGGCGGTGTAGATATTTCCATGTTCGTACGGATGGCAGTGTAGATATTTCCATGTTCATACAGGTGGCGGTGTAGATATTCCCCTGTTTTTACAGATAGCTGTGTAGTTATTTCCGTGTTTATAGAGATAGCAGGGTAGATATTTCCATTTATATACAGATAGGTTTGTAGATATTTGCATGTTCATACAGATAGCGGTGTAGATATTTCCATGTTCATACAGATAGCGGTGTAGATATTTCCATGTTCATACACATAGCGGTGTAGATATTTCCATGTTCATACACATAACGGTGTAGATATTTGCATGTTCATACAGATAGCGGTGTAGATATTTCCATGTTCACACAGATAGCGGTGTAGATATTTCCATGTTCATACAGTTAGCGGTGTAGATATTTCCATGTTCATGCAGATAGCGGTGTAGATATTTCCATGTTCATCCTGATGCCGGTGTAGATATATCCATGTTCATACAGATGGCGGTGAAGATATTTCCATGTTCATACAGACGGCGGTGTAGATATTTCCATGTTCATACACATGGCGGTGTAGATATTTCCATGTTCATAGAGATGGCGGTGTAGATATTTCCATGTTCATAAAAATGGCGGTGTAGATATTTCCATGTTCATAGAGATGGCGGTGTAGATATTTCCATGTTTGTACAGATAGCAGTGTAGTTATTTCCATGTTTATAGAGATAGCAGTGTAGATATTTCCATTGATATACAGATAGCTGAGGAGATATTTCCATGTTCATACAGATAGCGGTGCAGATATTTCCATGTTCATACAGATAGCTGTGTAGATATTTCCATGTTCATACAGATAGCGGTGTAGTTATTTCCATGTTCATACAGTTAGCGGTGTAGATATTTCCATGTTCATACAGATGGCGGTGTAGATATTTCCATGTTCATACAGATGGCGGTGTAGATATTTACATGTTCATACAGATGGCTTTGTAGATATTTCCATGTTCATACAGGTGGCGGTGTAGATATTTCCATGTTCATACAGATAGCAGTGTAGTTATTTCCATGTTTATAGAGATAGCAGTGTAGGTATTTCCATTGATATACAGATAGCTGTGTAGATATTTACATGTTCATACAGATGGCGGTGTAGATATTTCCATGTTCTTACGGATGGCAGTGTAGATATTTCCATGTTCGTTCAGGTGGCGGTGTAGATATTCCATGTTTATACAAATAGCAGTGTAGTTATTTCAATGTTTATAGAGATAGCAATGTAGATATTTCCATTGATATACATATAGCTGTGTAGATATTTGCATGTTCATACAGATAGCGGTGTAGATATTGCCATGTTCATACAGATAGAGGTGTAGATATTTCCATGTTCATACAGATAGCGGTGTTGATATTTCCATGTTCATACAGATAACGGTGTAGATATTTCCATGTTCATACAGATGGCGGTGTAGATATTTCCATGTTTTTAGAGATGGCGGTGTAGATATTTTCATGTTTACACAGATGGCGGTGGAGATACTTCCATGTTTACACAGATAGCGTTGTAGACATTTCCATGTTTACACAGATAGCGGTGTGTATATTTCCACGTTTATGCAGATAGCGGTGTAGATATTTCCATGTTTATGCAGATAGCGGTGCGGATATTTCCATGTTTATACAGATAGTTGGGCAGATATTTCCATGTTTATTCAGATAGCGGTGTAGATATTTCCATCTTAATACAGATGGCGGTGTAGATATGTCTATGTTCGTACAGATGGCGGTGTAGATATTTGCATGTTCATAGTGATGGCGGTGTAGATATTTCGAAGTTTATAGAGATAGCGCTGTAGTTATTTCCAAATTTATAGAGAAATCTGTGTAGATATTTCCATGTATATGCAGATATTTGTGTAGATATTTCCATGTTCATGCAGATAGCGGTGTAGATATTTCCATGTTCATCCAGATGCCGGTGTAGATATATCCATGTTCATACAGATGGCGGTGAAGATATTTCCATGTTCATATAGACGGCGGTATTGATATTTCCATGTTCATACACATGGCGGTGTAGATATATCCAAGTTCATAGAGATGGCGCTGTAGATATTTCCATGTTCATACAAATGGCGGTGTAGATATTTCCATATTCATAGAGATGGCGGTTTAGATATTTCCATGTTTATACAGATAGCAGTGTAGATATTTCCATGTTTATTGAGATAGCAGTGTAGATATTTCCATTGATATACAGATAGCTGTGTAGATATTTGCATGTTCATACAGATAGCGGTGTAGATATTTCCATGTTCATAATGATAGCGGTGTAGATATTTCCATGTTCATACAGTTAGTGGTGTAGATATTTCCATGTTCATACAGATGGCGGTGTAGATATTTCCATGTTCATACAGATGGCCGTGTAGATATTTACATGTTCATACAGATGGCGGAGTAGATATTTCCATGTTCGTACGGATTGCAGTGTAGATATTTCCATGTTCATACAGGTGGCGGTGTAGATATTCCCCTGTTTTTAAAGATAGCTGTGTAGTTATTTCCGAGTTTATAGAGATAGCAGGGTAGATATTTCCATTGATATACAGATAGCTGTGTAGATATTTGCATGCTCATACAGATAGCGGTGAAGATATTTCCATGTTCATACAGATAACGGTGTAGATATTTCCATGTTCATACACATAGCGGTGTAGATATTTCCATGTTCATACAGATAACGGTGTAGATATTTCCATGTTAATACAGATAGCGGTGTAGATATTTCCATGTTCACACAGATAGCGGTGTAGATATTTCAATGTTCATACAGTTAGCGGTGTAGATATTTCCATGTTCATTCAGATAGCCGTGTAGTTATTTCCATGTTCATCCAGATGCCGGTGTAGATATATCCATGTTCATACAGATGGCGGTGAAGATATTTCCATGTTCATACAGATGGCGGTGTAGATATTTCCATGTTCATACACATGGCGGTGTAGATATTTCCATGTTCCTAGAGATGGCGGTGTAGATATTTCCATGTTTGTACAGATAGGAGTGTAGTTATTTCCATGTTTATAGAGATAGCAGTGTAGCTATTTCCTTTGATATACAGATAGCTGTGGAGATATTTCCATGTTCATACAGATAGCGGTGCAGATATTTCCATGTTCATACAGATAGCTGTGTAGATATTTCCATGTTCATACAGATAGCGGTGTAGTTATTTCCATGTTTATACAGTTAGCGGTGTAGATATTTCCATTTTCTTACAGATGGTGGTGTAGATATTTAGATGTTCATACAGATGGCGGTGTAGATATTTCCATGTTCGCACGTATGGCAGTGTAGATATTTCCATGTTCATACAGGTGGCGTGTGTACATATTTCCATGTTTATACAGATAGCAGTTTAGTTATTTCCATGTTTATAGAGATAGCAGTGTAGATATTTCCATTGATATACAGATAGCTGTGTAGATATTTGCATGTTCATACAGATACCGGTGTAGATATTTCCATGTTCATACAGAGAGCCGTGTAGATATTTCCTTGTTCATACAGATAGTGGTGTAGATATTTCCATGTTCATGCAGATAACGGTGTAGATATTTCCATGTTCATACAGATAGCCTTGTAGATATTTCCATGTTCATACAGTTATCGGTGTAGATATTAACATGTTCTTACAGATGGCGGTGTAGATATTTACATGTTCATACAGATGGCGGTGTAGATATTTCCATGTTCGTAAAGATGACGGTGTAGATATTTCCATGTTCATACAGATGGCGGTGTAGATATTTCCATGTTCATACAAATGGCGGTGTAGATATTTCTATGTTCATACAGATGGCGGTGTAGATATTTCCGTGTTCATACAAATGGCGGTGTAGATATTTCCATGTTCATAGAGATGGCGGTGTAGATATTTCCATGTTTCTACAGATAGCAATGTAGATATTTCCATGTTTATAGAGATAGCGGTGCAGAGATTTCCATGTTTACACAGATAGCGGTGTGGATATTTCCATGTTTATGCAGATAGCGGTGTAGGTATTTCCATGTTTATACAGATAGCGGTGCGGATATTTCCATGTTTATACAGATAGTTGGGCAGATATTTCCATGTTTATACAGATAGCGGTGTAGATATTTCCATCTTAATACAGATGGCGGTGTAGATATGTCCATGTTCGTACAGATGGCGGTGTAGATATTTCCATGTTCATACAGATGGCGGTGGAGATATTTTGAAGTTTATAGAGATATCGCTGCAGTTATTTCCATATTTATAGAGAAATCTGTGTAAATATTTCCATGTATATGCAGATAGCTGTGTAGATATTTCCATGTTCATGCAGATAGCGGTGTAGATATTTCCACGTTCATCCAGATGCCGGTGTAGATATATCCATGTTCATACAGATGGCGGTGAAGATATTTCCATGTTCATACAGATGGCGGTGTAGATATTTCCATGTTCATACACATGGCGGTGTAGATATTTCCAAGTTCATAGAGATGGCGATGTAGATATTTCCATGTTCATACAAATGGCGGTGTAGCTATTTCCATGTTCATAGAGATGGCGGTGTAGATATTTCCATGTTTATACAGATAGCAGTGTAGTTATTTCCATGTTTATAGAGATAGCAGTGTAGATATTTCCATTGATATACAGACAGCTGTGTAGATATTTGCATGCTCATACAGATAGCGGTGTAGATATTTCCATGTTCATACTGATAGCGGTGTAGATATTTCCATGTTCATACAGTTAGCGGTGTAGATATTTCCATGTTCATACAGATGGCGGTGTAGATATTTCCATGTTCATACAGATGGCGGTGTAGATATTTACATGTTCATACAGATGGCGGTGTAGATATTTCCATGTTCATACGGATGGCAGTGTAGATATTTCCATGTTCATACAGGTGGCGGTGTAGATATTCCCATGTTTTTACAGATAGCTGTGTAGTTATTTCCATGTTTATAGAGATAGCAGTGTAGATATTTCCATTGATATACAGATAGCTGTGTAGAAATTTGCATGTTCATACAGATAGCGGTGTAGATATTTCCATGTTCATACAGATGGCGGTGTAGATATTTACATGTTCATACAGGTGGCGGTGTAGATATTCCCATGTTTTTACAGATAGCTGTGTAGATATTTCCGTGTTTATAGAGATAGAAGTGTAGATATTTCCATTGATATACAGATAGCTGTGTACATATTTGCATGCTCATACAGATAGCGGTGAAGATATTTCCATGTTCATACAGATAACGGTGTAGATATTTCCATGTTCATACACATAGCGGTGTAGATATTTCCATGTTCATACAGATAACGGTGTAGATATTTCCATGTTAATACAGATAGCGGTGTAGATATTTCCATGTTCACACAGATAGCGGTGTAGATATTTCCATGTTCATACAGTTAGCGGTGTAGATATTTCCATGTTCATACAGATAGCGGTGTAGATATTTCCATGTTTTACAGATAGCAGTGTAGATATTTCCATGTTCATACAGATAGCGGTGTAGATATTTCCATGTTTATAGAGATGGCGGTCTAGATATTTCCATGTTTATAGAGATATTGGTGTAGTTATTTCCAAGTTTATAGAGACTGCGGTGTAGATATTTCCATGTTTATGCAGACAGCGGTATAGGTATTTCCATGTTCATACAGATTTCGGTGTAGATATTTCCATGTTTTTAGAGATGGCGGTGTAGATATTTTCACGTTTACACAGATGGCGGTGGAGATATTTCCATGTTGACACAGATAGCGGTGCAGGGATTTCCATGTTTACACAGATAGCGGTGTGGATATTTCCATGTTTATGCAGATAGCGGTGTAGATATTTCCATGTTTATACAGATAGCGGTGCGGATATTTCCATGTTTATACAGATAGTTGGGCAGATATTTCCATGTTTATACAGATAGCGGTGTAGATATTTCCATCTTAATACAGATGGCGGTGTAGATATGTCCATGTTCGTACAGATGGCGGTGTAGATATTTCCATGTTCATACAGATGGCGGTGGAGATATTTTGAAGTTTATAGAGATATCGCTGCAGTTATTTCCATATTTATAGAGAAATCTGTGTAAATATTTCCATGTATATGCAGATAGCTGTGTAGATATTTCCATGTTCATGCAGATAGCGGTGTAGATATTTCCACGTTCATCCAGATGCCGGTGTAGATATATCCATGTTCATACAGATGGCGGTGAAGATATTTCCATGTTCATACAGATGGCGGTGTAGATATTTCCATGTTCATACACATGGCGGTGTAGATATTTCCAAGTTCATAGAGATGGCGATGTAGATATTTCCATGTTCATACAAATGGAGGTGTAGCTATTTCCATGTTCATAGAGATGGCGGTGTAGATATTTCCATGTTTATACAGATAGCAGTGTAGTTATTTCCATGTTTATAGAGATAGCAGTGTAGATATTTCCATTGATATACAGACAGCTGTGTAGATATTTGCATGCTCATACAGATAGCGGTGTAGATATTTCCATGCTAATACTGATAGCGGTGTAGATATTTCCATGTTCATACAGTTAGCGGTGTAGATATTTCCATGTTCATACAGATGGCGGTGTAGATATTTCCATGTTCATACAGATGGCGGTGTAGATATTTACATGTTCATACAGATGGCGGTGTAGATATTTCCATGTTCGTACGGATGGCAGTGTAGATATTTCCATGTTCATACAGGTGGCGGTGTAGATATTCCCATGTTTTTACAGATAGCTGTGTAGTTATTTCCATGTTTATAGAGATAGCAGTGTAGATATTTCCATTGATATACAGATAGCTGTGTAGAAATTTGCATGTTCATACAGATAGCGGTGTAGTTATTTCCATGTTCATACAGATAGCGGTGTAGATATTTCCATGTTCATACAGATGGCGGTGTAGATATTTCCATGTTCATACAGATGGCGGTGTAGATATTTACATGTTCATACAGGTGGCGGTGTAGATATTCCCATGTTTTTACAGATAGCTGTGTAGATATTTCCGTGTTTATAGAGATAGCAGTGTAGATATTTCCATTGATATACAGATAGCTGTGTAGATATTTGCATGCTCATACAGATAGCGGTGAAGATATTTCCATGTTCATACAGATAACGGTGTAGATATTTCCATATTCATACACATAGCGGTGTAGATATTTCCATGTTCATACAGATAACGGTGTAGATATTTCCATGTTAATACAGATAGCGGTGTAGATATTTCCATGTTCACACAGATAGCGGTGTAGATATTTCCATGTTCATACAGTTAGCGGTGTAGATATTTCCATGTTCATGCAGATAGCCGTGTAGTTATTTCCATGTTCATCCAGATGCCGGTGTAGATATATCCATGTTCATACAGATGGCGGTGAAGATATTTCCATGTTCATACAGATGGCGGTGTAGATATTTCCATGTTCATACACATGGCGGTGTAGATATTTCCATGTTCATAGAGATGGCGGTGTAGATATTTCCATGTTTGTACAGATAGGTGTGTAGTTATTTCCATGTTTATAGAGATAGCAGTGTAGATATTTCCATTGATATACAGATAGCTGTGGAGATATTTCCATGTTCATACAGATAGCGGTGCAGATATTTCCATGTTCATACAGATAGCTGTGTAGATATTTCCATGTTCATACAGATAGCGGTGTAGTTATTTCCATGTTCATACAGTTAGCGGTGTAGATATTTCCATTTTCTTACAGATGGCGGTGTAGATATTTCCATGTTCATACAGATGGCGGTGTAGATATTTCCATGTTCGCACGGATGGCAGTGTAGATATTTCCATGTTCATACGGGTGGCGGTGTACATATTTCCATGTTTTTACAGATAGCAGTTTAGTTATTTCCATGTTTATAGAGATAGCAGTGTAGATATTTCCATTGATATACAGATAGCTGTGTAGATATTTGCATGTTCATACAGATAGCGGTGTAGATATTTCCATGTTCGTACAGACAGCCGTGTAGATATTTCCTTGTTCATACAGATAGTGGTGTAGATATTTCCATGTTCATGCAGATAACGGTGTAGATATTTCCATGTTCATACAGATAGCCTTGTAGATATTTCCATGTTCATACAGTTAGCGGTGTAGATATTTCCATGTTCTTACAGATGGCGGTGTAGATATTTACATGTTCATACAGATGGCGGTGTAGATATTTCCATGTTCGTAAAGATGACGGTGTAGATATTTCCATGTTCATACAGATGGCGGTGTAGATATTTCCATGTTCATACAAATGGCGGTGTAGATATTTCTATGTTCATACAGATGGCGGTGTAGAAATTTCCGTGTTCATACAAATGGCGGTGTAGATATTTCCATGTTCATAGAGATGGCGGTGTAGATATTTCCAAGTTTCTACAGATAGCAATGTAGATATTTCCATGTTTATAGAGATAGCGGTGTAGATATTTCCACTGATATACAGATAGCTGTGTAGATATTTGCATGTACATACAGATAGCGGTGTAGATATTTCCATGTTCATACAGATAGCGGTGTAGATATTTCCATGTTCATACAGATAGTGGTGTAGATATTTCCATGTTTTACAGATAGCAGTGTAGATATTTCCATGTTCATACAGATAGCGGTGTAGATATTTCCATGTTTATATAGAGGGTGGTTTAGATATTTCCATGTTCATACCGATGGCGGTGTATATATTTCCATGTTCATAGAGATGGCGGTGAAGGTATTTCCATGTTCATACAGATGGCGGTGTAGATATTTCCATGTTCATACACATGGCGTTGTGGATATTTCCATGTTCATAGAGATGGCGGTGTAGATATTTCCATGTTCGTACGGATGGCAGTGTAGATATTTCCATGTTCGTACAGGTGGTGGTGTAGGTATTTCCATGTTTATACAGATATCAGTGTAGTTATTTCCATGTTTATAGAGATAGCAATGTAGATATTTCCATTGATATACAGATAGCTGTGTAGATATTTGCATGTTCATACAGATAGCGGTGTAGATATTTCCATGTTCGTACAGATAGAGGTGTAGATATTTCCATGTTCACACAGATAGCGGTGTAGATATTTCCACGTTCATACAGATAACGGTGTAGATATTTCCATGTTCATACAGTTAGCGGTGTAGATATTTCCATGTTCGTACAGATGGCGGTGTAGATATTTCCATGTTCATTAAGATGGCGGTGTAGATATTTCCATGTTTATGCAGATAGCGGTATAGATATTTCCATGTTTATACAGATGGTGGTGTAGATATTTCCATGTTTATAGAGATGGCGGTCTAGATATTTTCATGTTTATAGAGATAGTGGTGTAGTTATTTCCAAGTTTTTAGAGACAGCGTTGTAGATATTTCCATGTTTATACATATAGCGGTGAAGGTATTTCCATGTTTATACAGATATCGGTGTAGATATTTCCATGTTTATAGAGATAGCAGTGTAGATATTTCCATGTTTATAGAGATAGTTGTGTAGATAATTTCAATTTTATACAGATAACAGTGTAGATATTTCCAAGTTCATACAGATAGCTTTGTAGATATTTCCACGTTTATAGAGATTGTGGTGTAGATGTTTCCATGTTCATACAGATGGCGGTGTAAATATTTCCATGTTTTTAGAGATGGCGGTGTAGATATTTTCATGTTTAGACAGATGGCGGTGTAGATATTTCCATGTTTACACAGATAGCGGTGTAGACATTTCCATGTTTACACTGATAGCGGTGTGGATATTTCCATGTTTATGCAGATAGCGGTGTGGATATTTCCATGTTTATACAGATAGCGGTGTAGATATTTCCATGTTTATACAGATAGCTGGGCAGAGATTTCCATGTTTATACAGATAGCGGTGTAGATATTTCCATCTTAATACAGAAGGCTGTGTAGATATGTCTATGTTCGTACGGATGGTGGTGTAGATATTTCCATGTTAATACAGATGGAGGTGTAGATATTTCGAAGTGTATAGAGATAGGGCTGTACTTATTTCCATATTTATAGAGAAATCTGTGTAGATATTTCGATGTATATGCAGATAGTTCTGTAGATATTTCCATGTTCATGCAGATAGCGGTGTAGATATTTCCACGTTCATCCAGATGGTGGTGTAGATATATCCATGTTCATACAGATGGCGGTGAAGATATTTCCATGTTCATAAAGATGGCGGTCTAGATATTTCCATGTTCATACACATGGCGGTGTAGATATTTCCATGTTCATACAGATGGCGGTGTAGATATTTCCATGTTTATTGAGATGGCGGTGTAGATATTTTCATGTTTACACAGATGGCGGTGTAGATATTTCCATGTTTACAAAGATAGCGGTGTAGACATTTCCATGTTTACACAGATAGCGGTGTGGCTATTTCCATATTTATGCAGATAGCGGTGCAGGTATTTCCATGTTTATACAGATTGTGGTGCGGTTATTTCCATGTTTATACAGATAGTTGGGCAGATATTTCCATGTTTATACAGATAGCGGTGTAGATATTTCCATCTTAATACAGATGACGGTGTAGATATGTCTATGTTCGTACAGATGGCGGTGTAGATATTTCGATGTTCATACAGATGGTGGTGTAGATATTTCGAAGTTTATAGAGATAGCCCTGTAGCTATTTCCATATTTATAGAGAAATCTGTGTAGATATTTCCATGTATATGCAGATAGCTGTGTAGATATTTCCATGTTCATGCAGATAGCGGTGTAGATATTTCCATGTTCATCCAGATTCCGGTGTAGATATATCCATGTTCATACAGATGCTGGTGTAGATATTTACATGTTTATAGAGATGGTGGTGTAGATATTTCCATGTTTATATAGAGGGCGGTTTAGATATTTCCATGTTCATACCGATGGCGGTGTATATATTTCCATGTTCATAGAGATGGCGGTGAAGATATTTCCATGTTCATACAGATGGCGGTGTAGATATTTCCATGTTCATGCAGATAGCAGTGTAGATATTTCCATGTTCATCCAGATTCCGGTGTAGATATATCCATGTTCATACAGATGCTGGTGTAGATATTTACATGTTTATAGAGATGGTGGTGTAGATATTTCCATGTTTATATAGAGGGCGGTTTAGATATTTCCATGTTCATACCGATGGCGGTGTATATATTTCCATGTTCATAGAGATGGCGGTGAAGATATTTCCATGTTCATACAGATGGCGGTGTAGATATTTCCATGTTCATAGAGACGGCGGTGTAGATATTTCCATGTTTATACAGATAGCAGTGTAGTTATTTCCATGTTTATAGAGATAGCAATGTAGATATTTCCATTGACATACATATAGCTGTGTAGATATTTGCATGTTCACACAGACAGCGGTTTAGTTATTTCCATGTTCATACAGATAGCGGTGTAGATATTTCCATGTTCATACACATAGCGGAGTAGATATTTCCATGTTCATACAGATAACGGTGTAGATATTTCCATGTTCATGCAGATAGCGGTGTAGATATTTCCATGTTCACACAGATAGCGGTGTAGATATTTCCATGTTAATATAGATAGCGGTGTAGATATTTCCATGTTCATACAGATAGCGGTGTAGATATTTCCGTGTTTTACAGATAGCGGTGTAGATATTTCCATGTTCATACAGATAGCGGGGTAGATATTTCCATCTTCATACAGTTAGCCGTGTAGATATTTCCATGTTCATACTGATGGCGGTGTAGATATTTACATGTTCATATAGAAGGCGGTGTAGATATTTCCATGTTCGTACGGATGGCAGTGTAGATATTTCCATGTTCATACAGGTGGCGGTGTAGATATTTCCATGTTTGTACAGATAGCAGTGTAGTTATTTCCATGTTTATACAGATAGCGGTGTAGATATTTCCATTGTTATACAGATAGCTGTGTAGATATTTGCATGTTCATACAGATAGCGGTGTAGATATTTCCATGTTCATACACATAGCGGTGTAGATGTTTCCATGTTCATACAGATAACGGTGTAGATATTTCCATGATCATGCAGACAGCGGTGTAGATATTTCCATGTTCACACAGATAGCGGTGTAGATATTTCCATGTTCATACAGTTAGCGGCGTTGATATTTCCATGTTCATGCAGATAGGGGTGTAGATATTTCCATGTTCATACAGATAGCGGTGTAGATATTTCCATGTTCATACAGATAGCGGTGTAGATATTTCCATGTTCATACAGATAGCGGTGTAGATATTTCCATGTTCATACAGATAGCGGTGTAGATATTTCCATGTTTTACAGATAGCGGTGTAGATATTTCCATGTTCATACAGATAGCGGAGTAGATATTTCCATGTTCATACAGTTAGCGATGTAGATATTTCCATGTTCATACAGATGGCGGTGTAGATATCTACATGTTCATACAGATGGCGGTGTAGATATTTCCATGTTCGTACGGATGGCAGTGTAGATATTTCCATGTTCATACAGGTGGTGGTGTAGATATTTCCATGTTCATACAGATAGCAGTGTAGTTATTTCCATGTTTATAGAGATAGCAGTGTAGATATTTCCATTGATATACAGATAGCTGTGTAGATATTTAAATGTTCATAGAAATGGTGTTGTAGATATTTCCATGTTCGTACGGATGGCAGTGTAGCTATTTCCATGTTCTTACAGAAGGCGGTGTAGATATTTCCATGTTTATACAGATAGCAGTGTAGTTATTTCCATGTTTATAGAGATAGCAATGTAGTTATTTCCATTGATCTAAATATAGCTGTGTAGATATTTGCATGTTCATACTGATAGCGGTGTATATATTTCCATGTTCGTACAGATAGCGGTGTAGATATTTCCATGTTCATACAGATAGCGGTGTAGATATTTCCATGTTCATACAGATAACGGTGTAGATAATTCCATGTTCATACAGATAGCGGTGTAGATATTTCCATGTTCATACAGGTAGAGGTGTAGATAATTCCATGTACATACAGATGGCGGTGTAGATATTTACATGTTCATACAGATAGCGGTGAAGATATTTCCATGTTCGTAGAGATGGCGGTGTAGATATTTCCATGTTCATAGAGATGGCGGTGTAGATATTTCCATGTTTATGCAGATAGCGGTATAGATATTTCCATGTTTATACAGATGGTGGTGTAGATATTTCCATGTTTATAGAGATGGCGGTCTAGATATTTCCATGTTTATAGAGATAGTGGTGTAGTTATTTCCAAGTTTATAGAGACAGCATTGTAGATATTTCCATGTTTATACAGATAGCGGTGAAGATATTTCCATGTTTATACAGATAGCGGTGTAGATATTTCCATGTTTATACAGATAGCAGTGTAGATATTTCCATGTTTATAGAGATAGTGGTGTAGATAATTTCAATTTTATACAGATAGCAGTGTAGATATTTCCAAGTTCATACAGATAGCGGTGTAGATATTTCCACGTTTATAGAGATGGTGGTGTAGATATTTCCATGTTCATACAGATGGCGGTGTAGATATTTCCATGTTTTTAGAGATGGCGGTGTAGATATTTTCATGTTTACACCGATGGCGGTGGAGATATTTCCATGTTTACACAGATAGCGGTGTAGACATTTCCATGTTTACACAGATAGCGGTGTGGATATTTCCATGTTTTTGCAGATAGCTGTGTAGATATTTCCATGTTTATACAGATAGAGGTGTGGATATTTCCATGTTTATACAGATAGTTGAGCAGATATTTCCATGTTTATACAGATAGCGGTGTAGATATTTCCATCTTAATACAGATGGCGGTGTAGATAGGTCCATGTTCGTACAGATGGCGGTGTAGATATTTCCATGTTCATACAGATGGCGGTGTAGATTTTTCGAAGTTTATAGAGATAGCGCTGTAGTTATTTCCATATTTATAGAGAAATCTCTGTAGATATTTCCATGTATATGCAGATAGCCGTGTAGATATTTCCATGTTCATGCAGATAGCAGTGTAGATAATTCCATGTTCATCCAGATGCCGGTGTAAATATATCCATGTTCATACAGATGGCGGTGAAGATATTTCCATGTTCATACAGATGGCGGTGTAGATATTTCCGTGTTCATACAAATGGCGGTGTAGATATTTCCATGTTCATAGACATGACGGTGTAGATATTTCCATGTTTATACAGATAGCAATGTAGATATTTCCATGTTTATAGAGATAGCGGTGTAGATATTTCCATTGATGTACAGATAACTGTGTAGATATTTGCATGTTCATGCAGATAGCGGTGTAGATATTTCCATGTTCAAACAGATAGCTGTGTAGATATTTCCATGTTCATACAGATAGCGGTGTAGATATTTCCATGTTTTACAGATAGCGGTGTAGATATTTCCATGTTCATACAGATAGCGGAGTAGATATTTCCATGTTCATACAGTTAGCGATGTAGATATTTCCATGTTCATACAGATGGCGGTGTAGATATCTACATGTTCATACAGATGGCGGTGTAGATATTTCCATGTTCGTACGGATGGCGGTCTACATATTTCCATGTTTATAGAGATAGTGGTGTAGTTATTTCCAAGTTTATAGAGACAGCTTTGTAGATATTTCCATGTTTATACAGATAGCGGTGAAGATATTTCCATGATTATACAGATAGCGGTGTAGATATTTCCATGTTTATACAGACAGCAGTGTAGATATTTCCATGTTTATAGAGATAGTGGTGTAGATAATTTTACTTTTATACAGAGAGCAGTGTTGATATTTCCAAGTTCATACAGATAGCGGTGTAGATATTTCCACTTTTATAGAGATGGCGGTGTAGATATTTCCATGTTCATACAGATGGCGGTGTAGATATTTCCATGATTATAGAGATGGCGGTGTAGATATTTTCATGTTTACACAGATGGCGGTGTAGATATTTCCATGTTTACACAGATAGCGGTGTAGACATTTCCATGTTTTCACAGATAGCGGAGTGGATATTTCCATGTTTATGCAGATAGCGGTGTAGATATTTCCATGTTTATACAGATAGCGGTGCGGATATTTCCATGTTTTTACAGATAGTTGGGCAGATATTTCCATGTTTATACAGATAGCGGTGTAGATATTTCCATCTTAATACAGATGGCGGTGTAGATATGTCTATGTTCGTACAGATGGCGGTGTAGATATTTCGATGTTCATACAGATGGTGGTGTAGATATTTCAAAGTTTATAGAGATAGCCCTGTAGTTATTTCCATATTTATAGAGAAATCTGTGTAGATATTTCCATGTATATGCAGATAGCTGAGTAGATATTTCCGTGTTCATGCAGATAGCGGTGTTGATATTTCCATGTTCATCCAGATTCCGGTGTAGATATATCCATGTTCATACAGATGCTGGTGTAGATATTTACATGTTTATAGAGATGGTGGTGTAGATATTTCCATGTTTATATAGAGGGCGGTTTAGATATTTCCATGTTCATACCGATGGCGGTGTATATATTTCCATGTTCATAGAGATGGCGGTGAAGATATTTCCATGTTCATACAGATGGCGGTGTAGATATTTCCATGTTCATACACATGGCGTTGTAGATATTTCCATGTTCATAGAGATGGCGGTGTAGATATTTCCATGTTCGTACGGATGGCAGTGTTGATATTTCCATGTTCGTACAGGTGGTGGTGTAGATATTTCCATGTTTATACAGATAGCAGTGTAGTTATTTCCATGTTTATAGAGATAGCAATGTAGATATTTCCATTGATATACAGATAGCTGTGTAGATATTTGCATGTTCATACAGATAGCGGTGTAGATATTTCCATGTTCGTACAGATAGAGGTGTAGATATTTCCATGTTCACACAGATAGCGGTGTAGATATTTCCACGTTCATACAGATAACGGTGTAAATATTTCCATGTTCATACAGTTAGCGGTGTAGATATTTCCATGTTCGTACAGATGGCGGAGTAGATATTTCCATGTTCATTAAGATGGCGGTGTAGATATTTCCATGTTTATGCAGATAGCAGTATAGATATTTCCATGTTTATACAGATGGTGGTGTAGATATTTCCATGATTGTAGAGATGGCGGTCTAGATATTTCCGTGTTTATAGAGATAGTGGTGTAGTTATTTCCAAGTTTATAGAGACAGCGTTGTAGATATTTCCATGTTTATACAGATAGCGGTGAAGGTATTTCCATGTTTATACAGATAGCGGTGTAGATATTTCCATGTTTATACAGGTAGCAGTGTAGATATTTCCATGTTTATAGAGATAGTTGTGTAGATAATTTCAATTTTATACAGATAGCAGTGTAGATATTTCCAAGTTCATACAGATAGCGGTGTAGATATTTCCACCTTTATAGAGATGGTGGTGTAGATATTTCCATGTTCATACAGATGGCGGTGTAGATATTTCCATGTTTATAGAGATGGCGGTGTAGATATTTTCCAGTTTACACAGATGGCGGTGTAGATATTTCCATGTTTACACAGATAGCGTTGTAGACATTTCCATGTTTACACAGATAGCGGTGTGGATATTTCCATGTTTATGCAGATAGCGGTGTAGATATTTCCATGTTTATACAGTTAGCGGTGCGGATATTTCAATGTTTATACAGATATTTGGGCAGATATTTCCATGTTTATACAGATAGCGGTGTAGATATTTCCATCTTAATACAGATGGCGGTGTGGATATGTCCATGTTGGTACAGATGGCGGTGTAGATATTTCCATGTTCATAAAGATGGCGGTGTTGATATTTCGAAGTTTATAGATATAGCGCTGTAGTTATTTCGATATTTATAGGGAAATCTCTGTAGATATTTCCATGTATATTCAGATAGCTGTTTAGATATTTCCATGTTCATGCAGATAGCGGTGTAGATATTTCCATGTTCATCCAGATGCCGGTGTAGATATATCCATGTTCATACAGATGGCAGTGAAGATATTTCCATGTTCATGCAGATGGCAGTGTAGATATTTCCATGTTCATACAGATGGCGGTGTAGATATTTCCATGTTCGTAGAGATGGCGGTGTAGATATTTCCATGTTCATATAGATGGCGGTGTAGATATTTCCATGTTTTACAGATAGCAGTGTAGTTATTTCCATGTTTATAGAGATAGCAGTGTAGATATTTCCATTGATATACAGATAGCTGTGTAGATATTTGCATGTTCATACACATAGCGGTGTAGATATTTCCATGCTCATACAGATAGCGGTGTAGATATTTCCATGTTCATACAGATAGCGGTGCAGATATTTCCATGTTCATTCAGATAGCGGTGTAGATCTTACCATGTTCATACAGATAGCGGTGTAGATATTTCCATGTTCATACAGTTAGCGGTGTAGATATTTCCATGTTCATACAGATGGCGGTGTAGATATTTAAATGTTCATACAGATGGCGTTGTAGATATTTCCATGTTCGCACGGATGGCTGTGTAGATATTTCCATGTTCATACAGGTGGCGGTGTAGATATTTCCATGTTTATACAGATAGCAGTGTAGTTATTTCCATGTTTATAGAGATAGCAGTGTAGATATTTCCATTTGTATACAGATAGCTGTGTAGATATTTGCATCTTCATACAGATAGCTGTGTAGATATTTCCATGTTCGGACAGATAGCGGTGTAGATATTTCCATGTTCATACAGATAGCAGTGTAGATATTTCCATGTTCATAGAGATAACGGTGTAGATATTTCCATGTTCATACAGATAGCCTTGTAGATATTTCCATGTTCATACAGTTAGCTGTGTAGATATTTCCATGTTCATACAGATGGCGGTGTAGATATTTACATGTTCATACAGATGGCGGTGTAGATATTTCCATGTTCGTGCAGATGGCGGTGTAGATATTTCCATATTCATAGAGATGGCGGTGTAGATATTTCTATGTTTATGCAGATAGCGGTATAGATATTTCCATGTTTATAAAGATGGTGGTGTAGATATTTCCATGTTTATATAGATGGCGGTCTACATATTTCCATGTTTATAGAGATAGTGGTGTAGTTATTTCCAAGTTTATAGAGACAGCGTTGTAGATATTTCCATGTTTATACAGATAGCAGTGAAGATATTTCCATGATTATACAGATAGCGGTGTAGATATTTCCATGTTTATACAGACAGCAGTGTAGATATTTCCATGTTTATAGAGATAGTGGTGTAGATAACTTCAATTTTATACAGAGAGCAGTGTAGATATTTCCAAGTTCATACAGATAGCGGTGTAGATATTCCCACTTTTATAGAGATGGCGGTGTAGATATTTCCATGTTCATACAGATGGCGGTGTAGATATTTCCATGTTTATAGAGATGGCGGTGTAGATATTTTCATGTTTACACAGATGGTGGTGTAGGTATTTCCATGTTTACACAGATAGCGGTGTAGACATTTCCATGTTTACACAGATAGCGGTGTGGATATTTCCATGTTTATGCAGATAGCGGTGTAGATATTTCCATGTTTATACAGATAGCGGTGCGGATATTTCCATGTTTTTACAGATAGTTGGGCAGATATTTCCATGTTTATACAGATAGCGGTGAAGGTATTTCCATGTTTATACAGATAGCGGTGTAGATATTTCCATGTTTATACAGATAGCAGTGTAGATATTTCCATGTTTATAGAGATAGTTGTGTAGATAATTTCAATTTTATACAGATAGCAGTGTAGATATTTCCAAGTTCATACAGATAGCGGTGTAGATATTTCCACCTTTATAGAGATGGTGGTGTAGGTATTTCCATGTTCATACAGATGGCGGTGTAGATATTTCCATGTTTATAGAGATGGCGGTGTAGATATTTTCCTGTTTACACAGATGGCGGTGGAGATATTTCCATGTTTACACAGATAGCGTTGTAGACATTTCCATGTTTACACACATAGCGGTGTGGATATTTCCATGTTTATGCAGATAGCGGTGTAGATATTTCCATGTTTATACAGATAGCGGTGCGGATATTTCCATGTTTTTACAGATATTTGGGCAGATATTTCCATGTTTATACAGATAGCGGTGTAGATATTTAAATCTTAATACAGATGGCGGTGTAGATATGTCTATGTTCGTACAGATGGCGGTGTAGATATTTCCATGTTCATACAGATGGTGGTGTAGATATTTCGAAGTTTATAGAGATAGCGCTGTAGTTATTTCCATATTTATAGAGAAATCTGTGTAGATATTTCCATGTATATGCAGATAGCTGTGTAGATATTTCCATGTTCATGCAGATAGCGGTGTAGATATTTCCATGTTCATCCAGATGCCGGTGTAGATATATCCATGTTCATACAGATGCTGGTGTAGATATTTACATGTTTATAGAGATGGTGGTGTAGATATTTCCATGTTTATATAGAGGGCGGTTTAGATATTTCCATGTTCTTACCGATGGCGTTGTATATATTTCCATGTTCATAGAGATGGCGGTGAAGATATTTCAATGTTCATACAGATGGCGGTGTAGATATTTCCATGTTCATACACATGGCGGTGTAGATATTTCCATGTTCATAGAGATGGCGGTGTAGATATTTCCATGTTTATACAGATAGCAGTGTAGTTATTTCCATTTTTATAGGGATAGCAATGTAGATATTTCCATTGATATACAGATAGCTGTGTAGATATTTGCATTTTCACACAGATAGCGGTGTAGATATTTCCATGTTCATACAGATAACGGTGTAGATATTTCCATGTTCATACAGATAGCGGTGTAGATATTTCCATCTTCCTACAGTTAGCGGTGTAGATATTTCCATGTTCGTACAGATGGCGGTGTAGATATTTCCATGTTCATAGAGATGGCGGTGTAGATATTTCCATGTTCATACAAATGGCGGTGTAGATATTTCCATGTTCATAGAGATGGCGGTGTAGATATTTCCATGTTTATACAGATAGCAGTTTAGTTATTTCCATGTTTATAGAGATAGCAGTGTAGATATTTCCATTGATATACAGATAGCTGTGTAGATATTTGCATGTTCATACACATGTCGATGTAGATATTTCCATGTTAATACAGATAGTGGTGTAGATATTTCCATGTTCATACAGTTAGCGGTGTAGATATTTCCATGTTCATACATATGGCGGTGTAGATATTTCCATGTTCATACAGATAGTGGTGTAGATATTTCCATGTTTTACAGATAGCGGTGTAGATATTTCCATGTTCATACAGATAGCGGGGTAGATATTTCCATGTTTATACAGATAGCGGTGTAGATATTTCCATTGTTATACAGATGGCTGTGTAGATATTTGCATGTTCATACAGATAGGGGTGTAGATATTTCCATGTTCATACACATAGCGGTGTAGATGTTTCCATGTTCATACAGATAACGGTGTAGATATTTCCAAGATCATGCAGACAGCGGTGTAGATATTTCCATGTTCACAAAGATAGCGGTGTAGATATTTCTATGTTCATACAGTTAGCGGTGTAGATACTCCATATTCATGCAGATAGGGGTGTAGATATTTCCATGTTCATACAGATAGCGGTGTAGATATTTCCATGTTTTTAGAGATGGCGGTGTAGGTATTTTCATGTTTACACCGATGGCGGTGGAGATATTTCCATGTTTACACAGATAGCGTTGTAAACATTTCCATGTTTACACAGATAGCGGTGTGGATATTTCCATGTTTATGCAGATAGCGGTGTAGATATTTCCATGTTTATACAGTTAGCGGTGCGGATATTTCCATGTTTATACAGATATTTGGGCAGATATTTCCATGTTTATACAGATAGCGGTGTAGATATTTCCATCTTAATACAGATGGCGGTGTGGATATGTCCATGTTCGTACAGATGGCAGTGTAGGTATTTCCATGTTCATAAAGATGGCGGTGTAGATATTTCGAAGTTTATAGATATAGCGCTGTAGTTATTTCCATATTTATAGGGAAATCTCTGTAGATATTTCCATGTATATGCAGATAGCTGTGTAGATATTTCCATGTTCATGCAGATAGCGGTGTAGATATTTCCATGTTCATCCAGATGCCGGTGTAGATATATCCATGTACATACAGATGGCAGTGAAGATATTTCCATGTTCATGCAGATGGCAGTGTAGATATTTCCATGTTCATACAGATGGCGGTGTAGATATTTCAATGTTCGTAGAGATGGCGGTGTAGATATTTCCACGTTCATACAGATGGCGGTGTAGATATTTCCATGTTCATATAGATGATGGTGTAGATATTTCCATGTTTGTACAGATAGCAGTGTAGTTATTTCCATGTTTACAGAGATAGCAGTGTAGATATTTCCATTGATATACAGATAGCTGTGTAGATATTTGCATGTTCATACACATAGCGGTGTAGATATTTCCATGCTCATACAGATAGCGGTGTAGATATTTCCATGTTCATACATATAGCGGTGCAGATATTTCCATGTTCATTCAGATAGCGGTGTAGATCTTACCATGTTCATACAGATAGCGGTGTAGATATTTCCATGTTCATACAGTTAGCGGTGTAGATATTTCCATGTTCATACAGATGGCGGTGTAGATATTTAAATGTTCATACAGATGGCGTTGTAGATATTTCCATGTTCGCACGGATGGCTGTGTAGATATTTCCATGTTCATACAGGTGGCGGTGTAGATATTTCCATGTTTATACAGATAGCAGTGTAGTTATTTCCATGTTTATAGAGATAGCAGTGTAGATATTTCCATTTGTATACAGATAGCTGTGTAGATATTTGCATCTTCATACAGATAGCTGTGTAGATATTTCCATGTTCGGACAGATAGCGGTGTAGATATTTCCATGTTCATACAGATAGCAGTGTAGATATTTCCATGTTCATACAGATAACGGTGTAGATATTTCCATGTTCATACAGATAGCCTTGTAGATATTTCCATGTTCATACAGTTAGCTGTGTAGATATTTCCATGTTCATACAGATGGCGGTGTAGATATTTACATGTTCATACAGATGGCGGTGTAGGTATTTCCATGTTCGTGCAGATGGCGGTGTAGATATTTCCATATTCATAGAGATGGCGGTGTAGATATTTCCATGTTTATGCAGATAGCGGTATAGATATTTCCATGTTTATAAAGATTGTGGTGTAGATATTTCCATGTTTATATAGATGGCGGTCTACATATTTCCATGTTTATAGAGATAGTGGTGTAGTTATTTCCAAGTTTATAGAGACAGCGTTGTAGATATTTCCATGTTTATACAGATAGCAGTGAAGATATTTCCATGATTATACAGATAGCGGTGTAGATATTTCCATGTTTATACAGACAGCAGTGTAGATATTTCCATGTTTATAGAGATAGTGGTGTAGATAACTTCAATTTTATACATAGAGCATTGTAGATATTTCCAAGTTCATACAGATAGCGGTGTAGATATTTCCACTTTTATAGAGATGGCGGTGTAGATATTTCCATGTTCATACAGATGGCGGTGTAGATATTTCCATGTTTATAGAGATGGCGGTGTAGATATTTTCATGTTTACACAGATGGTGGTGTAGATATTTCCATGTTTACACAGATAGCGGTGTAGACATTTCCATGTTTACACAGATAGCGGTGTGGATATTTCCATGTTTATGCAGATAGCGGTGTAGATATTTCCATGTTTATACAGATAGCGGTGCGGATATTTCCATGTTTTTACAGATAGTTGGGCAGATATTTCCATGTTTATACAGATAGCGGTGAAGGTATTTCCATGTTTATACAGATAGCGGTGTAGATATTTCCATGTTTATACAGATAGCAGTGTAGATATTTCCATGTTTATAGAGATAGTTGTGTAGATAATTTCAATTTTATACAGATAGCAGTGTAGATATTTCCAAGTTCATACAGATAGCGGTGTAGATATTTCCACCTTTATAGAGATGGTGGTGTAGGTATTTCCATGTTCATACAGATGGCGGTGTAGATATTTCCATGTTTATAGAGATGGCGGTGTAGATATTTTCCTGTTTACACAGATGGCGGTGGAGATATTTCCATGTTTACACAGATAGCGTTGTAGACATTTCCATGTTTACACACATAGCGGTGTGGATATTTCCATGTTTATGCAGATAGCGGTGTAGATATTTCCATGTTTATACAGATAGCGGTGCGGATATTTCCATGTTTTTACAGATATTTGGGCAGATATTTCCATGTTTATACAGATAGCGGTGTAGATATTTAAATCTTAATACAGATGGCGGTGTAGATATGTCTATGTGCGTACAGATGGCGGTGTAGATATTTCCATGTTCATACAGATGGTGGTGTAGATATTTCGAAGTTTATAGAGATAGCGCTGTAGTTATTTCCATATTTATAGAGAAATCTGTGTAGATATTTCCATGTATATGCAGATAGCTGTGTAGATATTTCCATGTTCATGCAGATAGCGGTGTAGATATTTCCATGTTCATCCAGATGCCGGTGTAGATATATCCATGTTCATACAGATGCTGGTGTAGATATTTACATGTTTATAGAGATGGTGGTGTAGATATTTCCATGTTTATATAGAGGGCGGTTTAGATATTTCCATGTTCTTACCGATGGCGTTGTATATATTTCCATGTTCATAGAGATGGCGGTGAAGATATTTCCATGTTCATACAGATGGCGGTGTAGATATTTCCATGTTCATACACATGGCGGTGTAGATATTTCCATGTTCATAGAGATGGCGGTGTAGATATTTCCATGTTTATACAGATAGCAGTGTAGTTATTTCCATTTTTATAGGGATAGCAATGTAGATATTTCCATTGATATACAGATAGCTGTGTAGATATTTGCATTTTCACACAGATAGCGGTGTAGATATTTCCATGTTCATACAGATAACGGTGTAGATATTTCCATGTTCATACAGATAGCGTTGTAGATATTTCCATCTTCCTACAGTTAGCGGTGTAGATATTTCCATGTTCGTACAGATGGCGGTGTAGATATTTCCATGTTCATAGAGATGGCGGTGTAGATATTCCCATGTTCATACAAATGGCGGTGTAGATATTTCCATGTTCATAGAGATGGCGGTGTAGATATTTCCATGTTTATACAGATAGCAGTTTAGTTATTTCCATGTTTATAGAGATAGCAGTGTAGATATTTCCATTGATATACAGATAGCTGTGTAGATATTTGCATGTTCATACACATGTCGATGTAGATATTTCCATGTTAATACAGATAGTGGTGTAGATATTTCCATGTTCATACAGTTAGCGGTGTAGATATTTCCATGTTCATACATATGGCGGTGTAGATATTTCCATGTTCATACAGATAGTGGTGTAGATATTTCCATGTTTTACAGATAGCGGTGTAGATATTTCCATGTTCATACAGATAGCAGGGTAGATAATTCCATCTTCATACAGTTAGCGGTGTAGATATTTCCATGTTCATACAGATGGCGGTGTAGATATTTACATGTTCATACAGATGGCGGTGTAGATATTTCCATGTTCGTACGGAGGGCAGTGTAGATATTTCCATGTTCATACAGGTGGCGGTGTAGATATTTCCATGTTTATACAGATAGCAGTGTAGTTATTTCCATGTTTATACAGATAGCGGTGTAGATATTTCCATTGTTATACAGATAGCTGTGTAGATATTTGCATGTTCATACAGATAGCGGTGTCGATATTTCCATGTTCATACACATAGCGGTGTAGATGTTTCCATGTTCATACAGATAACGGTGTAGATATTTCCAAGATCATGCAGACAGCGGTGTAGATATTTCCATGTTCACAAAGATAGCGGTGTAGATATTTCCATGTTCATGCAGTTAGCGGTGTAGATATTTCCATGTTCATGCAGATAGGGGTGTAGATATTTCCATGTTCATACAGATAGCGGTGTAGATATTTCCATGTTTTTAGAGATGGCGGTGTAGGTATTTTCATGTTTACACCGATGGCGGTGGAGATATTTCCATGTTCGTAGAGATGGCTGTGTAGATATTTCCATGTTCATACAGATGGCAGTGTAGATATTTCCATGTTCATATAGATGACGGTGTAGATATTTCCATGTTTGTACAGATAGCAGTGTAGTTATTTCCATGTTTACAGAGATAGCAGTGTAGATATTTCCATTGATATACATATAGCTGTGTAGATATTTGCATGTTCATACACATAGCGGTGTAGATATTTCCATGCTCATACAGATAGCGGTGTAGATATTTCCATGTTCATACAGATAGCGGTGCAGATATTTCCATGTTCATACAGATAGCGGTGTAGATCTTTCCATGTTCATACATATAGCGGTGTAGATATTTCCATGTTCATACAGTTAGCGGTGTAGATATTTCCATGTTCATACAGATGGCGGTGTAGATATTTAAATGTTCATACAGATGGCGGTGTAGATATTTCCATGTTCGCACGGATGGCAGTGTAGATATTTCCATGTTCATACAGGTGGCGGTGTAGATATTTCTATGTTTATACAGATAGCAGTATAGTTATTTCCATGTTTATAGAGATAGCAGTGTAGATATTTCCATTTGTATACAGATAGCTGTGTAGATATTTGCATCTTCATACAGATAGCTGTGTAGATATTTCCATGTTCGGACGGATAGCGGTGTAGATATTTCCATGTTCATACAGATAGCAGTGTAGATATTTCCATGTTCATAGAGATAACGGTGTAGATATTTCCATGTTCATACAGATAGCCTTGTAGATATTTCCATGTTCATACAGTTAGCTGTGTAGATATTTCCATGTTCATACAGATGGCGGTGTAGATATTTACATGTTCATACAGATGGCGGTGTAGATATTTCCATGTTCGTGCAGATGGCGGTGTAGATATTTCCATATTCATAGAGATGGCGGTGTAGATATTTCCATGTTTATGCAGATAGCGGTATAGATATTTCCATGTTTATAAAGATGGTGGTGTAGATATTTCCATGTTTATAGAGATGGCGGTCTAGATATTTCCATGTTTATAGAGATAGTGGTGTAGTTATTTCCAAGTTTATAGAGACAGCGTTGTAGATATTTCCATGTTTATACAGATAGCGGTGAAGATATTTCCATGTTTATACAGATAGCGGTGTAGATATTTCCATGTTTATACAGACAGCAGTGTGGATATTTCCATGTTTATAGAGATAGTGGTGTAGATAATTTCAATTTTATAAAGAGAGCAGTGTAGATATTTCCAAGTTCATACAGATAGCGGTGTAGATATTTCCACTTTTATAGAGATGGCGGTGTAGATATTTCCATGTTCATACAGATGGCGGTGTAGGTATTTCCATGTTTATAGAGATGGCGGTGTAGATATTTTCATGTTTACACAGATGGCGGTGTAGATATTTCCATGTTTACACAGATAGAGTTGTAGACATTTCCATGTTTATGCAGATAGCATTGTAGACATTTCCATGTTTACACAGATAGCGGTGTGGATATTTCCATGTTTATGCAGATAGCGATGTAGATATTTCCATGTTTATACAGATAGCGGTGCGGATATTTCCATGTTTTTACAGATATTTGGGCAGATATTTCCATGTTTATACAGATAGCGGTGTAGATATTTAAATCTTAATACAGATGGCGGTGTAGATATGTCTATGTTCGTACAGATGGCGGTGTAGATATTTCCATGTTCATACAGATGGTGGTGTAGATATTTCGAAGTTTATAGAGATAGCGCTGTAGTTATTCCCATATTTATAGAGAAATCTGTGTAGATAATTCCATGTATATGCAGATAGCTGTGTAGATATTTCCATGTTCATGCAGATAGCGGTGTAGATATTTCCATGTTCATCCAGATGCCGGTGTAGATATATCCATGTTCATACAGATGCTGGTGTAGATATTTACATGTTTATAGAGATTGTGGAGTAGATATTTCCATGTTTATATAGAGGGCGGTTTAGATATTTCCATGTTCATACCGATGGCGGTGTATATATTTCCATGTTCATAGAGATGGCGGTGAAGATATTTCCATGTTCATACAGATGGCGGTGTAGATATTTCCATGTTCATACACATGGCAGTGTAGATATTTCCATGTTCATAGAGATGGCGGTGTAGATATTTCCATGTTTATACAGATAGCAGTGTAGTTATTTCCATGTTTATAGAGATAGCAATGTAGATATTTCCATTGATATACAGATAGCTGTGTAGATATTTGCATTTTCACACAGATAGCGGTGTAGATATTTCCATGTTCATACAGATAACGGTGTAGATATTTCCATGTTCATACAGATAGCGGTGTAGATATTTCCATCTTCCTACAGTTAGCGGTGTAGATATTTCCATGTTCGTACAGATGGCGGTGTAGATATTTCCATGTTCATAGAGATGGCGGTGTAGATATTTCCATGTTCATACAAATGGCGGTGTAGATATTTCCATGTTCATAGAGATGGCGGTGTAGATATTTCCATGTTTATACAGATAGCAGTTTAGTTATTTCCATGTTTATAGAGATAGCAGTGTAGATATTTCCATTGATATACAGATAGCTGTGTAGATATTTGCATGTTCATACACATAGCGATGTAGATATTTACATGTTCATACAGTTAGCGGTGTAGATATTTCCATGTTCATACATATGGCGGTGTAGATATTTCCATGTTCATACAGATAGCGGTGTAGATATTTCCATGTTTTACAGATAGCGGTGTAGATATTTCCATGTTCATACAGATAGCGGGGTAGATATTTCCATCTTCATACAGTTAGCGGTGTAGATATTTCCATGTTCATACAGATGGCGGTGTAGATATTTACATGTTCATACAGATGGCGGTGTAGGTATTTCCATGTTCTTACGGATGGCAGTGTAGATATTTCCATGTTCATACAGGTGGCGGTGTAGATATTTCCATGTTTATACAGATAGCAGTGTAGTTATTTCCATGTTTATACAGATAGCGGTGTAGATATTTCCATTGTTATACAGATAGCAGTGTAGTTATTTCCATGTTTATACAGATAGCGGTGTAGATATTTCCATTGTTATACAGATAGCTGTGTAGATATTTGCATGTTCATACACATAGCGGTGTAGATGTTTCCATGTTCATACAGATAACGGTGTAGATATTTCCAAGATCATGCAGACAGCGGTGTAGATATTTCCATGTTCACAAAGATAGCGGTGTAGATATTTCCATGTTCATACAGTTAGCGGTGTAGATATTTCTATGTTCATGCAGATAGGGGTGTAGATATTTCCATGTTCATACAGATAGCGGTGTAGATATTTCCATGTTTTTAGAGATGGCGGTGTAGGTATTTTCATGTTTACACCGATGGCGGTGGAGATATTTCCATGTTTACACAGATAGCGTTGTAGACATTTCCATGTTTACACAGATAGCGGTGTGGATATTTCCATGTTTATGCAGATAGCGGTGTAGATATTTCCATGTTTATACAGTTAGCGGTGCGGATATTTCCATGTTTATACAGATATTTGGGCAGATATTTCCATGTTTATACAGATAGCGGTGTAGATATTTCCATCTTTATACAGATGGTGGTGTGGATATGTCCATGTTCGTACAGATGGCGGTGTAGATTTTTCCATGTTCATAAAGATGGCGGTGTAGATATTTCGAAGTTTATAGATATAGCGCTGTAGTTATTTCCATATTTATAGGGAAATCTCTGTAGATATTTCCATGTATATGCAGAGAGCTGTGTAGATATTTCCATGTTCATGCAGATAGCGGAGTAGATATTTCCATGTTCATCAAGATGCCGGTGTAGATATATCCATGTTCATACAGATGGCAGTGAAGATATTTCCATGTTCATGCAGATGGCAGTGTAGATATTTCCATGTTCATACAGATGGCGGTGTAGATATTTCCATGTTCGTAGAGATGGCTGTGTAGATATTTCCATGTTCATACAGATGGCGGTGTAGATATTTCCATGTTCATATAGATGACGGTGTAGATATTTCCATGTTTGTACAGATAGCAGTGTAGTTATTTCCATGTTTACAGAGATAGCAGTGTAGATATTTCCATTGATATACAGATAGCTGTGTAGATATTTGCATGTTCATACACATAGCGGTGTAGATATTTCCATGCTCATACAGATAGCGGTGTAGATATTTCCATGTTCATACAGATAGCGGTGCAGATATTTCCATGTTCATACAGATAGCGGTGTAGATATTTCCATGTTCATACAGATAGCGGTGTAGATATTTCCATGTTCATACAGTTAGCGGTGTAGATATTTCCATGTTCATACAGATGGCGGTGTAGATATTTAAATGTTCATACAGATGGCGGTGTAGATATTTCCATGTTCACACGGATGGCAGTGTAGATATTTCCATGTTCATACAGGTGGCGGTGGAGATATTTCCATGTTTATACAGATAGCAGTGTAGTTATTTCCATGTTTATAGAGATAGCAGTGTAGATATTTCCATTTGTATACAGATAGCTGTGTAGATATTTGCATCTTCATACAGATAGCTGTGTAGATATTTCCATGTTCGGACAGATAGCGGTGTAGATATTTCCATGTTCATACAGATAGCAGTGTAGATATTTCCATGTTCATAGAGATAACGGTGTAGATATTTCCATGTTCATACAGATTGCCTTGTAGATATTTCCATGTTCATACAGTTAGCTGTGTAGATATTTCCATGTTCATACAGATGGCGGTGTAGATATTTACATGTTCATACAGATGGCGGTGTAGATATTTCCATGTTCGTGCAGATGGCGGTGTAGATATTTCCATATTCATAGAGATGGCGGTGTAGATATTTCCATGTTTATGCAGATAGCGGTATAGATATTTCCATGTTTATAAAGATGGTGGTGTAGATATTTCCATGTTTATAGAGATAGTGGTGTAGTTATTTCCAAGTTTATAGAGACAGCGTTGTAGATATTTCCATGTTTATACAGATAGCGGTGAAGTTATTTCCATGTTTATACAGATAGCGGTGTAGATATTTCCATGTTTATACAGGTAGCAGTGTAGATATTTCCATGTTTATAGAGATAGTTGTGTAGATAATTTCAATTTTATACAGATAGCAGTGTAGATATTTCCAAGTTCATACAGATAGCGGTGTAGATATTTCCACCTTTATAGAGATGGTGGTGTAGATATTTCCATGTTCATACAGATGGCGGTGTAGATATTTCCATGTTTATAGAGATGGCGGTGTAGATATTTTCCAGTTTACACAGATGGAGGTGTAGATATTTCCATGTTTACACAGATAGCATTGTAGACATTTCCATGTTTACACAGATAGCGGTGTGGATATTTCCATGTTTATGCAGATAGCGGTGTAGATATTTCCATGTTTATACAGTTAGCGGTGCGGATATTTCAATGTTTATACAGATATTTGGGCAGATATTTCCATGTTTATACAGATAGCGGTGTAGATATTTCCATCTTAATACAGATGGCGGTGTGGATATGTCCATGTTGGTACAGATGGCGGTGTAGATATTTCCATGTTCATAAAGATGGCGGTGTTGATATTTCGAAGTTTATAGATATAGCGCTGTAGTTATTTCGATATTTATAGGGAAATCTCTGTAGATATTTCCATGTATATTCAGATAGCTGTGTAGATATTTCCATGTTCATGCAGATAGCGGTGTAGATATTTCCATGTTCATCCAGATGCCGGTGTAGATATATCCATGTTCATACAGATGGCAGTGAAGATATTTCCATGTTCATGCAGGTGGCAGTGTAGATATTTCCATGTTCATACAGATGGCGGTGTAGATATTTCCATGTTCGTAGAGATGGCGGTGTAGATATTTCCATGTTCATATAGATGGCGGTGTAGATATTTCCATGTTTGTACAGATAGCAGTGTAGTTATTTCCATGTTTATAGAGATAGCAGTGTAGATATTTCCATTGATATACAGATAGCTGTGTAGATATTTGCATGTTCATACACATAGCGGTGTAGATATTTCCATGCTCATACAGATAGCGGTGTAGATATTTCCATGTTCATACAGATAGCGGTGCAGATATTTCCATGTTCATACAGATAGCGGTGTAGATATTTCCATGTTCATACAGATAGCGGTGTAGATATTTCCATGTTCATACAGTTAGCGGTGTAGATATTTCCATGTTCATACAGATGGCGGTGTAGATATTTAAATGTTCATACAGATGGCGGTGTAGATATTTCCATGTTCGCACAGATGGCAGTGTAGATATTTCCATGTTCATACAGGTGGCGGTGTAGATATTTCCATGATTTACAGATAGCAGTGTAGTTATTTCCATGTTTATAGAGATTGCAGTGTAGATATTTCCATTTATATACAGATAGCTGTGTAGATATTTGCATGTTCATACAAATAGCTGTGTAGATATTTCCATGTTCGGACAGATAGCGCTGTAGATATTTCCATGTTCATACAGATAGCAGTGTAGATATTTCCATGTTCATAGAGATAACGGTGTAGATATTTCCATGTTCATACAGATAGCCTTGTAGATATTTCCATGTTCATACAGTTAGCGGTGTAGATATTTCCATGTTCATACAGATGGCGGTGTAGATATTTCCATGTTCGTGCAGATGGCGGTGTAGATATTTCCATATTCATAGAGATGGCGGTGTAGATATTTCCGTGTTTATGCAGATAGCGGTATAGGTATTTCCATGTTTATACAGATGGTGGTGTAGATATTTCCATGTTTATAGAGATGGCGGTCTAGATATTTCCATGTTTATAGAGATAGTGGTTTAGTTATTTCCAAGTTTATAGAGACAGCTTTGTAGATTTTTCCATGTTTATACAGATAGCGGTGAAGATATTTCCATGTTTATACAGATAGCGGTGTAGATATTTCCATGTTTATACAGACAGCAGTGTAGATATTTCCATGTTTATAGAGATAGTGGTGTAGATAATTTCAATTTTATACAGAGAGCAGTGTTGATATTTCCAAGTTCATACAGATAGTGGTGTAGATATTTCCACTTTTATAGAGATGGCGGTGTAGATATTTCCATGTTCATACAGATGGCGGTGTAGATATTTCCATGATTATAGAGATGGCGGTGTAGATATTTTCATGTTTACACAGATGGCGGTGTAGATATTTCCATGTTTACACAGATAGCGGTGTAGACATTTCCATGTTTACACAGATAGCGGAGTGGATATTTCCATGTTTATGCAGATAGCGGTGTAGATATTTCCATGTTTATACAGATAGCGTTGCGGATATTTCCATGTGTTTACAGATAGTTGGGCAGATATTTCCATGTTTATGCAGATAGCGGTGTAGATATTTCCATCTTAATACAGATGGCGGTGTAGATATGTCCATGTTCATACAGATGGCGGTGTAGATATTTCGAAGTTTATAGATATAGCGCTGTAGTTATTTCCATATTTATTGAGAAATCGTTGTAGATATTTCCATGTATATTCAGATAGCTGTGTAGATATTTCCATGTTCATGCAGATAGCGGTGTAGATATTTCCATGTTCATCCAGATTCCGGTGTAGATATATCCATGTTCAGACAGATGCTGGTGTAGATATTTACATGTTTATAGAGATGGTGGTGTAGATATTTCCATGTTTATATAGAGGGCGGTTTAGATATTTCCATGTTCATACCGATGGCGGTGTATATATTTCCATGTTCATAGAGATGGCGGTGAAGATATTTCCATGTTCATACAGATGGCGGTGTAGATATTTCCATGTTCATACACATGGCGTTGTAGATATTTCCATGTTCATAGAGATGGCGGTGTAGATATTTCCATGTTCGTACGGATGGCAGTGTTGATATTTCCATGTTCGTACAGGTGGTGGTGTAGATATTTCCATGTTTATACAGATAGCAGTGTAGTTATTTCCATGTTTATAGAGATAGCAATGTAGATATTTCCATTGATATACAGATAGCTGTGTAGATATTTGCATGTTCATACAGATAGCGGTGTAGATATTTCCATGTTCGTACAGATAGAGGTGTAGATATTTCCATGTTCACACAGATAGCGGTGTAGATATTTCCACGTTCATACAGATAACGGTGTAGATATTTCCATGTTCATACAGTTAGCGGTGTAGATATTTCCATGTTCGTACAGATGGCGGAGTAGATATTTCCATGTTCATTAAGATGGCGGTGTAGATATTTCCATGTTTATGCAGATAGCCGTATAGATATTTCCATGTTTATACAGATGGCGGTCTAGATATTTCCGTGTTTATAGAGATAGTGTTGTAGTTATTTCCAAGTTTATAGAGACAGAGTTGTAGATATTTCCATGTTTATACAGATAGCGGTGAAGGTATTTCCATGTTTATACAGATAGCGGTGTAGATATTTCCATGTTTATACAGGTAGCAGTGTAGATATTTCCATGTTTATAGAGATAGTTGTGTAGATAATTTCAATTTTATACAGATAGCAGTGTAGATATTTCCAAGTTCATACAGATAGCGGTGTAGATATTTCCACCTTTATAGAGATGGTGGTGTAGATATTTCCATGTTCATACAGATGGCGGTGTAGATATTTCCATGTTTATAGAGATGGCGGTGTAGATATTTTCCAGTTTACACAGATGGCGGTGTAGATATTTCCATGTTTACACAGATAGCATTGTAGACATTTCCATGTTTACACAGATAGCGGTGTGGATATTTCCATGTTTATGCAGATAGCGGTGTAGATATTTCCATGTTTATACAGATAGCGGTGCGGATATTTCCATGTTTTTACAGATATTTGGGCAGATATTTCCATGTTTATACAGATAGCGGTGTAGATATTTAAATCTTAATACAGATGGCGGTGTAGATATGTCTATGTTCGTACAGATGGCGGTGAAGATATTTCCATGTTCATACAGATGGTGGTGTAGATATTTCGAAGTTTATAGAGATAGCGCTGTAGTTATTTCCATATTTATAGAGAAATCTGTGTAGATATTTCCATGTATATGCAGATAGCTGTGTAGATATTTCCATGTTCATGCAGATAGCGGTGTAGATATTTCCATGTTCATCCAGATGCCGGTGTAGATATATCCATGTTCATACAGATGCTGGTGTAGATATTTACATGTTTATAGAGATGGTGGTGTAGATATTTCCATGTTTATATAGAGGGCGGTTTAGATATTTCCATGTTCATACCGATGGCGGTGTATATATTTCCATGTTCATAGAGATGGCGGTGAAGATATTTCCATGTTCATACAGATGGCGGTGTAGATATTTCCATGTTCATACACATGGCGGTGTAGATATTTCCATGTTCATAGAGATGGCGGTGTAGATATTTCCATGTTTATACAGATAGCAGTGTAGTTATTTCCATGTTTATAGAGATAGCAATGTAGATATTTCCATTGATATACAGATAGCTGTGTAGATATTTGCATTTTCACACAGATAGCGGTGTAGATATTTCCATGTTCATACAGATAACGGTGTAGATATTTCCATGTTCATACAGATAGCGGTGTAGATATTTCCATGTTCCTACAGTTAGCGGTGTAGATATTTCCATGTTCGTACAGATGGCGGTGTAGATATTTCCATGTTCATAGAGATGGCGGTGTAGATATTTCCATGTTCGTACACATGGCGGTGTAGATATTTCCATGTTCATAGAGATGGCGGTGTAGATATTTGCATGTTTATACAGATAGCAGTTTTGTTATTTCCATGTTTATAGAGATAGCAGTGTAGATATTTCCATTGATATACAGATAGCTGTGTAGATATTTGCATGTTCATACACATAGCGATGTAGATATTTCCATGTTAATACAGATAGTGGTGTAGATATTTCCATGTTCATACAGTTAGCGGTGTAGATATTTCCATGTTCATACATTTGGCGGTGTAGATATATCCATGTTCATACAGATAGCGGTGTAGATATTTCCATGTTTTACAGATAGCGGTGTAGATATTTCCATGTTCATACAGATAGCGGGGTAGATATTTCCATCTTCATACAGTTAGCGGTGTAGATATTTCCATGTTCATACAGATGGCGGTGTAGATATTTCCATGTTCATACAGATGGCGGTGTAGATATTTCCATGTTCGTACGGATGGCAGTGTAGATATTTCCATGTTCATACAGGTGGCGGTGTAGATATTTCCATGTTTATACAGATAGCAGTGTAGTTATTTCCATGTTTATACAGATAGCGGTGTAGATATTTCCATTGTTATACAGATGGCTGTGTAGATATTTGCATGTTTATACAGATAGCGGTGTAGATATTTCCATGTTCATACACATAGCGGTGTAGATGTTTCCATGTTCATACAGATAACGCTGTAGATATTTCCAAGATCATGCAGACAGCGGTGTAGATATTTCCATGTTCACAAAGATAGCGGTGTAGATATTTCCATGTTCATACAGTTAGCGGTGTAGATATTCCATATTCATGCAGATAGGGGTGTAGATATTTCCATGTTCATACAGATAGCGGTGTAGATATTTCCATGTTTTTAGAGATGGCGGTGTAGGTATTTTCATGTTTACACCGATGGCGGTAGAGATATTTCCATGTTTACACAGATAGCGTTGTAAACATTTCCAAGTTTACACAGATAGCGGTGTGGATATTTCCATGTTTATGCAGATAGCGGTGTAGATATTTCCATGTTTATACAGTTAGCGGTGCGGATATTTCCATGTTTATACAGATATTTGGGCAGATATTTCCATGTTTATACAGATAGCGGTGTAGATATTTCCATCTTAATACAGATGGCGGTGTGGATATGTCCATGTTCGTACAGATGGCAATGTAGGTATTTCCATGTTCATAAAGATGGCGGTGTAGATATTTCGAAGTTTATAGATATAGCGCTGTAGTTATTTCCATATTTATAGGGAAATCTCTGTAGATATTTCCATGTATATGCAGATAGCTGTGTAGATATTTCCATGTTCATGCAGATAGCGGAGTAGTTATTTCCATGTTCATCCAGATGCCGGTGTAGATATATCCATGTTCATACAGATGGCAGTGAAGATATTTCCATGTTCATGCAGATGGCAGTGTAGATATTTCCATGTTCATACAGATGGCCGTGTAGATATTTCAATGTTCGTAGAGATGGCGGTGTAGATATTTCCACGTTCATACAGATGGCGGTGTAGATATTTCCATGTTCATATAGATGATGGTGTAGATATTTCCATGTTTGTACAGATAGCAGTGTAGTTATTTCCATGTTTACAGAGATAGCAGTGTAGATATTTCCATTGATATACAGATAGCTGTGTAGATATTTGCATGTTCATACACATAGCGGTGTAGATATTTCCATGCTCATACAGATAGCGGTGTAGATATTTCCATGTTCATACAGATAGCGGTGCAGATATTTCCATGTTCATTCAGATAGCGGTGTAGATCTTACCATGTTCATACAGATAGCGGTGTAGATATTTCCATGTTCATACAGTTAGCGGTGTAGATATTTCCATGTTCATACATATGGCGGTGTAGATATTTCCATGTTCATACAGATAGCGGTGTAGATATTTCCATGTTTTACAGATAGCGGTGTAGATATTTCCATGTTCATACAGATAGCGGGGTAGATATCTCCATCTTCATACAGTTAGCGGTGTAGATATTTCCATGTTCATACAGATGGCTGTGTAGATATTTCCATGTTCATACAGGTGGCGGTGTAGATATTTCCATGTTTATACAGATAGCAGTGTAGTTATTTCCATGTTTATATAGATAGCGGTGTAGATATTTCCATTGTTATACAGATAGCTGTGTAGATATTTGCATGTTCATACAGATAGCGGTGTCGATATTTCCATGTTCATACACATAGCGGTGTAGATGTTTCCATGTTCATACAGATAACGGTGTAGATATTTCCAAGATCATGCAGACAGCGGTGTAGATATTTCCATGTTCACAAAGATAGCAGTGTAGATATTTCCATGTTCATACAGTTAGCGGTGTAGATATTTCCATGTTCATGCAGATAGGGGTGTAGATATTTCCATGTTCATACAGATAGCGGTGTAGATATTTCCATGTTTTTAGAGATGGCGGTGTAGGTATTTTCATGTTTACACCGATGGCGGTGGAGATATTTCCATGTTTACACAGATAGCGTTGTAGACATTTCCATGTTTACACAGATAGCGGTGTGGATATTTCCATGTTTATGCAGACAGCGGTGTAGATATTTCCATGTTTATACAGTTGGCGGTGCGGATATTTCCATGTTTATACAGATATTTGGGCAGATATTTCCATGTTTATACAGATAGCGGTGTAGATATTTCCATCTTTATACAGATGGCGGTGTGGATATGTCCATGTTCGTACAGATGGCGGTGTAGATATTTCCATGTTCATAAAGATGGCGGTGTAGATATTTCGAAGTTTATAGATATAGCGCTGTAGTTATTTCCATATTTATAGGGAAATCTCTGTAGATATTTCCATGTATATGCAGATAGCTGTGTAGATATTTCCATGTTCATGCAGATAGCGGTGTAGATATTTCCATGTTCATCCAGATGCCTGTGTAGATATATCCATGTTCATACAGATGGCAGTGAAGATATTTCCATGTTCATGCAGATGGCAGTGTAGATATTTCCATGTTCATACAGATGGCGGTGTAGATATTTCCATGTTCGTAGAGATGGCTGTGTAGATATTTCCATGTTCATACAGATGGCGGTGTAGATATTTCCATGTTCATATAGATGACGGTGTAGATATTTCCATGTTTGTACAGATAGCAGTGTAGTTATTTCCATGTTTACAGAGATAGCAGTGTAGATATTTCCATTGATATACAGATAGCTGTGTAGATATTTGCATGTTCATACACATAGCGGTGTAGATATTTCCATGCTCATTCATATAGCGGTGTAGATATTTCCATGTTCATACAGATAGCGGTGCAGATATTTCCATGTTCATACAGATAGCGGTGTAGATATTTCCATGTTCATACAGATAGCGGTGTAGATATTTCCATGTTCATACAGTTAGCGGTGTAGATATTTCCATGTTCATACAGATGGCGGTGTAGATATTTAAATGTTCATACAGATGGCGGTGTAGATATTTCCATGTTCGCACGGATGGCAGTGTAGATATTTCCATGTTCATACAGGTGGCGGTGTAGATATTTCCATGTTTATACAGATAGCAGTGTAGTTATTTCCATGATTATAGAGATAGCAGTGTAGATATTTCCATTTGTATACAGATAGCTGTGTAGATATTTGCATCTTCATACAGATAGCTGTGTAGATATTTCCATGTTCGGACAGATAGCGGTGTAGATATTTCCATGTTCATTCAGATAGCAGTGTAGATATTTCCATGTTCGTAGAGATAACGGTGTAGATATTTCCATGTTCATACAGATAGCCTTGTAGATATTTCCATGTTCATACAGTTAGCTGTGTAGATATTTCCATGTTCATACAGATGGTGGTGTAGATATTTCCATGTTCGTGCAGATGGCGGTGTAGATATTTCCATATTCATAGAGATGGCGGTGTAGATATTTCCATGTTTATGCAGATAGCGGTATAGATATTTCCATGTTTATAAAGATGGTGGTGTAGATATTTCCATGTTTATAGAGATGGCGGTCTAGATATTTCCATGTTTATAGGGATAGTGGTGTAGTTATTTCCAAGTTTATAGAGAGAGCGTTGTAGATATTTCCATGTTTATACAGATAGCGGTGTAGATATTTCCATGTTTATACAGACAGCAGTGTAGATATTTCCATGTTTATAGAGATAGTGGTGTAGATAATTTCAATTTTATACAGAGAGCAGTGTAGATATTTCCAAGTTCATACAGATAGCGGTGTAGATATTTCCACTTTTATAGAGATGGCGGTGTAGATATTTCCATGTTCATACAGATGGCGGTGTAGATATTTCCATGTTCGGACAGATAGCGGTGTAGATATTTCCATGTTCATACAGATAGCAGTGTAGATATTTCCATGTTCATAGAGATAACGGTGTAGATATTTCCATGTTCATACAGATAGCCTTGTAGATATTTCCATGTTCATACAGTTAGCTGTGTAGATATTTCCATGTTCATACAGATGGCGGTGTAGATATTTACATGTTCATACAGATGGCGGTGTAGATATTTCCATGTTCGTGCAGATGGCGGTGTAGATATTTCCATATTCATAGAGATGGCGGTGTAGATATTTCCATGTTTATGCAGATAGCGGTATAGATATTTCCATGTTTATAAAGATGGTGGTGTAGATATTTCCATGTTTATAGAGATGGCGGTCTAGATATTTCCATGTTTATAGAGATAGTGGTGTAGTTATTTCCAAGTTTATAGAGACAGCGTTGTAGATATTTCCATGTTTATACAGATAGCGGTGAAGATATTTCCATGTTTATAAAGACAGCAGTGTAGATATTTCCATGTTTATAGAGATAGTGGTGTAGATAATATCAGTTTTATACAGAGAGCAGTGTAGATATTTCCAAGTTCATACAGATAGCGGTGTAGATATTTCCACTTTTATAGAGATGGCGGTGTATATATTTCCATGTTCATACAGATGGCGGTGTAGATATTTCCATGTTTATAGAGATGGCGGTGTAGATATTTTCATGTTTACACAGATGGCGGTGTAGATATTTCCATGTTTACACAGATAGCGGTGTAGACATTTCAATGTTTACACAGATAGCGGTGTGGATATTTCCATGTTTATGCAGATAGCGGTGTAGATATTTCCATTTTTATACAGATAGCGGTGCGGATATTTCCATGTTTTTACTGATAGTTGGGCAGATATTTCCATGTTTATACAGATAGCGGTGAAGGTATTTCCATGTTTATACAGATAGCGGTGTAGATATTTCCATGTTTATACAGATAGCAGTGTAGATATTTCCATGTTTATAGAGATAGTTGTGTAGATAATTTCAATTTTATACAGATAGCAGTGTAGATATTTCCAAGTTCATACAGATAGCGGTGTAGATATTTCCACCTTTATAGAGATGGTGGTGTAGGTATTTCCATGTTCATACAGATGGCGGTGTAGATATTTCCATGTTTATAGAGATGGCGGTGTAGATATTTTCCTGTTTACACAGATGGCGGTGGAGATATTTCCATGTTTACACAGATAGCGTTGTAGACATTTCCATGTTTACACACATAGCGGTGTGGATATTTCCATGTTTATGCAGATAGCGGTGTAGATATTTCCATGTTTATACAGATAGCGGTGCGGATATTTCCAAGTTTTTACAGATATTTGGGCAGATATTTCCATGTTTATACAGATAGCGGTGTAGATATTTAAATCTTAATACAGATGGCGGTGTAGATATGTCTATGTTCGTACAGATGGCGGTGTAGATATTTCCATGTTCATACAGATGGTGGTGTAGATATTTCGAAGTTTATAGAGATAGCGCTGTAGTTATTTCCATATTTATAGAGAAATCTGTGTAGATATTTCCATGTATATGCAGATAGCTGTGTAGATATTTCCATGTTCATGCAGATAGCGGTGTAGATATTTCCATGTTCATCCAGATGCCGGTGTAGATATATCCATGTTCATACAGATGCTGGTGTAGATATTTACATGTTTATAGAGATGGTGGTGTAGATATTTCCATGTTTATATAGAGGGCGGTTTAGATATTTCCATGTTCATACCGATGGCGTTGTATATATTTCCATGTTCATAGAGATGGCGGTGAAGATATTTCCATGTTCATACAGATGGAGGTGTAGATATTTCCATGTTCATACACATGGCGGTGTAGATATTTCCATGTTCATAGAGATGGCGGTGTAGATATTTCCATGTTTATACAGATAGCAGTGTAGTTATTTCCATGTTTATAGGGATAGCAATGTAGATATTTCCATTGATATACAGATAGCTGTGTAGATATTTGCATTTTCACACAGATAGCAGTGTAGATATTTCCATTGATATACAGATAGCTGTGTAGATATTTGCATGTTCATACACATAGCGATGTAGATATTTCCATGTTAATACAGATAGTGGTGTAGATATTTCCATGTTCATACAGTTAGCGGTGTAGATATTTCCATGTTCATACATATGGCGGTGTAGATATTTCCATGTTCATACAGATAGTGGTGTAGATATTTCCATGTTTTACAGATAGCGGTGTAGATATTTCCATGTTCATACAGATAGCGGGGTAGATATTTCCATCTTCATACAGTTAGCGGTGTAGATATTTCCATGTTCATACAGATGGCGGTGTAGATATTTACATGTTCATACAGATGGCGGTGTAGATATTTCCATGTTCGTACGGATGGCAGTGTAGATATTTCCATGTTCATACAGGTGGCGGTGTAGATATTTCCATGTTTATACAGATAGCAGTGTAGTTATTTCCATGTTTATACAGATAGCGGTGTAGATATTTCCATTGTTATACAGATAGCTGTGTAGATATTTGCATGTTCATACAGATAGCGGTGTCGATATTTCCATGTTCATACACATAGCGGTGAAGATGTTTCCATGTTCATACAGATAACGGTGTAGATATTTCCAAGATCATGCAGACAGCGGTGTAGATATTTCCATGTTCACAAAGATAGCGGTGTAGATATTTCCATGTTCATACAGTTAGCGGTGTAGATATTTCCATGTTCATGCAGATAGGGGTGTAGATATTTCCATGTACATACAGATAGCGGTGTAGATATTTCCATGTTTTTAGAGATGGCGGTGTAGGTATTTTCATGTTTACACCGATGGCGGTGGAGATATTTCCATGTTTACACAGATAGCGTTGTAGACATTTCCATGTTTACACAGATAGCGGTGTGGATATTTCCATGTTTATGCAGATAGTGGTGTAGATATTTCCATTTTTATACAGTTAGCGGTGCGGATATTTCCATGTTTATACAGATATTTGGGCAGATATTTCCATGTTTATACAGATAGCGGTGTAGATATTTCCATCTTTATACAGATGGCGGTGTGGATATGTCCATGTTCGTACAGATGGCGGTGTAGATATTTCCATGTTCATAAAGATGGCGGTGTAGATATTTCGAAGTTTATAGATATAGCGCTGTAGTTATTTCCATATTTATAGGGAAATCTCTGTAGATATTTCCATGTATATGCAGATAGCTGTGTAGATATTTCCATGTTCATGCAGATAGCGGTGTAGATATTTCCATGTTCATCCAGATGCCGGTGTAGATATATCCATGTTCATACAGATGGCAGTGAAGATATTTCCATGTTCATGCAGATGGCAGTGTAGATATTTCCATGTTCATACGGATGGCGGTGTAGATATTTCCATGTTCGTAGAGATGGCTGTGTAGATATTTCCATGTTCATACAGATGGCGGTGTAGATATTTCCATGTTCATATAGATGACGGTGTAGATATTTCCATGTTTGTACAGATAGCAGTGTAGTTATTTCCATGTTTACAGAGATAGCAGTGTAGATATTTCCATTGATATACATATAGCTGTGTAGATATTTGCATGTTCATACACATAGCGGTGTAGATATTTCCATGCTCATACAGATAGCGGTGTAGATATTTCCATGTTCATACAGATAGCGGTGCAGATATTTCCATGTTCATACAGATAGCGGTGTAGATCTTTCCATGTTCATACAGATAGCGGTGTAGATATTTCCATGTTCATACAGTTAGCGGTGTAGATATTTCCATGTTCATACAGATGGCGGTGTAGATATTTAAATGTTCATACAGATGGCGGTGTAGATATTTCCATGTTCGCACGGATGGCAGTGTAGATATTTCCATGTTCATACAGGTGGCGGTGTAGATATTTCCATGTTTATACAGATAGCAGTGTAGTTATTTCCATGTTTATAGAGATAGCAGTGTAGATATTTCCATTTGTATACAGATAGCTGTGTAGATATTTGCATCTTCATACAGATAGCTGTGTAGATATTTCCATGTTCGGACGGATAGCGGTGTAGATATTTCCATGTTCATACAGATAGCAGTGTAGATATTTCCATGTTCATAGAGATAATGGTGTAGATATTTCCATGTTCATACAGATAGCCTTGTAGATATTTCCATGTTCATACAGTTAGCTGTGTAGATATTTCCATGTTCATACAGATGGCGGTGTAGATATTTACATGTTCATACAGATGGCGGTGTAGATATTTCCATGTTCGTGCAGATGGCGGTGTAGATATTTCCATATTCATAGAGATGGCGGTGTAGATATTTCCATGTTTATGCAGATAGCGGTATAGATATTTCCATGTTTATAAAGATGGTGGTGTAGATATTTCCATGTTTATAGAGATGGCGGTCTAGATATTTCCATGTTTATAGAGATAGTGGTGTAGTTATTTCCAAGTTTATAGAGACAGCGTTGTAGATATTTCCATGTTTATACAGATAGCGGTGAAGATATTTCCATGTTTATACAGATAGCGGTGTAGATATTTCCATGTTTATACAGACAGCAGTGTGGATATTTCCATGTTTATAGAGATAGTGGTGTAGATAATTTCAATTTTATAAAGAGAGCAGTGTAGATATTTCCAAGTTCATACAGATAGCGGTGTAGATATTTCCACTTTTATAGAGATGGCGGTGTAGATATTTCCATGTTCATACAGATGGCGGTGTAGGTATTTCCATGTTTATAGAGATGGCGATGTAGATATTTTCATGTTTACACAGATGGCGGTGTAGATATTTCCATGTTTACACAGATAGCGTTGTAGACATTTCCATGTTTATGCAGATAGCATTGTAGACATTTCCATGTTTACACAGATAGCGTTGTGGATATTTCCATGTTTATGCAGATAGCAATGTAGATATTTCCATGTTTATACAGATAGCGGTGCGGATATTTCCATGTTTTTACAGATATTTGAGCAGATATTTCCATGTTTATACAGATAGCGGTGTAGATATTTAAATCTTAATACAGATGGCGGTGTAGATATGTCTATGTTCATACAGATGGCGGTGTAGATATTTCCATGTTCATACAGATGGTGGTGTAGATATTTCGAAGTTTATAGAGATAGCGCTGTAGTTATTCCCATATTTATAGAGAAATCTGTGTAGATAATTCCATGTATATGCAGATAGCTGTGTAGATATTTCCATGTTCATGCAGATAGCGGTGTAGATATTTCCATGTTCATCCAGATGCCGGTGTAGATATATCCATGTTCATACAGATGCTGGTGTAGATATTTACATGTTTATAGAGATGGTGGAGTAGATATTTCCATGTTTATATAGAGGGCGGTTTAGATATTTCCATGTTCATACCGATGGCGGTGTATATATTTCCATGTTCATAGAGATGGCGGTGTATATATTTCCATGTTCATACACATGGCGGTGTAGATATTTCCATGTTCATAGAGATGGCGGTGTAGATATTTCCATGTTTATACAGATAGCAGTGTAGTTATTTCCATGTTTATAGAGATAGCAATGTAGATATTTCCATTGATATACAGATAGCTGTGTAGATATTTGCATTTTCACACAGATAGCGGTGTAGATATTTCCATGTTCATACAGATAACGGTGTAGATATTTCCATGTTCATACAGATAGCGGTGTAGATATTTCCATCTTCCTACAGTTAGCGGTGTAGATATTTCCATGTTCGTACAGATGGCGGTGTAGATATTTCCATGTTCATAGAGATGGCGGTGTAGATATTTCCATGTTTATACAAATGGCGGTGTAGATATTTCCATGTTCATAGAGATGGCGGTGTAGATATTTCCATGTTTATACAGATAGCAGTTTAGTTATTTCCATGTTTATAGAGATAGCAGTGTAGATATTTCCATTGATATACAGATAGCTGTGTAGATATTTGCATGTTCATACACATAGCGATGTAGATATTTCCATGTTCATACAGTTAGCGGTGTAGATATTTCCATGTTCATACATATGGCGGTGTAGATATTTCCATGTTCATACAGATAGCGGTGTAGATATTTCCATGTTTTACAGATAGCGGTGTAGATATTTCCATGTTCATACAGATAGCGGGGTAGATATTTCCATCTTCATACAGTTAGCGGTGTAGATATTTCCATGTTCATACAGATGGCGGTGTAGATATTTATATGTTCATACAGATGGCGGTGTAGGTATTTCCATGTTCTTACGGATGGCAGTGTAGATATTTCCATGTTCATACAGGTGGCGGTGTAGATATTTCCATGTTTATACAGATAGCAGTGTAGTTATTTCCATGTTTATACAGATAGCGGTGTAGATATTTCCATTGTTATACAGATAGCAGTGTAGTTATTTCCATGTTTATACAGATAGCGGTGTAGATATTTCCATTGTTATACAGATAGCTGTGTAGATATTTGCATGTTCATACACATAGCGGTGTAGATGTTTCCATGTTCATACAGATAACGGTGTAGATATTTCCAAGATCATGCAGACAGCGGTGTAGATATTTCCATGTTCACAAAGATAGCGGTGTAGATATTTCCATGTTCATACAGTTAGCGGTGTAGATATTTCTATGTTCATGCAGATAGGGGTGTAGATATTTCCATGTTCATACAGATAGCGGTGTAGATATTTCCATGTTTTTAGAGATGGCGGTGTAGGTATTTTCATGTTTTCACCGATGGCGGTGGAGATATTTCCATGTTTACACAGATAGCGTTGTAGACATTTCCATGTTTACACAGATAGCGGTGTGGATATTTCCATGTTTATGCAGATAGCGGTGTAGATATTTCCATGTTTATACAGTTAGCGGTGCGGATATTTCCATGTTTATACAGATATTTGGGCAGATATTTCCATGTTTATACAGATAGCGGTGTAGATATTTCCATCTTTATACAGATGGTGGTGTGGATATGTCCATGTTCGTACAGATGGCGGTGTAGATTTTTCCATGTTCATAAAGATGGCGGTGTAGATATTTCGAAGTTTATAGATATTGCGCTGTAGTTATTTCCATATTTATAGGGAAATCTCTGTAGATATTTCCATGTATATGCAGAGAGCTGTGTAGATATTTCCATGTTCATGCAGATAGCGGAGTAGATATTTCCATGTTCATCCAGATGCCGGTGTAGATATATCCATGTTCATACAGATGGCAGTGAAGATATTTCCATGTTCATGCAGATGGCAGTGTAGATATTTCCATGTTCATACAGATGGCGGTGTAGATATTTCCATGTTCGTAGAGATGGCTGTGTAGATATTTCCATGTTCATACAGATGGCGGTGTAGATATTTCCATGTTCATATAGATGACGGTGTAGTTATTTCCATGTTTGTACAGATAGCAGTGTAGTTATTTCCATGTTTACAGAGATAGCAGTGTAGATATTTCCATTGGTATACAGATAGCTGTGTAGATATTTGCATGTTCATACACATAGCGGTGTAGATATTTCCATGCTCATACAGATAGCAGTGTAGATATTTCCATGTTCATACAGATAGCGGTGCAGATATTTCCATGTTCATACAGATAGCGGTGTAGATATTTCCATGTTCATACAGATAGCGGTGTAGATATTTCCATGTTCATACAGTTAGCGGTGTAGATATTTCCATGTTCATACAGATGGCGGTGTAGATATTTAAATGTTCATACAGATGGCGGTGTAGATATTTCCATGTTCGCACGGATGGCAGTGTAGATATTTCCATGTTCATACAGGTGGCGGTGTAGATATTTCCATGTTTATACAGATAGCAGTGTAGTTATTTCCATGTTTATAGAGATAGCAGTGTAGATATTTCCATTTGTATACAGATAGCTGTGTAGATATTTGCATCTTCATACAGATAGCTGTGTAGATATTTCCATGTTCGGACGGATAGCGGTGTAGATATTTCCATGTTCATACAGATAGCAGTGTAGATATTTCCATGTTCATAGAGATAACGGTGTAGATATCTCCATGTTCATACAGATAGCCTTGTAGATATTTCCATGTTCATACAGTTAGCTGTGTAGATATTTCCATGTTCATACAGATGGCGGTGTAGATATTTACATGTTCATACAGATGGCGGTGTAGATATTTCCATGTTCGTGCAGATGGCGGTGTAGATATTTCCATATTCATAGAGATGGCGGTGTAGATATTTCCATGTTTATGCAGATAGCGGTATAGATATTTCCATGTTTATAAAGATGGTGGTGTAGATATTTCCATGTTTATAGAGATGGCGGTCTAGATATTTCCATGTTTATAGAGATAGTGGTGTAGTTATTTCCAAGTTTATAGAGACAGCGTTGTAGATATTTCCATGTTTATACAGATAGCGGTGAAGGTATTTCTATGTTTATACAGATAGCGGTGTAGATATTTCCATGTTTATACAGACAGCAGTGTAGATATTTCCATGTTTATAGAGATAGTGGTGTAGGTAATTTCAACTTTATACAGAGAGCAGTGTAGATATTTCCAAGTTCATACAGATAGCGGTGTAGATATTTCCACTTTTATAGAGATGGCGGTGTAGATATTTCCATGTTCATAAGATGGCGGTGTAGGTATTTCCATGTTTATAGAGATGGCGGTGTAGATATTTTCATGTTTACACAGATGGCGGTGTAGATATTTCCATGTTTACACAGATAGCGGTGTAGACATTTCCATGTTTATGCAGATAGCATTGTAGACATTTCCATGTTTACACAGATAGCGGTGTGGATATTTCCATGTTTATGCAGATAGCGATGTAGATATTTCCATGTTTATACAGATAGCGGTGCGGATATTTCCATGTTTTTACAGATATTTGGGCAGATATTTCCATGTTTATACAGATAGCGGTGTAGATATTTAAATCTTAATACAGATGGCGGTGTAGATATGTCTATGTTCGTACAGATGGCGGTGTAGATATTTCCATGTTCATACAGATGGTGGTGTAGATATTTCGAAGTTTATAGAGATAGCGCTGTAGTTATTCCCATATTTATAGAGAAATCTGTGTAGATAATTCCATGTATATGCAGATAGCTGTGTAGATATTTCCATGTTCATGCAGATAGCGGTGTAGATATTTCCATGTTCATCCAGATGCCGGTGTAGATATATCCATGTTCATACAGATGCTGGTGTAGATATTTACATGTTTATAGAGATGGTGGAGTAGATATTTCCATGTTTATATAGAGGGCGGTTTAGATATTTCCATGTTCATACCGATGGCGGTGTATATATTTCCATGTTCATAGAGATGGCGGTGAAGATATTTCCATGTTCATACAGATGGCGGTGTAGATATTTCCATGTTCATACACATGGCGGTGTAGATATTTCCATGTTCATAGAGATGGCGGTGTAGATATTTCCATGTTTATACAGATAGCAGTGTAGTTATTTCCATGTTTATAGAGATAGCAATGTAGATATTTCCATTGATATACAGATAGCTGTATAGATATTTGCATTTTCACACAGATAGCGGTGTAGATATTTCCATGTTCCTACAGTTAGCGGTGTAGATATTTCCATGTTCATACAGATAGCGTTGTAGATATTTCCATCTTCCTACAGTTAGCGGTGTAGATATTTCCATGTTCGTACAGATGGCGGTGTAGATATTTCCATGTTCATAGATATGTCGGTGTAGATATTTGCATGTTCATACAAATGGCGGTGTAGATATTTCCATGTTCATAGAGATGGCGGTGTAGATATTTCCATGTTTATACAGATAGCAGTTTAGTTATTTCCATGTTTATAGAGATAGCAGTGTAGATATTTCCATTGATATACAGATAGCTGTGTAGATATTTGCATGTTCATACACATAGCGATGTAGATATTTCCATGTTCATACAGTTAGCGGTGTAGATATTTCCATGTTCATACATATGGCGGTGTAGATATTTCCATGTTCATACAGATAGCGGTGTAGATATTTCCATGTTTTACAGATAGCGGTGTAGATATTTCCATGTTCATACAGATAGCGGGGTAGATATTTCCATCTTCATACAGTTAGCGGTGTAGATATTTCCATGTTCATACAGATGGCGGTGTAGATATTTACATGTTCATACAGATGGCGGTGTAGGTAATTCCATGTTCTTTCGGATGGCAGTGTAGATATTTCCATGTTCATACAGGTGGCGGTGTAGATATTTCCATGTTTATACAGATAGCAGTGTAGTTATCTCCATGTTTATACAGATAGCGGTGTAGATATTTCCATTATTATACAGATAGCAGTGTAGTTATTTCCATGTTTATACAGATAGCGGTGTAGATATTTCCATTGTTATACAGATAGCTGTGTAGATATTTGCATGTTCATACACATAGCGGTGTAGTTGTTTCCATGTTCGTACAGATAACGGTGTAGATATTTCCAAGATCATGCAGACAGCAGTGTAGATATTTCCATGTTCACAAAGATAGCGGTGTAGATATTTCCATGTTCATACAGTTAGCGGTGTAGATATTTCTATGTTCATGCAGATAGGGGTGTAGATATTTCCATGTTCATACAGATAGCGGTGTAGATATTTCCATGTTTTTAGAGATGGCGGTGTAGGTATTTTCATGTTTACACCGATGGTGGTGGAGATATTTCCATGTTTACACAGACAGCGTTGTAGACATTTCCATGTTTACACAGATAGCGGTGTGGATATTTCCATGTTTATGCAGATAGCGGTGTAGATATTTCCATGTTTATACAGTTAGCGGTGCGGATATTTCCATGTTTATACAGATATTTGGGCAGATATTTCCATGTTTATACAGATAGCGGTGTAGATATTTCCATCTTTATACAGATGGTGGTGTGGATATGTCCATGTTCGTACAGATGGCGGTGTAGATATTTCCATGTTCATAAAGATGGCGGTGTAGATATTTCGAAGTTTATAGATATAGCGCTGTAGTTATTTCCATATTTATAGGGAAATCTCTGTAGATATTTCCATGTATATGCAGAGAGCTGTGTAGATATTTCCATGTTCATGCAGATAGCGGAGTAGATATTTCCATGTTCATCCAGATGCCGGTGTAGATATATCCATGTTCATACAGATGTCAGTGAAGATATTTCCATGTTCATGCAGATGGCAGTGTAGATATTTCCATTTTCATACAGATGGCGGTGTAGATATTTCCATGTTCGTAGAGATGGCTGTGTAGATATTTCCATGTTCATACAGATGGCGGTGTAGATATTTCCATGTTCATATAGATGGCGGTGTAGATATTTCCATGTTTATACAGATAGCAGTTTAGTTATTTCCATGTTTATAGAGATAGCAGTGTAGATATTTCCATTGATATACAGATAGCTGTGTAGATATTTGCATGTTCATACACATAGCGATGTAGATATTTCCATGTTAATACAGATAGTGGTGTAGATATTTCCATGTTCATACAGTTAGTGGTGTAGATATTTCCATGTTCATACATATGGCGGTGTAGATATTTCCATGTTAATACAGATAGTGGTGTAGATATTTCCATGTTCATACAGTTAGCTGTGTAGATATTTCCATGTTCATACAGATGGCGGTGTAGATATTTCCATGTTCGTGCAGATGGCGGTGTAGATATTTCCATATTCATAGAGATGGCGGTGTAGATATTTCCATGTTTATGCAGATAGCGGTATAGATATTTCCATGTTTATAAAGATGGTGGTGTAGATATTTCCATGTTTATACAGATAGCGGTGCGGATATTTCCATGTTTTTACAGATAGTTGGGTAGATATTTCCATGTTTATACAGATAGCGGTGAAGGTATTTCCATGTTTATACAGATAGCGGTGTAGATATTTCCATGTTTATACAGATAGAATTGTAGATATTTCCATGTTTATAGAGATAGTTGTGTAGATAATTTCAATTTTATACTGATAGCAGTGTAGATATTTCCAAGTTCATACAGATAGCGGAGTAGATATTTCCACCTTTATAGAGATGGTGGTGTAGATATTTCCATGTTCATACAGATGGCGGTGTAGATATTTCCATGTTTATAGAGATGGCAGTGTAGATATTTTCCTGTTTACACAGATGGCGGTGTAGATATTTCCATGTTTACACAGATAGCGTTGTAGACATTTCCATGTTTACACAGATAGCGGTGTGGATATTTCCATGTTTATGCAGATAGCGGTGTAGATATTTCCATGTTTATACAGATAGAGGTGCGGATATTTCCATGTTTTTACAGATATTTGGGCAGATATTTCCATGTTTATACAGATAGCGGTGTAGATATTTAAATCTTAATACAGATGGCGGTTTAGATATGTCTATGTTCGTACAGATGGCGGTGTAGATATTTCCATGTTCATACAGATGGTGGTTTAGATATTTCGAAGTTTATAGAGATAGCGCTGTAGTTATTTCCATATTTATAGAGAAATCTGTGTAGATATTTCCATGTATATGCAGATAGCTGTGTAGATATTTCCATGTTCATGCAGATAGCGGTGTAGATATTTCCACATTTATAGAGATGGCGGTGTAGATATTTCCATGTTCATACAGATGGCGGTGTAGATATTTCCATGTTTATAGAGATGGCGGTGCAGATATTTTCATGTTTACTCAGATGGCGGTGTAGATATTTCCATGTTTACACAGATAGCGGTGTAGACATTTCCATGTTTACACAGATAGCGGTGTGGATATTTCCATGTTTATGCAGATAGCGGTGTAGATATTTCCATGTTTATACAGATAGCGGTGCGGATATTTCCATGTTTTTACAGATAGTTGGGCATATATTTCCATGTTTATACAGATAGCGGTGAAGGTATTTCCATGTTTATACAGATAGCGGTGTAGATATTTCCATGTTTATACAGATAGCAGTGTAGATATTTCCATGTTTATAGAGATAGTTGTGTAGATAATTTCAATTTTATACAGATAGCAGTGTAGATATTTAAATCTTAATACAGATGGCGGTGTAGATATGTCTATGTTCGTACAGATGGCGGTGTAGATATTTCCATGTTCATACAGATGGTGGTGTAGATATTTCGAAGTTTATAGAGATAGCGCTGTAGTTATTTCCATATTTATAGAGAAATCTGTGTAGATATTTCCATGTATATGCAGATAGCTGTGTAGATATTTCCATGTTCATGCAGATAGCGGTGTAGGTATTTCCATGTTCATCCAGATGCCGGTGTAGATAAATCCATGTTCATACAGATGCTGGTGTAGATATTTACATGTTTATAGAGATGGTGGTGTAGATATTTCCATGTTTATATAGAGGGCGGTTTAGATATTTCCATGTTCATACCGATGGCGGTGTATACATTTCCATGTTCATAGAGATGGCGGTGAAGATATTTCCATGTTCATACAGATGGCGGTGTAGATATTTCCATGTTCATACACATGGCGTTGTAGATATTTCCATGTTCATAGAGATGGCGGTGTAGATTTTTCCATGTTTATAGAGATAGCAATGTAGATATTTCCATTGATATACAGATACCTGTGTAGATATTTGCATTTTCACACAGATAGCGGTGTAGATATTTCCATGTTCATACAGATAACGGTGTAGATATTTCCATGTTCATACAGATGGTGGTTTAGATATTTCGAAGTTTATAGAGATAGCGCTGTAGTTATTTCCATATTTATAGAGAAATCTGTGTAGATATTTCCATGTATATGCAGATAGCTGTGTAGATATTTCCATGTTCATGCAGATAGCGGTGTAGATATTTCCACATTTATAGAGATGGCGGTGTAGATATTTCCATGTTCATACAGATGGCGGTGTAGATATTTCCATGTTTATAGAGATGGCGGTGCAGATATTTTCATGTTTACTCAGATGGCGGTGTAGATATTTCCATGTTTACACAGATAGCGGTGTAGACATTTCCATGTTTACACAGATAGCGGTGTGGATATTTCCATGTTTATGCAGATAGCGGTGTAGATATTTCCATGTTTATACAGATAGCGGTGCGGATATTTCCATGTTTTTACAGATAGTTGGGCATATATTTCCATGTTTATACAGATAGCGGTGAAGGTATTTCCATGTTTATACAGATAGCGGTGTAGATATTTCCATGTTTATACAGATAGCAGTGTAGATATTTCCATGTTTATAGAGATAGTTGTGTAGATAATTTCAATTTTATACAGATAGCAGTGTAGATATTTAAATCTTAATACAGATGGCGGTGTAGATATGTCTATGTTCGTACAGATGGCGGTGTAGATATTTCCATGTTCATACAGATGGTGGTGTAGATATTTCGAAGTTTATAGAGATAGCGCTGTAGTTATTTCCATATTTATAGAGAAATCTGTGTAGATATTTCCATGTATATGCAGATAGCTGTGTAGATATTTCCATGTTCATGCAGATAGCGGTGTAGGTATTTCCATGTTCATCCAGATGCCGGTGTAGATAAATCCATGTTCATACAGATGCTGGTGTAGATATTTACATGTTTATAGAGATGGTGGTGTAGATATTTCCATGTTTATATAGAGGGCGGTTTAGATATTTCCATGTTCATACCGATGGCGGTGTATACATTTCCATGTTCATAGAGATGGCGGTGAAGATATTTCCATGTTCATACAGATGGCGGTGTAGATATTTCCATGTTCATACACATGGCGGTGTAGATATTTCCATGTTCATAGAGATGGCGGTGTAGATTTTTCCATGTTTATAGAGATAGCAATGTAGATATTTCCATTGATATACAGATACCTGTGTAGATATTTGCATTTTCACACAGATAGCGGTGTAGATATTTCCATGTTCCTACAGTTAGCGGTGTAGATATTTCCATGTTCGTACAGATGGCGGTGTAGATATTTCCATGTTCATAGAGATGGCGGTGTAGATATTTCCATGTTCATACAAATGGCGGTGTAGATATTTCCATGTTCATAGAGATGGCGGTGTAGATATTTCCATGTTTATACAGATAGCGGTGTAGATATTTAAATCTTAATACAGATGGCGGTTTAGATATGTCTATGTTCGTACAGATGGCGGTGTAGATATTTCCATGTTCATACAGATGGTGGTTTAGATATTTCGAAGTTTATAGAGATAGCGCTGTAGTTATTTCCATATTTATAGAGAAATCTGTGTAGATATTTCCATGTATATGCAGATAGCTGTGTAGATATTTCCATGTTCATGCAGATAGCGGTGTAGATATTTCCACATTTATAGAGATGGCGGTGTAGATATTTCCATGTTCATACAGATGGCGGTGTAGATATTTCCATGTTTATAGAGATGGCGGTGCAGATATTTTCATGTTTACTCAGATGGCGGTGTAGATATTTCCATGTTTACACAGATAGCGGTGTAGACATTTCCATGTTTACACAGATAGCGGTGTGGATATTTCCATGTTTATGCAGATAGCGGTGTAGATATTTCCATGTTTATACAGATAGCGGTGCGGATATTTCCATGTTTTTACAGATAGTTGGGCATATATTTCCATGTTTATACAGATAGCGGTGAAGGTATTTCCATGTTTATACAGATAGCGGTGTAGATATTTCCATGTTTATACAGATAGCAGTGTAGATATTTCCATGTTTATAGAGATAGTTGTGTAGATAATTTCAATTTTATACAGATAGCAGTGTAGATATTTAAATCTTAATACAGATGGCGGTGTAGATATGTCTATGTTCGTACAGATGGCGGTGTAGATATTTCCATGTTCATACAGATGGTGGTGTAGATATTTCGAAGTTTATAGAGATAGCGCTGTAGTTATTTCCATATTTATAGAGAAATCTGTGTAGATATTTCCATGTATATGCAGATAGCTGTGTAGATATTTCCATGTTCATGCAGATAGCGGTGTAGGTATTTCCATGTTCATCCAGATGCCGGTGTAGATAAATCCATGTTCATACAGATGCTGGTGTAGATATTTACATGTTTATAGAGATGGTGGTGTAGATATTTCCATGTTTATATAGAGGGCGGTTTAGATATTTCCATGTTCATACCGATGGCGGTGTATACATTTCCATGTTCATAGAGATGGCGGTGAAGATATTTCCATGTTCATACAGATGGCGGTGTAGATATTTCCATGTTCATACACATGGCGGTGTAGATATTTCCATGTTCATAGAGATGGCGGTGTAGATTTTTCCATGTTTATAGAGATAGCAATGTAGATATTTCCATTGATATACAGATACCTGTGTAGATATTTGCATTTTCACACAGATAGCGGTGTAGATATTTCCATGTTCCTACAGTTAGCGGTGTAGATATTTCCATGTTCGTACAGATGGCGGTGTAGATATTTCCATGTTCATAGAGATGGCGGTGTAGATATTTCCATGTTCATACAAATGGCGGTGTAGATATTTCCATGTTCATAGAGATGGCGGTGTAGATATTTCCATGTTTATACAGATAGCAGTTTAGTTATTTCCATGTTTATAGAGATAGCAGTGTAGATATTTCCATTGATATACAGATAGCTGTGTAGATATTTGCATGTTCATACACATAGCGATGTAGATATTTCCATGTTAATACAGATAGTGGTGTAGATATTTCCATGTTCATACAGTTAGCGGTGTAGATATTTCCATGTTCATACATATGGCGGTGTAGATATTTCCATGTTAATACAGATAGTGGTGTAGATATTTCCATGTTCATACAGTTAGCTGTGTAGATATTTGCATGTTCATACACATAGCGGTGTAGATATTTCCATGCTCATACAGATAGCGGTGTAGATATTTCCATGTTCATACAGATAGCGGTGCAGATATTTCCATGTTCATACAGATAGCGGTGTAGATATTTCCATGTTCATACAGATAGCGGTGTAGATATTTCCATGTTCATACAGTTAGCGGTGTAGATATTTCCATGTTCATACAGATGGCGGTGTAGATATTTAAATGTTCATACAGATGGCGGTGTAGATATTTCCATGTTCGCACGGATGGCAGTGTAGATATTTCCATGTTCATACAGGTGGCGGTGTAGATATTTCCATGTTTATACAGATAGCAGTGTAGTTATTTCCATGTTTATAGAGATAGCAGTGTAGATATTTCCATTTGTATACAGATAGCTGTGTAGATATTTTCATCTTCATACAGATAGCTGTGTAGATATTTCCATGTTCGGACAGATAGCGGTGTAGATATTTCCATGTTCATACAGATAGCAGTGTAGATATTTCCATGTTCATAGATATAACGGTGTAGATATTTCCATGTTCATACTGATAGCCTTGTAGATATTTCCATGTTCATACAGTTAGCTGTGTAGATATTTCCATGTTCATACAGATGGCGGTGTAGATATTTACATGTTCATACAGATGGCGGTGTAGATATTTCCATGTTCGTGCAGATGGCGGTGTAGATATTTCCATATTCATAGAGATGGCGGTGTAGATATTTCCATGTTTATGCAGATAGCGGTATAGATATTTCCATGTTCATACAGATGGCGGTGTAGATATTTACATGTTCATACAGATGGCGGTGCAGATATTTCCATGTTTATAGAGATAGTGGTGTAGTTATTTCCAAGTTTATAGAGACAGCGTTGTAGATATTTCCATGTTTATACAGATAGCGGTGAAGATATTTCCATGTTTATACAGATAGCGGTGTAGATATTTCCATGTTTATACAGACAGCAGTGTAGATATTTCCATGTTTATAGAGATAGTGGTGTAGATAATTTCAATTTTATACAGAGGGCAGTGTAGATATTTCCAAGTTCATACAGATAGCGGAGTAGATATTTCCACCTTTATAGAGATGGTGGTGTAGATATTTCCATGTTCATACAGATGGCGGTGTAGATATTTCCATGTTTATAGAGATGGCGGTGAAGATATTTTCCTGTTTACACAGATGGCGGTGTAGATATTTCCATGTTTACACAGATAGCGTTGTAGACATTTCCATGTTTACACAGATAGCGGTGTGGATATTTCCATGTTTATACAGATAGCGGTGAAGGTATTTCCATGTTTATACAGATAGCAGTGTAGATATTTCCATGTTTATACAGATAGCAGTGTAGATATTTCCATGTTTATAGAGATAGTTGTGTAGATAATTTCAATTTTATACAGATAGCAGTGTAGATATTTCCAAGTTCATACAGATAGCGGAGTAGATATTTCCACCTTTATAGAGATGGTGGTGTAGATATTTCCATGTTCATACAGATGGTGGTGTAGATATTTCCATGTTTATAGAGATGGCGGTGTAGATATTTTCATGTTTACACAGATGGCGGTGTAGATATTTCCATGTTTACACAGATAGCGTTGTAGACATTTCCATGTTTACACAGATAGCGGTGTGGATATTTCCATGTTTATGCAGATAGCGGTGTAAATATTTCCATGTTTATACAGATAGCGGTGCGGATATTTCCATGTTTTTACAGATATTTGGGCAGATATTTCCATGTTTATACAGATAGCGGTGTAGATATTTAAATCTTAATACAGATGGCGGTGTAGATATGTCTATGTTCGTACAGATGGCGGTGTAGATATTTCCATGTTCATACAGATGGTGGTTTAGATATTTCGAAGTTTATAGAGATAGCGCTGTAGTTATTTCCATATTTATAGAGAAATCTGTGTAGATACTTCCATGTATATGCAGATAGCTTTGTAGATATTTCCATGTTCATGCAGATAGCGGTGTAGATATTTCCATGTTCATCCAGATGCCGGTGTAGATATATCCATGTTCATACAGATGCTGGTGTAGATATTTACATGTTTATATAGATGGTGGTGTAGATATTTCCATGTTTATATAGAGGGCGGTTTAGATATTTCCATGTTCATACCGATGGCGGTGTATATATTTCCATGTTCATAGAGATGGCGTTGAAGATATTTCCATGTTCATACAGATGGCGGTGTAGATATTTCCATGTTCATACACATGGCGGTGTAGATATTTCCATGTTCATAGAGATGGCGGTGTAGATATTTCCATGTTTATACAGATAGCAGTGTAGTTATTTCCATGTTTATAGAGATGGCAATGAAGATATTTCCATTGATATACAGATAGCTGTGTAGATATTTGCATTTTCACACAGATAGCGGTGTAGATATTTCCATGTTCATACAGATAACGGTGTAGATATTTCCATGTTCATACAGGTAGCGGTGTAGATATTTCCATGTTCCTACAGTTAGCGGTGTAGATATTTCCATGTTCGTACAGATGGCGGTGTAGATATTTCCATGTTCATAGAGATGGCGGTGTAGATATTTCCATGTTCATAGAGATGTCGGTGTAGATATTTCCATGTTCATACAAATGGCGGTGTAGATATTTCCATGTTAATAGAGATGGCGGTGTAGATATTTCCATGTTTATACAGATAGCAGTTTAGTTATTTCCATGTTTATAGAGATAGCGGTGTAGATATTTCCATTGATATACAGATAGCTGTGTAGATATTTGCATGTTCATACACATAGCGATGTAGATATTTCCATGTTAATACAGATAGTGGTGTAGATATTTCCATGTTCATACAGTTAGCGGTGTAGATATTTCCATGATCATACATATGGCGGTGTAGATATTTCCATGTTCATACAGATAGCGGTGTAGATATTTCCATGTTTTACAGATAGCGGTGTAGATATTTCCATGTTCATACAGATAGCGGGGTAGATAGTTCCATCTTCATACAGTTAGCGGTGTAGATATTTCCATGTTCATACAGATGGCGGTGTAGATATTTACATGTTCATACAGATGGCGGTGTAGATATTTCCATGTTCGTACGGATGGCAGTGTAGATATTTCCATGTTCATACAGGTGGCGGTGTAGATATTTCCATGTTTATACAGATAGCAGTGTAGTTATTTCCATGTTTATACAGATAGCGGTGTAGATATTTCCATTGTTATACAGATAGCTGTGTAGATATTTGCATGTTCATACAGATAGCGGTGTAGATATTTCCATGTTCATACAGATAACGGTGTAGATATTTCCAAGATCATGCAGACAGCGGTGTAGATATTTCCATGTTCACAAAGATAGCGGTGTAGATATTTCCATGTGCATACAGTTAGCGGTGTAGATATTTCCATGTTCATGCAGATAGGGGTGTAGATATTTCCATGTTCATACAGATAGCGGTGTAGATATTTCCATGTTTTTAGAGATGGCGGTGTAGGTATTTTCATGTTTACACCGATGGCGGTGGAGATATTTCCATGTTTACACAGATAGCGTTGTAGACATTTCCATGTTTACACAGATAGCGGTGTGGATATTTCCATGTTTATGCAGATAGCCGTGTAGATATTTCCATGTTTATACAGTTAGCGGTGCGGATATTTCCATGTTTATACAGATATTTGGGCAGATATTTCCATGTTTCTACAGATAGCGGTGTAGATATTTCCATCTTAATACAGATGGCGGTGTGGATATGTCCATGTTCGTACAGATGGCGGTGTAGATATTTCCATGTTCATAAAGATGGCGGTGTAGATATTTCGAAGTTTATAGATATAGTGCTGTAGTTATTTCCATATTTATAGGGAAATCTCTGTAGATATTTCCGTGTATATGCAGATAGCTGTGTAGATATTTCCATGTTCATGCAGATAGCGGTGTAGATATTTCCATGTTCATCCAGATGCCGGTGTAGATATATCCATATTCATACAGATGGCAGTGAAGATATTTCCATGTTCATGGAGATGGCAGTGTAGATATTTCCATGTTCATACAGATGGCGGTGTAGATATTTCCATGTTCGTAGAGATGGCTGTGTAGATATTTCCATGTTCATACAGATGGCGGTGTAGATATTTCCATGTTCATATAGATGACGGTGTAGATATTTCCATGTTTGTACAGATAGCAGTGTAGTTATTTCCATGTTTACAGAGATAGCAGTGTAGATATTTCCATTGATATACAGATAGCTGTGTAGGTATTTGCATGTTCATACACATAGCGGTGTAGATATTTCCATGCTCATACAGATAGCGGTGTAGATATTTCCATGTTCATACAGATAGCAGTGCAGATATTTCCATGTTCATACAGATAGCGGTGTAGATATTTCCATGTTCATACCGATAGCGGTGTAGATATTTCCATGTTCATACAGTTAGCGGTGTAGATATTTCCATGTTCATACAGATGGCGGTGTAGATATTTAAATGTTCATACACATGGCGGTGTAGATATTTCCATGTTCGCACGGATGGCAGTGTAGATATTTCCATGTTCATACAGGTGGCGGTGTAGATATTTCCATGTTTATACAGATAGCAGTGTAGTTATTTCCATGTTTATAGAGATAGAAGTGTAGGTATTTCCATTTGTATATAGATAGCTGTGTAGATATTTGCATCTTCATACAGATAGCTGTGTAGATATTTCCATGTTCGGACAGATAGCGGTGTAGATATTTCCATGTTCATACAGATAGCAGTGTAGATATTTCCATGTTCATAGAGATAACGGTGTAGATATTTCCATGTTCATACAGATAGCCTTGTAGATATTTCCATGTTCATACAGTTAGCTGTGTAGATATTTCCATGTGCATACAGATGGCGGTGTAGATATTTACATGTTCATACAGATGGCGGTGTAGATATTTCCATGTTCGTACAGGTGGCGGTGTAGATATTTCCATATTCATAGAGATGGCGGTGTAGATATTTCCATGTTTATGCAGATAGCGGTATAGATATTTCCATGTTTATAAAGATGGCGGTGTAGATATTTCCATGTTTATAGAGATGGCGGTCGTGTTATTTCCATGTTTATAGAGATAGTGGTGTAGTTATTTCCAAGTTTATAGAGACAGCGTTGTAGATATTTCCATGTTTATACAGATAGCGGTGAAGATATTTCCATGTTTATACAGATAGCGGTGTAGATATTTCCATGTTTATACAGACAGCAGTGTAGATATTTCCATGTTTATAGAGATAGTGGTGTAGATAAATTCAATTTTATACAGAGAGCAGTGTAGATATTTCCAAGTTCATACAGATAGCGGTGTAGATATTTCCACTTTTATAGACATGGCGGTGTAGATATTTCCATGTTCATACAGATGGCGGTGTAGGTATTTCCATGTTTATAGAGATGGCGGTGTAGATATTTTCATGTTTACACAGATGGCGGTGTAGATATTTCCATGTTTACACAGATAGCGGTGTAGACATTTCCAAGTTTACACAGATAGCGGTGTGGATATTTCCATGTTTATGCAGATTGCGGTGTAGATATTTCCATGTTTATACAGATAGCGGTGCGGATATTTCCATGTTTTTACAGATAGTTGGGCAGGTATTTCCATGTTTATACAGATAGCGGTGAAGGTATTTCCATGTTTATACAGATAGCGGTGTAGATATTTCCATGTTTATACAGATAGCAGTGTAGATATTTCCATGTTTATAGAGATAGTTGTGTAGATAATTTCAATTTTATACAGATAGCAGTGTAGACATTTCCAAGTTCATACAGATAGCGGAGTAGATATTTCCACCTTTATAGAGATGGTGGTGTAGATATTTCCATGTTCATACAGATGGCGGTGTAGATATTTCCATGTTTATAGAGATGGCGGTGTAGATATTTTCCTGTTTACAAAGATGGCGGTGTAGATATTTCCATGTTTACACAGATAGCGGTGTGGATATTTCCATGTTTATGCAGATAGCGGTGTAGATATTTCCATGTTTATACAGATAGCGGTGCGGATATTTCCATGTTTTTACAGATATTTGGGCAGATATTTCCATGTTTATACAGATAGCGGTGTAGATATTTAAATCTTAATACAGATGGCGGTGTAGATATGTCTATGTTCGTACAGATGGCGGTGTAGATATTTCCATGTTCATACAGATGGTGGTTTAGATATTTCGAAGTTTATAGAGATAGCTCTGTAGTTATTTCCATGTTTATAGAGAAATCTGTGTAGATATTTCCATGTATATGCAGATAGCTGTGTAGATATTTCCAGGTTCATGCAGATAGCGGTGTAGATATTTCCATGTTCATCCAGATGCCGGTGTAGATATATCCATGTTCATACAGATGCTGGTGTAGATATTTACATGTTTATAGAGATGGTGGTGTAGATATTTCCATGTTTATATAGAGGGCGGTTTAGATATTCCCATGTTCATACCGATGGCGGTGTATATATTTCCATGTTCATAGAGATGGCGATAAAGATATTTCCATGTTCATACAGATGGCGGTGTAGATATTTCCATGTTCATACACATGGCGGTGTAGATATTTCCATGTTCATAGAGATGGCGGTGTAGATATTTCCATGTTTATACAGATAGCAGTGTAGTTATTTCCATGTTTATAGAGATAGCAATGTAGATATTTCCATTGACATACAGATAGCTGTGTAGATATTTGCATTTTCACACAGATAGCGGTGTACATATTTCCATGTTCGTACAGATAACGGTGTAGATATTTCCATGTTCTTACAGATAGCGGTGTAGATATTTCCATGTTCCTACAGTTAGCGGTGTAGATATTTCCATCTTCGTACAGATGGCGGTGTAGATATTTCCATGTTCATAGAGATGGCGGTGTAGATATTTCCATGTTCATAGAGATGGCGGTGTAGATATTTCCATGTTCATACAGATGGCGGTGTAGATATTTCCATGTTCATAGAGATGGCGGTGTAGATATTTCCATGTTTATACAGATAGCAGTTTAGTTATTTCCATGTTTATAGAGATAGCAGTGTAGATATTTCCATTGATATACAGATAGCTGTGTAGATATTTGCATGTTCATACACATAGCGATGTAGATATTTCCATGTTAATACAGATAGTGGTGTAGATATTTCCATGTTCATACAGTTAGCGGTGTAGATATTTCCATGTTCATACATATGGCGGTGTAGATATTTCCATGTTCATACAGATAGCGGTGTAGATATTTCCATGTTTTACAGATAGCGGTGTAGATATTTCCATGTTCATACAGATAGCGGGGTAGATATTTCCATCTTCATACAGTTAGCGGTGTAGATATTTCCATGTTCATACAGATGGCGGTGTGGATATTTACATGTTCATACAGATGGCGGTGTAGATATTTCCATGTTCGTACGGATGGCAGTGTAGATATTTCCATGTTCATACAGGTGGCGGTGTAGATATTTCCATGTTTATTCAGATAGCAGTGTAGTTATTTCCATGTTTATACAGATATCGGTGTAGGTATTTCCATTGTTATACAGATAGCTGTGTAGATATTTGCATGTTCATACAGGTAGCGGTGTAGATATTTCCATGTTCATACACATAGCGGTGTAGATGTTTCCATGTTCATACAGATAACGGTGTAGATATTTCCAAGATCATGCAGACAGCGGTGTAGATATTTCCATGTTCACAAAGATAGCGGTGTAGATATTTCCATGTTCATACAGTTAGCGGTGTAGATATTTCCATGTTCATGCAGATAGGGGTGTAGATATTTCCATGTTCATACAGATAGCGGTGTAGATATTTCCATGTTTTTAGAGATGGCGGTGTAGGTATTTTCATGTTTACACCGATGGCGGTGGAGATATTTCCATGTTTACACAGCGTTGTAGACATTTCCAGGTTTACACACATAGCGGTGTGGATATTTCCATGTTTATGCAGATAGCGGTGTAGATATTTCCATGTTTATACAGTTAGCGGTGCGGATATTTCCATGTTTATACAGATATTTGGGCAGATATTTCCATGTTTATACAGATAGCGGTGTAGATATTTCCATCTTAATACAGATGGCGGTGTGGATATGTCCATGTTCGTACAGATGGCGGTGTAGATATTTCCATGTTCATAAAGATGGCGGTGTAGATATTTCGAAGTGGATAGATATAGCGCTGTAGTTATTTCCATATTTATAGGGAAATCTCTGTAGATATTTCCATGTATATGCAGATAGCTGTGTAGATATTTCCATGTTCATGCAGATAGCGGTGTAGATATTTCCATGTTCATCCAGATGCCGGTGTAGATATATCCATGTTCATGCAGATGGCAGTGAAGATATTTCCATGCTCATGCACATGGCAGTGTAGATATTTCCATGTTCATACAGATGGCGGTGTAGATATTTCCATGTTCGTAGAGATGGCTGTGTAGATATTTCCATGTTCATACAGATGGCGGTGTAGATATTTCCATGTTCATATAGATGACGGTGTAGATATTTCCATGTTTGTACAGATAGCAGTGTAGTTATTTCCATGTTTACAGAGATAGCAGTGTAGATATTTCCATTGATATACAGATAGCTGTGTAGGTATTTGCATGTTCATACAGTTAGCGGTGTAGATATTTCCATGTTCATACAGATGGCGGTGTAGATATTTAAATGTTCATACAGATGGCGGTGTAGATATTTCCATGTTCGCACGGATGGCAGTGTAGATATTTCCATGTTCATACAGGTGGTGGTGTAGATATTTCCATGTTTATACAGATAGCAGTGTAGTTATTTCCATGTTTATAGAGATAGCAGTGTAGTTATTTCCATTTGTATACAGATAGCTGTGTAGATATTTGCATCTTCATACAGATAGCTATGTAGATATTTCCATGTTCGGACAGATAGCGGTGTAGATATTTCCATGTTCATAGAGATAGCAGTGTAGATATTTCCATGTTCATAGAGATAACGGTGTAGATATTTCCATGTTCATACAGATAGCCTTGTAGATATTTCCATGTTCATACAGTTAGCTGTGTAGATATTTCCATGTTCATACAGATGGCGGTGTAGATATTTACATGTTCATTCAGATGGCGGTGTAGATATTTCCATGTTCGTGCAGATGGCGGTGTAGATATTTCCATATTCATAGAGATGGCGGTGTAGATATTTCCATGTTTATGCAGATAGCGGTATAGATATTTCCATGTTTATAAAGATGGTGGTGTAGATATTTCCATGTTTATAGAGATGGCAGTCTAGTTATTTCCATGTTTATAGAGATAGTGGTGTAGTTATTTCCAAGTTTATAGAGACAGCGTTGTAGATATTTCCATGTTTATACAGATAGCGGTGAAGATATTTCCATGTTTATACAGATAGCGGTGTAGATATTTCCATGTTTATACAGACAGCAGTGTAGATATTTCCATGTTTATAGAGATAGTGGTGTAGATAATTTCAATTTTATACAGATAGCAGTGTAGATATTTCCAAGTTCATACAGATAGCGGTGTAGATGTTTCCACTTTTATAGAGATGGCGGTGTAGATATTTCCATGTTCATACAGATGGTGGTGTAGATATTTCCATGTTTATAGAGATGGCGGTGTAGATATTTTCATGTTTACACAGATGGCGGTGTAGATATTTCCATGTTTACACAGATAGCGGTGTAGACATTTCCATGTTTACACAGATAGCGGTGTGGATATTTCCATGTTTATGCAGATAGCGGTGTAGATATTTCCATGTTTATACAGATAGCGGTGCGAATATTTCCATGTTTTTACAGATAGTTGGGCAGATATTTCCATGTTTATACAGATAGCGGTGAAGGTATTTCCATGTTTATACATATAGCGGTGTAGATATTTCCATGTTTATACAGATAGCAGTGTAGATATTTCCATGTTTATAGAGATAGTTGTGTAGATAATTTCAATTTTATACAGATAGCAGTGTAGATATTTCCAAGTTCATACAGTTAGCGGAGTAGATATTTCCACCTTTATAGAGATGGTGGTGTAGATATTTCCATGTTCATACAGATGGCGGTGTAGATATTTCCATGTTTATAGAGATGGCGGTGTAGATATTTTCCTGTTTACACAGATGGCGGTGTAGATATTTCCATGTTTACACAGATAGCGTTGTAGACATTTCCATGTTTACACAGATAGCGGTGTGGATATTTCCATGTTTATGCAGATAGCGGTGTAGATATTTCCATGTTTATACAGATAGCGGTGCGGATATTTCCATGTTTTTACAGATATTTGGGCAGTTATTTCCATGTTTATACAGATAGCGGTGTAGATATTTAAATCTTAATACAGATGGCGGTGTAGATATGTCTATGTTCGTACAGATGGCGGTGTAGATATTTCCATGTTCATACAGATGGTGGTGTAGATATTTCGAAGTTTATAGAGATAGCGCTGTAGTTATTTCCATATTTATAGAGAAATCTGTGTAGATATTTCCATGTATATGCAGATAGCTGTGTAGATATTTCCATGTTCATGCAGATAGCGGTGTAGATATTTCCATGTTCATCCAGATGCCGGTGTAGATATATCCATGTTCATACAGATGCTGGTGTTGATATTTACATGTTTATAGAGATGGTGGTGTAGATATTTCCATGTTTATATAGAGGGCGGTTTAGATATTCCCATGTTCATACCGATGGCGGTGTATATATTTCCATGTTCATAGAGATGGCGGTGAAGATATTTCCATGTTCATACAGATGGCGGTGTAGATATTTCCATGTTCATACACATGGCGGTGTAGATATTTCCATGTTCATAGAGATGGCGGTGTAGATATTTCCATGTTTATACAGATAGCAGTGTAGTTATTTCCATGTTTATAGAGATAGCAATGTAGATATTTCCATTGATATACAGATAGCTGTGTAGATATTTGCATTTTCACACAGATAGCGGTGTAGATATTTCCATGTTCGTACAGATAACGGTGTAGATATTTCCATGTTCATACAGATAGCGGTGTAGATATTTCCATGTTCCTACAGTTAGCGGTGTAGATATTTCCATGTTCATACAGATGGCGGTGTAGATATTTCCATGTTCATAGAGATGGCGGTGTAGATATTTCCATGTTCATAGAGATGGCGGTGTAGATATTTCCATGTTCATACAAATGGCGGTGTAGATATTTCCATGTTCATAGAGATGGCGGTGTAGATATTTCCATGTTTATACAGATAGCAGTTTAGTTATTTCCATGTTTATAGAGATAGCAGTGTAGATATTTCCATTGATATACAGATAGCTGTGTAGATATTTGCATGTTCATACACATAGCGATGTAGATATTTCCATGTTAATACAGATAGTGGTGTAGATATTTCCATGTTCATACAGTTAGCGGTGTAGATATTTCCATGTTCATACATATGGCGGTGTAGATATTTCCATGTTCATACAGATAGCGGTGTAGATATTTCCATGTTTTACAGATAGCGGTGTAGATATTTCCATGTTCATACAGATAGCGGGGTAGATATTTCCATCTTCATACAGTTAGTGGTGTAGATATTTCCATGTTCATACAGATGGCGGTGTAGATATTTACATGTTCATACAGATGGCGGTGTAGATATTTCCATGTTCGTACGGATGGCAGTGTAGATATTTCCATGTTCATACAGGTGGCGGTGTAGATATTTCCATGTTTATACAGATAGCAGTGTAGTTATTTCCATTTTTATACAGATAGCGGTGTAGATATTTCCATTGTTATACAGATAGCTTTGTAGATATTTGCATGTTCATACAGATAGCCGTGTAGATATTTCCATGTTCATACACATAGCGGTGTAGATGTTTCCATGTTCATACAGATAACGGTGTAGATATTTCCAAGATCATGCAGACAGCGGTGTAGATATTTCCATGTTCACAAAGATAGCGGTGTAGATATTTCCATGTTCAGTTAGCGGTGTAGATATTTCCATGTTCATGCAGATAGGGGTGTAGATATTTCCATGTTCATACAGATAGCGGTGTAGATATTTCCATGTTTTTAGAGATGGCGGTGTAGGTATTTTCATGTTTACACCAATGGCGGTGGAGATATTTCCATGTTTACACAGATGGCGTTGTAGACATTTCCATGTTTACACAGATAGCGGTGTGGATATTTCCATGTTTATGCAGATAGCGGTGTAGATATTTCCATGTTTATACAGTTAGCGGTGCGGATATTTCCATGTTTATACAGATATTTGGGCAGATATTTCCATGTTTATACAGATAGCGGTGTAGATATTTCCATCTTAATACTGATGCCGGTGTGGATATGTCCATGTTCGTACAGATGGCGGTGTAGATATTTCCATGTTCATAAAGATGGCGGTGTAGATATTTCGAAGTTTATAGAGATAGCGCTGTAGTTATTTCCATATTTATAGGGAAATCTCTGTAGATATTTCCATGTATATGCAGATAGCTGTGTAGATATTTCCATGTTCATGCAGATAGCGGTGTAGATATTTCCATGTTCATCCAGATGCCGGTGTAGATATATCCATGTTCATACAGATGGCAGTGAAGATATTTCCATGTTCATGCAGATGGCAGTGTAGATATTTACATGTTCATACAGATGGCGGTGTAGATATTTCCATGTTCGTAGAGATGGCTGTGTAGATATTTCCATGTTCATACAGATGGCGGTGTAGATATTTCCATGTTAATATAGATGACAGTGTAGATATTTCCATGTTTGTAAAGATAGCAGTGTAGTTATTTCCATGTTTACAGAGATAGCAGTGTAGATATTTCCATTGATATACAGATAGCTGTGTAGGTATTTGCATGTTCATACACATAGCGGTGTAGATATTTCCATGCTCATACAGATAGCGGTGTAGATATTTAAATGTTCATACAGATAGCGGTGCAGATATTTCCATGTTCATACAGATAGCGGTGTAGATATTTCCATGTTCATACAGATAGCGGTGTAGATATTTCCATGTTCATACAGTTAGCGGTGTAATTTCCATGTTCATACAGATGGCGGTGTAGATATTTAAATGTTCATACAGATGGCGGTGTAGATATTTCCATGTTCGCACGGATGGCAGTGTATATATTTCCATGTTCATACAGGTGGCGGTGTAGATATTTCCATGTTTATACAGATAGCAGTGTAGTTATTTCCATGTTTATAGAGATAGCAGTGTAGATATTTCCATTTGTATACAGATAGCTGTGTAGATATTTGCATCTTCATACAGATAGCTGTGTAGATATTTCCATGTTCAGACAGATAGCGGTGTAGATATTTCCATGTTCATACAGATAGCAGTGTAGATATTTCCATGTTCATAGAGATAACGGTGTAGATATTTCCATGTTCATACAGATAGCCTTGTAGATATTTCCATGTTCATACAGTTAGCTGTGTAGATATTTCCATGTTCATACAGATGGCGGTGTAGTTATTTACATGTTCGTACAGATGGCGGTGTAGATATTTCCATGTTCGTGCAGATGGCGGTGTAGATATTTCCATATTCATAGAGATGGCGGTGTAGATATTTCCATGTTTATGCAGATAGCGGTATAGATATTTCCATGTTTATAAAGATGGTGGTGTAGATATTTCCATGTTTATAGAGATGGCGGTCTAGATATTTCCATGTTTATAGAGATAGTGGTGTAGTTATTTCCATGTTTATAGAGACAGCGTTGTAGATATTTCCAGGTTTATACAGATAGCGGTGAAGATATTTCCATGTTTATACAGATAGCGGTATAGATATTTCCATGTTTATACAGACAGCAGTGTAGATAATTCCATGTTTATAGAGATAGTGGTGTAGATAATTTCAATTTTATACAGAGAGCCGTGTAGATATTTCCAAGTTCATACAGATAGCGGTGTAGATATTTCCACTTTTATAGAGATGGCGGTGTAGATATTTCCATGTTCATACAGATGGCGGTGTAGATATTTCCATGTTTATAGAGATGGCGGTGTAGATATTTTCATGTTTACACAGATGGCGGTTTAGATATTTCCATGTTTACACAGATAGCGGTGTAGACATTTCCATGTTTACACAGATAGCGGTGTGGATATTTCCATGTTTATGCAGATAGCGGTGTAGATATTTCCATGTTTATACAGATAGCGGTGCGGATATTTCCATGTTTTTACAGATAGTTGGGCAGATATTTCCATGTTTATACAGATAGCTGTGAAGGTATTTCCATGTTTATACAGATAGCGGTGTAGATATTTCCATGTTTATACAGAGAGCAGTGTAGATATTTCCAGGTTTATAGAGATAGTTGTGTAGATAATTTCAATTTTATACAGATAGCAGTGTAGATATTTCCAAGTTCATACAGATAGCGGAGTAGATATTTTCACCTTTATAGAGATGGTGGTGTAGATATTTCCATGTTCATACAGATGGCGGTGTAGATATTTCCATGTTCATATAGATGACGGTGTAGATATTTCCATGTTTGTGCAGATAGCAGTGTAGTTATTTCCATGTTTACAGAGATAGCAGTGTAGATATTTCCATTGATATACAGATAGCTGTGTAGGTATTTGCATGTTCATACACATAGCGGTGTAGATATTTCCATGCTCATACAGATAGCGGTGTAGATATTTCCATGTTCATACAGATAGCGGTGCAGATATTTCCATGTTCATACAGATAGCGGTGTAGATATTTCCATGTTCACACAGATAGCGGTGTAGATATTTCCATGTTCATACAGTTAGCGGTGTAGATATTTCCATGTTCATACAGATGGCGGTGTAGATATTTCCATGCTCATCCAGATGCCGGTGTAGATATTTCCATGTTCACACAGATGGCGGTGTAGATATTTACATGTTCATACAGATGGCGGTGTAGATATTTCCATGTTCGTACGGACGGCAGTGTAGATATTTCCATGTTCATACAGGTGGCGGTGTAGTTATTTCCATGTTCATACAGATGGCGGTGTAGATATTTCCGTGTTCATACAAATGGCGGTGTAGATATTTCCATGTTCATAGAGATGGTGGTGTAGATATTTCCATGTTTATACAGATAGCAATGTAGATATTTCCATGTTTATACAGATAGCGGTGTAGATATTTCCATTGATATACAGATAGCTCTGTAGATATTTGCATGTTCATACAGATAGCGGTGTAGATATTTCCATGTTCATACAGATAGCGGTGTAGTTATTTCCATGTTCATACAGATAGCGGTGTAGATATTTCCATGTTTTACAGATAGCGGTGTAGATATTTCCATGTTCATACAGATAGCGGTGTAGATATTTCCATCTTCATACAGTTAGCGGTGTAGATATTTCCATTGATATACAGATAGCTGTGTAGATATTTGCATTTTCATACAGACAGCGGTGCAGATATTTCCATGTTCATACAGATAGCGGTGTAGATATTTCCATTGATATACAGATAGCTGTGTAGATATTTGCATTTTCATACAGACAGCGGTGCAGATATTTCCATGTTCATACAGATAGCGGTGTAGATATTTCCATGTTCATCCAGATGCCGGTGTAGATATATCCATTTTCATACAGATGGCGGTGAAGATATTTCCAAGTTCATACAGATGGCATTGTAGATATTTCCATGTTCATACAAATGGCGGTGTAGATATTTCCATGTTCATACAGATGGCGTTGTAGATATTTCCGTGTTCATACAAATGGCAGTGTAGATATTCCCATGTTCATAGAGATGGAGGTGTACATATTTCCATGTTTATGCAGATAGCGGTATAGGTATTTCCATGTTTATACAGATGGTGGTGTAGATATTTCCATGTTTATAGAGATGGCGGTCTAGATATTTCCATGTTTATAGAGATAGTGGTGTAGTTATTTCCAAGTTTATAGAGACAGCGTTGTAGATATTTCCATGTTTATAAAGATAGCGGTGAAGATATTTGCATGTTTATACAGACAGCAGTGTAGATATTTCCATGTTTATAGAGATAGTGGTGTAGATAATTTCAATTTTATACAGATAGCAGTGTAGATATTTCCAAGTTCATACAGATAGCGGTGTAGATATTTCCACCTTTATAGAGATGGCGGTGTAGATATTTCCATGTTCATACAGATGGCGGTGTAGATATTTCCATGTTCGTACAGGTGGCGGTGTAGATATTTCCATGTTTATACAGATAGAAGTGTGGTTATTTCCATGTTTATGGAGATAGCAATGTAGATATTTCCACTGGTATGCATATAGCTGTGTAGATATTTGCATGCTCATACTGATAGCAGTGTAGATATTTCCATGTTCGTACAGATAGCGGTGTAGATATTTCCATGTTCATACAGATAGCGGTGTAGATATTTCCATGTTCATACAGATAACGGTTTAGATATTTCCATGTTCATACAGATAGCGGTGTAGATATTTCCATGTTCATACAGATAACGGTTTAGATATTTCCATGTTCATACAGAGAGTGGTGTAGATATTTCCATGTTCATACAGTTAGCGGTGTAGATATTTCCATGTTCATACTGATGGCGGTGTAGATATTTCCATGTTCATACAGATGGCGGTGTAGATATTTCCATATTTGTACAGATGGCGGTGTAGATATTTCCATGTTCATAGAGATGGAGGTATAGTTATTTCCAAGTTTATGCACATAGCGGTATAGATATTTCCATGTTTATACAGATGGTGGTGTAGATATTTCCATGTTTATAGAGATGGCGGTCTAGATATCTCCATGTTTATAGAGATAGTGGTGTAGTTATTTCCAAGTTTATAGAGACAGCATTGTAGATATTTCCATGTTTATACAGATAGCGGTGAAGATATTTCCATGTTTATACAGATAGCAGTGTAGATATTTCCATGTTTATACAGATAGCAGTGTAGATATTTCCAAGTTTATAGAGATAGTGGTGTAGATAATTTCAATTTTATACAGATAGCAGTGTAGATAATTCCAAGTTCATACAGATAGTGGTGTAGATATTTCCACGTTTATAGAGATGGCGGTGTAGATATTTCCATGTTCATACAGATGGCGGTGTAGATATTTCCATGTTTTTAGAGATGGTGGTGTAGGTATTTTCATGTTTACACAGATGGCGGGGGAGATATTTCCATGTTTACACAGATAGCGGTGTAGACATTTCCATGTTTACACAGATAGCGGTGTGGAAATTTCCATGTTTATGCAGATAGCGGTGTGGATATTTCCATGTTTATACAGATAGCGGTGTGTATATTTCCATGTTTATACAGATAGTTGGGCAGAGATTTCCATGTTTATACAGATAGCAGTGTAGATATTTCCATCTTAATACAGATGGCGGTGTAGATATGTCCATGTTCGTACTGATGGCGGTGTAGATATTTCCATGTTCATACAGATGGCTGTGTAGATATTTCGAAGTTTATAGAGATAGCGCTGTAGTTATTTCCATATTTATAGGGAATTCTCTGTAGATATTTCCATGTATATGCAGATAGCAGTGTGGATATTTCCATGTTCATCCAGATGCCGGTGTAGATATATCCATGTTCATACAGATGGCGGTGAAGATATTTCCATGTTCATATAGATGGCGGTGTAGATATTTCCATGTTCATACACATGGCGGTGTAGATATTTCCATGTTCGTAGAGATGGCTGTGTACATATTTCCATGTTCATACAAATGGCGGTGTAGATATTTCCATGTTCATATAGATGGCGGTGTAGATATTTCCATGTTTGTACAGATAGCAGTGTAGTTATTTCCATGTTCATAGAGATAGCAGTGTAGATATTTCCATTGATATACAGATAGCTGTGTAGATATTTGCATGTTCATACAGATAGCGGTGTAGATATTTCCATGCTCATACAGATAGCGGTGTAGATATTTCCAGGGTCATACAGATAGCGTTGCAGATATTTCCATGTTCATGGAGATAGCGGTGTAGATATTTCCATGTTCATACAGATAGCGGTGTAGATATTTCCATGTTCATACAGATGGCGGTGTAGATATTTCCATGTTCATACAGATGGCGGTGTAGATATTTACATGTTCATACAGATGGCGGTGTAGATATTTCCATGTTCGTACGGATGGCAGTGTAGATATTTCCATGTACATACAGGTGGCGGTGTAGATATTTCCATGTTTATACAGATTGCAGTGTAGTTATTTCCATGTTTATAGAGATAGCAGTGTAGATATTTCCACTTATATACAGATAGCTGTGTAGATATTTGCAAGTTCATGCAGATAGCGGTGTAGATATTTCCATGTTCGTACAGATAGCGGTGTAGATATTTCCATGTTCATACAGATAGCAGTGTAGATATTTCCATGTTCATAGGGATAACGGTGTAGATATTTCCATGTTCATGCAGATAGCCTTGTAGATATTTCCATGTTCATACAGTTAGCGGTGTTGATATTTCCATGTTCATACAGATGGCGGTGTAGATATTTACATGTTCATACAGATGGCGGTGTAGATATTTCTATGTTCGTACAGATGGCGGTGTAGATACTTCCATGTTCATAGAGATGGCGGTGTAGATATTTCCATGTTTATGCAGATAGCGGTAAAGGTATTTCCATGTTTATACAGATGGTGGTGTAGATATTTCCATGTTTATAGAGATGGCGGTGTAGATATTTCCATGTTTATAGTGATAGTGGTGTAGTTATTTCCAAGTTTATGGAGGCAGCATTGTAGATATTTCCAAATTTATACAGATAGCGGTGAAGATATTTCCATGTTTATACAGATATCGGTGTAGATATTTCCATGTTTATACAGAGAGCAGTGTAGATATTTCCATGTTTATACAGATAGTGGTGTAGATAATTTCAATTTTATACAGATAGCAGTGTAGATATTTCCAAGTTCATACAGATAGCGGTGTAGATATTTCCATTGATATACAGATAGCTGTGTAGATATTTGCATGTTCATACAGATAGCGGTGTAGATATTTCCATGTTTATAGAGATGGTGGTCTAGATATTTCCATGTTTATAGAGATAGTGGTGTAGTTATTTCCAAGTTTATAGAGACAGCATTGTAGATATTTCCATGTTTATGCACACAGCGGTATAGGTATTTCCATGTTCATACAGATTTCAGTGTAGATATTTCCATGTTTTTAGAGATGGCGATGTAGTTATTTTCACGTTTACACAGATGGCGGTGGAGATATTTCCATGTTTACACAGATAGCGGTGCAGACATTTCCATGTTTACACAGATAGCGGTGTGGATATTTCCATGTTTATGCAGATAGCGGTGTAGATATTTCCATGTTTATACAGATAGCGGTGCGGCTATTTCCATGTTTATGCAGATAGTTGGGTAGATATTTCCATGTTTATACAGATAGCGGTGTAGATATTTCCATCTTAATACAGATGGCGGTGTAGATATGTCCATGTTCGTACAGATGGCGGTGTAGATATTTCCATGTTCATACAGATGGCGGTGTAGGTATTTCGAAGTCTATAGAGATAGCGCTGCAGTTATTTCCATATTTATAGAGAAATCTGTGTAGATATTTCCATGTATATGCAGATAGCTGTGTAGATATTTCCATGTTCATGCAGATAGCGGTGTAGATATTTCCACATTTATAGAGATGGCGGTGTAGATATTTACATGTTCTTACGGATGGCAGTGTAGATATTTCCATGTTCATACAGGTGGCGGTGTATATATTTCCATGTTCATACAGATAGCAGTGTAGTTATTTCAATGTTTATAGAGATAGCAATGTAGATATTTCCATTGATATTCATATAGCTGTGTAGATATTTGCATGTTCACACAGATAGCTGTGTAGATATTGCCATGTTCATACAGATAGAGGTGTAGATATTTCCATGTTTATAGAGATAGCAGTGTAGATATTTCCATTGATATACAGATAGCTGTGTAGATATTTGCATGTTCATACAGATAGCGGTGTAGATATTTCCATGTTCATACTGATAGCGGTGTAGACATTTCCATGTTTACACAGATAGCGGTGTGTATATTTCCACATTTATGCAGATAGCGGTGTAGATATTTCCATGTTTATACAGATAGCGGTGCGGATATTTCCATGTTTATACAGATAGTTGGGCAGATATTTCCATGTTTATACAGATAGCGGTGTAGATATTTCCATCTTAATACAGATGGCGGTGTAGATATGTCTATGTTCGTACAGATGGCGGTGTAGATATTTGCATGTTCATAGGGATGGCGGTGTAGATATTTCCATGTTTATAGAGATAGTGGTGTAGTTATTTCCAAATTTATAGAGAAATCTGTGTAGATATTTCCATGTATATGCAGATAGTTGTGTAGATATTTCCATGTTCATGCACATAGCGGTGTAGATATTTCCATGTTCATCCACATGCCGGTGTAGATATATCCATGTTCATACAGATGGCGGTGAAGATATTTCCATGTTCATACAGATGGCGGTGTAGATATTTCCATGTTCATACACATGGTGGTGTAGATATATCCATGTTCATAGAGATGGCGCTGTAGATATTTCCATGTTCATACAAATGGCAGTGTAGATATTTCCATATTCATAGAGATGGCGGTGTAGATATTTCCATGTTTATACAGATAGCAGTGTAGATATTTCCATGTTTATAGAGATAGCAGTGTAGATATTTCCATTGATATACAGATAGCTGTGTAGATATTTGCATGTTCATACAGATAGCGGTGTAGATATTTCCATGTTCATACTGATAGCGGTGTAGATATTTCCATGTTCATACAGTTAGCGGTGTAGATATTTCCATGTTCATACAGATGGCTGTGTAGATATTTCCATGTTCATACAGATGGCCGTGTAGATATTTACATGTTCATACAGATGGCGGTGTAGATATTTCCATGTTTGTACAGATAGCAGAGTAGTTATTTCCATGTTTATAGAGATAGCAGTGTAGATATTTCCATTGATATACAGATATCTGTGTAGATATTTGCATGTTCATACAGATAGCGGTGTAGATATTTCCCTGTTCATACAGATAGCGGTGTAGATATTTCCATGTTCATACACATAGCGGTGTAGATATTTCCATGTTCATACAGATAACGGTGTAGATATTTGCATGTTCATACAGATAGCGGTGTAGATATTTCCATGTTCTCACAGATAGCGGTGTAGATATTTCCATGTTCATACAGTTAGCGGTGTAGATATTTCCATGTCCATGCAGATAGCGGTGTAGATATTTCCATGTTCATCCAGATGCCGGTGTAGATATATCCATGTTCATACATATGGCGGTGAAGATATTTCCATGTTCATACTGATGGCGGTGTAGATATTTCCATGTTCATACACATGGCGGTGTAGATATTTCCATGTTCATAGAGATGGCGGGGTAGATATTTCCATGTTCATAGAGATGGCGGTGTAGATATATCCATGTTTGTACAGATAGCAGAGTAGTTATTTCCATGTTTATAGAGATAGCAGTGTAGATATTTCCCTTGATATATAGATAGCTGTGTAGATATTTCCATGTTCATACAGATAGCGGTGCAGATATTTCCATGTTCATACAGATAGCGGTGTAGGTATTTCCATGTTCATACAGATAGCGGTGTAAATATTTCCATGTTTTACAGATAGCGGTGTAGATATTTCCATGTTCATACAGATAGCGGTGTAGATATTTCCATGTTCATACAGTTAGCGGTGTAGGTATTTCCATGTTTTACAGATAGCGGTATAGATATTTCCATGTTCATTCAGATAGCGGTGTAGATATTTCCATGTTTTACAGATAGCAGTGTAGATATTTCCATGTTCATACAGATGGCGGTGTAGATATTTCCATGTTCGTACGGATGGCAGTGTAGATATTTCCATGTTCGTACAGGTGGCGGTGTAGATATTTCCATGTTTATACAGATAGCAGTGTAGTTATTTCAATGTTTATAGAGATAGCAATGTAGATATTTCCATTGATATACATATAGCTTTGTAGATATTTGCATGTTCATACAGATAGCGGTGTAGATATTTCCATGTTGATACAGATAGAGGTGTAGATATTTCCATGTTCATACACATAGCGGTGTAGATATTTCCATGTTCATACAGATAACGGGGTAGATATTTCCATGTTCATACAGATAGTGGTGTAGATAATTCCATGTTCATACAGTTAGCGGTGTAGATATTTCCATGTTCATACATATGGCGGTGTAGATATTTACATGTTCATACAGATGTCGTTGTAGATATTTCCACATTCGTACAGATGGCGGTGTAGATATTTCCATGTTCATAGAGATGGCGGTGTAGATATTTCCATGTTTATGCAGATAGCGGTATAGCTATTTTCATGTTTATACAGATGGTGGTGTAGATATTTCCCTGTTTATAGAGATGGCGGTCTAGATATTTCCATGTTTATAGAGATAGTGGTGTAGTTATTTCCAAGTTTATAGAGACAGCGTTGTAGATATTTCCATGTTTATACAGATAGCGGTGTAAATATTTCCATGTTTTACAGATAGCGGTGTAGATATTTCCATGTTTATAGAGATAGTGGTGTAGATAATTTCAATTTTATACAGATAGCAGTGTAGATAATTCCAAGTTCATACAGATAGCGGTGTAGATATTTCCACGTTTATAGAGATGGCGGTGTAGATATTTCCATGTTCATACAGATGGCGGTTTAGATATTTCCATGTTTTTAGAGATGGCGGTGTAGATATTTTCATGTTTACACAGATGGCGGTGGAGATACTTCCATGTTTACACAGATAGCGTTGTAGACATTTCCATCTTTACACAGATAGCAGTGTGTATATTTCCACGTTTATGCAGATAGCGGTGTAGATATTTCCATGTTTATACAGATAGCGGTGCGGATATTTCCATGTTTATACAGATAGTTGGGCAGATATTTCCATGTTTATACAGATAGCGGTGTAGATATTTCCATCTTAATACAGATGGCGGTGTAGATATGTCTATGTTCGTACAGATGGCGGTGTAGATATTTGCATGTTCATAGGGATGGCGGTGTAGATATTTCGAAGTTTATAGAGATAGCCCTGTAGTTATTTCCAAATTTATAGAGAAACCTGTGTAGATATTTCCATGTATATGCAGATAGCTGTATAGATATTTCCATGTTCATGCAGATAGCGGTGTAGGTATTTCCATGTTCATCCAGATGCCGGTGTAGATATATCCATGTTCATACAGATGGCGGTGTAGATATTTCCATGTTCATACAAATGGCGGTGTAGATATTTCCATATTCATAGAGATGGCGGTGTAGATATTTCCATGTTTATACAGATAGCAGTGTAGTTATTTCCATGTTTATAGAGATAGCAGTGTAGATATTTCCATTGATATACAGAGAGCTGTGTAGATATTTGCATGTTCATACAGATATCGGTGTAGATATTTCCATGTTCATACTGATAGCGGTGTAGATATTTCCATGTTCATACAGTTAGCGGTGTAGATATTTCCATGTTCATACAGATGGTGGTGTAGATATTTCCATGTTCATACAGATGGCCGTGTAGATATTTACATGTTCATATAGATGGCGGTGTAGACATTTCCATGTTCGTACAGATGGCAGTGTAGATATTTCCATGTTCATACAGGTGGCGGTGTAGATATTCCCCTGTTTTTCCAGATAGCTGTGTAGTTATTTCCGTGTTTATAGAGATAGCAGGGTAGATATTTCCATTGATATACAGATAGCTGTGTAGATATTTGCATGTTCATACAGATAGCGGTGTAGATATTTCCATGTTCATACAGATAGCGGTGTAGATATTTCCATGTTCATACACATAGCGGTGTAGATATTTCCATGTTCATACAGATAACGTTGTAGATATTTGCATGTTCATACAGATAGCTGTGTACATATTTCCATGTTCACACAGATAGCGGTGTAGATATTTCCATATTCATACAGTTAGCGGTGTAGATATTTCCATGTTCATGCAGATAGCTGTGTAGATATTTCCATGTTCATCCTGATGCCGGTGTAGATATATCCATGTTCATACAGATGGCCGTGTAGTTATTTCCATGTTTATAGAGATAGCAGTGTAGATATTTCCATTGATATAGAGATAGCTGTGTAGATATTTACATGTTCATACAGATGGCGGTGTAGATATTTCCATGTTCGTACAGGTGGCGTTGTAGATATTTCCATGTTTATACAGATAGCAGTGTAGTTATTTCAATGTTTATAGAGATAGCGATGTAGATATTTCAATGTTTATGGAGATAGCGATGTAGATATTTCCATTGATATACATATAGCTTTGTAGATATTTGCATGTTCATACAGATAGCGGTGTAGATATTTCCATGTTGATACAGATAGAGGTGTAGATATTTCCATGTTCATACACATAGCGGTGTAGATATTTCCATGTTCATACAGATAACGGGGTAGATATTTCCATGTTCATACAGATAGCGGTGTAGATATTTCCATGTTCATACAGTTAGCGGTGTAGATATTTCCATGTTCATACATATGGCGGTGTAGATATTTACATGTTCATACAGATGGCGTTGTAGATATTTCCACGTTCGTACAGATGGCGGTGTAGATATTTCCATGTTCATAGAGATGGCGGTGTAGATATTTCCATGTTTATGCAGATAGCGGTATAGCTATTTTCATGTTTATACAGATGGTGGTGTAGATATTTCCATGTTTATAGAGATGGCGGTCTAGATATTTCCATGTTTATAGAGATAGTGGTGTAGTTATTTCCAAGTTTATAGAGACAGCGTTGTAGATATTTCCATGTTTATACAGATAGCGGTGAAGATATTTCCATGTTTATACAGATAGTGGTGTAGATAATTTCAATTTTATACAGATAGCAGTGTAGATAATTCCAAGTTCATACAGATAGCGGTGTAGATATTTCCACGTTTATAGAGATGGCGGTGTAGATATTTCCATGTTCATACAGATGGCGGTGTAGATATTTCCATGTTTTTAGAGATGGCGGTGTAGATATTTTCATTTTTACACAGATGGCGGTGGAGATACTTCCATGTTTACACAGATAGCGTTGTAGCCATTTCCATCTTTACACAGATAGCGGTGTGTATATTTCCACGTTTATGCAGATAGCGGTGTGGATATTTCCATGTTTATACAGATAGCTGTGCGGATATTTCCATGTTTATACAGATAGTTGGGCAGATATTTCCATGTTTATACAGATAGCGGTGTAGATATTTCCATCTTAATACAGATGGCGGTGTAGATATGTCTATGTTCGTACAGATGGCGGTGTAGATATTTGCATGTTCATACGGATGGCAGTGTAGATATTTCGAAGTTTATAGAGATAGCCCTGTAGTTATTTCCAAATTTATAGAGAAATCTGTGTAGATATTTCCATGTATATGCAGATAGCTGTGTAGATATTTCCATGTTCATGCAGATAGCGGTGTAGATATTTCCATGTTCATCCAGATGCCGTTGTAGATATATCCATGTTCATACAGATGGCGGTGTAGATATTTCCATGTTCATACACATGGCGGTGTAGATATATCCATGTTCATACAAATGGCGGTGTAGATATCTCCATGTTCATACAAATGGCGGTGTAGATATTTCCATATTCATAGAGATGGCGGTGTAGATATTTCCATGTTTATACAGATAGCAGTGTAGTTATTTCCATGTTTATAGAGATAGCAGTGTAGATATTTCCATTGATATACTGATAGCTATGTAGATATTTGCATGTTCATACAGATATCGGTGTAGATATTTCCATGTTCATAGTGATAGCGGTGTAGATATTTCCATGTTCATACAGTTAGCGTTGTAGATATTTCCATGTTCATACAGTTAGCGGTGTAGATATTTCCATTGTCTTACAGATGGCGGTGTAGATATTTACATGTTCATACAGATTGCGGTGTAGATATTTCCATGTTCGCACGGATGGCAGTGTAGCTATTTCCATGTTCATACAGGTGGCGTTGTAGATATTTCCATGTTTATACAGATAGCAGTTTAGTTATTTCCATGTTTATAGAGATAGCAGTGTAGATATTTCCATTGATATACAGATAGCTCTGTAGATATTTGCATGTTCATACAGATAGCGGTGTAGATTTTTCCATGTTCGTACAGACAGCTGTGTAGATATTTCCTTGTTCATACAGATAGTGGTGTAGATATTTCCATGTTCATACAGATAACGGTGTAGATATTTCCATGTTCATACAGATAGCCTTGTAGATATTTCCATGTTCATACAGTCAGCGGAGTAGATATTTCCGTGTTCTTACAGATGGCGGTGTAGATATTTCCATGTTCGTAAAGATGACGGTGTAGATATTTCCATGTTCATACAGATGGCGGTGTAGATATTTCCATGTTCATACAAATGGCGGTGTAGATATTTCTATGTTCATACAGATGGCGGTGTAGATATTTCCGTGTTCATACAAATGGCGGTGTAGATATTTCCATGTTCATAGAGATGGCGGTGTAGATATTTCCATGTTTCTACAGACAGCAATGTAGATATTTCCATGTTTATAGAGATAGCGGTGTAGATATTTTCTCTGATATACAGATAGCTGTGTAGATATTTGCATGTTCATACAGATAGCGGTGTAGATTTTTCCATGTTCATACAGATAGCGGTGTAGATATTTGCATGTACATACAGATAGCGGTGTAGATATTTCCATGTTTTACAGATAGCAGTGTAGATATTTCCATGTTCATACAGATAGCGGTGTAGATATTTCCATGTTTATAGAGATGGCGGTCTAGATATTTCCATGTTTATAGAGATAGTGGTGTAGTTATTTCCAAGTTTATAGAGACTGCGGTGTAGATATTTCCATGTTTATGCAGACAGCGTTATAGGTATTTCCATGTTCATACAGATTTCGGTGTAGATATTTCCATGTTTTTAGAGATGGCGGTGTAGATATTTTCATGTTTACACAGATGGCGGTGTAGATATTTCCATGTTCGTACGGATGGCAGTGTAGATATTTCCATGTTCATACAGGTGGCGGTGTAGTTATTCCCATGTTTTTACAGATAGCTGTGTAGTTATTTCCATGTTTATAGAGATAGCAGTGTACATATTTCCATTGATATACAGATAGCTGTGTAGAAATTTGCATGTTCATACAGATAGCAGTGTAGTTATTTCCATGTTCATACAGATAGCGGTGTAGATATTTCCATGTTCATACACATAGCGGTGTAGATATTTCCATGTTCATACAGATAACGGTGTAGATATTTCCATGTTCATACAGATAGCGGTGTAGATATTTCCATGTTCACACAGATAGCGGTGTAGTTATTTCCATGTTCATACAGTTAGCGGTGTAGATATCTCCATGTTCATGCAGATAGCGGTGTAGATATTTCCATGTTCATCCAGATGCCGGTGTAGATATATCAATGTTCATACAGATGGCGGTGAAGATATTTCCATGTTCATACAGATGGCGGTGTAGATATTTCCATGTTCATACAAATGGCGGTGTAGATATTTCCATGTTCATAAAGATGGCGGTGTAGATATTTCCGTCTTCATACAAATGGCGGTGTAGATATTTCCATGTTCATAGCATGGCGGTGTTGATATTTCCATGTTTATACAGATAGCAATGTAGATATTTCCATGTTTATAGAGATAGCGGTGCAGATATTTCCATTGATATACAGATAGCTGTGTAGATATTTGCATGTTCATACAGATAACGGTGTAGATATTACCATGTTCGTACAGATAGCGGTGTAGATATTTCCATGTTCATGCAGATAGCGGTGTAGATATTTCCATGTTTTACAGATAGCGGTGTAGATATTTCCATGTTCATACAGATAGGGGTGTAGATATTTCCATGTTTATAGAGATGGCGGTCTAGATATTTCCATGTTTATAGAGATAGTGGTGTAGTTATTTCCGAGTTTATAGAGACAGCGTTGTAGATATTTCCATGTTTATACAGATAGCGGAGAAGGTATTTCCATGTTTATACAGATAGCGGTGTAGATATTTCCATGTTTATACAGATAGCAGTGTAGATATTTCCATGTTTATAGAGATAGTTGTGTAGATAATTTCAATTTTATACAGATAGCAGTGTAGATATTTCCAAGTTCATACAGATAGCGGCGTAGATATTTCCACGTTTATAGAGATGGTGGTGTAGATATTTCCATGTTCATACAGATGGCAGTGTAGATATTTCCATGTTTTTAGAGATGGCGGTGTAGATATTTTCATGTTTACACAGATGGCGGTGTAGATATTTCCATGTTTACACAGATAGCGGTGTAGACATTTCCATGTTTACACAGATAGCGGTGTGGATATTTCCATGTTTATGCAGATAGCGTTGTAGATATTTCCATGTTTATACAGATATCGGTGCGGATATTTCCATGTTTATACAGATAGTTGGGCAGAGATTTCCATGTTTATACAGATAGCAGTGTAGATATTTCCATCTTAATACAGATGGCGGTGTAGATATGTGTATATTCGTACAGATGGCGGTGTAGATATTTCCATGTTCATAGAGATGGCGGTGTAGATATTTCCATGTTTGTACAGATAGGAGTGTAGTTATTTCCATGTTTATAGAGATAGCAGTGTAGATATTTCCATTGATATACAGATAGCTGTGTAGATATTTACATGTTCATACAGATGGCGGTGTAGATATTTCCATGTTCATACAGTTAGCGGTGTAGATATTTCCATGTTCATGCAGATAGCGGTGTAGATATTTCCATGTTCATCCAGATGCCGGTGTAGATATATCCATGTTCATACAGATGGCGGTGAAGATATTTCCATGTTCATAGAGATGGCGGTGTAGATATTTCCATGTTCATACAGATGGCGGTGTAGATATTTCCGTGTTCATACAAATGGCGGTGTAGATATTTCCATGATCATAGCATGGCGGTGTTGATATTTCCATGTTTATACAGATAGCAATGTAGATATTTCCATGTTTATAGAGATAGCGGTGCAGATATTTCCATTGATATACAGATAGCTGTGTAGATATTTGCATGTTCATACAGATAACGGTGTAGATATTTCCATGTTCATACAGATAGCGGTGTAGATATTTTCATGTTCATACAGATAGCGGTGTAGATATTTCCATGTTTTACAGATAGCGGTGTAGATATTTCCATGTTCATACAGATAGGGGTGTAGATATTTCTATGTTTATAGAGATGGCGGTCTAGATATTTCCATGTTTATAGAGATAGTGGTGTAGTTATTTCCGAGTTTATAGAGACAGCGTTGTAGATATTTCCATGTTTATACAGATAGCGGTGAAGGTATTTCCATGTTTATACAGATAGCGGTGTAGATATTTCCATGTTTATACAGATAGCAGTGTAGATATTTCCATGTTTATAGAGATAGTTGTGTAGATAATTTCAATTTTATACAGATAGCAGTGTAGATATTTCCAAGTTCATACAGATAGCGGCGTAGATATTTCCACGTTTATAGAGATGGTGGTGTAGATATTTCCATGTACATACAGATGGCGGTGTAGATATTTCCATGTTTTTAGAGATGGCGGTGTAGATATTTTCATGTTTACACAGATAGCGGTGTGGATATTTCCATGTTTATGCAGATAGCGTTGTAGATATTTCCATGTTTATACAGATAGCGGTGTAGACATTTCCATGTTTACACAGATAGCGGTGTGGATATTTCCATGTTTATGCAGATAGCGTTGTAGATATTTCCATGTTTATACAGATATCGGTGCGGATATTTCCATGTTTATACAGATAGTTGGGCAAAGATTTCCATGTATATACAGATAGCAGTGTAGATATTTCCATCTTAATACAGATGGCGGTGTAGATATGTCTATGTTCGTACAGATGGCGGTGTAGATATTTCCATGTTCGTACGGATGGCAGTGTAGATATTTCCATGTTCGTACAGGTGGCGGTGTAGATATTTCCATGTTTATACAAATAGCAGTGTAGTTATTTCAATGTTTATAGAGATAGCAATGTAGATATTTCCATTGATATACATATAGCTGTGTAGATATTTGCATGTTCATACAGATAGCGGTGTAGATATTGCCATGTTCATACAGATAGAGGTGTAGATTTTCCATGTTCATACAGATAGCGGTGTAGATATTTCCATGTTCATACTGATAACGGTGTAGATATTTCCATGTTCATACAGATAGCGGTGTAGATATTTCCATGTTCATACAGTTAGCGGTGTAGATATTTCCATGTTCATACAGATGGCGGTGTAGATATTTACATGTTCATACAGATGACGTTGTAGATATTTCCATGTTCGTACAGATGGCGGGGAATATATTTCCATGTTCATAGAGATGGCGTTGTAGATATTTCCATGTTTATACAGATAGCTGTGTAGATATTTCCATGTTCATACAGATAGCGGTGCAGATATTTCCATGTTCATACAGATAGCTGTGTAGATATTTGCATGTTCATACAGATATCGGTGTAGATATTTCCATGTTCTCACAGATAGCGGTGTAGACATTTCCATGTTCATACAGTTAGCGGTGTAGATATTTCCAAGTTCATGCAGATAGCGGTGTAGATATTTCCATGTTCATCCAGATGTCGGTGTAGATATATCCATGTTCATACAGATGGCGGTGAAGATATTTCCATGTTCATACAGATGGCGGTGTAGATATTTCCATGTTCATACACATGGCGGTGGAGATATTTCCATGTTCATAGAGATGGCGGTGTAGGTATTTCCATGTTCATACAAATGGCGGTGTAGATATTTCCATGTTCATAGAGATGGCGGTGTAGATATTTCCATGTTTGTACAGATAGCAGTGTAGTTATTTCCATGTTTATAGAGATAGCAGTGTAGATATTTCCCTTGATATACAGATAGCTGTGTAGATATTTCCATGTTCATACAGATAACGGTGCAGATATTTCCATGTTCATACAGATAGCTGTGTAGATATTTCCATGTTCATACAGATAGCGGTGTAGCTATTTCCATGTTCATACAGTTAGCGGTGTAGCTATTTCCATGTTCATACAGTTAGCGGTGTAGATATTTCCATGTTCATACAGATGGCGGTGTAGATATTTCCATGTTCATACAGATGGCCGTGTAGATATTTCCATGTTCGTACGGATGGCAGTGTAGATATTTCCATGTTCATTCAGGTGGCGGTGTAGATATTTCCATGTTCATACAGATAGCCGTGTAGTTATTTCCATGTTTATAGAGATAGCAGTGTAGATATTTCCATTGATATACAGATAGCTGTGTAGATATTTACATGTTCATACAGATGGCGGTGTAGATATTTCCATTTTCGTAGGGATGGCAGTGTAGATATTTCCATGTTCGTACAGGTTGCGGTGTAGATATTTCCATGTTCATACAGATGGCGGTGTAGATATTTCCATTTTCATACAGATGGCGGTGTAGATATTTACATGTTCATACAGATGGCGGTGTAGATATTTCCATGTTCGTACGGATGGAAGTGTAGATATTTCCATGTTCATACAGGTGGCGGTGTAGTTATTCCCATGTTTTTACAGATAGCTGTGTAGTTATTTCCATGTTTATAGAGATAGCAGTGTACATATTTCCATTGATATACAGATAGCTGTGTAGAAATTTGCATGTTCATACAGATAGCAGTGTAGTTATTTCCATGTTCATACAGATAGCGGTGTAGATATTTCCATGTTCATACACATAGCGGTGTAGATATTTCCATGTTCATACAGATAACGGTGTAGATATTTCCATGTTCATACAGATAGCGGTGTAGATATTTCCATGTTCACACAGATAGCGGTGTAGTTATTTCCATGTTCATACAGTTAGCGGTGTAGATATCTCCATGTTCATGCAGATAGCGGTGTAGATATTTCCATGTTCATCCAGATGCCGGTGTAGATATATCAATGTTCATACAGATGGCGGTGAAGATATTTCCATGTTCATACAGATGGCGGTGTAGATATTTCCATGTTCATACAAATGGCGGTGTAGATATTTCCATGTTCATAAAGATGGCGGTGTAGATATTTCCGTCTTCATACAAATGGCGGTGTAGATATTTCCATGTTCATAGCATGGCGGTGTTGATATTTCCATGTTTCTACAGATAGCAATGTAGATATTTCCATGTTTATAGAGATAGCGGTGCAGATATTTCCATTGATATACAGATAGCTGTGTAGATATTTGCATGTTCATACAGATAACGGTGTAGATATTACCATGTTCGTACAGATAGCGGTGTAGATATTTCCATGTTCATACAGATAGCGGTGTAGATATTTCCATGTTTTACAGATAGCGGTGTAGATATTTCCATGTTCATACAGATAGGGGTGTAGATATTTCCATGTTTATAGAGATGGCGGTCTAGATATTTCCATGTTTATAGAGATAGTGGTGTAGTTATTTCCGAGTTTATAGAGACAGCGTTGTAGATATTTCCATGTTTATACAGATAGCGGAGAAGGTATTTCCATGTTTATACAGATAGCGGTGTAGATATTTCCATGTTTATACAGATAGCAGTGTAGATATTTCCATGTTTATAGAGATAGTTGTGTAGATAATTTCAATTTTATACAGATAGCAGTGTAGATATTTCCAAGTTCATACAGATAGCGGCGTAGATATTTCCACGTTTATAGAGATGGTGGTGTAGATATTTCCATGTTCATACAGATGGCAGTGTAGATATTTCCATGTTTTTAGAGATGGCGGTGTAGATATTTTCATGTTTACACAGATGGCGGTGTAGATATTTCCATGTTTACACAGATAGCGGTGTAGACATTTCCATGTTTACACAGATAGCGGTGTGGATATTTCCATGTTTATGCAGATAGCGTTGTAGATATTTCCATGTTTATACAGATATCGGTGCGGATATTTCCATGTTTATACAGATAGTTGGGCAGAGATTTCCATGTTTATACAGATAGCAGTGTAGATATTTCCATCTTAATACAGATGGCGGTGTAGATATGTGTATATTCGTACAGATGGCGGTGTAGATATTTCCATGTTCATAGAGATGGCGGTGTAGATATTTCCATGTTTGTACAGATAGGAGTGTAGTTATTTCCATGTTTATAGAGATAGCAGTGTAGATATTTCCATTGATATACAGATAGCTGTGTAGATATTTACATGTTCATACAGATGGCGGTGTAGATATTTCCATGTTCATACAGTTAGCGGTGTAGATATTTCCATGTTCATGCAGATAGCGGTGTAGATATTTCCATGTTCATCCAGATGCCGGTGTAGATATATCCATGTTCATACAGATGGCGGTGAAGATATTTCCATGTTCATAGAGATGGCGGTGTAGATATTTCCATGTTCATACAGATGGCGGTGTAGATATTTCCGTGTTCATACAAATGGCGGTGTAGATATTTCCATGTTCATAGCATGGCGGTGTTGATATTTCCATGTTTATACAGATAGCAATGTAGATATTTCCATGTTTATAGAGATAGCGGTGCAGATATTTCCATTGATATACAGATAGCTGTGTAGATATTTGCATGTTCATACAGATAACGGTGTAGATATTTCCATGTTCATACAGATAGCGTTGTAGATATTTTCATGTTCATACAGATAGCGGTGTAGATATTTCCATGTTTTACAGATAGCGGTGTAGATATTTCCATGTTCATACAGATAGGGGTGTAGATATTTCTATGTTTATAGAGATGGCGGTCTAGATATTTCCATGTTTATAGAGATAGTGGTGTAGTTATTTCCGAGTTTATAGAGACAGCGTTGTAGATATTTCCATGTTTATACAGATAGCGGTGAAGGTATTTCCATGTTTATACAGATAGCGGTGTAGATATTTCCATGTTTATACAGATAGCAGTGTAGATATTTCCATGTTTATAGAGATAGTTGTGTAGATAATTTCAATTTTATACAGATAGCAGTGTAGATATTTCCAAGTTCATACAGATAGCGGCGTAGATATTTCCACGTTTATAGAGATGGTGGTGTAGATATTTCCATGTACATACAGATGGCGGTGTAGATATTTCCATGTTTTTAGAGATGGCGGTGTAGATATTTTCATGTTTACACAGATAGCGGTGTGGATATTTCCATGTTTATGCAGATAGCGTTGTAGATATTTCCATGTTTATACAGATAGCGGTGTAGACATTTCCATGTTTACACAGATAGCGGTGTGGATATTTCCATGTTTATGCAGATAGCGTTGTAGATATTTCCATGTTTATACAGATATCGGTGCGGATATTTCCATGTTTATACAGATAGTTGGGCAGAGATTTCCATGTATATACAGATAGCAGTGTAGATATTTCCATCTTAATACAGATGGCGGTGTAGATATGTCTATGTTCGTACAGATGGCGGTGTAGATATTTCCATGTTCGTACGGATGGCTGTGTAGATATTTCCATGTTCGTACAGGTGGCGGTGTAGATATTTCCATGTTTATACAAATAGCAGTGTAGTTATTTCAATGTTTATAGAGATAGCAATGTAGATATTTCCATTGATATACATATAGCTGTGTAGATATTTGCATGTTCATACAGATAGCGGTGTAGATATTGCCATGTTCATACAGATAGAGGTGTAGATTTTCCATGTTCATACAGATAGCGGTGTAGATATTTCCATGTTCATACTGATAACGGTGTAGATATTTCCATGTTCATACAGATAGCGGTGTAGATATTTCCATGTTCATACAGTTAGCGGTGTAGATATTTCCATGTTCATACAGATGGCGGTGTAGATATTTACATGTTCATACAGATGACGTTGTAGATATTTCCATGTTCGTACAGATGGCGGGGAATATATTTCCATGTTCATAGAGATGGCGTTGTAGATATTTCCATGTTTATACAGATAGCTGTGTAGATATTTCCATGTTCATACAGATAGCGGTGCAGATATTTCCATGTTCATACAGATAGCTGTGTAGATATTTGCATGTTCATACAGATATCGGTGTAGATATTTCCATGTTCTCACAGATAGCGGTGTAGACATTTCCATGTTCATACAGTTAGCGGTGTAGATATTTCCAAGTTCATGCAGATAGCGGTGTAGATATTTCCATGTTCATCCAGATGTCGGTGTAGATATATCCATGTTCATACAGATGGCGGTGAAGATATTTCCATGTTCATACAGATGGCGGTGTAGATATTTCCATGTTCATACACATGGCGGTGGAGATATTTCCATGTTCATAGAGATGGCGGTGTAGGTATTTCCATGTTCATACAAATGGCGGTGTAGATATTTCCATGTTCATAGAGATGGCGGTGTAGATATTTCCATGTTTGTACAGATAGCAGTGTAGTTATTTCCATGTTTATAGAGATAGCAGTGTAGATATTTCCCTTGATATACAGATAGCTGTGTAGATATTTCCATGTTCATACAGATAACGGTGCAGATATTTCCATGTTCATACAGATAGCTGTGTAGATATTTCCATGTTCATACAGATAGCGGTGTAGCTATTTCCATGTTCATACAGTTAGCGGTGTAGATATTTCCATTTTCATACAGATGGCGGTGTAGATATTTCCATGTTCATACAGATGGCGGTGTAGATATTTCCATGTTCATACAGATGGCCGTGTAGATATTTCCATGTTCGTACGGATGGCAGTGTAGATATTTCCATGTTCATTCAGGTGGCGGTGTAGATATTTCCATGTTCATACAGATAGCCGTGTAGTTATTTCCATGTTTATAGAGATAGCAGTGTAGATATTTCCATTGATATACAGATAGCTGTGTAGATATTTACATGTTCATACAGATGGCGGTGTAGATATTTCCATTTTCGTAGGGATGGCAGTGTAGATATTTCCATGTTCGTACAGGTTGCGGTGTAGATATTTCCATGTTTATACAAATAGCAGTGTAGTTATTTCAATGTTTATAGAGATAGCAATGTAGATATTTCCATTGATATACATATAGCTGTGTAGATATTTGCATGTTCATACAGATAGAGGTGTAGATATTGCCATGTTCATACAGATAGAGGTGTAGATATTTCCATGTTCATACAGATAGCGGTGTAGATATTTCCATGTTCATACAGATAACGGTGTAGATATTTCCATGTTCATACAGATGGCGGTGTAGATATTTCCATGTTTTTAGAGATGGCGGTGTAGAAATTTTCATGTTTACACAGATGGCGGTGGAGATACTTCCGTGTTTACACAGATTGCGTTGTAGACATTTCCATGTTTACACAGATAGCGGTGTGTATATTTCCACGTTTATGTAGATAGCGGTGTAGATATTTCCATGTTTATACAGATAGCGGTGCGGATATTTCCATGTTTATACAGATCTTTGGGCAGATATTTCCATGCTTATACAGATAGCGGTTTAGATATTTCCATCTTAATACAGATGGCGGTGTAGATATGTCTATGTTCGTACAGATGTCGGTGTAGATATTTGCATGTTCATAGGGATGGCGGTGTAGATATTTCGAAGTTTATAGAGATAGCGCTGTAGTTATTTCCAAATTTATAGAGAAATCTGTGTAGATATTTCCATGTATATGCAGATAGTTGTGTAGATATTTCCATGTTCATGCAGATAGCGGTGAAGATATTTCCATGTTCATCCAGATGCCGGTGTAGATATATCCATGTTCATACAGATGGCGGTGAAGATATTTCCATGTTCATACAGATGGCGGTGTAGATATTTCCATGTTCATACAGATGGCGGTGTAGATATATCCATGTTCATAGAGATGGCGGTGTAGATATTTCCATGTTTATACAGATAGCAGTGTAGATATTTCCATGTTTATAGAGATAGCAGTGTAGATACTTCCATTGATATACAGATAGCTGTGTAGATATTTGCATGTTCATACAGATAGCGGTGTAGATATTTCCATGTTCATACTGATAGCGGTGTAGATATTTCCATGTTCATACAGTTAGCGGTGTAGGTATTTCCATGTTCATACAGATGGCGGTGTAGATATTTCCATGTTCATACAGATGGCCGTGTAGATATTTACATGTTCATACAGATGGCAGTGTAGATATTTCCATGTTCGTACGGATGGCAGTGTAAATATTTCCATGTTCATACAGGTGGCGGTGTAGATATTCCCCTGTTTTTACAGATAGCTGTGTAGTTATTTCCGTGTTTATAGAGATAGCAGGGTAGATATTTACATTGATATACAGATAGCTGTGTAGATATTTGCATTTTCATACAGATAGCGGTGTAGATATTTCCCTGTTCATACAGATAGCGGTGTAGATATTTCCATGTTCATACACATAGCGGTGTAGATATTTCCATGTTCATACAGATAACGGTGTAGATATTTGCATGTTCATACAGATAGCGGTGTAGATATTTCCATGTTCTCACAGATAGCGGTGTAGATATTTCCATGTTCATACAGTTAGCGGTGTAGATATTTCCATGTTCATGCAGATAGCGGTGTAGATATTTCCATGTTCATCCAGATGCCGGTGTAGATATATCCATGTTCATACAGATGGCGGTGAAGATGTTTCCATGTTCATACAGATGGCGGTGTAGATATTTCCATGTACGTACAGGTGGCGGTGTAGATATTTCCATGTTTATACAAATAGCTGAGTAGTTATTTCAATGTTTATAGAGATAGCAATGTAGATATTTTCACTGATATACATATAGCTGTGTAGATATTTGCATGTTCATACAGATAGCGGTGTAGATATTGCCATGTTCATACAGATAGAGGTGTAGATATTTCCATGTTCATACAGATAGCGGTGTAGATATTTCCATGTTCATACTGATAACGGTGTAGATATTTCCATGTTCATAAAGATAGCGGTGTGGATATTTCCATGTTCATACAGTTAGCGGTGTAGATATTTCCATGTTCATACAGATGGCGTTGTAGATATTTACATGTTCATACAGATGGCGTTGTAGATATTTCCATGTTTATGCAGATAGCGGTATAGATACTTCCATGTTTATACAGATGGTGGTGTAGATATTTCCATGTTTATAGAGATGGCAGTCTAGATATTTCCATGTTTATAGAGATAGTGGTATAGTTATTTCCAAGTTTATAGAGACAGCGTTGTAGTTATTTCCATGTTTATACAGATAGCTGTGAAGATATTTCCATGTTTATACAGATAGCGGTATAGATATTTCCATGTTTATACAGATAGCAGTGTAGATATTTCCATGTTTATAGAGATAGTGGTGTAGATAACTTCAATTTTATACAGATAGCAGTGTAGATAATTCCAAGTTCATACAGGTAGCGGTGTAGATATTTCCACGTTTATAGAGATGGCGGTGTAGATATTTCCATGTTCATACATATGGCGGTGTAGATATTTCCATGTTTTTAGAGATGGCGGTGTAGATATTTTCATGTTTACACAGATGGCGGTGGAGATATTTCCATGTTTACACAGACAGCGGTGTAGACATTTCCATGTTTACACAGATAGTGGTGTGGATATTTCCACATTTATGCAGATAGCGGTGTAGATATTTCCATGTTTATACAGATAGCGGTGTGGATATTTCCATGTTTATACAGATAGTTGGGCAGATATTTCCATGTTTATACAGATAGCGGTGTAGATATTTCCATCTTAATACAGATGGCGGTGTAGATATGTCTATGTTCGTACAGATGGCGGTGTAGATATTTGCATGTTCATAGGGATGGCGGTGTAGATATTTCGAAGTTTATAGAGATAGCGCAGTAGTTATTTCCAAATTTATAGAGAAATCTGTGTAGATATTTCCATGTATATACAGATAGTTGTGTAGATATTTCCATGTTCATGCAGATAGCGGTGTAGATATTTCCATGTTCATCCAGATGCCGGTGTAGATATATCCATGTTCATACAGATGGCGGTGAAGATATTTCCATGTTCATACAGATGGCGGTGTAGATATTTCCATGTTCATACACATGGCGGTGTAGATATATCCATGTTCATAGAGATGACAGTGTAGATATTTCCATGTTCATACAAATGGCGGTGTAGATATTTCCATATTCATAGAGATGGCGGTGTAGATATTTCCATGTTTATACAGATAGCAGTGTAGTTATTTCCATGTTTATAGAGATATCAGTGTAGATATTTCCATTGATATACAGATAGCTGTGTAGATATTTACATGTTCATACAGTAGCGGTGTAGATATTTCCATGTTCATACTGATAGCGGTGTAGATATTTCCATGTTCATACAGTTAGCGGTGTAGATATTTCCATGTTCATACAGATGGCGGTGTAGATATTTACATGTTCATACAGATGGCGGTGTAGATATTTTCATGTTCATACAGATGGCGGTGTAGATATTTCCACGTTCGTACGGATGGCAGTGTAGATATTTCCATATTCATACAGGTGGCGGTGTAGATATTCCCATGTTTTTACAGATAGCTGTGTAGATATTTCCGTGTTTATAGAGATAGCAGTGTAGATATTTCCATTGATATACAGATAGCTGTGTAGATATTTGCATGTTCATACAGATAGCGGTGTAAATATTTCCATGTTCATACAGATAACGGTGTAGATATTTCCATGTTCATACACGTAGCGGTGTAGATATTTCCATGTTCATACAGATAACGGTGTAGATATTTCCATGTTGATACAGATAGCGGTGTAGATATTTCCAAGTTCACACAGATAGCGGTGTAGATATTTCCATGTTCATACACATAGCGGTGTAGATATTTCCATGTTCATGCAGATAGCCGTGTAGTTATTTCCATGTTCATCCAGATGCCGGTGTAGATATATCCATGTTCATACAGATGGCGGTGAAGATATTTCCATGTTCATACAGATGGCGGTGTAGATATTTACATGTTCATACAGATGACGGTGAGGATATTTCCATGCTCGTACGGATGGCAGTGTAGATATTTCCATGTTCATACAGGTGGCGGTGTAGATATTTCCATGTTCATACAGATAGCAGTGTAGTTATTTCCATGTTTATAGAGATAGCAGTGTAGATATTTCCACTGATATACAGATAGCTGTGTAGATATTTACATGTTCATACAGATGGCGGTGTAGATATTTCCATGTTCGTACGGATGGCAGTGTAGATATTTCCATGTTTATAGAGATAGCAGTGTAGATATTTCCATTGATATACAGATAGCTGTGTAGATATTTCCATGTTCATACAGATAGCGGTGCAGATATTTCCATGTTCATACAGATAGATGTGTAGATATTTCCATGTTCATACAGATAGCGGTGTAGTTATTTCCATGTTCATACAGTTAGCGGTGTAGATATTTCCATGTTCATACAGATGGCGGTGTAGATATTTCCATGTTCATACAGATGGCGGTGTAGATATTCACATGTTCATACAGATGGCGGTGTAGATATTTCCATGTTCATACTGATAGCGGTGTAGATATTTCCATGTTCATACAGTTAGCGGTGTAGGTATTTCCATGTTCATACAGATGGCGGTGTAGATATTTCCATGTTCATACAGATGGCCGTGTAGATATTTACATGTTCATACAGATGGCGGTGTAGATATTTCCATGTTCGTACGGATGGCAGTGTAAATATTTCCATGTTCATACAGGTGGCGGTGTAGATATTCCCCTGTTTTTACAGATAGCTGTGTAGTTATTTCCATGTTTATAGAGATAGCAGGGTAGATATTTACATTGATATACAGATAGCTGTGTATATATTTGCATGTTCATACAGATAGCGGTGTAGATATTTCCCTGTTCATACAGATAGCGGTGTAGATATTTCCATGTTCATACACATAGCGGTGTAGATATTTCCATGTTCATACAGATAACGGTGTAGATATTTGCATGTTCATACAGATAGCGGTGTAGATATTTCCATGTTCTCACAGATAGCGGTGTAGATATTTCCATGTTCATACAGTTAGCGGTGTAGATATTTCCATGTTCATGCAGATAGCGGTGTAGATATTTCCATGTTCATCCAGATGCCGGTGTAGATATATCCATGTTCATACAGATGGCGGTGAAGATATTTCCATGTTCATACAGATGGTGGTGTAGATATTTCCATGTTCGTACAGGTGGCGGTGTAGATATTTCCATGTTTATACAAATAGCAGAGTAGTTATTTCAATGTTTATAGAGATAGCAATGTAGATATTTTCATTGATATACATATAGCTGTGTAGATATTTGCATGTTCATACAGATAGCGGTGTAGATATTGCCATGTTCATACAGATAGAGGTGTAGATATTTCCATGTTCATACAGATAGCCGTGTAGATATTTCCATGTTTATACTGATAACGGTGTAGATATTTCCATGTTCATAAAGATAGCGGTGTAGATATTTCCATGTTCATACAGTTAGCGGTGTAGATATTTCCATGTTCATACAGATGGCGGTGTAGATATTTACATGTTCATACAGATGGCGTTGTAGATATTTCCATGTTTATGCAGATAGCGGTATAGATACTTCCATGTTTATACAGATGGTGGTGTAGATATTTCCATGTTTATAGAGATGGCAGTCTAGATATTTCCATGTTTATAGAGATAGTGGTGTAGTTATTTCCAAGTTTATAGAGACAGCGTTGTAGTTATTTCCATGTTTATACAGATAGCGGTGAAGATATTTCCATGTTTATACAGATAGCGGTATAGATATTTCCATGTTTATACAGATAGCAGTGTAGATATTTCCATGTTTATAGAGATAGTGGTGTAGATAACTTCAATTTTATACAGATAGCAGTGTAGATAATTCCAAGTTCATACAGGTAGCGGTGTAGATATTTCCACGTTTATAGAGATGGCGGTGTAGATATTTCCATGTTCATACAGATGGCGGTGTAGATATTTCCATGTTTTTAGAGATGGCGGTGTAGATATTTTCATGTTTACACAGATGGCGGTGGAGATATTTCCATGTTTACACAGACAGCGGTGTAGACATTTCCATGTTTACACAGACAGTGGTGTGGATATTTCCACATTTATGCAGATAGCGGTGTAGATATTTCCATGTTTATACAGATAGCGGTGCGGATATTTCCATGTTTATACAGATAGTTGGGCAGATATTTCCATGTTTATACAGATAGCGGTGTAGATATTTCCATCTTAATACAGATGGCGGTGTAGATATGTCTATGTTCGTACAGATGGCGGTGTAGATATTTGCATGTTCATAGGGATGGCGGTGTAGATATTTCGAAGTTTATAGAGATAGCGCAGTAGTTATTTCCAAATTTATAGAGAAATCTGTGTAGATATTTCCATGTATATGCAGATAGTTGTGTAGATATTTCCATGTTCATGCAGATAGCGGTGTAGATATTTCCATGTTCATCCAGATGCCGGTGTAGATATATCCATGTTCATACAGATGGCGGTGAAGATATTTCCATGTTCATACAGATGGCGGTGTAGATATTTCCATGTTCATACACATGGCGGTGTAGATATATCCATGTTCATAGAGATGACAGTGTAGATATTTCCATGTTCATACAAATGGCGGTGTAGATATTTCCATATTCATAGAGATGGCGGTGTAGATATTTCCATGTTTATACAGATAGCAGTGTAGTTATTTCCATGTTTTTAGAGATATCAGTGTAGATATTTCCATTGATATACAGATAGCTGTGTAGATATTTACATGTTCATACAGTAGCGGTGTAGATATTTCCATGTTCATACTGATAGCGGTGTAGATATTTCCTTGTTCATACAGTTAGCGGTGTAGATATTTCCATGTTCATACAGATGGCGGTGTAGATATTTACATGTTCATACAGATGGCGGTGTAGATATTTACGTTAATACAGATGGCGGTGTAGATATTTCCACGTTCGTACGGATGGCAGTGTAGATATTTCCATATTCATACAGGTGGCGGTGTACATATTCCCATGTTTTTACAGATAGCTGTGTAGATATTTCCGTGTTTATAGAGATAGCAGTGTAGATATTTCCATTGGTATACAGATAGCTGTGTAGATATTTGCATGTTCATACAGATAGCGGTGTAAATATTTCCATGTTCATACAGATAACGGTGTAGATATTTCCATGTTCATACACGTAGCGGTGTAGATATTTCCATGTTCATACAGATAACGGTGTAGATATTTCCATGTTCATACAGATAGCGGTGTAGATATTTCCATGTTCACACAGATAGCGGTGTAGATATTTCCATGTTCATACAGTTAGCGGTGTAGATATTTCCATGTTCATGCATATAGCCGTGTAGTTATTTCCATGTTCATCCAGATGCCGGTGTAGATATATCCATGTTCATACAGATGGCGGTGAAGATATTTCCATGTTCATACAGATGGCGGTGTAGATATTTCCATGTTCATACACATGGCGGTGTAGATATTTCCATGTTCATAGAGATGGCGGTGTAGATATTTCCATGTTTGTACAGATAAGAGTGTAGTCATTTCCATGTTTATAGAGATAGCAGTGTAGATATTTCCATTGATATACAGATAGCTGTGTAGATATTTCCATGTTCATACAGATAGCGGTGCAGATATTTCCATGTTCATACAGATAGCTGTGTAGATATTTCCATGTTCATACAGATAGCGGTGTAGTTATTTCCATGTTCATACAGTTAGCGGTGTAGATATTTCCATTTTCTTACAGATGGCGGTGTAGATATTTACATGTTCATACAGACAGCCGTGTAGATATTTCCTTGTTCATACAGATAGTGGTGTAGATATTTCCATGTTTCTAGAGATAGCAGTGTAGATATTTCCATTGATATACAGATAGCTGTGTAGATATTTGCATGTTCATACAGATAGCGGTGTAGATATTTCCATGTTCGTACAGACAGCCGTGTAGATATTTCCATGTTCGTACGGATTGCAGTGTAGATATTTCCATGTTCATACAGGTGGCGGTGTAGATATTCCCCTGTTTTTACAGATAGCTGTGTAGTTATTTCCGTGTTTATAGAGATAGCAGGGTAGATATTTCCATTGATATACAGATAGCTGTGTAGATATTTGCATGTTCATACAGATAACGGTGTAGATATTTCCCTGTTCATACAGATAGCGGTGTAGATATTTCCATGTTCTCACAGATAGCGGTGTAGATATTTCCATGTTCATACAGTTAGCGGTGTAGATATTTCCATGTTCATGCAGATAGCGGTGTAGATATTTCCATGTTCATCCAGATGCCGGTGTAGATATATCCATGTTCATACAGATGGCGGTGAAGATATTTCCATGTTCATACAGATGGTGGTGTAGATGTTTCCATGTTCATACACATGGTTGTGTAGATATTTCCATGTTCATAGAGATGTCGGTGAAGATATTTCCATGTTCATACAAATGGCGGTGTAGATATTTCCATGTTCATAGAGATGGCGGTGTAGATATTTCCATGTTTGTACAGATAGCAGTGTAGTTATTTCCATGTTTAAAGAGATAGCAGTGTAGATATTTCCCTTGATATACAGATAGCTGTGTAGATATTTCCATGTTCATACAGATAGCGGTGCAGATATTTCCATGTTCATACAGATAGCTGTGTAGATATTTCCATGTTCATGCAGATAGCGGTGTAGTTATTTCTATGTTCATACAGTTAGCGGTGTAGATATTTCCATGTTCATACAGATGGCGGTGTAGATATTTCCATGTTCATACAGATGGCGGTGTAGATATTTACATGTTCATACAGATGGCGGTGAAGATATTTCCATGTTCGTACGGATGGCACTGTAGATATTTCCATGTTCATACAGGTGGCGGTGTAGATATTTCCATGTTCATACAGATAGCAGTGTAGTTATTTCCATGTTTATAGAGATAGCAGTGTAGATATTTCCATTGATATACAGATAGCTGTGTAGATATTTACATGTTTATACAGATGGCGGTGTAGATATTTCCATGTTCTTACGGATGGCAGTGTAGATATTTCCATGTTTGTTCAGGTGGCGGTGTAGATATTCCATGTTTATACAAATAGCAGTGTAGTTATTTCAATGTTTATAGAGATAGCAATGTAGATATTTCCATTGATATACATATAGCTGTGTAGATATTTGCATGTTCATGCAGATAGCGGTGTAGATATTGCCATGTTCATACAGATAGAGGTGTAGATATTTCCATGTTCATACAGATAGCGGTGTTGATATTTCCATGTTCATACAGATAACGGTGTAGATATTTCCATGTTCATACAGATGGCGGTGTAGATATTTCCATGTTTTTAGAGATGGCGGTGTAGATATTTTCATGTTTACACAGATGGCGGTGGAGATACTTCCATGTTTACACAGATAGCGTTGTAGACATTTCCATGTTTACACAGATAGCGGTGTGTATATTTCCACGTTTATGCAGATAGCGGTGTAGATATTTCCATGTTTATGCAGATAGCGGTGCGGATATTTCCATGTTTATACAGATAGTTGGGCAGATATTTCCATGTTTATACAGATAGCGGTGTAGATATTTCCATCTTAATACAGATGGCGGTGTAGATATGTCTATGTTCGTACAGATGGCGGTGTAGATATTTGCATGTTCATAGTGATGGCGGTGTAGATATTTCGAAGTTTATAGAGATAGCGCTGTAGTTATTTCCAAATTTATAGAGACATCTGTGTAGATATTTCCATGTATATGCAGATAGTTGTGTAGATATTTCCATGTTCATGCAGATAGCGTTGTAGATATTTCCATGTTCATCCAGATGCCGGTGTAGATATATCTATGTTCATACAGATGGCGGTGAAGATATTTCCATGTTCATTCAGATGGCGGTATTGATATTTCCATGTTCATACACATGGCGGTGTAGATATATCCATGTTCATAGAGATGGCGCTGTAGATATTTCCATGTTCATACAAATGGCGGTGTAGATATTTCCATATTCATAGAGATGGCGGTGTAGATATTTCCATGTTTATACAGATAGCAGTGTAGATATTTCCATGTTTATTGAGATAGCAGTGTAGATATTTCCATTGATATACAGATAGCTGTGTAGATATTTGCATGTTCATACAGATAGCGGTGTAGATATTTCCATGTTCATAATGATAGCGGTGTAGATATTTCCATGTTCATACAGTTAGCGGTGTAGATATTTCCATGTTCATCCAGATGGCGGTGTAGATATTTCCATGTTCATACAGATGGCCGTGTAGATATTTACATGTTCATACAGATGGCGGTGTAGATATTTCCATGTTCGTACGGATTGCAGTGTAGATATTTCCATGTTCATACAGGTGGCGGTGTAGATATTCCCCTGTTTTTACAGATAGCTGTGTAGTTATTTCCGTGTTTATAGAGATAGCAGGGTAGATATTTCCATTGATATACAGATAGCTGTGTAGATATTTGCATGTTCATACAGATAACGGTGTAGATATTTCCCTGTTCATACAGATAGCGGTGTAGATATTTCCATGTTCTCACAGATAGCGGTGTAGATATTTCCATGTTCATACAGTTAGCGGTGTAGATATTTCCATGTTCATGCAGATAGCGGTGTAGATATTTCCATGTTCATCCAGATGCCGGTGTAGATATATCCATGTTCATACAGATGGCGGTGAAGATATTTCCATGTTCATACAGATGGTGGTGTAGATGTTTCCATGTTCATACACATGGTTGTGTAGATATTTCCATGTTCATAGAGATGTCGGTGAAGATATTTCCATGTTCATACAAATGGCGGTGTAGATATTTCCATGTTCATAGAGATGGCGGTGTAGATATTTCCATGTTTGTACAGATAGCAGTGTAGTTATTTCCATGTTTAAAGAGATAGCAGTGTAGATATTTCCCTTGATATACAGATAGCTGTGTAGATATTTCCATGTTCATACAGATAGCGGTGCAGATATTTCCATGTTCATACAGATAGCTGTGTAGATATTTCCATGTTCATACAGATAGCGGTGTAGTTATTTCTATGTTCATACAGTTAGCGGTGTAGATATTTCCATGTTCATACAGATGGCGGTGTAGATATTTCCATGTTCATACAGATGGCGGTGTAGATATTTACATGTTCATACAGATGGCGGTGAAGATATTTCCATGTTCGTACGGATGGCACTGTAGATATTTCCATGTTCATACAGGTGGCGGTGTAGATATTTCCATGTTCATACAGATAGCAGTGTAGTTATTTCCATGTTTATAGAGATAGCAGTGTAGATATTTCCATTGATATACAGATAGCTGTTTAGATATTTACATGTTCATACAAATGGCGGTGTAGATATTTCCATGTTCGTACGGATGGCAGTGTAGATATTTCCATCTTCGTACAGGTGGCGGTGTACATATTTCCATGTTTATACAAATAGCAGGGTAGTTATTTCAATGTTTATAGAGATAGAAATGTAGATATTTCCATTGATATACATATAGCTGTGTAGATATTTGCATGTTCATACAGATAGCGGTGTAGATATTGCCATGTTCATACAGATAGAGGTGTAGATATTTCCATGTTCATACAGATAGCGGTGTAGATATTTCCATGTTCATACTGATAACGGTGTAGATATTTCCATGTTCATACAGATAGCGGTGTAGATATTTCCATGTTCATACAGTTAGCGGTGTAGATATTTCCATGTTCATACAGATGTTGGTGTAGATATTTACATGTTCATACAGATGGCGTTGTAGATATTTCCATGTTCGTACAGATGGCGGGGAAGATATTTCCATGTTCATAGAGATGGCGTTGTAGATATTTCCATGTTTATGCAGATATCGGTATAGATATTTCCATGTTTATACAGATGGTTTTGTAGATATTTCCATGTTTATAGAGATGGCGGTCTAGATATTTCCATGTTTATAGAGATAGTGGTGTAGTTATTTCGAAGTTTATAGAGACAGCGTTGTAGATATTTCCATGTTTATACAGATAGCGGTGAAGATATTTCCATGTTTATACAGATAGCGGTATAGATATTTCCATGTTTATACAGATAGCGGTGAAGATATTTCCGTGTTTATACAGATAGCAGTATAGATATTTCCATGTTTATACCGATAGCAGTGTAGATATTTCCATGTTTATAGAGATAGTGGTGTAGATAATTTCAATTTTATACAGATAGCAGTGTAGATAATTCCAAGTTCATACAGGTAGCGGTGTAGATATTTCCACGTTTATAGAGATGGCGGTGTAGATATTTCCATGTTCATACAGATGGTGGTGTAGATATTTCCATGTTTTTAGAGATGTCGGTGTAGATATTTTCATGTTTACACAGATGGCGGTGGAGATACTTCCATGTTTACACAGATAGCGTTGTAGACATTTCCATGTTTACACAGATAGCGGTGTGTATATTTCCACGTTTATGCAGATAGCGGTGTAGATATTTCCATGTTTATACAGATAGCGGTGCGGATATTTCCATGTTTATACAGATAGTTGGGCAGATATTTCCATGTTTATACAGATAGCGGTGTAGATATTTCCATCTTAATACAGATGGCGGGGTAGATATGTCTATGTTCGTACAGATGGCGGTGTAGATATTTGCATGTTCATAGGGATGGCGGTGTAGATATTTCGAAGTTTATAGAGATAGCGCTGTAGTTATTTCCAAATTTATAGAGAAATCTGTGTAGATATTTCCATGTATATGCAGATAGTAGTGTAGATATTTCCATGGTCATGCAGATAGCGGTGTTGATATTTCCATGTTCATCCAGATGGCGGTGTAGATATTTCCATGTTCATACACATGGCGGTATAGATATATCCATGTTCATAGAGATGGCGCTGTAGATATTTCCATGTTCATACAAATGGCGGTGTAGATATTTCCATGTTCATAGAGATGGCGGTGTAGATATTTCGATGTTTATACAGATAGCAGTGTAGATATTTCCATGTTTATAGAGATAGCAGTTTAGATATTTCCATTGATATACAGATAGCTGTGTAGATATTTGCATGTTCATACAGATAGCGGTGTAGATATTTCCATGTTCATACTGATAGCGGTGTAGATATTTCCATGTTCATACAGTTAGCGGTATAGATATTTCCATGTTCTTTCAGATGGCGGTGTAGATATTCCCATGTTCGTACGGATGGCAGTGTAGATATTTCCATGTTCATACAGGTGGCGGTGTAGATATTCCCCTGTTTTTACAGATAGCTGTGTAGTTATTTCCGTGTTTATAGAGATAGCAGGGTAGATATTTTCATTGATATACAGATAGCTGTGTAGATATTTGCATGTTCATACAGATAGCGGTGAAGATATTTCCCTGTTCATACAGATAGCGGTGTAGATATTTCCATGTTCATACACATAGCGGTGTAGATATTTCCATGTTCATACAGGTAACGGTGTAGATATTTGCATGTTCAAACAGATAGCGGTATAGATATTTCCATGTTCTCACAGATAGCGGTGTAGATATTTCCATGTTCATACAGTTAGCGGTGTAGATATTTCCATGTTCATGCAGATAGCGGTGTAGATATTTCCATGTTCATCCAGATGCCGGTGTAGATATATCCATGTTCATACAGATGGCGGTGAAGATATTTCCATGTTCATACAGATGGCGGTGTAGATATTTCCATTTTCATACACATGGCGGTGTTGATATTTCCATGTTCATAGAGATGGCGGTGTAGATATTTCCATGTTCAATCAAATGCCGGTGTAGATATTTCCATGTTCATAGAGATGGCGGTGTAGATATTTCCATGTTTGTACAGATAGCAGTGTAGTTATGTCCATGTTTATAGAGATAGCAGTGTAGATATTTCCCTTGATATACAGATAGCTGTGTAGATATTTCCATGTTCATACAGATAGCGGTGCAGATATTTCCATGTTCATACAGATAGCTGTGTAGATATTTCCATGTTCATACAGATAGCGGTGTAGTTATTTCCATGTTCATACAGTTAGCGGTGTAGATATTTCCATGTTCATACAGATGGTGGTGTAGATATTTCCATGTTCATACAGATAGCGGTGTAGATATTTCCATGTTCATACAGATAACTGTTTAGATATTTCCATGTTTATACAGATAGCAGTGTAGATATTTCCATGTTTATTGAGATAGCAGTGTAGATATTTCCATTGATATACAGATAGCTGTGTAGATATTTGCATGTTCATACAGATAGCGTTGTAGATATTTCCATGTTCATAATGATAGCGGTGTAGATATTTCCATGTTCATACAGTTAGCGGTGTAGATATTTCCATGTTCATCCAGATGGCGGTGTAGATATTTCCATGTTCATACAGATGGCCGTGTAGATATTTACATGTTCATACAGATGGCGGTGTAGATATTTCCATGTTCGTACGGATTGCAGTGTAGATATTTCCATGTTCATACAGGTGGCGGTGTAGATATTCCCCTGTTTTTACAGATAGCTGTGTAGTTATTTCCGTGTTTATAGAGATAGCAGGGTAGATATTTCCATTGATATACAGATAGCTGTGTAGATATTTGCATGTTCATACAGATAACGGTGTAGATATTTCCCTGTTCATACAGATAGCGGTGTAGATATTTCCATGTTCTCACAGATAGCGGTGTAGATATTTCCATGTTCATACAGTTAGCGGTGTAGATATTTCCATGTTCATGCAGATAGCGGTGTAGATATTTCCATGTTCATCCAGATGCCGGTGTAGATATATCCATGTTCATACAGATGGCGGTGAAGATATTTCCATGTTCATACAGATGGTGGTGTAGATGTTTCCATGTTCATACACATGGTTGTGTAGATATTTCCATGTTCATAGAGATGTCGGTGAAGATATTTCCATGTTCATACAAATGGCGGTGTAGATATTTCCATGTTCATAGAGATGGCGGTGTAGATATTTCCATGTTTGTACAGATAGCAGTGTAGTTATTTCCATGTTTAAAGAGATAGCAGTGTAGATATTTCCCTTGATATACAGATAGCTGTGTAGATATTTCCATGTTCATACAGATAGCGGTGCAGATATTTCCATGTTCATACAGATAGCTGTGTAGATATTTCCATGTTCATGCAGATAGCGGTGTAGTTATTTCTATGTTCATACAGTTAGCGGTGTAGATATTTCCATGTTCATACAGATGGCGGTGTAGATATTTCCATGTTCATACAGATGGCGGTGTAGATATTTACATGTTCATACAGATGGCGGTGAAGATATTTCCATGTTCGTACGGATGGCACTGTAGATATTTCCATGTTCATACAGGTGGCGGTGTAGATATTTCCATGTTCATACAGATAGCAGTGTAGTTATTTCCATGTTTATAGAGATAGCAGTGTAGATATTTCCATTGATATACAGATAGCTGTGTAGATATTTACATGTTCATACAAATGGCGGTGTAGATATTTCCATGTTCGTACGGATGGCAGTGTAGATATTTCCATCTTCGTACAGGTGGCGGTGTACATATTTCCATGTTTATACAAATAGCAGGGTAGTTATTTCAATGTTTATAGAGATAGAAATGTAGATATTTCCATTGATATACATATAGCTGTGTAGATATTTGCATGTTCATACAGATAGCGGTGTAGATATTGCCATGTTCATACAGATAGAGGTGTAGATATTTCCATGTTCATACAGATAGCGGTGTAGATATTTCCATGTTCATACTGATAACGGTGTAGATATTTCCATGTTCATACAGATAGCGGTGTAGATATTTCCATGTTCATACAGTTAGCGGTGTAGATATTTCCATGTTCATACAGATGTTGGTGTAGATATTTACATGTTCATACAGATGGCGTTGTAGATATTTCCATGTTCGTACAGATGGCGGGGAAGATATTTCCATGTTCATAGAGATGGCGTTGTAGATATTTCCATGTTTATGCAGATATCGGTATAGATATTTCCATGTTTATACAGATGGTTGTGTAGATATTTCCATGTTTATAGAGATGGCGGTCTAGATATTTCCATGTTTATAGAGATAGTGGTGTAGTTATTTCCAAGTTTATAGAGACAGCGTTGTAGATATTTCCATGTTTATACAGATAGTGGTGAAGATATTTCCATGTTTATACAGATAGCGGTATAGATATTTCCATGTTTATACAGATAGCGGTGAAGATATTTCCGTGTTTATACAGATAGCGGTATAGATATTTCCATGTTTATACCGATAGCAGTGTAGATATTTCCATGTTTATAGAGATAGTGGTGTAGATAATTTCAATTTTATACAGATAGCAGTGTAGATAATTCCAAGTTCATACAGGTAGCGGTGTAGATATTTCCACGTTTATAGAGATGGCGGTGTAGATATTTCCATGTTCATACAGATGGTGGTGTAGATATTTCCATGTTTTTAGAGATGTCGGTGTAGATATTTTCATGTTTACACAGATGGCGGTGGAGATACTTCCATGTTTACACAGATAGCGTTGTAGACATTTCCATGTTTACACAGATAGCGGTGAGTATATTTCCACGTTTATGCAGATAGCGGTGTAGATATTTCCATGTTTATACAGATAGCGGTGCGGATATTTCCATGTTTATACAGATAGTTGGGCAGATATTTCCATGTTTATACAGATAGCGGTGTAGATATTTCCATCTTAATACAGATGGCGGGGTAGATATGTCTATGTTCGTACAGATGGCGGTGTAGATATTTGCATGTTCATAGGGATGGCGGTGTAGATATTTCGAAGTTTATAGAGATAGCGCTGTAGTTATTTCCAAATTTATAGAGAAATCTGTGTAGATATTTCCATGTATATGCAGATAGTAGTGTAGATATTTCCATGGTCATGCAGATAGCGGTGTTGATATTTCCATGTTCATCCAGATGGCGGTGTAGATATTTCCATGTTCATACACATGGCGGTATAGATATATCCATGTTCATAGAGATGGCGCTGTAGATATTTCCATGTTCATACAAATGGCGGTGTAGATATTTCCATGTTCATAGAGATGGCGGTGTAGATATTTCGATGTTTATACAGATAGCAGTGTAGATATTTCCATGTTTATAGAGATAGCAGTTTAGATATTTCCATTGATATACAGATAGCTGTGTAGATATTTGCATGTTCATACAGATAGCGGTGTAGATATTTCCATGTTCATACTGATAGCGGTGTAGATATTTCCATGTTCATACAGTTAGCGGTATAGATATTTCCATGTTCTTTCAGATGGCGGTGTAGATATTCCCATGTTCGTACGGATGGCAGTGTAGATATTTCCATGTTCATACAGGTGGCGGTGTAGATATTCCCCTGTTTTTACAGATAGCTGTGTAGTTATTTCCGTGTTTATAGAGATAGCAGGGTAGATATTTTCATTGATATACAGATAGCTGTGTAGATATTTGCATGTTCATACAGATAGCGGTGAAGATATTTCCCTGTTCATACAGATAGCGGTGTAGATATTTCCATGTTCATACACATAGCGGTGTAGATATTTCCATGTTCATACAGGTAACGGTGTAGATATTTGCATGTTCAAACAGATAGCGGTATAGATATTTCCATGTTCTCACAGATAGCGGTGTAGATATTTCCATGTTCATACAGTTAGCGGTGTAGATATTTCCATGTTCATGCAGATAGCGGTGTAGATATTTCCATGTTCATCCAGATGCCGGTGTAGATATATCCATGTTCATACAGATGGCGGTGAAGATATTTCCATGTTCATACAGATGGCGGTGTAGATATTTCCATTTTCATACACATGGCGGTGTTGATATTTCCATGTTCATAGAGATGGCGGTGTAGATATTTCCATGTTCAATCAAATGCCGGTGTAGATATTTCCATGTTCATAGAGATGGCGGTGTAGATATTTCCATGTTTGTACAGATAGCAGTGTAGTTATGTCCATGTTTATAGAGATAGCAGTGTAGATATTTCCCTTGATATACAGATAGCTGTGTAGATATTTCCATGTTCATACAGATAGCGGTGCAGATATTTCCATGTTCATACAGATAGCTGTGTAGATATTTCCATGTTCATACAGATAGCGGTGTAGTTATTTCCATGTTCATACAGTTAGCGGTGTAGATATTTCCATGTTCATACAGATGGTGGTGTAGATATTTCCATGTTCATACAGATAGCGGTGTAGATATTTCCATGTTCATACAGATAACTGTTTAGATATTTCCATGTTTATACAGATAGCAGTGTAGATATTTCCATGTTTATTGAGATAGCAGTGTAGATATTTCCATTGATATACAGATAGCTGTGTAGATATTTGCATGTTCATACAGATAGCGTTGTAGATATTTCCATGTTCATAATGATAGCGGTGTAGATATTTCCATGTTCATACAGTTAGCGGTGTAGATATTTCCATGTTCATCCAGATGGCGGTGTAGATATTTCCATGTTCATACAGATGGCCGTGTAGATATTTACATGTTCATACAGATGGCGGTGTAGATATTTCCATGTTCGTACGGATTGCAGTGTAGATATTTCCATGTTCATACAGGTGGCGGTGTAGATATTCCCCTGTTTTTACAGATAGCTGTGTAGTTATTTCCGTGTTTATAGAGATAGCAGGGTAGATATTTCCATTGATATACAGATAGCTGTGTAGATATTTGCATGTTCATACAGATAACGGTGTAGATATTTCCCTGTTCATACAGATAGCGGTGTAGATATTTCCATGTTCTCACAGATAGCGGTGTAGATATTTCCATGTTCATACAGTTAGCGGTGTAGATATTTCCATGTTCATGCAGATAGCGGTGTAGATATTTCCATGTTCATCCAGATGCCGGTGTAGATATATCCATGTTCATACAGATGGCGGTGAAGATATTTCCATGTTCATACAGATGGTGGTGTAGATGTTTCCATGTTCATACACATGGTTGTGTAGATATTTCCATGTTCATAGAGATGTCGGTGAAGATATTTCCATGTTCATACAAATGGCGGTGTAGATATTTCCATGTTCATAGAGATGGCGGTGTAGATATTTCCATGTTTGTACAGATAGCAGTGTAGTTATTTCCATGTTTAAAGAGATAGCAGTGTAGATATTTCCCTTGATATACAGATAGCTGTGTAGATATTTCCATGTTCATACAGATAGCGGTGCAGATATTTCCATGTTCATACAGATAGCTGTGTAGATATTTCCATGTTCATGCAGATAGCGGTGTAGTTATTTCTATGTTCATACAGTTAGCGGTGTAGATATTTCCATGTTCATACAGATGGCGGTGTAGATATTTCCATGTTCATACAGATGGCGGTGTAGATATTTACATGTTCATACAGATGGCGGTGAAGATATTTCCATGTTCGTACGGATGGCACTGTAGATATTTCCATGTTCATACAGGTGGCGGTGTAGATATTTCCATGTTCATACAGATAGCAGTGTAGTTATTTCCATGTTTATAGAGATAGCAGTGTAGATATTTCCATTGATATACAGATAGCTGTGTAGATATTTACATGTTCATACAAATGGCGGTGTAGATATTTCCATGTTCGTACGGATGGCAGTGTAGATATTTCCATCTTCGTACAGGTGGCGGTGTACATATTTCCATGTTTATACAAATAGCAGGGTAGTTATTTCAATGTTTATAGAGATAGAAATGTAGATATTTCCATTGATATACATATAGCTGTGTAGATATTTGCATGTTCATACAGATAGCGGTGTAGATATTGCCATGTTCATACAGATAGAGGTGTAGATATTTCCATGTTCATACAGATAGCGGTGTAGATATTTCCATGTTCATACTGATAACGGTGTAGATATTTCCATGTTCATACAGATAGCGGTGTAGATATTTCCATGTTCATACAGTTAGCGGTGTAGATATTTCCATGTTCATACAGATGTTGGTGTAGATATTTACATGTTCATACAGATGGCGTTGTAGATATTTCCATGTTCGTACAGATGGCGGGGAAGATATTTCCATGTTCATAGAGATGGCGTTGTAGATATTTCCATGTTTATGCAGATATCGGTATAGATATTTCCATGTTTATACAGATGGTTGTGTAGATATTTCCATGTTTATAGAGATGGCGGTCTAGATATTTCCATGTTTATAGAGATAGTGGTGTAGTTATTTCCAAGTTTATAGAGACAGCGTTGTAGATATTTCCATGTTTATACAGATAGTGGTGAAGATATTTCCATGTTTATACAGATAGCGGTATAGATATTTCCATGTTTATACAGATAGCGGTGAAGATATTTCCGTGTTTATACAGATAGCGGTATAGATATTTCCATGTTTATACCGATAGCAGTGTAGATATTTCCATGTTTATAGAGATAGTGGTGTAGATAATTTCAATTTTATACAGATAGCAGTGTAGATAATTCCAAGTTCATACAGGTAGCGGTGTAGATATTTCCACGTTTATAGAGATGGCGGTGTAGATATTTCCATGTTCATACAGATGGTGGTGTAGATATTTCCATGTTTTTAGAGATGTCGGTGTAGATATTTTCATGTTTACACAGATGGCGGTGGAGATACTTCCATGTTTACACAGATAGCGTTGTAGACATTTCCATGTTTACACAGATAGCGGTGAGTATATTTCCACGTTTATGCAGATAGCGGTGTAGATATTTCCATGTTTATACAGATAGCGGTGCGGATATTTCCATGTTTATACAGATAGTTGGGCAGATATTTCCATGTTTATACAGATAGCGGTGTAGATATTTCCATCTTAATACAGATGGCGGGGTAGATATGTCTATGTTCGTACAGATGGCGGTGTAGATATTTGCATGTTCATAGGGATGGCGGTGTAGATATTTCGAAGTTTATAGAGATAGCGCTGTAGTTATTTCCAAATTTATAGAGAAATCTGTGTAGATATTTCCATGTATATGCAGATAGTAGTGTAGATATTTCCATGGTCATGCAGATAGCGGTGTAGATATTTCCATGTTCATCCAGATGCCGGTGTAGATATATCCATGTTCATACAGATGGCGGTGAAGATATTTCCATGTTCATACAGATGGCGGTGTAGATATTTCCATGTTCATACACATGGCGGTGTAGATATATCCATGTTCATAGAGATGGCGCTGTAGATATTTCCATGTTCATACAAATGGCGGTGTAGATATTTCCATGTTCATAGAGATGGCGGTGTAGATATTTCGATGTTTATACAGATAGCAGTGTAGATATTTCCATGTTTATAGAGATAGCAGTTTAGATATTTCCATTGATATACAGATAGCTGTGTAGATATTTGCATGTTCATACAGATAGCGGTGTAGATATTTCCATGTTCATACTGATAGCGGTGTAGACATTTCCATGTTCATACAGTTAGCGGTATAGATATTTCCATGTTCTTTCAGATGGCGGTGTAGATATTCCCATGTTCGTACGGATGGCAGTGTAGATATTTCCATGTTCATACAGGTGGCGGTGTAGATATTCCCCTGTTTTTACAGATAGCTGTGTAGTTATTTCCGTGTTTATAGAGATAGCAGGGTAGATATTTCCATTGATATACAGATAGCTGTGTAGATATTTGCATGTTCATACAGATAGCGGTGAAGATATTTCCCTGTTCATACAGATAGCGGTGTAGATATTTCCATGTTCATACACATAGCGTTGTAGATATTTCCATGTTCATACAGGTAACGGTGTAGATATTTGCATGTTCATACTGATAGCGGTGTAGATATTTCCATGTTCATACAGATGGCGGTGTAGATATTTCCATGTTCATATAGATGACGGTGTAGATATTTCCATGTTTGTGCAGATAGCAGTGTAGTTATTGCCATGTTTACAGAGATAGCGGTGTAGATATTTCCATTGATATACAGATAGCTGTGTAGGTATTTGCATGTTCATACACATAGCGGTGTAGATATTCCCATGCTCATACAGATAGCGGTGTAGATATTTCCATGTTCATACAGATAGCGGTGCAGATATTTCCATGTTCATACAGATAGCGGTGTAGATATTTCCATGTTCACACAGATAGCGGTGTAGATATTTCCATGTTCATACAGTTAGCGGTGTAGATATTTCCATGTTCATACAGATGGCGGTGTAGATATTTCCATGCTCATCCAGATGCCGGTGTAGATATTTCCATGTTCACACAGATGGCGGTGTAGATATTTACATGTTCATACAGATGGCGGTGTAGATATTTCCATGTTCGTACGGATGGCAGTGTAGATATTTCCATGTTCATACAGGTGGCGGTGTAGTTATTTCCATGTTCATACAGATGGCGGTGTAGATATTTCCGTGTTAATACAAATGGCGGTATAGATATTTCCATGTTCATAGAGATGGTGGTGTAGATATTTCCATGTTTATACAGATAGCAATGTAGATATTTCCATGTTTATACAGATAGCGGTGTAGATATTTCCATTGATATACAGATAGCTCTGTAGATATTTGCATGTTCATACAGATAGCGGTGTAGATATTTCCATGTTCATACACATAGCGGTGTAGTTATTTCCATGTTCATACAGATAGCGGTGTAGATATTTCCATGTTTTACAGATAGCGGTGTAGATATTTCCATGTTCATACAGATAGCGGGGTAGATATTTCCATGTTCATACAGTTAGCGGTGTAGATATTTCCATGTTCATACAGATGGCGGTGTAGATATTTACAAGTTCATACAGATGGCGGTGTAGATATTTCCATGTTTGTACGGATGGCAGTGTAGATATTTCCATGTTCATACAGCTGGCGGCGTAGATATTTCCATGTTCACACAGATAGCAGTGTATGTATTTCCATGTTTATAGAGATAGCAGTGTAGATATTTCCATTGATATTCAGATAGCTGTGTAGATATTTATATATTCATACAGATGGCGGTGTAGGTATTTCCATATTCGTACAGGTGGCATTGTAGATATTTCCATATTCATACAGATAGCGGTGTAGATATTTCCATGTTCATACAGATAACTGTTTAGATATTTCCATGTTTATACAGATAGCGGTGTAGATATTTCCATGTTCATACAGTTAGCAGTGTAGATATTTCCATGTTCATACAGATGGCGGTGTAGATATTTACATGTTCATACAGATGGCGGTGTAGATATTTCCATGTTCATAGAGATGGCGGTGTTGATATTTCCGTGTTTATGCAGATAGCGGTGTAGATATTTCCATGTTTTTACAGATGGTGGTGTAGATATTTCCATGTTCACACAGATAGCGGTGTAGATATTTCCATGTTCATACAGTTAGCGGTGTAGATATTTCCATGTTCATGCAGATAGCGGTGTAGATATTTCCATGTTCATCCTGATGCCGGTGTAGATATATCCATGTTCATACAGATGGCGGTGAAGATATTTCCATGTTCATACAGATGGCGGTGTAGATATTTCCATGTTCATACACATGGCGGTGTAGATATTTCCATGTTCATAGAGATGGCGGTGTAGATATTTCCATGTTCATACAAATGGCGGTGTAGATATTTCCATGTTCATAGAGATGGCGGTGTAGATATTTCCATGTTTGTACAGATAGCAGTGTAGTTATTTCCATGTTTATAGAGATAGCAGTGTAGATATTTCCATTGATTTACAGATAGCTGTGTAGATATTTCCATGTTCATACAGATAGCGGTGCAGATATTTCCATGTTCATACAGATATCTGTGTAGATATTTCCATGTTCATACAGATAGCGGTGTAGTTATTTCCATGTTCATACAGTTAGCGGTGTAGATATTTACATGTTCATACAGATGGCGGTGTAGATATTTCCATGTTCATACAGATGGCGGTGTAGATATTTACATGTTCATACAGATGGCGGTGTTGATATTTCCATGTTCATACAGGTGGCGGTGTAGATATTTCCATGTTCATACAGATAGCAGTGTAGTTATTTCCATGTTTATAGAGATAGCAGTGTAGATATTTCCATTGATATACAGATAGCTGTGTAGATATTTACATGTTTATACAGATGGCGGTGTAGATATTTCCATGTTCTTACGGATGGCAGTGTAGATATTTCCATGTTTGTTCAGGTGGCGGTGTAGATATTCCATGTTTATACAAATAGCAGTGTAGTTATTTCAATGTTTATAGAGATAGCAATGTAGATATTTCCATTGATATACATATAGCTGTGTAGATATTTGCATGTTCATGCAGATAGCGGTGTAGATATTGCCATGTTCATACAGATAGAGGTGTAGATATTTCCATGTTCATACAGATAGCGGTGTTGATATTTCCATGTTCATACAGATAACGGTGTAGATATTTCCATGTTCATACAGATGGCGGTGTAGATATTTCCATGTTTTTAGAGATGGCGGTGTAGATATTTTCATGTTTACACAGATGGCGGTGGAGATACTTCCATGTTTACACAGATAGCGTTGTAGACATTTCCATGTTTACACAGATAGCGGTGTGTATATTTCCACGTTTATGCAGATAGCGGTGTAGATATTTCCATGTTTATGCAGATAGCGGTGCGGATATTTCCATGTTTATACAGATAGTTGGGCAGATATTTCCATGTTTATACAGATAGCGGTGTAGATATTTCCATCTTAATACAGATGGCGGTGTAGATATGTCTATGTTCGTACAGATGGCGGTGTAGATATTTGCATGTTCATAGTGATGGCGGTGTAGATATTTCGAAGTTTATAGAGATAGCGCTGTAGTTATTTCCAAATTTATAGAGACATCTGTGTAGATATTTCCATGTATATGCAGATAGTTGTGTAGATATTTCCATGTTCATGCAGATAGCGTTGTAGATATTTCCATGTTCATCCAGATGCCGGTGTAGATATATCTATGTTCATACAGATGGCGGTGAAGATATTTCCATGTTCATTCAGATGGCGGTATTGATATTTCCATGTTCATACACATGGCGGTGTAGATATATCCATGTTCATAGAGATGGCGCTGTAGATATTTCCATGTTCATACAAATGGCGGTGTAGATATTTCCATATTCATAGAGATGGCGGTGTAGATATTTCCATGTTTATACAGATAGCAGTGTAGATATTTCCATGTTTATTGAGATAGCAGTGTAGATATTTCCATTGATATACAGATAGCTGTGTAGATATTTGCATGTTCATACAGATAGCGGTGTAGATATTTCCATGTTCATAATGATAGCGGTGTAGATATTTCCATGTTAATACAGTTAGCGGTGTAGATATTTCCATGTTCATCCAGATGGCGGTGTAGATATTTCCATGTTCATACAGATGGCCGTGTAGATATTTACATGTTCATACAGATGGCGGTGTAGATATTTCCATGTTCGTACGGATTGCAGTGTAGATATTTCCATGTTCATACAGGTGGCGGTGTAGATATTCCCCTGTTTTTACAGATAGCTGTGTAGTTATTTCCGTGTTTATAGAGATAGCAGGGTAGATATTTCCATTGATATACAGATAGCTGTGTAGATATTTGCATGTTCATACAGATAACGGTGTAGATATTTCCCTGTTCATACAGATAGCGGTGTAGATATTTCCATGTTCTCACAGATAGCGGTGTAGATATTTCCATGTTCATACAGTTAGCGGTGTAGATATTTCCATGTTCATGCAGATAGCGGTGTAGATATTTCCATGTTCATCCAGATGCCGGTGTAGATATATCCATGTTCATACAGATGGCGGTGAAGATATTTCCATGTTCATACAGATGGTGGTGTAGATGTTTCCATGTTCATACACATGGTTGTGTAGATATTTCCATGTTCATAGAGATGTCGGTGAAGATATTTCCATGTTCATACAAATGGCGGTGTAGATATTTCCATGTTCATAGAGATGGCGGTGTAGATATTTCCATGTTTGTACAGATAGCAGTGTAGTTATTTCCATGTTTAAAGAGATAGCAGTGTAGATATTTCCCTTGATATACAGATAGCTGTGTAGATATTTCCATGTTCATACAGATAGCGGTGCAGATATTTCCATGTTCATACAGATAGCTGTGTAGATATTTCCATGTTCATACAGATAGCGGTGTAGTTATTTCTATGTTCATACAGTTAGCGGTGTAGATATTTCCATGTTCATACAGATGGCGGTGTAGATATTTCCATGTTCATACAGATGGCGGTGTAGATATTTACATGTTCATACAGATGGCGGTGAAGATATTTCCATGTTCGTACGGATGGCACTGTAGATATTTCCATGTTCATACAGGTGGCGGTGTAGATATTTCCATGTTCATACAGATAGCAGTGTAGTTATTTCCATGTTTATAGAGATAGCAGTGTAGATATTTCCATTGATATACAGATAGCTGTTTAGATATTTACATGTTCATACAAATGGCGGTGTAGATATTTCCATGTTCGTACGGATGGCAGTGTAGATATTTCCATCTTCGTACAGGTGGCGGTGTACATATTTCCATGTTTATACAAATAGCAGGGTAGTTATTTCAATGTTTATAGAGATAGAAATGTAGATATTTCCATTGATATACATATAGCTGTGTAGATATTTGCATGTTCATACAGATAGCGGTGTAGATATTGCCATGTTCATACAGATAGAGGTGTAGATATTTCCATGTTCATACAGATAGCGGTGTAGATATTTCCATGTTCATACTGATAACGGTGTAGATATTTCCATGTTCATACAGATAGCGGTGTAGATATTTCCATGTTCATACAGTTAGCGGTGTAGATATTTCCATGTTCATACAGATGTTGGTGTAGATATTTACATGTTCATACAGATGGCGTTGTAGATATTTCCATGTTCGTACAGATGGCGGGGAAGATATTTCCATGTTCATAGAGATGGCGTTGTAGATATTTCCATGTTTATGCAGATATCGGTATAGATATTTCCATGTTTATACAGATGGTTTTGTAGATATTTCCATGTTTATAGAGATGGCGGTCTAGATATTTCCATGTTTATAGAGATAGTGGTGTAGTTATTTCCAAGTTTATAGAGACAGCGTTGTAGATATTTCCATGTTTATACAGATAGCGGTGAAGATATTTCCATGTTTATACAGATAGCGGTATAGATATTTCCATGTTTATACAGATAGCGGTGAAGATATTTCCGTGTTTATACAGATAGCAGTATAGATATTTCCATGTTTATACCGATAGCAGTGTAGATATTTCCATGTTTATAGAGATAGTGGTGTAGATAATTTCAATTTTATACAGATAGCAGTGTAGATAATTCCAAGTTCATACAGGTAGCGGTGTAGATATTTCCACGTTTATAGAGATGGCGGTGTAGATATTTCCATGTTCATACAGATGGTGGTGTAGATATTTCCATGTTTTTAGAGATGTCGGTGTAGATATTTTCATGTTTACACAGATGGCGGTGGAGATACTTCCATGTTTACACAGATAGCGTTGTAGACATTTCCATGTTTACACAGATAGCGGTGTGTATATTTCCACGTTTATGCAGATAGCGGTGTAGATATTTCCATGTTTATACAGATAGCGGTGCGGATATTTCCATGTTTATACAGATAGTTGGGCAGATATTTCCATGTTTATACAGATAGCGGTGTAGATATTTCCATCTTAATACAGATGGCGGGGTAGATATGTCTATGTTCGTACAGATGGCGGTGTAGATATTTGCATGTTCATAGGGATGGCGGTGTAGATATTTCGAAGTTTATAGAGATAGCGCTGTAGTTATTTCCAAATTTATAGAGAAATCTGTGTAGATATTTCCATGTATATGCAGATAGTAGTGTAGATATTTCCATGGTCATGCAGATAGCGGTGTTGATATTTCCATGTTCATCCAGATGGCGGTGTAGATATTTCCATGTTCATACACATGGCGGTATAGATATATCCATGTTCATAGAGATGGCGCTGTAGATATTTCCATGTTCATACAAATGGCGGTGTAGATATTTCCATGTTCATAGAGATGGCGGTGTAGATATTTCGATGTTTATACAGATAGCAGTGTAGATATTTCCATGTTTATAGAGATAGCAGTTTAGATATTTCCATTGATATACAGATAGCTGTGTAGATATTTGCATGTTCATACAGATAGCGGTGTAGATATTTCCATGTTCATACTGATAGCGGTGTAGATATTTCCATGTTCATACAGTTAGCGGTATAGATATTTCCATGTTCTTTCAGATGGCGGTGTAGATATTCCCATGTTCGTACGGATGGCAGTGTAGATATTTCCATGTTCATACAGGTGGCGGTGTAGATATTCCCCTGTTTTTACAGATAGCTGTGTAGTTATTTCCGTGTTTATAGAGATAGCAGGGTAGATATTTTCATTGATATACAGATAGCTGTGTAGATATTTGCATGTTCATACAGATAGCGGTGAAGATATTTCCCTGTTCATACAGATAGCGGTGTAGATATTTCCATGTTCATACACATAGCGGTGTAGATATTTCCATGTTCATACAGGTAACGGTGTAGATATTTGCATGTTCAAACAGATAGCGGTATAGATATTTCCATGTTCTCACAGATAGCGGTGTAGATATTTCCATGTTCATACAGTTAGCGGTGTAGATATTTCCATGTTCATGCAGATAGCGGTGTAGATATTTCCATGTTCATCCAGATGCCGGTGTAGATATATCCATGTTCATACAGATGGCGGTGAAGATATTTCCATGTTCATACAGATGGCGGTGTAGATATTTCCATTTTCATACACATGGCGGTGTTGATATTTCCATGTTCATAGAGATGGCGGTGTAGATATTTCCATGTTCAATCAAATGCCGGTGTAGATATTTCCATGTTCATAGAGATGGCGGTGTAGATATTTCCATGTTTGTACAGATAGCAGTGTAGTTATGTCCATGTTTATAGAGATAGCAGTGTAGATATTTCCCTTGATATACAGATAGCTGTGTAGATATTTCCATGTTCATACAGATAGCGGTGCAGATATTTCCATGTTCATACAGATAGCTGTGTAGATATTTCCATGTTCATACAGATAGCGGTGTAGTTATTTCCATGTTCATACAGTTAGCGGTGTAGATATTTCCATGTTCATACAGATGGTGGTGTAGATATTTCCATGTTCATACAGATGGCGGTGTAGATATTTACTTGTTCATACAGATGGCGGTGTAGATATTTCCATGTTCGTACAGATGGCAGTGTAGATATTTCCATGTTCATACAAATGGCGGTGTAGATATTTCCATGTTCATAGAGATGGCGGTGTAGATATTTCCTTGTTTGTACAGATAGCAGTGTAGTTATGTCCATGTTTATAGAGATAGCAGTGTAGATATTTCCCTTGATATACAGATAGCTGTGTAGATATTTCCATGTTCATACAGATAGCGGTGCAGATATTTCCATGTTCATTCAGATAGCTGTGTAGATATTTCCATGTTCATACAGATAGCGGTGTAGTTATTTCCATGTTCATACAGTTAGCGGTGTAGATATTTCCATGTTCATACAGATGGCGGTGTAGATATTTCCATGTTCATACAGATGGCGGTGTAGATATTTACATGTTCATACAGATGGCAGTGTAGATATTTCCATGTTCGTACGGATGGCAGTGTAGATATTTCCATGTTCATACAGGTGGCGGTGTAGATATTTCCATGTTCATACAGATAGCAGTGTAGTTATTTCCATGTTTATAGAGATTGCAGTGTAGATATTTCCATGTTCATACAGATAGCTGTGTAGATATTTCCATGTTCATACAGATAGCGGTGCAGATATTTCCATGTTCATACAGATAGCTGTGTAGATATTTCCATGTTCATACAGATAGCGGTGTAGTTATTTCCATGTTCATACAGTTAGCGGTGTAGATATTCAAATGTTCATACAGATGGCGGTGTAGAGATTTCCATGTTCGTACGGATGGCAGTGTAGATATTTCCATGTTCATACAGGTGGCAGTGTAGATATTTCCATGTTCATACAGATAGCAGTGTAGTTATTTCCATGTTTATAGAGAGAGCAGTGTAGATATTTCCATTGATATACAGATAGCTGTGTAGATATTTACATGTTCATACAGATGGCGGTGTAGATATTTCCATGTTCGTACGGATGGCAGTGTAGATATTTCCATGTTCGTACAGGTGGCGGTGTAGATATTTCCATGTTTATACAAATAGCAGTGTAGTTATTTCAATGTTTATAGAGATAGCAATGTAGATATTTCCATTGATATACATATAGCTGTGTAGATATTTGCATGTTCATACAGATAGCGGTGTAGATATTTCCATGTTCATACAGATAACGGTGTAGATATTTCCATGTTCATACAGATGGCGGTGTAGATATTTCCATGTTTTTAGAGATGGCGGTGTAGATATTTTCATGTTTACACAGATGGCGGTGGAGATACTTCCATGTTTACACAGATAGCGTTGTAGACATTTCCATGTTTACACAGATAGCGGTGTGTATATTTCCACGTTTATGTAGATAGCAGTGTAGATATTTCCATGTTTATACAGATAGCGGTGCGGATATTTCCATGTTTATACAGATAGTTGGGCAGATATTTCTATGTTTATACAGATAGCGGTTTAGATATTTCCATCTTAATACAGATGGCGGTGTAGATATGTCTATGTTCGTACAGATGTCGGTGTAGATATTTGCATGTTCATAGGGATGGCGGTGTAGATATTTCGAAGTTTATAGAGATAGCACTGTAGTTATTTCCAAATTTGTTGAGAAATCTGTGTAGATATTTCCATGTATATGCAGATAGTTGTGTAGATATTTCCATGTTCATGCAGATAGCGGTGAAGATATTTCCATGTTCATCCAGATGCCGGTGTAGATATATCCATGTTCATACAGATGGCGGTGAAGATATTTCCATGTTCATACAGATGGCGGTGTAGATATTTCCATGTTCATACACATGGCGGTGTAGATATATCCAAGTTCATAGAGATGGCTCTGTAGATATTTCCATGTTCATACAAATGGCGGTGTAGATATTTCCATATTCATAGAGACGGCAGTGTAGATATTTCCATGTTTATACAGATAGCAGTGTAGATATTTCCATGTTTATAGAGATAGCAGTGTAGATACTTCCATTGATATACAGATAGCTGTGTAGATATTTCCATGTTCATACAGATAGCGGTGTAGATATTTCCATGTTCATACTGATAGCGGTGTAGATATTTGCATGTTCATACACTTAGCTGTGTAGATATTTCCATGTTCATACAGATGGCGGTGTAGATATTTCCATGTTCATACAGATGGCGGTGTAGATATTTACATGTTCATACAGATGGCGGTGTAGATATTTCCATGTTCGTACGGAAGGCAGTGTAGGTATTTCCATGTTCATACAGGTGGCGGTGTAGATATTCCCGTTTTTACAGATAGCTGTGTAGTTATTTCCGTGTTTATAGAGATAGCAGGGTAGATATTTCCATTGATATACAGATAGCTGTGTAGATATTTACATGTTCATACAGATAGCGGTGTAGATATTTCCCTGTTCATACAGATAGCGGTGTAGATATTTCCATGTTCATACACATAGCGGTGTAGATATTTCCATGTTCATACAGATAACGGTGTAGATATTTGCATGTTCATACAGATAGCGGTGTAGATATTTCCATGTTCTCACAGATAGCGGTGTAGATATTTCCATGTTCATACAGTTAGCGGTGTAGATATTTCCATGTTCATGCAGATAGCGGTGTAGATATTTCCATGTTCATCCAGATGCCGGTGAAGATATATCCATGTTCATACAGATGGCGGTGAAGATATTTCCATGTTCATACAGATGGCGGTGTAGATATTTCCATGTTCATACACATGGCGGTGTAGCTATTTTCATGTTCATAGAGATGGCGGTGTAGATATTTCCATGTTCATAAAAATGGCGGTGTAGATATTTCCATGTTCATAGAGATGGCGGTGTAGATATTTCCAAGTTTGTACAGATAGCAGTGTAGTTATTTCCATGTTTATAGAGATAGCAGTGTAGATATTTCCATTGATATACAGATAGCTGTGTAGATATTTACATGTTCATACAGATGGCGGTGTAGATATTTCCATGTTCGTACGGATGGCAGTGTAGATATTTCCATGTTCGTACAGGTGGCGGTGTAGGTATTTCCATGTTTATACAAATAGCAGTGTAGTTATTTCAATGTTTATAGAGATAGCAATGTAGATATTTCCATTGATATACATATAGCTGTGTAGATATTTCCATGTTCATACAGATAGTGGTGTAGATATTTCCATGTTTTACAGATAGCAGTGTAGATATTTCCATGTTCATCCAGATGGCGGTGTAGATATTTCCATGTTCATACACATGGCGGTATAGATATATCCATGTTCATAGAGATGGCGCTGTAGATATTTCCATGTTCATACAAATGGCGGTGTAGATATTTCCATGTTCATAGAGATGGCGGTGTAGATATTTCGATGTTTATACAGATAGCAGTGTAGATATTTCCATGTTTATAGAGATAGCAGTTTAGATATTTCCATTGATATACAGAGAGCTGTGTAGATATTTGCATGTTCATACAGATAGCGGTGTAGATATTTCCATGTTCATACTGATAGCGGTGTAGATATTTCCATGTTCATACAGTTAGCGGTATAGATATTTCCATGTTCTTTCAGATGGCGGTGTAGATATTCCCATGTTCGTACGGATGGCAGTGTAGATATTTCCATGTTCATACAGGTGGCGGTGTAGATATTCCCCTGTTTTTACTGATAGCTGTGTAGTTATTTCCGTGTTTATAGAGATAGCAGGGTAGATATTTCCATTGATATACAGATAGCTGTGTAGATATTTGCATGTTCATACAGATAGCGGTGAAGATATTTCCCTGTTCATACAGATAGCGGTGTAGATATTTCCATGTTCATACACATAGCGGTGTAGATATTTCCATGTTCATACAGGTAACGGTGTAGATATTTGCATGTTCATACAGATAGCGGTATAGATATTTCCATGTTCTCACAGATAGCGGTGTAGATATTTCCATGTTCATACAGTTAGCGGTGTAGATATTTCCATGTTCATGCAGATAGCGGTGTAGATATTTCCATGTTCATCCAGATGCCGGTGTAGATATATCCATGTTCATACAGATGGCGGTGAAGATATTTCCATGTTCATACAGATGGCGGTGTAGATATTTCCATTTTCATACACATGGCGGTGTTGATATTTCCATGTTCATAGAGATGGCGGTGTAGATATTTCCATGTTCAATCAAATGCCGGTGTAGATATTTCCATGTTCATAGAGATGGCGGTGTAGATATTTCCATGTTTGTACAGATAGCAGTGTAGTTATGTCCATGTTTATAGAGATAGCAGTGTAGATATTTCCCTTGATATACAGATAGCTGTGTAGATATTTCCATGTTCATACAGATAGCGGTGCAGATATTTCCATGTTCATACAGATAGCTGTGTAGATATTTCCATGTTCATACAGATAGCGGTGTAGTTATTTCCATGTTCATACAGTTAGCGGTGTAGATATTTCCATGTTCATACAGATGGCGGTGTAGATATTTCCATGTTCATACAGATGGCGGTGTAGATATTTACATGTTCATACAGATGGCGGTGTAGATATTTCCATGTTCGTACGGATTGCAGTGTAGATATTTCCATGTTCATACAGGTGGCGGTGTAGATATTTCCATGTTCATACAGATAGCAGTGTAGTTATTTCCATGTTTATAGAGATAGCAGTGTAGATATTTCCATGTTCATACAGATAGCTGTGTAGATATTTCCATGTTCATACAGATAGCGGTGCAGATATTTCCATGTTCATACAGATAGCTGTGTAGATATTTCCATGTTCATACAGATAGCGGTGTAGTTATTTCCATGTTCATACAGTTAGCGGTGTAGATATTCAAATGTTCATACAGATGGCGGTGTAGAGATTTCCATGTTCGTACGGATGGCAGTGTAGATATTTCCATGTTCATACAGGTGGCAGTGTAGATATTTCCATGTTCATACAGATAGCAGTGTAGTTATTTCCATGTTTATAGAGAGAGCAGTGTAGATATTTCCATTGATATACAGATAGCTGTGTAGATATTTACATGTTCATACAGATGGCGGTGTAGATATTTCCATGTTCGTACGGATGGCAGTGTAGATATTTCCATGTTCGTACAGGTGGCGGTGTAGATATTTCCATGTTTATACAAATAGCAGTGTAGTTATTTCAATGTTTATAGAGATAGCAATGTAGATATTTCCATTGATATACATATAGCTGTGTAGATATTTGCATGTTCATACAGATAGCGGTGTAGATATTTCCATGTTCATACAGATAACGGTGTAGATATTTCCATGTTCATACAGATGGCGGTGTAGATATTTCCATGTTTTTAGAGATGGCGGTGTAGATATTTTCATGTTTACACAGATGGCGGTGGAGATACTTCCATGTTTACACAGATAGCGTTGTAGACGTTTCCATGTTTACACAGATAGCGGTGTGTATATTTCCACGTTTATGTAGATAGCAGTGTAGATATTTCCATGTTTATACAGATAGCGGTGCGGATATTTCCATGTTTATACAGATAGTTGGGCAGATATTTCTATGTTTATACAGATAGCGGTTTAGATATTTCCATCTTAATACAGATGGCGGTGTAGATATGTCTATGTTCGTACAGATGTCGGTGTAGATATTTGCATGTTCATAGGGATGGCGGTGTAGATATTTCGAAGTTTATAGAGATAGCACTGTAGTTATTTCCAAATTTGTTGAGAAATCTGTGTAGATATTTCCATGTATATGCAGATAGTTGTGTAGATATTTCCATGTTCATGCAGATAGCGGTGAAGATATTTCCATGTTCTTCCAGATGCCGGTGTAGATATATCCATGTTCATACAGATGGCGGTGAAGATATTTCCATGTTCATACAGATGGCGGTGTAGATATTTCCATGTTCATACACATGGCGGTGTAGATATATCCAAGTTCATAGAGATGGCTCTGTAGATATTTCCATGTTCATACAAATGGCGGTGTAGATATTTCCATATTCATAGAGACGGCAGTGTAGATATTTCCATGTTTATACAGATAGCAGTGTAGATATTTCCATGTTTATAGAGATAGCAGTGTAGATACTTCCATTGATATACAGATAGCTGTGTAGATATTTCCATGTTCATACAGATAGCGGTGTAGATATTTCCATGTTCATACTGATAGCGGTGTAGATATTTGCATGTTCATACACTTAGCTGTGTAGATATTTCCATGTTCATACAGATGGCGGTGTAGATATTTCCATGTTCATACAGATGGCGGTGTAGATATTTACATGTTCATACAGATGGCGGTGTAGATATTTCCATGTTCGTACGGAAGGCAGTGTAGGTATTTCCATGTTCATACAGGTGGCGGTGTAGATATTCCCGTTTTTACAGATAGCTGTGTAGTTATTTCCGTGTTTATAGAGATAGCAGGGTAGATATTTCCATTGATATACAGATAGCTGTGTAGATATTTCCATGTTCATACAGATAGCGGTGTAGATATTTCCCTGTTCATACAGATAGCGGTGTAGATATTTCCATGTTCATACACATAGCGGTGTAGATATTTCCATGTTCATACAGATAACGGTGTAGATATTTGCATGTTCATACAGATAGCGGTGTAGATATTTCCATGTTCTCACAGATAGCGGTGTAGATATTTCCATGTTCATACAGTTAGCGGTGTAGATATTTCCATGTTCATGCAGATAGCGGTGTAGATATTTCCATGTTCATCCAGATGCCGGTGAAGATATATCCATGTTCATACAGATGGCGGTGAAGATATTTCCATGTTCATACAGATGGCGGTGTAGATATTTCCATGTTCATACACATGGCGGTGTAGCTATTTTCATGTTCATAGAGATGGCGGTGTAGATATTTCCATGTTCATAAAAATGGCGGTGTAGATATTTCCATGTTCATAGAGATGGCGGTGTAGATATTTCCAAGTTTGTACAGATAGCAGTGTAGTTATTTCCATGTTTATAGAGATAGCAGTGTAGATATTTCCATTGATATACAGATAGCTGTGTAGATATTTACATGTTCATACAGATGGCGGTGTAGATATTTCCATGTTCGTACGGATGGCAGTGTAGATATTTCCATGTTCGTACAGGTGGCGGTGTAGGTATTTCCATGTTTATACAAATAGCAGTGTAGTTATTTCAATGTTTATAGAGATAGCAATGTAGATATTTCCATTGATATACATATAGCTGTGTAGATATTTCCATGTTCATACAGATAGTGGTGTAGATATTTCCATGTTTTACAGATAGCAGTGTAGATATTTCCATGTTCATACAGATAGCGGTGTAGATATTTCCATGTTTATAGAGATGGCGGTCTAGATATTTCCATGTTTATAGAGATATTGGTGTAGTTATTTCCAAGTTTATAGAGACTGCGGTGTAGATATTTCCATGTTTATGCAGACAGCGGTATAGGTATTTCCATGTTCATACAGATTTCGGTGTAGATATTTCCATGTTTCTAGAGATGGCGGTGTAGATATTTTCACGTTTACACAGATGGCGGTGGAGATATTTCCATGTTTACACAGATAGCGGTGCAGAGATTTCCATGTTTACACAGATAGCGGTGTGGATATTTCCATGTTTATGCAGATAGCGGTGTAGATATTTCCATGTTTATACAGATAGCGGTGCGGATATTTCCATGTTTATACAGATAGTTGGGAAGATATTTCCATGTTTATACAGATAGCGGTGTAGATATTTCCATCTTAATACAGACGGCGGTGTAGATATGTCCATGTTCGTACAGATGGCGGTGTAGATATTTCCATGTTCATACAGATGGCGGTGGAGATATTTCGAACTTTATAGAGATATCGCTGCAGTTATTTCCATATTTATAGAGAAATCTGTGTAAATATTTCCATGTATATGCAGATAGCTGTGTAGATATTTCCTTGTTCATGCAGATAGCGGTGTAGATATTTCCACGTTCATCCAGATGCCGGTGTAGATATATCCATGTTCATACAGATGGCGGTGAAGATATTTCCATGTTCATACAGATGGCGGTGTAGATATTTCCATGTTCATACACATGGCGGTGTAGATATTTCCAAGTTCATAGAGATGGCGATGTAGATATTTCCATGTTCATACAAATGGCGGTGTAGCTATTTCCATGTTCATGGAGATGGCGGTGTAGATATTTCCATGTTTATACAGATTGCAGTGTAGTTATTTCCATGTTTATAGAGATAGCAGTGTAGATATTTCCATTGATATACAGACAGCTGTGTAGATATTTGCATGCTCATACATATAGCGGTGTAGATATTTCCATGTTAATACTGATAGCGGTGTAGATATTTCCATGTTCATACAGTTAGCGGTGTAGATATTTCCATGTTAATACAGATGGCGGTGTAGATATTTCCATGTTCATACAGATGGCGGTGTAGATATTTACATGTTCATACAGATGGCGGTGTAGATATTTCCATGTTCGTACGGATGGCAGTGTAGATATTTCCATGTTCATACAGGTGGCGGTGTAGATATTCCCATGTTTTTACAGATAGCTGTGTAGTTATTTCCATGTTTATAGAGATAGCAGTGTAGATATTTCCATTGATATACAGATAGCTGTGTAGAAATTTGCATGTTCATACAGATAGCGGTGTAGTTATTTCCATGTTCATACAGATAGCGGTGTAGATATTTCCATGTTCATACACATAGCGGTGTAGATATTTCCATGTTCATACAGATAACGGTGTAGATATTTCCATGTTCACACAGATAGCGGTGTATATATTTCCATGTTCACACAGATAGCGGTGTAGATATTTCCATGTTCATACAGTTAGCGGTATAGATATTTCCATGTTCATGCAGATAGCGGTGTCGATATTTCCATGTTCATACAGATAGCAGTGTAGATATTTCCATGTTCATTGAGATAACGGTGTAGATATTTCCATGTTCATACAGATAGCCTTGTAGATATTTCCATGTTCATACAGTTAGCGGTGTAGATATTTCCATGTTCATACAGATGGCGGTGTAGATATTTGCATGTTCATACAGATGGCGGTGTAGATATTTCCATGTTCGTGCAGATGTCGGTGTAGATATTTCCACATTCATAGAGATGGCTATGTAGATATTTCCATGTTTATGCAGATAGCGGTATAGGTATTTCCATGTTTATACAGATGGTGGTGTAGATATTTCCATGTTTATAGAGATGGCGGTCTAGATATTTCCATGTTTATAGAGATAGTGGTGTAGTTATTTCCAAGTTTATAGAGACAGCATTGTAGATATTTCCATGTTTATACAGATAGCGGTGAAGATATTTCCATGTTTATACAGATAGCGGTGTAGATATTTCCATGTTTATACAGACAGCAGTGTAGATATTTCCATGTTTATAGAGATAGTGGTGTAGATAATTTCAATTTTATACAGAGAGCAGTGTAGATATTTCCAAGTTCATACAGATAGCGGTGTAGATATTTCCACCTTTATAGAGATGGCGGTGTAGATATTTCCATGTTCATACAGATGGCGGTGTAGATATTTCCATGTTTATAGAGATGGCGGTGTAGATATTTTCATGTTTACTCAGATGGCGGTGTGGATATTTCCATGTTTACACAGATAGCGGTGTAGACATTTCCATGTTTACACAGATAGCGGTGTGGATATTTCCATGTTTATGCAGATAGCGGTGTAGATATTTCCATGTTTATACAGATAGCGGTGCGGATATTTCCATGTTTTTACAGATAGTTGGGCAGATATTTCCATGCTTATACAGATAGTGGTGTAGATATTTCCATCTTAATACAGATGGCGGTGTAGATATGTCTATGTTCGTACAGATGGCGGTGTAGATATTTCGATGTTCATACAGATGGTGGTGTAGATATTTCGAAGTTTATAGAGATAGCCCTGTAGATATTTCCATATTTATAGAGAAATCTGTGTAGATATTTCCATGTACATGCAGATAGCTGTGTAGATAATTCCATGTTCATGCAGATAGCGGTGTAGATATTTCCATGTTCATCCAGATTCCGGTGTAGATATATCCATGTTCATACAGATTCTGGTGTAGATATTTACATGTTTATAGAGATGGTGGTGTAGATATTTCCATGTTTATATAGAGGGCGGTTTAGATATTTCCATGTTCATACCGATGGCGGTGTATATATTTCCATGTTCATAGAGATGGCGGTGAAGGTATTTCCATGTTCATACAGATGGCGGTGTAGATATTTCCATGTTCATACACATGGCGATGTGGATATTTCCATGTTCATAGAGATGGCTGTGTAGATATATCCATGTTCGTACGGATGGCAGTGTAGATATTTCCATGTTCGTACAGGTGGTGGTGTAGATATTTCCATGTTTATACAGATATCAGTGTAATTATTTCCATGTTTATAGAGATAGCAATGTAGATATTTCCATTGATATACAGATAGCTGTGTAGATATTTGCATGTTCATACAGATAGCGGTGTAGATATTTCCATGTTCGTACAGATAGAGCTGTAGATATTTCCATGCTCATACAGATATCTACACAGATTTCTGTAGATGTTTATAGAGATAGCAGTGTAGATATTTCCATAGATATAGAGATAGCTGTGTAGATATTTGCATGTTCAAACAGTAGCGGTGTAGATATTTCCATGTTCATACTGATAGCGGTGTAGATATTTCCATGTTCATACAGTTAGCGGTGTAGATATTTCCATGTTCATACAGATGGCGGTGTAGGTATTTCCATGTTCATACAGATGGCGGTGTAGATATTTCCATGTTCGTACGGATGGCAGTGTAGATATTTCCATGTTCCTACAGGTGGCGGTGTAGATATTCCCATGTTTTTACAGATAGCTGTGTAGTTATTTCCGTGTTTATAGAGATAGCAGTGTAGATATTTCCATTGATATACAGATAGTTGTTTAGATATTTGCATGTTCATACAGATAGCGGTGTAGATATTTCCATGTTCATACAGATAGAGGTGTAGATATTTCCATGTTCATACACATAGCGGTGTAGATATTTCCATGCTCATACAGATAACGGTGTAGATATTTCCATGTTCATTCAGATGGCGGTGTAGATATTTCCATGTTTTTAGAGATGGCGGTGTAGATATTTTCATGTTTGCACAGATGGCGGTGGAGATATTTCCATGTTTACACAGATAGCGGTGTAGACACTTCCATGTTTACACAGATAGCGGTGTGGATATTTCCACGTTTATGCAGATAGCAGTGTAGATATTTCCATGTTTATAAAGATAGCGGTGCGGATATTTCCATGTTTATACAGATAGTTGGGAAGATATTTCCATGTTTATACAGATAGCGGTGTAGATAATTCCATCTTAATACAGATGGTGGTGTAGATATATCCATGTTCGTACAGATGGCGGTGTAGATATTTCCATGTTCATACAGATGGCGGTGTAGATATTTCGAAGTTTATAGAGATAGCGCTGCAGATATTTCCATATTTATAGAGAAATCTGTGTAGATATTTCCATGTATATGCAGATAGCTGTGTAGATATTTCCATGTTCATGCAGATAGCGGTGTAGATATTTCCATGTTCATCCAGATGCCGGTGTAGATATATCCATGTTCATACAGATGGCGGTGAAGATATTTCCATGTTCATACAGATGGCGGTGTAGATATTTCCAAGTTCATACACATGGCGTTGTAGATATTTCCATGTTCATAGAGATGGCGGTGTAGATATTTCCATGTTTATACAGATAGCAGTGTAGATATTTCCATGTTTATAGAGATAGCAGTGTAGATATTTCCATTGATATACAGAAAGCTGTGTAGATATTTGCATGTTCATACAGATAGCGGTGTAGATATTTCCATGTTCATACAGATGGCGGTGTAGATAATTCCATGTTCATACAAATGGCGGTGTAGATATTTCTATGTTCATACAGATGGCGGTGTACATATTTCCGTGTTCATAGAAATGGCGGTGAAGATATTTCCATGTTCATAGAGATGGCGGTGTTATTTCCATGTTTATACAGATAGCAATATGGATATTTCCATGTTTATAGAGATAGCGGTGCAGATATTTCCATTGATATACAGATAGCTGTGTAGATATTTGCATGTTCATACAGATAACGGTGTAGATATGTCCATGTTCATACAGATAGCGGTGTAGATATTTCCATGTTCATACAGATAGCGGTGTAGATATTTCCATGTTTTACAGATAGCGGTGTAGATATTTCCATGTTCATACAGATATGGGTGTAGATATTTCCATGTTTATAGAGATGGCGGTCTAGATATTTCCATGTTTATAGAGATAGTGGTGTAGTTATTTCCGAGTTTATAGAGACAGCGTTGTAGATATTTCCATGTTTATACAGATTGCGGTGAAGGTATTTCCATGTTTATGCAGATAGCGGTGTAGATATTTCCATGTTTATACAGATAGCAGTGTAGATATTTCCATGTTTATAGAGATAGTTGTGTTGATAATTTCAATTTTATGCAGATAGCAGTGTAGATATTTCCAAGTTCATACAGATAGCGGTGTAGATATTTCCACGTTTATAGAGATGCTGGTGTAGATATTTCCATGTTCATACAGATGGCGGTGTAGATATTTCCATGTTCATTCACATGGCGGTGTAGATATATCCATGTTCATAGAGATGACGCTGTAGATATTTCCATGTTCATACAAATGGCGGTGTAGATATTTCCATATTCATAGAGATGGCGGTGTAGATATTTCCATGTTTATACAAATAGCAGTGTAGATATTTCCATGTTTATAGAGATAGCAGTGTAGATATTTCCATTGATATACAGATAGCTGTGTAGATATTTGCATGTTCATACACATAGCGGTGTAGATATTTCCATGTTCATACTGATAGCGGTGTAGATATTCCCATGTTCATACAGTTAGCGGTGTAGATATTTCCATGTTCATACAGATGGCGGTATAGATATTTCCATGTTCATACAGATGGCCGTGTAGATATTTACATGTTCATACAGATGGCGGTGTAGATATTCCCTTGTTCGTACGGATGGCAGTGTAGATATTTCCGTGTTCATACAGGTGGCGGTGTAGATATTCCCCTGTTTTTACAGATAGCTGTGTAGTTATTTCCGTGTTTATAGAGATAGAAGGGTAGATATTTCCATTGATATACAGATAGCTGTGTAGATATTTGCATGTTCATACAGATAGCGGTGTAGATATTTCCCTGTTTATACAGATAGTGGTGTAGATATTTCCATGTTCATACACATAGCGGTGTAGATATTTCCATGTTCATACAGATAACGGTGTAGATATTTGCATGTTCATACAGATAGCGGTGTAGATATTTCCATGTTCTCACAGATAGCGGTGTAGATATTTCCATGTTCATACAGTTAGCGGTGTAGATATTTCCATGTTCATGCAGATAGCGGTGTAGATATTTCCATGTTCATCCAGATGCCGGTGTAGATATATCCATGTTCAAACAGATGGTGGTGAAGATATTTCCATGTTCATACAGATGGCGGTGTAGATATTTCCATGTTCATACACATGGCGGTGTAGATATTTCCATGTTCATAGAGATGGCGGTGTAGATATTTCCATGTTCTTACAAATGGCGGTGTAGGTATTTCCATGTTCATAGAGATGGCGGTGTAGATATTTCCATGTTTGTACAGATAGCAGTGTAGTTATTTCCATGTTTATAGAGATAGCAGTGTAGATATTTCCCTTGATATACAGATAGCTGTGTAGATATTTCCATGTTCATACAGATAGCGGTGCAGATATTTCCATGTTCATACAGATAGCTGTGTAGATATTTCCATGTTCATACAGATAGCGGTGTAGTTATTTCCATGTTCATACAGTTAGCGGTGTAGATATTTCCATGTTCATACAGATGGCGGTGTAGATATTTCCATGTTCATACAGATGGCGTTGTAGATATTTACATGTTCATACAGATGGCGGTGTAGATATTTCCATGTTCGTACGGATGGCAGTGTAGATATTTCCATGTTCATACAGGTGGCGGTGTAGATATTTCCATGTTCATACAGATAGCAGTGTAGTTATTTCCATGTTTATAGAGATAGCAGTGTAGATATTTCCATTGATATACTGATAGCTGTGTAGATATTTCCATGTTCATACAGATAGCGGTGCAGATATTTCCATGTTCTTACAGATAGCTGTGTAGATATTTCCATGTTCATACAGATAGCGGTGTAGTTATTTCCATGTTCATACAGTTAGCGGTGTAGATATTTCCATGTTCATACAGATGGCGGTGTAGATATTTCCATGTTCATACAGATGGCGGTGTAGATATTTATAAGTTCATACCGATGGAGGTGTAGATATTTCCATGTTCGTACGGATTGCAGTGTAGATATTTCCATGTTCATACAGGTGGCGGTGTAGATATTTCCAAGTTCATACAGATAGCAGTGTAGTTATTTCCATGTTTATAGAGATAGCAGAGTAGATATTTCCATTGATATACAGATAGCTGTGTAGTTATTTACATGTTCATACAGATGGCGGTGTAGATATTTCCATGTTCGTACGGATGGCACTGTAGATATTTCCATGTTCGTACAGGTGGCGGTGTAGATATTTCCATGTTTATACAAATAGCAGTGTAGTTATTTCAATGTTTATAGAGATAGCAATGTAGATATTTCCATTGATATACATATAGCTGTGTAGATATTTGCATGTTCATACAGATAGCGGTGTAGATATTGCCATGTTCATACAGATAGAGGTGTAGATATTTCCATGTTCATACAGATAGCGGTGTAGATATTTCCATATTCATATAGATAACGGTGTAGATATTTCCATGTTCATACAGATGGCGGTTTAGATATTTCCATGTTTTTAGAGATGGCGGTGTAGATATTTTCATGTTTACACAGATGGCGGTGGAGTTACTTCCATGTTTACACAGATAGCGCTGTAGACATTTCCATGTTTACACAGATAGCTGTGTGTATATTTCCACGTTTATGCAGATAGCGGTGTAGATACTTCCATGTTTATACAGATAGCGGTGCGGATATTTCCATGTTTATACAGATAGTTGGGCAGATATTACCATGTTTATACAGATACCGGTTTAGATATTTCCATCTTAATACAGATGGCGGTTTAGATATCTCTATGTTAGTACAGATGGCGGTGTAGACATTTGCATGTTCATAGGGATGGCGGTGTAGATATTTCGAAGTTTATAGAGATAGCGCTGTAGTTATTTCCAAATTCATAGAGAAATCTGTGTAGATATTTCCATATATATGCAGATAGTTGTGTAGATATTTCCATGTTCATGCAGATAGCGGTGTAGATATTTCCATGTTCATCCAGATGCCGGTGTGGATATATCCATGTTCATACAGATGGCGGTGAAGATATTTCCATGTTCATACAGATGGCGGTGTAGATATTTCCATGTTCATACACATGGCGGTGTATATATATCCATGTTCATTGAGATGGCGCTGTAGATATTTCCATGTTCATATAAATGGCGGTGTAGATATTTCCATATTCAGAGAGATGGCGGTGTAGATATTTCCATGTTTATACAGATAGCAGTGTAGATATTTCCATGTTTATAGAGATAGCAGTGTAGATATTTCCATTGATATACAGATAGCTGTGTAGATATTTGCAAGTTCATACAGATAGCGGTGTAGATATTTCCATGTTCATACTGATAGCGGTGTAGATATTTCCATGTTCATACAGTTAGCGCTGTAGATATTTCCATGTTCATACAGATGGTGGTGTAGATATTTCCACGTTCATACAGATGGCCGTGTAGATATTTACATGTTCATACAGATGGCGGTGTAGATATTTCCATGTTCGTACGGATGGCAGTGCAGATATTTCCATGTTCATACAGGTGGCGGTGTAGATATTCCCCTGTTTTTACAGATAGCTGTGTAGTTATTTCCGTGTTTATAGAGATAGCAGGGTAGATATTTCCATTGATATACAGATAGCTGTGTAGATATTTGCATGTTCATACAGATAGCGGTGTAGATATTTCCCTGTTCATACAGATATCGGTGTAGATATTTCCATGTTCATACACATAGCGGTGTAGATATTTCCATGTTCATACAGATAACGGTGTAGATATTTCCATGTTCATACAGATAGCGGTGCAGATATTTCCATGTTCATACAGATAGCGGTGTAGATATTTCCATGTTCATACCGATAGCGGTGTAGGTATTACCATGTTCATACATTTAGCGGTGTAGATATTTCCATGTTCGTACAGATGGCGGTGTAGATATTTACATGTTCATACAGATGGCGGTGTAGCTATTTCCATGTTCGTACGGATGGCGGTGTAGATATTTCAATGTTCATACAGGTGGCGGTGTAGATATTTCCGTGTTTATGCAGACAGCAGTGTAGTTATTTCCATGTTTATAGAGATAGCAGTGTAGATATTTCCATTGTTATACAGATAGCTGTATATATATTTGCATGTTCATACAGATAGTGGTGTAGATATTTCCATGTTCATACAGATAGCGGTGTAGATATTTCCATGTTCATACAGATAGCGGTGTAGATATTTCCAAGTTCATACAGATAACGGTAGAGATATTTCCATGTTCGTACAGATGGCAGTGTAGATATTTCCATGTTCATAGAGATGGTGGTGTGGATATTTCCATGTTTATGCAGATAGCGGTATAGTTATTTCCATGTTTATACAGATGGTGGTGTAGGTATTGCCATGTTTATAGAGATGGTGGTCTAGATATTTTCATGTTTACAGAGATAGTGGTGTAGTTATTTCCAAGTTTATAGAGACAGCGTTGTAGATATTTCCATGTTTATACAGATAGCGGTGAAGATATTTCCATGTTTATAAAGATAGCGGTGTAGATATTTCCATGTTTATACAGAGAGCGGTGTAGATATTTCCATGTTTATAGAGATAGTGGTGTAGATAATTTCAATTTTATACAGATAGCAGTGTAGATATTTCCACGTTTATAGAGATGGCGGTGTAGATATTTCAATGTTCATACAGATGGCGGTGTAGTTATTTCCATGTTCATACAGATAGCGGTGTAGATATTTCCATGTTCATTCAGTAAGCGGTGTAGATATTTCCATGTTCATGCAGATGGCGGTGTAGATATTTACATGTTCATACAGATGGCGGTGTAGATATTTCCATGTTTGTACGGATGGCAGTGTAGTTATTTCCATGTTCATACAGGTGGCGGTGTAGATATTTCCATGTTCATACAGATAGCAGTGTAGTTATTTCCATGTTTATAGAGAGAGCAGTGTAGATATTTCCACTGATATACAGATAGCTGTGTAGATACATACATGTTCATACAGATGGCGGTGTAGATATTTCCATGTTCGTACGGATGGCAGTGTAGATATTTCCATGTTCGTACAGGTGGCGGTGTAGATATTTCCATGTTTATACAGATAGCAGTGTAGTTATTTCCAAGTTTATAGAGATAGCAATGTAGATATTTCCATTGATATACATATAGCTGTGAAGATGTTTGCATGTTCATACTGATAGCGGTGTAGATATTTCCATTTTCGTACAGAAGGCGGTGTAGATATTTCCATGTTCATACAGATAGCGGTGTAGATATTTCCATGTTCATAGAGATGGCGGTGTAGATATTTTCATGTTTATGCAGATAGCGGTATAGATATTTCCATGTTTATACAGATAGCGGTGTAGTTATTTCCATGTTTATACAGATAGCGGTGAAGATATTTCCACTTTGACACAGATAGCGGTGTGGATTTTCCATGTTTATACAGATAGCGGTGTAGATATTTCCATGTTAATACAGATAGCGGTGCAGATATTTCCATGTTTATACAGATAGCCGTGCAGATATTTCCAAGTTTATACAGATAGCGGTGTAGATATTTCCATGTTTATAAAGATAGCGGTGTAGGTATTTCCATCTTAATAAAGATGGTGGTGTAGATATTTCCATGTTCCTACAGATGGCGGTGTAGATATTTCCATCTTCATACAGATGGCGGTGTAGAAATTTCGAAGTTTATACAGTTAGCGGTGTAGATATTTCCATGTTTATAGAGAAAGCTGTGTAGATATTTCCATGTATATGCAGATAGCTGTGTAGATATTTCCATGTTCATGCAGATAGCGGTGTAGATATTTACATGTTCATCCAGATGCCAGTGTAGATATATCCATGTTCGTACAGATGGCGGTGAAGATATTTCCCTGTTCATACAGAAGGCGGTGAATATATTTCCATGTTCATAGAGATGGCGGTGTAGATATTTCCATGTTCATACAAATGGCGGTGTACATATTTCCATGTTCATAGAGATGGCGTTGTGGATATTTCCATGTTTATACAGATAGCAGTGTAGTTATTTCCATGTTTATAGAGATAGCAGTGTAGATATTTCCACTGATATACAGATAGCGGTGTAGATATTTGCATGTTCACACAGATAGCGGTGTAGATATTTCCATGTTCATACAGATAGCCGTGTAGATATTTCCATGTTCTTACAGATGGCCGTGTAGATATTTCCATGTTCATAGACATGGCGTTGTAGATATTTCCATGTTTATACAGATAGCAGTGTAGTTATTTCCATGTTTACAGGGATAGCATTGTAGATATTTCCATTGATATACAGGTAGCGGTATAGATATTTGCATGTTCATACGGATGGCGGTGTAGATATTTCCATGTTTATACAGAGGGCGGTTTACATATTTCCATGTTTACACAGATAGTGGTGTAGACATTACCATGTTGATACACATAGCGGTGTAGATATTTCCAAGTTTATAGAGATATCGATGAGGATATTTCCATGTTTATAGAGAAAGCGTTGTAGATATTTCCATGTTTATATAGATAGCGGTATAGATATTTCCATGTTTATACAGATCGCGCTGTAGATATTTCCATGTTTATAGTGATGGCAGTGTAGATATTTCCATATTCATACAAATGGCAGTGTAGATATTTCCATGTTTTTAGAGATAGCGGTGTAGTTATTTGCTTTTGTATAGAGAAATCTGTGTAGATATTTCCCTGTATATGTAGCTAGCTGTGTAGATATTTCCATGTTCACACAGATAGCGGTGCAGATATTTCCATGTTCATACACATAGCGGTGTAGGTATTTCCATGTTCATACAGATAGTGGTGTAGATATTTCCATGTTCATACAGGTAGCGGTGTAGCTATTTCCATGTTCATCGTGATGGCGGTGAAGGTATTTCCATGTTCATACAGATGGCGGTTAAGATATTTCCATGTTCATACAGATGGCGGTGTAGATATTTCTATGTTCGTACACATGGCGGTGTAGATATTTCCATGTTTATAGAGATGGCGGTGTAGAAATTTCCCTTTTCATACGGATGGCATTGTAGATATTTCCATGTTCATACAGATGGCGGTGTAGATATTTCCATGTTTATACAGATAGCGGTGTAGATATTTCCATGTTTATACAGATAGCGGTGTAGATATTTCCATCTTAATACGGATGGCGTTGTAGATATTTCCATGTTCCTACAGGTGGCAGTGTATATATTTCCATGTTCATACAGATATCGGTGTAGATATTTCCATGTTTATAGAGATAGCGGTGTAGATATTTCCTTGTTTATAGAGAAAGGTGTGTAGATATTTCCGTGTACATGCAGTTAGCTGTGTAGATATTTCCATGTTCATTCAGATAGCGGTGTAGATATTTCCATGTTCATACAGATAGCAGTGTAGATATTTCCATGTTCATACAGATAGCAATGTAGATATTTCCATGTTCTTACAGGTAGCGGTGTAGATATTTCCAAGTTCATACGGATGGCGGTGTAGATATTTCCATGTTCATACAGATGGCAGTGTAGATATTTCCATGTTCATGCAGATGGCGGTGAAGATACATTCATGTTCATACTGATGGCGGTGTAGATAATTCTATGTTCATACAAATGGCGGTTTAGATATTTCCATGTTCATAGAGATGGCGGTGTATTTATTTCCATGTTTATAGAGATAGCGGTGTAGTTATTTCCATGTTTACAGAGATAGCGGTGTAGATATTTCCATGTTCCAACAGATAGAGGTGTACATATTTCCATGATCATACAGATAGCGGTGTAGATATATCCATGTTCATACAGATAGCAGTGTAGATATTTCCTTGTTCATCGTGATGGCGGTGAAGATATTTCCATGTTCATACTGATGGCGGTTAAGATATTTCCATGTTCATACAGATGGCGGTGTAGATATTGCCATGTTCGTACACATGGCGGTGTAGATATTTCCATGTTTATAGAGATGGCGGTGTAGATATTTCCCTTTTCATACGGATGGCATTGTAGATATTTCAATGTTCATGCAGATGGCGGTGTAGATATTTCCATGTTTATACAGATAGCGGTGTAGATATTTCCATGTTTATACAGATAGCGGTGTAGATATTTCCATCTTAATACAGATAGCGGTGCAGTTATTTCCATGTTCATACAGTTAGCGGTGTAGATATTTCCATGTTCATACAGATATCGGTGTAGATATTTCCATGTGCATACCGATGGTGGTGAAGATATTTACATGTTCAAACAGATGGCGGTGTAGATATTTCTATGTTCATGCAGATGGCGGTGTAGATATTACCATGCTCATAGACATGGCAGTGTAGATATTTCCATGTTCATACGGATGGTGGTGTAGATATTTCCATGTTAATGCAGATGGCATTGTAGATATTTCCATGTTTATATAGATGGCCGTGTAGATATTTCCATGTTTATACAGAGGACGGTTTAGATATTTCCATGTTTACACAGATAGCCGTGTAGATATTTCCATGTTCATACATATAGCGGTGTAGATATTTCCATGTTCATGCAGATGGCGGTGTAGATATTTCTATGTTCATGCAGATGGCGGTGAAGATATTTCCATGTTCATACAGATGGCGTTGTAGATATTTCCATGTTCATACAAATGGCGGTGTAGATATTTCCGTGTTCATAGAGGTGGCGGTGTAGTTATTTCCATGTTTATAGAGATAGCGGTGTAGTTATTTCCACGTTTACAGAGCTAGCGGTGTAGATATTTCCATTTATATACATATAGCTGTGTAGATATTTCCATGTTCATACAGATAGCGGTGTAGATATTTCCATGTTCATACAGATAGTGGTGTAGAAATTACCATGTTCCAACAGATAGAGGTGTACATAATTCCATGTTCATACAGAGAGCGGTGTAGATATTTCCATGTTCATACAGATAGCGGTGTAGATATTTCCATGTTCATCGTGATGGCGGTGAAGATATTTCCATGTTCATACAGATGGCAGTTAAGATATTTCCAGGTTCATACTGACGGCGGTGTAGATGTTTCCATGTTCGTACAGATGGGAGTGTAGATATTTCCATTGATATACAGATAGCTGTGTAGATATTTGCATGTTCATACAGATAACGTTGTAGATAGAGATGGCGGTGTAGATATTTCCATGTTTATACAGATAGCAATGTAGATATTTCCATGTTTATAGAGATAGCGGTGTAGATATTTCCATTGATATACAGATAGCTGTGTAGATATTTGCATGTTCATACAGATAACGTTGTAGATATTTCCATGTTCATACAGATAGCGGTGTAGATATTTCCATGTTCATACAGATAGCAGTGTAGATATTTCCATGTTTTACAGATAGCGGTGTAGATATTTCCATGTTCATACAGATAGGGGTGTAGATATTTCCATGTTTATAGAGATGGCGGTCTAGATATTTCCATGTTTATAGAGATAGTGGTGTAGTTATTTCCAAGTTTATAGAGACAGCGTTGTAGATATTTCCATGTTTATACAGATAGCGGTGAAGGTATTTCCATGTTTATACAGATAGCGGTGTAGATATTTCCATGTTCATCGTGATGGCGGTGAAGATATTTCCATGTTCATACAGATGGCAGTTAAGATATTTCCAGGTTCATACTGATGGCGGTGTAGATGTTTCCATGTTCGTACAGATGGCGGTGTAGATATTTCCATGTTCATAGAGATGGCAGTGTAGATATTTCCATGTTTATGCAGATAGCGGTGTAGATATTTCCTTGTTCGTACACATGGTGGTGTAGATATTTCCATGTTTATAGAGATGGCGGTGTAGATATTTCCCTTTTCATACGGATGGCGTTGTAGGTATTTCCATGTTCATACAGATGGCGGTGTAGATATTTCCATGTTAATACAGATAGTGGTGTAGATATTTCCATGTTTATACAGATAGCACTGTAGATACTTCCATCTTAATACAGATGGCGTTGTAGATATTTCCATGTTCCTACAGGTGGCAGTGTAGATATTTCCATGTTCATACAAATGGCGGTGTAGATATTTCAATGTTTATAGAGATAGCGGTGTAGATATTTCCGAGTTTATAGAGAAAGCTGTGTAGATATTTCCGTGTATATGCAGTTAGCTGTGTAGATATTTCCATGTTCATACAGATAGCAGTGTAGATATTTCCATGTTCATACAGATAGCAGTGTAGATATTTCCATGTTCATACAGATAGCGATGTAGATATTTCCATGTTCTTACAAGTAGCGGTGCAGATATTTCCATGTTCATACAGATGGCGGTGTAGATATTTCCATATTCATGCAGATGGCGGTGAAGATACTTCCATGTTCATACAGATGGCGGTGTAGATAATTCTATGTTCATACAAACGGCTGTTTAGATATTTCCATGTTCATAGAGATGGTGGTGTAGTTATTTCCATGTTTATAGAGATAGCGGTGTAGTTATTTCCATGTTTACAGAGATAGCGGTGTAGAAATTTCCATGTTCCAACAGATAGAGGTGTACATATTTCCATGTTCATACAGATAGCGGTGTAGATATTTCCATGTTCATACAGATAGCGGTGTAGATATTTACATGTTCATCGTGTTGGCGGTGAAGATATTTCCATGTTCATACAGATGGCGGTTGAGATATTTCCATGTTCATACAGATGGCGGTGTAGATATTTCCATGTTCGTACAGATGGCGGTGTAGATATTTCCATGTTTATAGAGATGGCGGTGTAGATATTTCCCTTTTCATACGGATGGCATTGTACATATTTCCATGTTCATACAGATGGCGGTGTAGATATTTCCATGTTTATACAGATAGCGGTGTAGATATTTCCATGTTCATACAGATGGTGGTGTAGATATTTCCATATTCATGCAGATAGTGGTGAAGATATTTACATGTTCAAACAGATGGCGGTGTAGAAATTTCTATGTTCATGCACATGGCGGTGTAGATATTTCCATCTTCATACAAATGGCGGTGTAGATATTTCCATGTTTATAGAGATAGCGGTGTAGATATTTCCTTATTTATAGAGAAAGCTGTGTAGATATTTCCGTGTATAGGCAGTTAGCTGTGTAGATATTTTCATGTTCTTACAAATAGCGGTGTAGATTTTTCCATGTTCGTACAGATAGCCGTGTAGATATTTCCATTTTCATACAGATAGCGGTGTAGAAATTTCCATGTTCATACAGATAGCGGTGTACATATTTCCATGTTCATACAGATACCGTTGTAGATATTTCCATGTTCATACAGATAGCGGTGTAGATATTTCCATGTTCATACCAATAGCGGTGTAGATATTTCCATGTTCATACAGTTAGCAGTGTAGATATTTCTATGTTCATACAGATGGAGGTGTAGATATTTACATGTTCATACAGATGGCGGTGAAGATATTTCCATGTTGGTACGGATGGCAGTGTAGATATTTCCATGTTCATACAGGTGGCGGTGTAGATATTTCCATGTTTATACAGATAGCAGTGTAGTTATTTCCATGTTTATAGAGACAGCTGTGTAGATATTTCCATTGATATACAGATAGCTGTGTAGATATTTGCCTGTTCATACAGATAGCGGTGTAGATATTTCCATGTTCGTACAGATAGCGGTGTAGATATTTCCATGTTCATACAGATAGCAGTGTAGATATTTCCATGTTCATACAGATAACGGTGTAGATATTTCCATGTTCATACAGATAGCGGTGTAGATATTTCCATGTTCATACAGATAGCAGTGTAGATATTTCCATGTTCATACAGTTAGCGGTGTAGATATTTCCATGTTCATACAGATGGCAGTGTAGATATTTACATGTTCATACAGATGGCGGTATAGATATTTCCATGTTTATACAGATGATGGTGTAGATATTTCCATGTTTATAGAGATGGCGGTCTAGATATTTCCATGTTTACAGAGATAGTGGTGTAGTTATTTCCAAGTTTATAGAGACAGCGTTGTAGATATTTCCATGTTTATACAGATAGCAGTGAAGGTATTTCCATGTTTATACAGATAGCGGTGTAGATATTTCCATGTTTATACAGATAGCAGTGTAGATATTTCCATGTTTATAGAGATAGTGTTGTAGATAATTTCAAGTTCATACAGAGAGCAGTGTAGATATTTCCAAGTTCATACAGATAGCGGTGTAGATATTTCCATGTTTTTGCAGTTAGCGGTATAGATATTTCCATGTTTATACAGATGGCGGTGTAGATATTTCCATGTTCATACAGAGGACGGTGTAGATATTTCCATGTTTATAGGGATGGCGGTGTAGATATTTTCATGTTTACACAGATGGCAGTGTAGATATTTCCATGTTTACACAGATGGCGGTGTAGACATTTCCATGTTTACACAGATAGCGGTGTGGATATTTCCATGTTTATGCAGATAGCAGTGTAGATATTTCCATGTTTATACAGATAGTGGTGCGGATATTTCCATGTTTATACAGATAGCGGTGTTGATATTTCCATCTTAATACAGATGGCGGTGCAGATATGTCCATGATCGTACAGATGGCGATGTAGATATTTCCCTGTTCATACAGATGGTGGTGTAGATATTTCGAAGTTTATAGAGATAGCGATGTAGTTATTTCCATATTTATAGAGAAATCTGTGTAGATATTTCCATGTATATTCAGATAGCTGTGTAGATGTTTCCATGTTCAAGCAGATTACGGTGTAGATATTTCCATGTTCATCCAGATGCCGGTGTACATATATCCATGTTCATACAAATGGCGGTGAAGATATTTCCATGTTCATACAGATGGCGGTGTAGGTATTTCCATGTTCATACAAATGGCGGTGTAGATATTTCCATGTTCATAGAGATGGCGGTGTAGATATTTCCATGTTTATACAGATAGCAGTGTAGTTATTTCCATGTTTATAGAGATACCAGTCTGGATATTTCCATTGATATACAGATAGCGGTGTAGATATTTCCATGTTCATACTGATAGCGGTGTAGATATTTCCATGTTCATACAGATAGCGGTGTAGATATTTCCATGTTGATACAGATAGCGGTGTAGATATTTCCATGTTCATACAGATAGCGGTGTAGATATTTAAATGTTCATACAGTTAGCGGTGTAGATATTTTCATGTTCATGCAGATGGCGCTGTAGATATTTACATGTTGATACAGATGGCGGTGTAGATATTTCCATGTTCATACAGATAGCGGTGTAGATATTTCCAAGTTCATACAGATAGCAGTGTAGATATGTCCATGTTCATACAGATAGCGGTGTAGATATTTCCATGTTCATACCAATAGCGGTGTAGACATTTCCATGTTCATACATTTAGCGGTGTAGATATTTCCATGTTCATACAGATGGCGGTGAAGATATTTACATGTTCATATAGATGGCGGTGTAGATATTTCCATGTTTGTACCGATGGCAGTGTAGATATTTCCATGTTCATACAGGTGGCGGTGTAGCTATTTCCATGTTCATACAGATAGCGGTGTAGATATTTCTATTTTCATACAGAAAACGGTGTAGATATTTCCATGTTCGTACAGACAACAGTGTAGATATTTCCATGTTCATACAGTTAGCGGTGTAGATATTTCCATGTTCATACAGATGGCGGTGTAGATATTTACATGTTCATACAGATGGCGGTAGAGATATTTCCATGTTCTTAGAGATGGCGGTGTACATATTTCCATGTTCATAGAGATGGCGGTGTAGATATTTCCATGTTTATGCAGATAGCGGTATAGATATTTCCATGTTTATACAGATGGCGGTGTAGATATTTCCATGTTTATAGAGATGGCGGTCTAGATATTTCCATGTTTACAGAGATAGTGGTGTAGTTTTTTCCAAGTTTATAGAGACAGCGATGTAGATATTTCCATGTTTATACAAATGGCGGTGTAGATATTCCCATGTTCATAGAGATGGCTGTGTAGATATTTCCAGGTTCATACAAATGGCGGTGGAGATATTTCCATGTTCATAGAGATGGCCGTGTAGATATTTCCATGTTTATACAGATACCAGTGTAGTTGTTTCCATGTTTATAGAGATAGCAGTGTGGATATTTCAATTGATATACAGATAGCTGTGTAGATATTTACATGTTCATACAGATAGCGGTGTAGATATTTCCATGTTCATACAGATAGCGGTGTAGGTACTTCCATGTTCATATAGATAGCGGTGTAGATATTTCCATGTTCATACAGATAGCGGTGCGGATATTTCCATGTTTATTCAGATAGCGGTGCGGATATTTCCATGTTTATACAGATAATTGGGCAGATATTTCCATGTTTATACAGATAGCGGTGTAGATATTTCCATCTTAATACAGATGGCGGTGTAGATATGTCCATGATCGTACAGATGGCGGTGTAGATATTTCCATGTTCATACAGATGGCGGTGTAGATATTTCGAAGTTTATAGAGATAGCGCTGTAGTTATTTCCATATTTATAGAGAAATCTGTGTAGATATTTCCATGTATATTCAGATAGCTGTGTAGATATTTCCATGTTAATGCAGATTACGGTGTAGATATTTCCATGTTCATCCTGATGCCGGTGTAAATATATCCATGTTCATACAAATGACGGTGAAGATATTTCCATGCTCATACAGATGGCGGTGTAGGTATTTCCATGTTCATACAAATGGCGGTGTAGATATGTCCATGTTCCTAGAGATGGCGGTGTAGATATTTCCATGTTCATACCAATGGCGGTGTAGATATTTCCATGTTCATAGAGATGGCGGTGTAGATATTTCCATGTTTATACAGATAGCAGTGTAGTTATTTCCATGTTTATAGAGATACCAGTCTGGATATTTCCATTGATATACAGATAGCGGTGTAGATATTTCCATGTTCATACTGATAGCGGTGTAGATATTTCCATGTTCATACAGATAGCGGTGTAGATATTTCCATGTTGATACAGATAGCGGTGTAGATATTTCCATGTTCATACAGATAGCGGTGTAGATATTTAAATGTTCATACAGTTAGCGGTGTAGATATTTTCATGTTCATGCAGATGGCGCTGTAGATATTTACATGTTGATACAGATGGCGGTGTAGATATTTCCATGTTCATACAGATAGCGGTGTAGATATTTCCAAGTTCATACAGATAGCAGTGTAGATATGTCCATGTTCATACAGATAGCGGTGTAGATATTTCCATGTTCATACCAATAGCGGTGTAGACATTTCCATGTTCATACATTTAGCGGTGTAGATATTTCCATGTTCATACAGATGGCGGTGAAGATATTTACATGTTCATATAGATGGCGGTGTAGATATTTCCATGTTTGTACCGATGGCAGTGTAGATATTTCCATGTTCATACAGGTGGCGGTGTAGCTATTTCCATGTTCATACAGATAGCGGTGTAGATATTTCTATTTTCATACAGAAAACGGTGTAGATATTTCCATGTTCGTACAGACAACAGTGTAGATATTTCCATGTTCATACAGTTAGCGGTGTAGATATTTCCATGTTCATACAGATGGCGGTGTAGATATTTACATGTTCATACAGATGGCGGTAGAGATATTTCCATGTTCTTAGAGATGGCGGTGTACATATTTCCATGTTCATAGAGATGGCGGTGTAGATATTTCCATGTTTATGCAGATAGCGGTATAGATATTTCCATGTTTATACAGATGGCGGTGTAGATATTTCCATGTTTATAGAGATGGCGGTCTAGATATTTCCATGTTTACAGAGATAGTGGTGTAGTTTTTTCCAAGTTTATAGAGACAGCGATGTAGATATTTCCATGTTTATACAAATGGCGGTGTAGATATTCCCATGTTCATAGAGATGGCTGTGTAGATATTTCCAGGTTCATACAAATGGCGGTGGAGATATTTCCATGTTCATAGAGATGGCCGTGTAGATATTTCCATGTTTATACAGATACCAGTGTAGTTGTTTCCATGTTTATAGAGATAGCAGTGTGGATATTTCAATTGATATACAGATAGCTGTGTAGATATTTACATGTTCATACAGATAGCGGTGTAGATATTTCCATGTTCATACAGATAGCGGTGTAGGTACTTCCATGTTCATATAGATAGCGGTGTAGATATTTCCATGTTCATACAGATAGCGGTGCGGATATTTCCATGTTTATTCAGATAGCGGTGCGGATATTTCCATGTTTATACAGATAATTGGGCAGATATTTCCATGTTTATACAGATAGCGGTGTAGATATTTCCATCTTAATACAGATGGCGGTGTAGATATGTCCATGATCGTACAGATGGCGGTGTAGATATTTCCATGTTCATACAGATGGCGGTGTAGATATTTCGAAGTTTATAGAGATAGCGCTGTAGTTATTTCCATATTTATAGAGAAATCTGTGTAGATATTTCCATGTATATTCAGATAGCTGTGTAGATATTTCCATGTTAATGCAGATTACGGTGTAGATATTTCCATGTTCATCCTGATGCCGGTGTAAATATATCCATGTTCATACAAATGACGGTGAAGATATTTCCATGCTCATACAGATGGCGGTGTAGGTATTTCCATGTTCATACATATGGCGGTGTAGATATTTCCATGTTCATAGAGATGGCGGTGTAGATATTTCCAGGTTCATACAAATGGCGGTGTAGGTATTTCCATGTTCATAGAGATGGCGGTGTAGATATTTCCTTGTTTATACAGATAGCAGTGTAGTTATTTCCATGTTTATAGAGATACCATTTTGGATATTTCCATTGATATAGAGATAGCTTTGTAGATATTTGCATGTTCATACAGATAGCGGTGTAGATATTTCCATGTTCATACAGATAGCGGTGTAGATATTTCCATGTTCATACAGATAGCGGTGTAGATATTTCCATGTTCATTCAGTAAGCGGTGTAGATATTTCCATGTTCATACAGATGGCGGTGTAGATATTTACATGTTCATACAGATGGCGGTGTAGATATTTCCATGTTTGTACGGATGGCAGTGTAGTTATTTCCATGTTCATACAGGTGGCGGTGTAGATATTTCCATGTTCATACAGATAGCAGTGTAGTTATTTCCATGTTTATAGAGAGAGCAGTGTAGATATTTCCACTGATATACAGATAGCTGTGTAGATACATACATGTTCATACAGATGGCGGTGTAGATATTTCCATGTTCGTACGGATGGCAGTGTAGATATTTCCATGTTCGTACAGGTGGCGGTGTAGATATTTCCATGTTTATACAGATAGCAGTGTAGTTATTTCCAAGTTTATAGAGATAGCAATGTAGATATTTCCATTGATATACATATAGCTGTGAAGATGTTTGCATGTTCATACTGATAGCGGTGTAGATATTTCCATTTTCGTACAGAAGGCGGTGTAGATATTTCCATGTTCATACAGATAGCGGTGTAGATATTTCCATGTTCATAGAGATGGCGGTGTAGATATTTTCATGTTTATGCAGATAGCGGTATAGATATTTCCATGTTTATACAGATAGCGGTGTAGTTATTTCCATGTTTATACAGATAGCGGTGAAGATATTTCCACTTTGACACAGATAGCGGTGTGGATTTTCCATGTTTATACAGATAGCGGTGTAGATATTTCCATGTTAATACAGATAGCGGTGCAGATATTTCCATGTTTATACAGATAGCCGTGCAGATATTTCCAAGTTTATACAGATAGCGGTGTAGATATTTCCATGTTTATAAAGGTAGCGGTGTAGGTATTTCCGTCTTAATAAAGATGGTGGTTTAGATATTTCCATGTTCCTACAGATGGCGGTGTAGATATTTCCATCTTCATACAGATGGCGGTGTAGAAATTTCGAAGTTTATACAGTTAGCGGTGTAGATATTTCCATGTTTATAGAGAAAGCTGTGTAGATATTTCCATGTATATGCAGATAGCTGTGTAGATATTTCCATGTTCATGCAGATAGCGGTGTAGATATTTACATGTTCATCCAGATGCCAGTGTAGATATATCCATGTTCGTACAGATGGCGGTGAAGATATTTCCCTGTTCATACAGAAGGCGGTGAATATATTTCCATGTTCATAGAGATGGCGGTGTAGATATTTACATGTTCATACAAATGGCGGTGTACATATTTCCATGTTCATAGAGATGGCGTTGTGGATATTTCCATGTTTATACAGATAGCAGTGTAGTTATTTCCATGTTTATAGAGATAGCAGTGTAGATATTTCCACTGATATACAGATAGCGGTGTAGATATTTGCATGTTCACACAGATAGCGGTGTAGATATTTCCATGTTCATACAGATAGCCGTGTAGATATTTCCATGTTCTTACAGATGGCCGTGTAGATATTTCCATGTTCATAGACATGGCGTTGTAGATATTTCCATGTTTATACAGATAGCAGTGTAGTTATTTCCATGTTTACAGGGATAGCATTGTAGATATTTCCATTGATATACAGGTAGCGGTATAGATATTTGCATGTTCATACGGATGGCGGTGTAGATATTTCCATGTTTATACAGAGGGCGGTTTACATATTTCCATGTTTACACAGATAGTGGTGTAGACATTACCATGTTGATACACATAGCGGTGTAGATATTTCCAAGTTTATAGAGATATCGATGAGGATATTTCCATGTTTATAGAGAAAGCGTTGTAGGTATTTCCATGTTTATATAGATAGCGGTATAGATATTTCCATGTTTATACAGATCGCGCTGTAGATATTTCCATGTTTATAGTGATGGCAGTGTAGATATTTCCATATTCATACAAATGGCAGTGTAGATATTTCCATGTTTTTAGAGATAGCGGTGTAGTTATTTGCTTTTGTATAGAGAAATCTGTGTAGATATTTCCCTGTATATGTAGCTAGCTGTGTAGATATTTCCATGTTCACACAGATAGCGGTGCAGATATTTCCATGTTCATACACATAGCGGTGTAGGTATTTCCATGTTCATACAGATAGTGGTGTAGATATTTCCATGTTCATACAGGTAGCGGTGTAGCTATTTCCATGTTCATCGTGATGGCGGTGAAGGTATTTCCATGTTCATACAGATGGCGGTTAAGATATTTCCATGTTCATACAGATGGCGGTGTAGATATTTCTATGTTCGTACACATGGCGGTGTAGATATTTCCATGTTTATAGAGATGGCGGTGTAGAAATTTCCCTTTTCATACGGATGGCATTGTAGATATTTCCATGTTCATACAGATGGCGGTGTAGATATTTCCATGTTTATACAGATAGCGGTGTAGATATTTCCATGTTTATACAGATAGCGGTGTAGATATTTCCATCTTAATACGGATGGCGTTGTAGATATTTCCATGTTCCTACAGGTGGCAGTGTATATATTTCCATGTTCATACAGATATCGGTGTAGATATTTCCATGTTTATAGAGATAGCGGTGTAGATATTTCCTTGTTTATAGAGAAAGGTGTGTAGATATTTCCGTGTACATGCAGTTAGCTGTGTAGATATTTCCATGTTCATTCAGATAGCGGTGTAGATATTTCCATGTTCATACAGATAGCAGTGTAGATATTTCCATGTTCATACAGATAGCAATGTAGATATTTCCATGTTCTTACAGGTAGCGGTGTAGATATTTCCAAGTTCATACGGATGGCGGTGTAGATATTTCCATGTTCATACAGATGGCAGTGTAGATATTTCCATGTTCATGCAGATGGCGGTGAAGATACATTCATGTTCATACTGATGGCGGTGTAGATAATTCTATGTTCATACAAATGGCGGTTTAGATATTTCCATGTTCATAGAGATGGCGGTGTATTTATTTCCATGTTTATAGAGATAGCGGTGTAGTTATTTCCATGTTTACAGAGATAGCGGTGTAGATATTTCCATGTTCCAACAGATAGAGGTGTACATATTTCCATGATCATACAGATAGCGGTGTAGATATATCCATGTTCATACAGATAGCAGTGTAGATATTTCCTTGTTCATCGTGATGGCGGTGAAGATATTTCCATGTTCATACTGATGGCGGTTAAGATATTTCCATGTTCATACAGATGGCGGTGTAGATATTGCCATGTTCGTACACATGGCGGTGTAGATATTTCCATGTTTATAGAGATGGCGGTGTAGATATTTCCCTTTTCATACGGATGGCATTGTAGATATTTCAATGTTCATGCAGATGGCGGTGTAGATATTTCCATGTTTATACAGATAGCGGTGTAGATATTTCCATGTTTATACAGATAGCGGTGTAGATATTTCCATCTTAATACAGATAGCGGTGCAGTTATTTCCATGTTCATACAGTTAGCGGTGTAGATATTTCCATGTTCATACAGATATCGGTGTAGATATTTCCATGTGCATACCGATGGTGGTGAAGATATTTACATGTTCAAACAGATGGCGGTGTAGATATTTCTATGTTCATGCAGATGGCGGTGTAGATATTACCATGCTCATAGACATGGCAGTGTAGATATTTCCATGTTCATACGGATGGTGGTGTAGATATTTCCATGTTAATGCAGATGGCATTGTAGATATTTCCATGTTTATATAGATGGCCGTGTAGATATTTCCATGTTTATACAGAGGACGGTTTAGATATTTCCATGTTTACACAGATAGCCGTGTAGATATTTCCATGTTCATACATATAGCGGTGTACATATTTCCATGTGCATGCAGATAGCCGTGTAGATATTTCCATGTTCATACAGATGGCGGTGTAGATATTTCCATGTTCATACAGATGGCGGTGAAGATATTTACATGTTCATACAGAGGGCAGTGTAGATATTTCTATGTTCATAGAGATGGCGGTGTAGATATTTCCATGTTCATAGAGATGGCGGTGTAGATATTTCTGTGTTCATACGGATGGCAGTGTAGATATTTCCATGTTCATACAGATGGCGGTGTAGATATTTCCATCTTTATAAAGATGGCGGTGTAGATATTTCCATGTTTATACTGAGGGCGGTTTAGATTTTTCCGTGTTTGCAGAGATAGCGGTGTAGATATTTCCATGTTTATAGAGATAGCGATGATATTTCCATGTTTATAGAGAAAGCGTTGTAGATATTTCCATGTTTATATAGATAGCGGTATAGATATTTCCATGTTTATACAAAGCGCGGTGTAGATATTTCCATGTTTATAGTGATGGCAATGTAGATATTTCCATGTTCATACAAATGGCAGTGTAGATATTTCCATGTTTATAGAGATAGCGGTGTAGTTATTTCCTTGTGTATAGAGAAAGCTGTGTAGATATTTCCCTGTATATGTAGTTAGCTGTGTAGATATTTCCATGTTCACACAGATAGCGGTGTAGATATTTCCATGTTCATACAGATAGCGGTGTAGATATTTCCATCTTCATACAGATAGTGGTGTAGAAATTACCATGTTCCAACAGATGGAGGTGTACCTATTTCCATGTTCATACAGATAGCGGTGTAGATATTTCCATGTTCATACAGATAGCGGTGTAGATATTTCCATGTTCATCGTGATGGCGGTGAAGATATTTCCATGTTCATACAGATGGCGGTTATTTCTATGTTCATACAGGTGGCGGTGTAGATATTTCCATGTTCGTACACATGGCGGTGTAGATATTTCCATGTTTATAGAGATTTCGGTGTAGATATTTCCCTTTTCATACGGATGGCGTTGTAGATATTTCCATGTTCATACAGATGGCGGTGTAGATATTTCCATGTTTATACAGATAGAGGTGTAGATATTTCCATGTTTATACAGATAGCGCTCTAGATATTTCCATCTTAATACAGATGGCGCTGTAGATATTTCCATGTTCCTACAGGTGGCAGTGTAGATATTTCCATGTTCATACATATGGCGGTGTAGATATTTCCATGTTTATAGAGATAGCGGTGTAGATATTTCCTTGTTTATAAAGAAAGCTGTGTAGATATTTCCGAATATATGCAGTTAGCTGTGTAGATATTTCCATGTTCATACAGATAGCAGTGTAGATATTTCCATGTGCATCCAGATAGCGGTGTAGATATTTCCATGTTCTTACAGGTAGCGGTGTAGATATTTCCATGTTCATACGGATGGCGGTGTGGATATTTGCATGTTCATACAGACGGCGGTGTAGATATTTCCATGTTCATGCAGATGGCGGTGAAGATACTTCTATGTTCATACAGATGGCGGTGTAGATAATTCTATGTTCATACAAATGGCGGCTTAGATATTTCCATGTTCATAGAGATGGCGGTGTAGTTATTTCCATGTTTATAGAGATAGCGGTGCAGTTATTTCCATGTTTTCAGAGATATTTCCATTGATATACAGACAGCTGTGTAGATATTTGCATGGTCATACAGATAGCGGTGTAGATATTACCATGTTCGTAAAGATAGCGGTGCAGATATTTCCATGTTCATACAGATAGCGGTGTAGATATTTCCATGTTCATACAGATAGCGGTGTAGATATTTAAATGTTCATACAGTTAGAGGTGTAGATATTTGCATGTCCATACAGATGGCGGTTTAGATATTTTCTTGTTGATACAGATGGCGGTGTAGATATTTCCATGTTCATACAGATAGTTGTGTAGGTATTTCCATGTTCATATAGATAGCGGTGTAGATATTTCCATGTTCATACAGATAGCGGTGTAGATATTTCCATGTTCAATCCAATAGCGGTGTAGACATTTCCATGTTCATACATTTAGTGGTGTAGGTATTTCCATGTTCATACAGATGGCGGTGAAGATATTTACATGTTCATACAGATGGCGGTGTAGATATTTCCATGTTTGTACGGATGGCAGTGTAGATATTTCCATGTTCATACAGGTGGCGGTGTAGATATTTCCATGTTTATACAGATAGCAGTGTAGTTATTTCCATGTTAATAGAGATAGCGGTGTAGATATTTCCATTGATATACAGATAACTGTGTAGATGTTTGCATGTTCATACAGATAGCGGTGTAGATATTTCCATGTTCGTACAGATAGCGGTGTAGCTATTTCCATGTTCATACAGATAGTGGTGTAGATATTTCTATGTTCATACAGATAACGGTGTAGATATTTCCATGTTCATACAGACAGCGGTGTAGATATTTCCATGTTCATACAGTTAGCTGTGTAGATATTTCCATGTTCATACAGATGGCGGTGTAGATATTTACATGCTCATACAGATGGCGGTGTGGATATTTACATGTTCTTACAGATGGCGGTGTAGATATTTCCATGTTCATACAGATAGCGGTGTAGATATTTCCATGTTCATACAGTTAGCGGTTTAGATATTTCCATGTTCATACAGATGGCGGTGTAGATATTTACATGTTCATACAGATGGCGGTGTAGTTATTTCCATGTTCATACAGATAGTTGTGTAGATATTTCCATGTTCATACAGATAGCGGTGTAGATATTTCCACGTTCATACAGATAGCGGTGTAGATATTTCCATGTTCATAGAGATGGCGGTGTAGATATTTCGAAGTTTATAGAGATAGCGATGTAGTTATTTCCATATTTATAGAGAAATCTGTGTAGATATTTCCATGTATATTCAGATAGCTGTGTAGATATTTCCATGTTCATACAGATGGCGGTGTAGATATTTACATGTTCTTACAGATGGCGGTATAGATATTTCCATGTTCTTACAGATGGCGGTGTAGATAATTTCATTTTCATAGAGATGGCGGTGTAGTTATTTCCATGTTTATGCAGATAGCGGTATAGATATTTCCATGTTTATACAGATGGTGGTGTAGGTATTTCCATGTTTATAGATATGGCGGTCTAGATATTTCCATTTTTACAGAGATAGTGGTGTAGTTATTTCCAAGTTTACAGAGACAGCGTTGTAGATATTTCCATGTTTATACAGATAGCGATGAACGTATTTCCAGGTTTATACAGATAGCGGTGTAGATACTTCCATGTTTATACAGATTGCAGTGTAGATACTTCCATGTTTATAGAGATAATGTTGTAGATAATTTCAATTTTATACAGAGAGCAGTGTAGAAAATTCCAGGTTCATACAGATAGCGGTGTAGATATTTCCACGTTTATAGAGATGGCGGTGTAGATATTTCCATGTTCATACAGATGGCGATGTAGATATTTCCATGTTTATAGGGATGGCGGTGTAGATATTTCCATGTTCATATAGACAGCGGTGTAGATATTTCCATCTTAATACAGATGGCGGTGTAGATATGTCCATGTTTGTACAGATGGCGGTGTAGATATTTCCATTTTCATACAGATGGCGGTGTAGATATTTCAAAGTTTATAGAGATAGCGCTGTAGTTATTTCCATATTTATAGAGAAATCTGTGTAGATATTTCCGTGTATATGCAGATAGCTGTGTAGATATTTCCATATTCATGCAGATAGCGGTGTAGATATATCCATGTTCATCCAGATGCCGGTGTACATTTATCCATGTTCATACAGATCGCGGTGAAGATATTTCCATGTTCATACAGATGGTGGTGTAGGTATTTCCATGTTCATACAAATGGCGGTGTAGATATTTCCATGTTCATAGATATGGCGGGGTAGATATTTCCAGGTTAATGCAGATGGCGTTGTAGATATTTCCATGTTCATAGAGATGGCCGTGTAGATATTTCCATGTTTATACAGATAGCAGTGTAGTTATTTCCATGTTTATAGAGATACCAGTGTGGATATTTCCATTGATATACAGATAGCTCTGTAGATATTTACATGTTCATACAGATAGCGGTGTAGATATTTCCATGTTCATAGAGATAGCGGTGTAGATATTTGCATGTTCATATAGATAGCGGTGTAGATATTTCCATGTTCATACAGATAGCGGTGTAGATATTTCCATGTTCATACAGATAGCGGTGTAGATATTTCCATGTTCATACAGATGGCGGTGTAGATATTTGCATGTTCATTCAGATAGCGGTGTAGATATTTCCATGTTCATACAGATGGCGGTGTAGATATTTCCACGTTCATACAGATAGCGGTGTAGAGATTTCCATGTTCATACAGATAGCGGTGTAGATATTTCCATGTTCATACAGATAGCGGTCTAGATATTTCCAGGTTCATACCAATAGCGGTGTAGACATTTGCATGTTCATACAGTTAGCGGTGTAGATATTTACATGTTCATACAGATGGCGGTGTAGATATTTACATGTTCATACAGATGGCGGTGTAGGTATTTCCATGTTCATACAGATAGCGTTGTAGATATTTCCATGTTCATACAGATAGCGGTGTAGATATTTCCATGTTCATACCAATAGCGGTGTAGATATTTCCATGTTCATACAGTTAGCGGGGTAGATATTTCCATGTTCATACAGATGGCAGTGTAGATATTTACATGTTCATACAGATGGCGGTGTAGATATTTCCATGTTTATAGGGATGGCGGTGTAGATATTTTCAAGTTTACACAGATGGCGGTGTAGATATTTCCATGTTTACACAGATAGCGGTGTAGACATTTCCATGTTTACACAGATAGCGGTGTGGATATTTCCATGTTTATGCAGATAGCAGTGTAGGTATTTCCATGTTTATACAGATAGCGGTGCGGATATTTCCATGTTTATTCAGATAGCGGTGCGGATATTTCCATGTTTATACAGATAGTTGGGCAGATATTTCCATGTTTATACAGATAGCGGTGTAGATATTTCCATCTTAATTCAGATGGCGGTGTAGATATGTCCATGATCGTACAGATGGCGGTGTAGATATTTCCATGTACATAGAGATGGCGGTGTAGATATTTCGAAGTTTATAGAGATAGCGATGTAGTTATTTCCATATTTATAGAGAAATCTGTGTAGATATTTCCATGTATATTCAGATAGCTGTGTAGATATTTCCATGTTCATGCAGATTACGGAGTAGATATTTCAATGTTCATCCAGATGGCGGTGTACATATATCCATGTTCATACAAATGGCGGTGAAGATATTTCCATGCTCATACAGATGGCGGTGTAGGTATTTCCATGTTCATACAAATGGCGGTGTAGATATTTCCATGTTCATAGAGATGGTGGTGTAGATATTTCCAGGTTCATACAAATGGCGGTGTAGATATTTCCATGTTCATAGAGATGGCGGCGTAGATATTTCCATGTTTATACAGATAGCAGTGTAGTTATTTCCATGTTTATAGAGATACCATTCTGGATATTTCCATTGATATACAGATAGGTGTGTAGATATTTGCATGTTCATACAGATAGCGGTGTAGATATTTCCATGTTCATACAGATAGCGGAGTAGATATTTCCATGTTCATACAGATAGCGGTGTAGATATTTCCATGTTAATACAGATAGCGGTGTAGATATTTCCATGTTCATACAGATAGCGGTGTAGGTATTTAAATGTTCACACAGTTAGCGGTTTAGAGATTTCCATGTTCATACAGATGGCGGTGTAGATATTTACATGTTCCTACAGATGGCGGTGTAGATATTTCCATGTTCATACAGGTGGCGGTGTAGATATTTCCATGTTTATACAGATAGCAGTGTAGTTATTTCCATGTTAATAGAGATAGCGGTGTAGATATTTCCATTGATATACAGATAGCTGTGTAGATATTTGCATGTTCATACAGATAGCGGTGTAGATATTTCCATGTTCGTACAGATAGCGGTGTAGCTATTTCCATGTTCCTACAGATAGCGGTGTACATATTTCTATGTTCATACAGATAACGGTGTAGATATTTCCATGTTCATACAGACAGCGGTGTAGATATTTCCATGTTCATACAGTTAGCGGTGTAGGTATTTCCATGTTCATACAGATGGCGGTGTAGATATTTACATGTTCATACAGATGGCAGTATAGATATTTCCATGTTCTTACAGATGGCGGTGTAGATGTTTCCATGTTCATAGAGATGGCGTTGTAGATATTTCCATGTTTATGCAGATAGCGGTATAGATATTTCCATGTTTATACAGATGGTGGTGTAGATATTTCCATGTTTATAGAGATGGCGGTCTAGATATTTCCATGTTTATAGAGATAGTGGTGTAGTTATTTCCAAGTTTATTGAGACAGCGTTGTAGATATTTCCATGTTTATACAGATAGCGGTGAAGATACTTCCATGTTTATATAGATAGCGGTGTAGATATGTACATGTTCTTACAGATGGCGGTTTACTTATTTCCATGTTCATAGAGATCGCGGTGTAGATATTTCCATGTTCATACAGATAGCGGTGTAGATATTTCCATGTTCATACAGATAGCGGTGTAGATATTTCCATGTTCATACCAATAGCAGTGTAGACATTTCCATGTTCATATATTTAGCGGTGTAGATATTTCCATGTTCATACAGATGGCGAGCATATTTCCATGTTCATGCAGATAGCGTTGTAGATATTTGCATGTTCATACAGTTAGCGGTGTAGATATTTCCATGTTCATACAGATGGCGGTGTAGATATTTCCATGTTCATAGAGATGGCGGTGTAGATATTTCCATATTTATACAGATAGCAGTGTAGTTATTTCCATGTTTATAGAGATAGCAGTGTTGATATTTCCAATGATATACCGATAGCTGTGTAGATATTTGCATGGTCATACAGATAGCGGTGTAGATATTTCCATGTTCGTACAGATAGCGGTGTAGATATGTCCATGTTCATACAGATAGCGGTGTAGATATTTCCATGTTCATACAGTTAGCGGTGTAGATATCTCCATGTTCATACAAATGGAGGTGTAGATATGTCCATGTTTGTACAGATGGCGGTGTAGATATTTCCATGTTCATAGAGATAGCGGTGTAGTTATTTCCATGTTTATAGAGATAGCAGTGTAGATATTTCCATGTTTATAGAGATACCATTCTGGATATTTCCATTGATATACAGATAGCTGTGTAGATATTTGCATGTTCATACAGATAGCGGTGTAGATATTTCCATGTTCATACAGATAGCGGTGTAGATATTTCCATGTTCATACAGATAGCGGTGTAGATATTTCCATGTTAATACAGATAGCGGTGTAGATATTTCCATGTTCATACAGATAGCGGTGTAGGTATTTAAATGTTCACACAGTTAGCGGTGTAGAGATTTCCATGTTCATACAGATGGCGGTGTAGATATTTACATGTTGATACAGATGGCGGTGTAGATATTTCCATGTTCATACAGATAGCGGTGTAGACATTTCCATGTTCATACAGATAGCGGTGTAGATATTTCCATGTTCATACAGATAGTGGTGTAGATATTTCCATGTTCATACAGATAGCGGTGTAGATATTTCCATGTTCATACATTTAGCGGTGTAGATATTTCCATGTTCATACAGATGGCGGTGAAGATATTTACATGTTCATACAGATGGCGGTCTAGATATTTCCATGTTTGTACGGATGGCAATGTAGATATTTCCATGTTCATACAGGTGGCGGTGTAGGTATTTCCATGTTTATACAGATAGCAGTGTAGTTATTTCCATGTTAATAGAGATAGCGGAGTAGATATTTTCATTGATATACAGATAGCTGTGTAGATATTTGCATGTTCATACAGATAGCGGTGTAGATATTTCCATGTTCGTACAGATAGCGGTGTAGATATTTCCAAGTTCATCCAGATAGCGGTGTAGATATTGCTATGTTCATACAGATAACGGTGTAGATATTTCCATGTTCATACAGACAGCGGTGTAGATATTTCCATGTTCATACAGTTAGCGGTGTAGATATTTCCATGTTCATACAGATGGCAGTGTAGATATTTACATGTTCATACAGATGGCGGTATAGATATTTCCATGTTCTTACAGATGGCGGTGTAGATATTTCCATGTTCATAGAGACGGCGGTGTAGATATTTCCATGTTCATACAGATAGCGGTGTAGATATTTCCATGTTCATACCAATAGCGGTGTAGACATTTCCATGTTCATATATTTAGCGGTGTAGATATTTCCATGTTCATACAGATGGCGAGGATATTTCCATGTTCATGCAGATAGCGGTGTAGATATTTCCATGTTCATACAGTTAGCGGTGTAGATATTTCCATGTTCATACAGTTAGCGGTGTAGATATCTCCATGTTCATACAAATGGCGGTGTACATATGTCCATGTTTGTACAGATGGCGGTGTAGATATTTCCATGTTCATACAGATGGCGGTGTAGATATTTCGAAGTTTATAGAGATAGCGCTGTAGTTATTTCCATATTTATAGAGAAATCTGTGTAGATATTTCCATGTATATTCAGATAGCTGTGTAGATATTTCCGTGTTCATGCAGTTAGCGGTGTAGATATTTCCATGTTCATCCAGATGCCGGTGTACATATATCCATGTTCATACTGATGGCGGTGAAGATATTTCCATGTTCATACAGATGGCGGTGTAGATATTTCCATGTTCATACAAATGGCGGTGTAGACATTTCCATGTTCATAGATATGGCGGGGTAGATATTTCCAGGTTCATACAGATGGCGGTGTAGATATTTCCATGTTCATAGAGATGGCCGTGTAGATATTTCCATGTTTATACAGATAGAAGTGTAGTTATTTCCATGTTTATAGAGATACCAGTGTGGATATTTCCATTGATATACAGATAGCTCTGTAGATATTTACATGTTCATACAGATAGTGGTGTAGATATTTCCATGTTCATAGAGATAGCGGTGTAGATATTTGCATGTTCATATAGATAGCGGTGTAGATATTTCCATGTTCATACAGATAGCGGTGTAGATATTTCCATGTTCATACAGATAGCGGTGTAGATAATGCCATGTTCATACAGTTAGCGGTGTTGATATTTCCATGTTCATACAGATGGCGGTGTAGATATTTCCATGTTCATACAGATAGCGGTGTAGAGATTTCCATGTTCATACAGATGGCGGTGTAGATATTTCCATGTTCATACAGATAGCTGTCTAGATATTTCCAGGTTCATACCGATAGCGGTGTAGACATTTGCATGTTCATACATTTAGCGGTGTAGATATTTCCATGTTCATACAGATGGCGGTGTAGATGTTTACATGTTCATACAGATGGCGGTTTAGATATTTCCATGTTTGTACGGATGGCATTGTAGATATTTCCATGTTCATACAGGTGGCGGTGTAGATATTTCCATGTTTATACAGATGGCAGTGTAGTTATTTCAATGTTAATAGGGATAGCAGTGTAGATATTTTCATTGATATACAGATAGCTGTGTAGATATTTGAATGTTCATACAGATAGCGGTGTAGATATTTCCTTGTTCATACAGACAGCGGTGTAGATATTTCCATGTTCATACAGTTAGCGGTGTAGATATTTCCATGTACATACAGATGGCGGTGTAGATATTTCCATGTTCATACAGTTAGCGGTGTAGATATTTCCATGTTCATACAGATGTCGGTGTAGATATTTACATGTTCTTACAGATGGCGGTATAGATATTTCCATGTTCTTACAGATGGAGGTGTAGATAATTCCATGTTCATAGAGATGGCGGTGTAGATATTTCCATGTTTATGCAGATAGCGGTATAGATATTTCCATGTTTATACAGATGGTGGTGTAGGTATTTCCACGTTTATAGATATGGCGGTCTAGATATTTCCATTTTTACAGAGATAGTGGTGTAGTTATTTCCAAGTTTACAGAGACAGCGCTGTAGATATTTCCATGTTTATACAGATAGCGGTGAAGATATTTCCAGGTTTATACAGATAGCGGTGTAGATACTTCCATATTTATACAGACTGCAGTGTAGATATTTCCATGTTTATAGAGATAATGTTGTAGATAATTTCAATTTTATACAGAGAGCAGTGTAGAAAATTCCAGGTTCATACAGATAGCGGTGTAGATATTTCCACGTTTATAGAGATGGCGGTGTAGATATTTCCATGTTCATACAGATGGCGATGTAGATATTTCCATGTTTATAGGGATGGCGGTGTAGATATTTCCATGTTCATATAGATAGCGGTGTAGATATTTCCATCTTAATACAGATGGCGGTGTAGATATGTCCATGTTTGTACAGATGGCGGTGTAGATATTTCCATGTTCATACAGATGGCGGTGTAGGTATTTCAAAGTTTATAGAGATAGCGCTGTAGTTATTTCCATATTTATAGAGAAATCTGTGTAGATATTTCCGTGTATATGCAGAGAGCTGTGTAGATATTTCCATGTTCATGCAGATAGCGGTGTAGATATTTCCATGTTCATCCAGATGCCGGTGTACATTTATCCATGTTCATACAGATGGCGGTGAAGATATTTCCATGTTCATACAGATGGTGGTGTAGGTATTTCCATGTTCATACAAATGGCGGTGTAGATATTTCCATGTTCATAGATATGGCGGGGTAGATATTTCCAGGTTCATACAGATGGCGGTGTAGATATTTCCATGATCATAGAGATGGCCGTGTAGATATTTCCATGTTTATACAGATAGCAGTGTAGTTATTTCCATGTTTATAGAGATACCAGTGTGGATATTTCCATTTATATACAGATAGCTCTGTAGATATTTACATGTTCATACAGATAGCGGTGTAGATATTTCCATGTTCATAGAGATAGCGGTGTAGATATTTGCATGTTCATATAGATAGCGGTGTAGATATTTCCATGTTCATACAGATAGCGGTGTAGATATTTCCATGTTCATACAGATAGTGGTGTAGATAATGCCATGTTCATACAGTTAGCGGTGTAGATATTTCCATGTTCATACAGATGGCGGTGTAGATATTTCCATGTACATACAGATAGCGGTGTAGAGATTTCCATGTTCATACAGATAGCGGTGTAGATATTTCCATGTTCATACAGATAGCGGTCTACATATTTCCAGGTTCATACCAATAGCGGTGTAGACATTTGCATGTTCATACAGTTAGCGGTGTAGATATCTCCATGTTCATACAGATGGCGGTGTAGATATTTACATGTTCATACAGATGGCGGTGTAGATATTTCCATGTTTGTACGGATGGCATTGTAGATATTTCCATGTTCATACAGGTGGCGGGGTAGATATTTCCATGTTTATACAGATAGCAGTGTAGTTATTTCAATGTTAATAGGGATAGCAGTGTAGATATTTTCATTGATATACTGATAGCTGTGTAGATATTTGAATGTTCATACTGATAGCGGTGTAGATATTTCCATGTTCATACAGATAGCGGTGTAGATATTTCCATGTTCATACAGATAGCGGTGTAGATATTTCCATGTTCATACAGATAGCGGTGTAGATATTTCCATGTCCATACAGATAGCGGTGTAGATATTTCCATGTTCATACAGTTAGCGGTGTAGATATTTCCATGTTCATACAGATGGCGGTGTAGATATTTACATGTTCATACAGATGGCGGTGTAGGTATTTCCATGTTCATACAGATAGCGTTGTAGATATTTCCATGTTCATACAGATAGCGGTGTAGATACTTCCATGTTCATACCAATAGCGGAGTAGATATTTCCATGTTAATACAGTTAGCGGGGTAGATATTTCCATGTTCATACAGATGGCGGTGAAGATATTTACATGTTCATACAGATGGCGGTGTAGATATTTCCATGTTTATAGGGATGGCGGTGTAGATATTTTCATGTTTACACAGATGGCGGTGTAGATATTTCCATGTTTACACAGATAGCGGTGTAGACATTTCCATGTTTACACAGATAGCGGTGTGGATATTTCCATGTTTATGCAGATAGCAGTGTAGATATTTCCATGTTTATACAGATAGCAGTGCGGATATTTCCATGTTTATTCAGATAGCGGTGCGGATATTTCCATGTTTATACAGATAGTTGGGCAGATATTTCCATGTTTATACAGATAGCGGTGTAGATATTTCCATCTTAATTCAGATGGCGGTGTAGTTATGTCCATGATCGTACAGATGGCGGTGTAGATATTTCCATGTTCATAGAGATGGCGGTGTAGATATTTCGAAGTTTATAGAGATAGCGATGTAGTTATTTCCATATTTATAGAGAAATCTGTGTAGATATTTCCATGTATATTCAGATAGCTGTGTAGATATTTCCATGTTCATGCAGATTACGGTGTAGATACTTCCATGTTCATCCAGATGGCGGTGTACATATATCCATGTTCATACAAATGGTGGTGAAGATATTTCCATGCTCATACAGATGGCGGTGTAGGTATTTCCATGTTCATACAAATGGCGGTGTAGATATTTCCATGTTCATAGAGATGGTGGTGTAGATATTTCCAGATTCATACAAATGGCGGTGTAGATATTTCCATGTTCATAGAGATGGCGGTGTAGATATTTCCATGTTTATACAGATAGCAGTGTAGTTATTTCCATGTTTATAGAGATACCATTCTGGATATTTCCATTGATATACAGATAGCTGTGTAGATATTTGCATGTTCATACAGATAGCGGTGTAGATATTTCCATGTTCATACAGATAGCGGAGTAGATATTTCCATGTTCATACAGATAGCGGTGTAGGTATTTAAATGTTCACACAGTTAGCGGAGTAGAGATTTCCATGTTCATACAGATGGCGGTGTAGATATTTACATGTTCATACAGATGGCGGTGTAGATATTTCCATGTTCATACAGGTGGCGTTGTAGATATTTCCATGTTTATACAGATAGCAGTGTAGTTATTTCCATGTTAATAGAGATAGCGGTGTAGATATTTCCATTGATATACAGATAGCTGTGTAGATATTTGCATGTTCATACAGATAGCGGTGTAGATATTTCCATGTTCGTACAGATAGCGGTGTAGCTATTTCCATGTTCCTACAGATAGCGGTGTACATATTTCTATGTTCATACAGATAACGGTGTAGATATTTCCATGTTCATACAGACAGCGGGGTAGATATTTCCATGTTCATACAGTTAGCGGTGTAGGTATTTCCATGTTCATACAGATGGCGGTGTAGATATTTACATGTTCATACAGATGGCAGTATAGATATTTCCATGTTCTTACAGATGGCGGTGTAGATATTTCCATGTTCATAGAGATGGCGTTGTAGATATTTCCATGTTTATGCAGATAGCGGTATAGATATTTCCATGTTTATACAGATGGTGGTGTAGATATTTCCATGTTTATAGAGATGGCGGTCTAGATATTTCCATGTTTATAGAGATAGTGGTGTAGTTATTTCCAAGTTTATAGAGACAGCGTTGTAGATATTTCCATGTTTATACAGATAGCGGTGAAGATATTTCCATGTTTATATAGATAGCGGTGTAGATATTTACATGTTCATACAGATGGCGGTTTAGTTATTTCCATGTTCATAGAGATCGCGGTGTAGATATTTCCATGTTCATACAGATAGCGGTGTAGATATTTCCATGTTCATACAGATAGCGGTGTAGATATTTCCATGTTCATACCAATAGCGGTGTAGACATTTCCATGTTCATATATTTAGCGGTGTAGATACTTCCATGTTCATACAGATGGCGATGATATTTCCATCTTCATGCAGATAGCGGTGTAGATATTTCCATGTTCATACAGTTAGCGGTGTAGATATTTCCATGTTCATACAGTTAGCGGTGTAGATATCTCCATGTTCATACAAATAGCGGTGTAGATATGTCCATATTTGTACAGATGGCGGTGTAGGTATTTCCATGTTTATACAGATAGCGTTGTAGATATTTCCATGTTCATACAGATAGCGGTGTAGATATTTCCATGTTCATACCAATAGCGGTGTAGATATTTCCATGTTCATACAGTTAGCCGCGTAGATATTTCCATGTTCATACAGAAGGCGGTGTAGATATTTACATGTCCATACAGATGGCGGTGTAGATATTTCCATGTTTATAGGAATGGCGGTGTAGATATTTTCATGTTTACTCAGATGGCGGTGTAGATATTTCCACGTTTACACAGATAGCGGTGTAGACATTTCCATGTTTACACAGATAGCGGTGTGGATATTTCCATGTTTATGCAGATAGCAGTGTAGATATTTCCATGTTTATACAGATAGCGGTTCGGATATTTCCATGTTTATTCAGATAGCGGTGTGGATATTTCCATGTTTATACAGATAGTTGGGCAGATATTTCCATGTTTATAGAGATAGCGGTGTAGATATTTCCACCTTAATTCAGATGGCGGTGTAGATATGTCCATGATCGTACAGATGGCGGTGTAGATATTTCCATGTTCATAGAGATGGCGGTGTAGATATTTCGAGGTTTATAGAGATAGCGATGTAGTTATTTCCATATTTATAGAGAAATCTGTGTAGATATTTCCATGTATATTCAGATAGCTGTGTAGATATTTCCATGTTCATGCAGATTACGGTGTAGATATTGCCATGTTCATCCAGATGGCGGTGTACATATATCCATGTTCATACAACTGGCGGTGTAGATATTTCCATGCTCATACAGATGGCGGTGTAGGTATTTCCATGTTCATACAAATGGCGGTGTAGATATTTCCATGTTCATAGAGATGGTGGTGTAGATATTTCCAGGTTCATACAAATGGCGGTGTAGATATTTCCATGTTCATAGAGATGGCGGTGTAGATATTTCCATGTTTATACAGATAGCAGTGTTGTTATTTCCATGTTTATAGAGATACCATTCTGGATATTTCCATTGATATACAGATAGCTGTGTAGATATTTGCATGTTCATACAGATAGCGGTGTAGATATTTCCATGTTCATACAGATAGCGGAGTAGATATTTCCATGTTCATACAGATAGCGGTGTAGATATTTCCATGTTAATACAGATAGCGGTGTAGATATTTCCATGTTCATACAGATAGCGGTGTAGGTATTTAAATGTTCACACAGTTAGCGGTGTAGTGATTTCCATGTTCATACAGATGGCGGTGTAGATATTTACATGTTCATACAGATGGCGGTGTAGATATTTCCATGTTCATACAGGTGGCGGTGTAGATATTTCCATGTTTATACAGATAGCACTGTAGTTATTTCCATGTTAATAGAGATAGCGGTGTAGATATTTCCATTGATATACAGATAGCTGTGTAGATATTTGCATGTTCATACAGATAGCGGTGTAGATATTTCCATGTTCGTACAGATAGCGGTGTAGCTATTTCCATGTTCCTACAGATAGCGGTGTACATATTTCTATGTTCATACAGATAACGGTGTAGATATTTCCATGTTCATACAGACAGTGGTGTAGATATTTCCATGTTCATACAGTTAGCGGTGTAGGTATTTCCATGTTCATACAGATGGCGGTGTATTTACATGTTCATACAGATGGCAGTATAGATATTTCCATGTTCTTACAGATGGCGGTGTAGATATTTCCATGTTCATAGAGATGGCGTTGTAGATATTTCCATGTTTATGCAGATAGCGGTATAGATATTTCCATGTTTATACAGATGGTGGTGTAGATATTTCCATGTTTATAGAGATGGCGGTCTAGATATTTCCATGTTTATAGAGATAGTGGTGTAGTTATTTCCAAGTTTATAGAGACAGCGTTGTAGATATTTCCATGTTTATACAGATAGCGGTGAAGATATTTCCATGTTTATATAGATAGCGGTGTAGATATTTACATGTTCATACAGATGGCGGTTTAGTTATTTCCATGTTCATAGAGATCGCGGTGTAGATATTTCCATGTTCATACAGATAGCGGTGTAGATATTTCCATGTTCATACCAATAGCGGTGTAGACATTTCCATGTTCATATATTTAGCGGTGTAGATATTTCCATGTTCATACAGATGGCGAGGATATTTCCATGTTCATGCAGATAGCGGTGTAGATATTTCCATGTTCCTACAGATAGCGGTGTACATATTTCTATGTTCATACAGATAGCGGTGTAGATATTTCCATGTTCATACAGATAGCGGTGTAGATATTTCCATGTTCATACCAATAGCAGTGTAGACATTTCCATGTTCATATATTTAGCGGTGTAGATATTTCCATGTTCATACAGATGGCGAGGATATTTCCATGTTCATGCAGATAGCGTTGTAGATATTTGCATGTTCATACAGTTAGCGGTGTAGATATTTCCATGTTCATACAGATGGCGGTGTAGATATTTCCATGTTCATAGAGATGGCGGTGTAGATATTTCCATATTTATACAGATAGCAGTGTAGTTATTTCCATGTTTATAGAGATAGCAGTGTTGATATTTCCAATGATATACAGATAGCTGTGTAGATATTTGCATGGTCATACAGATAGCGGTGTAGATATTTCCATGTTCGTACAGATAGCGGTGTAGATATGTCCATGTTCATACAGATAGCGGTGTAGATATTTCATTTTCATACAGTTAGCGGTGTAGATATCTCCATGTTCATACAAATGGCGGTGTAGATATGTCCATGTTTGTACAGATGGCGGTGTAGATATTTCCATGTTCATAGAGATAGCGGTGTAGGTATTTCCATGTTTATACAGATAGCAGTGTAGTTATTTCCATGTTAATAGAGATAGCGGAGTAGATATTTCCATTGATATACAGATAGCTGTGTAGATATTTGCATGTTCATACAGATAGCGGTGTAGATATTTCCATGTTTGTACAGATAGCGGTGTAGCTATTTCCAAGTTCATACAGATAGCGGTGTAGATATTTCTATGTTCATACAGATAACGGTGTAGATATTTCCATGTTCATACAGACAGCGGTGTAGATATTTCCATGTTCATACAGTTAGCGGTGTAGATATTTCCATGTTCATACAGATGGCGGTGTAGATATTTACATGTTCATACAGATGGCGGTATAGATATTTCCATGTTCTTACAGATGGCGGTGTAGATATTTCCATGTTCATAGAGACGGCGGTGTAGATATTTCCATGTTTATGCAGATAGCGGTATAGATATTTCCATGTTTATACAGATGGTGGTGTAGATATTTCCATGTTTATAGAGATGGCGTTCTAGATATTTCCATGTTTATAGAGATTGTGGTGTAGTTATTTCCAAGTTTATAGAGACAGCGTTGTAGATATTTCCATGTTTATACAGATAGCGGTGAAGATATTTCCATGTTTATGTAGATAGCGGTGTAGATATTTACATGTTCATACAGATGGCGGTTTAGTTATTTCCATGTTCATAGAGTTCGCGGTATAGATACTTCCATGTTCATACAGATAGCGGTGTAGATATTTCCATGTTCATACAGATAGCGGTGTAGATATTTCCATGTTCATACCAATAGCGGTGTAGACATTTCCATGTTAATATATTTAGCGGTGTAGATATTTCCATGTTCATACAGATGGCGAGGATATTTCCATGTTCATGCAGATAGCGGTGTAGGTATTTCCATGTTCATACAGTTAGCGGTGTAGATATTTCCATGTTCATACAGTTAGCGGTGTAGATATCTCCATGTTCATACAAATGGCGGTGTACATATGTCCATGTTTGTACAGATGGCGGTGTAGATATTTCCATGTTCATACAGATGGCGGTGTAGATATTTCGAAGTTTATAGAGATAGCGCTGTAGTTATTTCCATATTTATAGAGAAATCTGTGTAGATATTTCCATGTATATTCAGATAGCTGTGTAGATATTTCCGTGTTCATGCAGTTAGCGGTGTAGATATTTCCATGTTCATCCAGATGCCGGTGTACATATATCCATGTTCATACTGATGGCGGTGAAGATATTTCCATGTTCATACAGATGGCGGTGTAGATATTTCCATGTTCATACAAATGGCGGTGTAGACATTTCCATGTTCATAGATATGGCGGGGTAGATATTTCCAGGTTCATACAGATGGCGGTGTAGATATTTCCATGTTCATAGAGATGGCCGTGTAGATATTTCCATGTTTATAGAGATACCAGTGTGGATATTTCCATTGATATACAGATAGCTGTGTAGATATTTACATGTTCATACAGATAGCGGTGTAGATATTTCCATGTTCATAGAGATAGCGGTGTAGATATTTGCATGTTCATATAGATAGCGGTGTAGATATTTCCATGTTCATACAGATAGCGGTGTAGATATTTCCATGTTCATACAGATAGCGGTGTAGATAATGCCATGTTCATACAGTTAGCAATGTTGATATTTCCATGTTCATACAGATGGCGGTGTAGATATTTCCATGTTCATACAGATAGCGGTGTAGAGATTTCCATGTTCATACAGATGGCGGTGTAGATATTTCCATGTTCATACAGATAGCTGTCTAGATATTTCCAGGTTCATACCGATAGCGGTGTAGACATTTGCATGTTCATACATTTAGCGGTGTAGATATTTCCATGTTCATACAGATGGCGGTGTAGATATTTACATGTTCATACAGATGGCGGTTTAGATATTTCCATGTTTGTACGGATGGCATTGTAGATATTTCCATGTTCATACAAGTGGCGGTGTAGATATTTCCATGTTTATACAGATAGCAGTGTAGTTATTTCAATGTTAATAGGGATAGCAGTGTGGATATTTTCATTGATATACAGATAGCTGTGTAGATATTTGAATGTTCATACAGATAGCGGTGTAGATATTTCCTTGTTCATACAGACAGCGGTGTAGATATTTCCATGTTCATACAGTTAGCGGTGTAGATATTTCCATGTACATACAGATGGCGGTGTAGATATTTCCATGTTCATACAGTTAGCGGTGTAGATATTTCCATGTTCATACAGATGGCGGTGTAGATATTTACATGTTCTTACAGATGGCGGTATAGATATTTCCATGTTCTTACAGATGGCGGTGTAGATAATTCCATGTTCATAGAGATGGCGGTGTAGATATTTCCATGTTTATGCAGATAGCGGTATAGATATTTCCATGTTTATACAGATGGTGGTGTAGGTATTTCCATGTTTATAGATATGGCGGTCTAGATATTTCCATTTTTACAGAGATAGTGGTGTAGTTATTTCCAAGTTTACAGAGACAGCGTTGTAGATATTTCCATGTTTATACAGATAGCGGTGAAGATATTTCCAGGTTTATACAGATAGCGGTGTAGATACTTCCATGTTTATACAGATTGCAGTGTAGATATTTCCATGTTTATAGAGATAATGTTGTAGATAATTTCAATTTTATACAGAGAGCAGTGTAGAAAATTCCAGGTTCATACAGATAGCGGTGTAGATATTTCCACGTTTATAGAGATGGCGGTGTAGATATTTCCATGTTCATACAGATGGCGATGTAGATATTTCCATGTTTATAGGGATGGCGGTGTAGATATTTCCATGTTCATATAGATAGCGGTGTAGATATTTCCATCTTAATACAGATGGCGGTGTAGATATGTCCATGTTTGTACAGATGGCGGTGTAGATATTTCCATGTTCATACAGATGGCGGTGTAGGTATTTCAAAGTTTATAGAGATAGCGCTGTAGTTATTTCCATATTTATAGAGAAATCTGTGTAGATATTTCCGTGTATATGCAGAGAGCTGTGTAGATATTTCCATGTTCATGCAGATAGCGGTGTAGATATTTCCATGTTCATCCAGATGCCGGTGTACATTTATCCATGTTCATACAGATGGCGGTGAAGATATTTCCATGTTCATACAGATGGTGGTGTAGGTATTTCCATGTTCATACAAATGGCGGTGTAGATATTTCCATGTTCATAGATATGGCGGGGTAGATATTTCCAGGTTCATACAGATGGCGGTGTAGATATTTCCATGATCATAGAGATGGCCGTGTAGATATTTCCATGTTTATACAGATAGCAGTGTAGTTATTTCCATGTTTATAGAGATACCAGTGTGGATATTTCCATTTATATACAGATAGCTCTGTAGATATTTACATGTTCATACAGATAGCGGTGTAGATATTTCCATGTTCATAGAGATAGCGGTGTAGATATTTGCATGTTCATATAGATAGCGGTGTAGATATTTCCATGTTCATACAGATAGCGGTGTAGATATTTCCATGTTCATACAGATAGTGGTGTAGATAATGCCATGTTCATACAGTTAGCGGTGTAGATATTTCCATGTTCATACAGATGGCGGTGTAGATATTTCCATGTACATACAGATAGCGGTGTAGAGATTTCCATGTTCATACAGATAGCGGTGTACATATTTCCATGTTCATACAGATAGCGGTCTAGATATTTCCAGGTTCATACCAATAGCGGTGTAGACATTTGCATGTTCATACAGTTAGCGGTGTAGATATTTCCATGTTCATACAGATGGCGGTGTAGATATTTACATGTTCATACAGATGGCGGTGTAGATATTTCAATGTTTGTACGGATGGCATTGTAGATATTTCCATGTTCATACAGGTGGCGGGGTAGATATTTCCATGTTTATACAGATAGCAGTGTAGTTATTTCAATGTTAATAGGGATAGCAGTGTAGATATTTTCATTGATATACAGATAGCTGTGTAGATATTTGAATGTTCATACTGATAGCGGTGTAGATATTTCCATGTTCATACAGATAGCGGTGTAGATATTTCCATGTTCATACAGATAGCGGTGCAGATATTTCCATGTTCATACAGATAGCGGTGTAGATATTTCCATGTCCATACAGATAGCGGTGTAGATATTTCCATGTTCATACAGTTAGCGGTGTAGCTATTTCCATGTTCATACAGATGGCGGTGTAGATATTTACATGTTCATACAGATGGCGGTGTAGGTATTTCCATGTTCATACAGATAGCATTGTAGATATTTCCATGTTCATACAGATAGCGGTGTAGATACTTCCATGTTCATACCAATAGCGGAGTAGATATTTCCATGTTCATACAGTTAGCGGGGTAGATATTTCCATGTTCATACAGATGGCGGTGAAGATATTTACATGTTCATACAGATGGCGGTGTAGATATTTCCATGTTTATAGGGATGGCGGTGTAGATATTTTCATGTTTACACAGATGGCGGTGTAGATATTTCCATGTTTACACAGATAGCGGTGTAGACATTTCCATGTTTACACAGATAGCGGTGTGGATATTTCCATGTTTATGCAGATAGCAGTGTAGCTATTTCCATGTTTATACAGATAGCAGTGCGGATATTTCCATGTTTATTCAGATAGCGGTGCGGATATTTCCATGTTTATACAGATAGTTGGGCAGATATTTCCATGTTTATACAGATAGCGGTGTAGATATTTCCATCTTAATTCAGATGGCGGTGTAGTTATGTCCATGATCGTACAGATGGCGGTGTAGATATTTCCATGTTCATAGAGATGGCGGTGTAGATATTTCGAAGTTTATAGAGATAGCGATGTAGTTATTTCCATATTTATAGAGAAATCTGTGTAGATATTTCCGTGTATATTCAGATAGCTGTGTAGATATTTCCATGTTCATGCAGATTACGGTGTAGATATTTCCATGTTCATCCAGATGGCAGTGTACATATATCCATGTTCATACAAATGGTGGTGAAGATATTTCCATGCTCATACAGATGGCGGTGTAGGTATTTCCATGTTCATACAAATGGCGGTGTAGATATTTCCATGTTCATAGAGATGGTGGTGTAGATATTTCCAGATTCATACAAATGGCGGTGTAGATATTTCCATGTTCATAGAGATGGCGGTGTAGATATTTCCATGTTTATACAGATAGCAGTGTAGTTATTTCCATGTTTATAGAGATACCATTCTGGATATTTCCATTGATATACAGATAGCTGTGTAGATATTTGCATGTTCATACAGATAGCGGTGTAGATATTTCCATGTTCATACAGATAGCGGAGTAGATATTTCCATGTTCATACAGATAGCGGTGTAGGTATTTAAATGTTCACACAGTTAGCGGAGTAGAGATTTCCATGTTCATACAGATGGCGGTGTAGATATTTACATGTTCATACAGATGGCGGTGTAGATATTTCCATGTTCATACAGGTGGCGGTGTAGATATTTCCATGTTTATACAGATAGCAGTGTAGTTATTTCCATGTTAATAGAGATAGCGGTGTAGATATTTCCATTGATATACAGATAGCTGTGTAGATATTTGCATGTTCATACAGATAGCGGTGTAGATATTTCCATGTTCATACAGATAGCGGATTAGATATTTCCATGTTCATACAGATAGCGGTGTAGATATTTCCATGTTAATACAGATAGCGGTGTAGATATTTCCATGTTCATACAGATAGCGGTGTAGGTATTTAAATGTTCACACATTTAGCGGTGTAGAGATTTCCATGTTCATACAGATGGCGGTGTAGATATTTACATGTTCATACAGATGGCGGTGTAGACATTTCCATGTTCATACAGGTGGCGGTGTAGATATTTCCATGTTTATACAGATAGCACTGTAGTTATTTCCATGTTAATAGAGATAGCAGTGTAGATATTTCCATTGATATACAGATAGCTGTGTAGATATTTGCATGTTCATACAGATAGCGGTGTAGATATTTCCATGTTCGTACAGATAGCGGTGTAGCTATTTCCATGTTCCTACAGATAGCGGTGTACATATTTCTATGTTCATACAGATAACGGTGTAGATATTTCCATGTTCATACAGACAGCGGTGTAGATATTTCCATGTTCATACAGTTAGCGGTGTAGGTATTTCCATGTTCATACAGATGGCGGTGTATTTACATGTTCATACAGATGGCAGTATAGATATTTCCATGTTCTTACAGATGGCGGTGTAGATATTTCCATGTTCATAGAGATGGCGTTGTAGATATTTCCATGTTTATGCAGATAGCGGTATAGATATTTCCATGTTTATACAGATGGTGGTGTAGATATTTCCATGTTTATAGAGATGGCGGTCTAGATATTTCCATGTTTATAGAGATAGTGGTGTAGTTATTTCCAAGTTTATAGAGACAGCGTTGTAGATATTTCCATGTTTATACAGATAGCGGTGAAGATATTTCCATGTTTATATAGATAGCGGTGTAGATATTTACATGTTCATACAGATGGCGGTTTAGTTATTTCCATGTTCATAGAGATCACGGTGTAGATATTTCCATGTTCATACAGATAGCGGTGTAGATATTTCCATGTTCATACCAATAGCGGTGTAGACATTTCCATGTTCATATATTTAGCGGTGTAGATATTTCCATGTTCATACAGATGGCGAGGATATTTCCATGTTCATGCAGATAGCGGTGTAGATATTTCCATGTTCCTACAGATAGCGGTTTACATATTTCTATGTTCATACAGATAGCGGTGTAGATATTTCCATGTTCATACAGATAGCGGTGTAGATATTTCCATGTTCATACCAATAGCAGTGTAGACATTTCCATGTTCATATATTTAGCGGTGTAGATATTTCCATGTTCATACAGATGGCGAGGATATTTCCTTGTTCTTGCAGATAGCGTTGTAGATATTTGCATGTTCATACAGTTAGCGGTGTAGATATTTCCATGTTCATACAGATGGCGGTGTAGATATTTCCATGTTCATAGAGATGGCTGTGTAGATATTTCCATATTTATACAGATAGCAGTGTTGTTATTTCCATGTTTATAGAGATAGCAGTGTTGATATTTCCAATGATATACAGATAGCTGTGTAGATATTTGCATGGTCATACAGATAGCGGTGTAAATATTTCCATGTTCGTACAGATAGCGGTGTAGATATGTCCATGTTCATACAGATAGCGGTGTAGATATTTCATTTTCATACAGTTAGCGGTGTAGATATCTCCATGTTCATACAAATGGCGGTGAAGATATGTCCATGTTTGTACAGATGGCGGTGTAGATATTTCCATGTTCATAGAGATAGCGGTGTAGGTATTTCCATGTTTATACAGATAGCAGTGTAGTTATTTCCATGTTAATAGAGATAGCGGAGTAGATATTTCCATTGATATACAGATAGCTGTGTAGATATTTGCATGTTCATACAGATAGCGGTGTAGATATTTCCATGTTCGTACAGATAGCGGTGTAGCTATTTCCAAGTTCATACAGATAGCGGTGTAGATATTTCTATGTTCATACAGATAACGGTGTAGATATTTCCATGTTCATACAGACAGCGGTGTAGATATTTCCATGTTCATACAGTTAGCGGTGTAGATATTTCCATGTTCATACAGATATCGGTGTAGATATTTACATGTTCATACAGATGGCGGTATAGATATTTCCATGTTCTTACAGATGGCGGTGTAGATATTTCCATGTTCATAGAGACGGCGGTGTAGATATTTCCATGTTTATGCAGATAGCGGTATAGATATTTCCATGTTTATACAGATGGTGGTGTAGATATTTCCATGTTTATAGAGATGGCGTTCTAGATATTTCCATGTTTATAGAGATTGTGGTGTAGTTAATTCCAAGTTTATAGAGACAGCGTTGTAGATATTTCCATGTTTATACAGATAGCGGTGAAGATATTTCCATGTTTATATAGATAGCGGTGTAGATATTTACATGTTAATACAGATGGCGGTTTAGTTATTTCCATGTTCATAGAGATCGCGGTGTAGATACTTCCATGTTCATACAGATGGCGGTGTAGATATTTCCATGTTCATACAGATAGCGGTGTAGATATTTCCATGTTCATACCAATAGCGGTGTAGACATTTCCATGTTAATATATTTAGCGGTGTAGATATTTCCATGTTCATACAGATGGCGAGGATATTTCCATGTTCATGCAGATAGCGGTGTAGATATTTCCATGTTCATACAGTTAGCGGTGTAGATATTTCCATGTTCATACAGTTAGCGGTGTAGATATCTCCATGCTCATACAAATGGCGGTGTAGATATGTCCATGTTTGTACAGATGGCGGTGTAGATATTTCCATGTTCATACAGATGGCGGTGTAGATATTTCGAAGTTTATAGAGATAGCGCTGTAGTTATTTCCATATTTATAGAGAAATCTGTGTAGATATTTCCATGTATATTCAGATAGCTGTGTAGATATTTCCATGTTCATGCAGTTAGCGGTGTAGATATTTCCATGTTCATCCAGATGCCGGTGTACATATATCCATGTTCATACTGATGGCGGTGAAGATATTTCCATGTTCATACAGATGGCGGTGTAGATATTTCCATGTTCATACAAATGGCGGTGTAGACATTTCCATGTTCATAGATATGGCGGGTTAGATATTTCCAGGTTCATACAGATGGCGGTGTAGATATTTCCATGTTCATAGAGATGGCCGTGTAGATATTTCCATGTTTATACAGATAGAAGTGTAGTTATTTCCATGTTTATAGAGATACCAGTGTGGATATTTCCATTGATATACAGATAGCTCTGTAGATATTTACATGTTCATACAGATAGCGGTGTAGATATTTCCATGTTCATAGAGATAGCGCTGTAGATATTTGCATGTTCATATAGATAGCGGTGTAGATATTTCCATGTTCATACAGATAGCGGTGTAGATATTTCCATGTTCATACAGATAGCGGTGTAGATAATGCCATGTTCATACAGTTAGCGGTGTTGATATTTCCATGTTCATACAGATGGCGGTGTAGATATTTCCATGTTCATACAGATAGCGGTGTAGAGATTTCCATGTTCATACAGATGGCGGTGTAGATATTTCCATGTTCATACAGATAGCTGTCTAGATATTTCCAGGTTCATACCGATAGCGGTGTAGACATTTGCATGTTCATACATTTAGCGGTGTAGATATTTCCATGTTCATACAGATGGCGGTGTAGATATTTACATGTTCATACAGATGGCGGTGTAGATATTTCCATGTTTATACAGATTGTGCTGTAGTTAATTCCAAGTTTATAGAGACAGCGTTGTAGATATTTCCATGTTTATACAGATAGCGGTGAAGATATTTCCATGTTTATATAGATTGCGGTGTAGATATTTACATGTTAATACAGATGGCGGTTTAGTTATTTCCATGTTCATAGAGATCGCGGTGTAGATACTTCCATGTTCATACAGATAGCGGTGTAGATATTTCCATGTTCATACAGATAGCGGTGTAGATATTTCCATGTTCATACCAATAGCGGTGTAGACATTTCCATGTTAATATATTTAGCGGTGTAGATATTTCCATGTTCATACAGATGGCGAGGATATTTCCATGTTCATGCAGATAGCGGTGTAGATATTTCCATGTTCATACAGTTAGCGGTGTAGATATTTCCATGTTCATACAGTGAGCGGTGTAGATATCTCCATGTTCATACAAATGGCGGTGTAGATATGTCCATGTTTGTACAGATGGCGGTGTAGATATTTCCATGTTCATACAGATGGCGGTGTAGATATTTCGAAGTTTATAGAGATAGCGCTGTAGTTATTTCCATATTTATAGAGAAATCTGTGTAGATATTTCCATGTATATTCAGATAGCTGTGTAGATATTTCCATGTTCATGCAGTTAGCGGTGTAGATATTTCCATGTTCATCCAGATGCCGGTGTACATATATCCATGTTCATACTGATGGCGGTGAAGATATTTCCATGTTCATACAGATGGCGGTGTAGATATTTCCATGTTCATACAAATGGCGGTGTAGACATTTCCATGTTCATAGATATGGCGGGTTAGATATTTCCAGGTTCATACAGATGGCGGTGTAGATATTTCCATGTTCATAGAGATGGCCGTGTAGATATTTCCATGTTTATACAGATAGAAGTGTAGTTATTTCCATGTTTATAGAGATACCAGTGTGGATATTTCCATTGATATACAGATAGCTCTGTAGATATTTACATGTTCATACAGATAGCGGTGTAGATATTTCCATGTTCATAGAGATAGCGCTGTAGATATTTGCATGTTCATATAGATAGCGGTGTAGATATTTCCATGTTCATACAGATAGCGGTGTAGATATTTCCATGTTCATACAGATAGCGGTGTAGATAATGCCATGTTCATACAGTTAGCGGTGTTGATATTTCCATGTTCATACAGATGGCGGTGTAGATATTTCCATGTTCATACAGATAGCGGTGTAGAGATTTCCATGTTCATACAGATGGCGGTGTAGATATTTCCATGTTCATACAGATAGCTGTCTAGATATTTCCAGGTTCATACCGATAGCGGTGTAGACATTTGCATGTTCATACATTTAGCGGTGTAGATATTTCCATGTTCATACAGATGGCGGTGTAGATATTTACATGTTCATACAGATGGCGGTGTAGATATTTCCATGTTTGTACGGATGGCATTGTAGATATTTCCATGTTCATACAGGTTGCGGTGTAGATATTTCCATGTTTATACAGATAGCAGTGTAGTTATTTCAATGTTAATAGGGATAGCAGTGTAGATATTTTCATTGATATACAGATAGCTGTGTAGATATTTGAATGTTCATACAGATAGCGGTGTATATATTTCCTTGTTCATACAGACAGCGGTGTAGATATTTCCATGTTCATACAGTTAGCGGTGTAGATATTTCCATGTTCATACAGATGGCGGTGTAGATATTTCCATGTTCATACAGTTAGCGGTGTAGATATTTCCATGTTCATACAGATGGCGGTGTAGATATTTACATGTTCTTACAGATTGCGGTATAGATATTTCCATGTTCATACAGATGGCGGTGTAGATAATTCCATGTTCATAGAGATGGCGGTGTAGATATTTCCATGTTTATGCAGATAGCGGTATAGATATTTCCATGTTTATACAGATGGTGGTGTAGGTATTTCCATGTTTATAGATATGGCGGTCTAGATATTTCCATTTTTACAGAGATAGTGGTGTAGTTATTTCCAAGTTTACAGAGACAGCGTTGTAGATATTTCCATGTTTATACAGATAGTGGTGAAGATATTTCCAGGTTTATACAGATAGCGGTGTAGATACTTCCATGTTTATACAGATTGCAGTGTAGATATTTCCATGTTTATAGAGATAATGTTGTAGATAATTTCAATTTTATACAGAGAGCAGTGTAGAAAATTCCAGGTTCATACAGATAGCGGTGTAGATATTTCCACGTTTATAGAGATGGCGGTGTAGATATTTCCATGTTCATACAGATGGTGATGTAGATATTTCCATGTTTATAGGGATGGCGGTGTAGATATTTCCATGTTCATATAGATAGCGGTGTAGATATTTCCATCTTAATACAGATGGCGGTGTAGATATGTCCATGTTTGTACAGATGGCGGTGTAGATATTTCCATGTTCATACAGATGGCGGTGTAGGTATTTCAAAGTTTATAGAGATAGCGCTGTAGTTATTTCCATATTTATAGAGAAATCTGTGTAGATATTTCCGTGTATATGCAGAGAGCTGTGTAGATATTTCCATGTTCATGCAGATAGCAGTGTAGATATTTCCATGTTCATCCAGATGCCGGTGTACATTTATCCATGTTCATACAGATGGCGGTGAAGATATTTCCATGTTCATATAGATGGTGGTGTAGGTATTTCCACGTTCATACAAATGGCGGTGTAGATATTTCCATCTTCATAGATATGGCGGGGTATATATTTCCAGGTTCATACAGATGGCGGTGTAGATATTTCCATGATCATAGAGATGGCCGTGTAGATATTTCCATGTTTATACAGATAGCAGTGTAGTTATTTCCATGTTTATAGAGATACCATTCTGGATATTTCCATTGATATACAGATAGCTGTGTAGATATTTGCATGTTCATACAGATAGCGGTGTAGATATTTCCATGTTCATACAGATAGCGGAGTAGATATTTCCATGTTCATACAGATAGCGGTGTAGGAATTTAAATGTTCACACAGTTAGCGGAGTAGAGATTTCCATGTTCATACAGATGGCGGTGTAGATATATCCATGTTCATACCAATAGCGGTGTAGACATTTCCATGTTCATATATTTAGCGGTGTAGATATTTCCATGTTCATACAGATGGCGAGGATATTTCCATGTTCATGCAGATAGCGGTGTAGATATTTCCATGTTCATACAGTTAGCGGTGTAGATATTTCCATGTTCATACAGTTAGCGGTGTAGATATCTCCATGTTCATACAAATGGCGGTGTAGATATGTCCATATTTGTACAGATGGCGGTGTAGGTATTTCCATGTTCATACAGATAGCGTTGTAGATATTTCCATGTTCATACAGATAGCGGTGTAGATATTTCCATGTTCATACCAATAGCGGTGTAGATATTTCCATGTTCATACAGTTAGCGGGGTAGATATTTCCATGTTCATACAGATGGCGGTGTAGATATTTACATGTCCATACAGATGGCGGTGTAGATATTTCCATGTTTATAGGGATGGCGGTGTAGATATTTTCATGTTTACACAGATGGCGGTGTAGATATTTCCATGTTTACACAGATAGCGGTGTAGACATTTCCATGTTTACACAGATAGCGGTGTGGATATTTCCATGTTTATGCAGATAGCAGTGTAGATATTTCCATGTTTATACAGATAGCGGTGCGGATATTTCCATGTTTATTCAGATAGCGGTGCGGATATTTCCATGTTTATACAGATAGTTGGGCAGATATTTCCATGTTTATACAGATAGCGGTGTAGATATTTCCATCTTAATTCAGATGGCGGTGTAGATATGTCCATGATCGTACAGATGGCGGTGTAGATATTTCCATGTTCATAGAGATGGCGGTGTAGATATTTCGAAGTTTATAGAGATAGCGATGTAGTTATTTCCATATTTATAGAGAAATCTGTGTAGATATTTCCATGTATATTCAGATAGCTGTGTAGATATTTCCATGTTCATGCAGATTACGGTGTAGATATTTCCATGTTCATCCAGATGGCGGTGTACATATATCCATGTTCATACAACTGGCGGTGAAGATATTTCCATGCTCATACAGATGGCGGTGTAGGTATTTCCATGTTCATACAAATGGCGGTGTAGATATTTCCATGTTCATAGAGATGGTGGTGTAGATATTTCCAGGTTCATACAAATGGCAGTGTAGATATTTCCATGTTCATAGAGATGGCGGTGTAGATATTTCCATGTTTATACAGATAGCAGTGTAGTTATTTCCATGTTTATAGAGATACCATTCTGGATATTTCCATTGATATACAGATAGCTGTGTAGATATTTGCATGTTCATACAGATAGAGGTGTAGATATTTCCATGTTCATACAGATAGCGGAGTAGATATTTCCATGTTCATACAGATAGCGGTGTAGATATTTCCATGTTAATACAGATAGCGGTGTAGATATTTCCATGTTCATACAGATAGCGGTGTAGGTATTTAAATGTTCACACAGTTAGCGGTGTAGAGATTTCCATGTTCATACAGATGGCGGTGTAGATATTTACATGTTCATACAGATGGCGGTGTAGATATTTCCATGTTCATACAGGTGGCGGTGTAGATATTTCCATGTTTATACAGATAGCACTGTAGTTATTTCCATGTTAATAGAGATAGCGGTGTAGATATTTCCATTGATATTCAGATAGCTGTGTAGATATTTGCATGTTCATACAGATAGCGGTGTAGATATTTCCATGTTCGTACAGATAGCGGTGTAGCTATTTCCATGTTCCTACAGATAGCGGTGTACATATTTCTATGTTCATACAGATAACGGTGTAGATATTTCCATGTTCATACAGACAGCGGTGTAGATATTTCCATGTTCATACAGTTAGCGGTGTAGGTATTTCCATGTTCATACAGATGGCGGTGTATTTACATGTTCATACAGATGGCAGTATAGATATTTCCATGTTCTTACAGATGGCGGTGTAGATATTTCCATGTTCATAGAGATGGCGTTGTAGATATTTCCATGTTTATGCAGATAGCGGTATAGATATTTCCATGTTTATACAGATGGTGGTGTAGATATTTCCATGTTTATGGAGATGGCGGTCTAGATATTTCCATGTTTATAGAGATAGTGGTGTAGTTATTTCCAAGTTTATATTGATAGCGTTGCAGATATTTCCATGTTTATACAGATAGCGGTGAAGATATTTCCATGTTTATATAGATAGCGGTGTAGATATTTACATGTTCATACAGATGGCGGTTTAGTTATTTCCATGTTCATAGAGATCGCGGTGTAGATATTTCCATGTTCATACAGATAGCGGTGTAGATATTTCCATGTTCATACCAATAGCGGTGTAGACATTTCCATGTTCATATATTTAGCGGTGTAGATATTTCCATGTTCATACAGATGGCGAGGATATTTCCATGTTCATGCAGATAGCGGTGTAGATATTTCCATGTTCCTACAGATAGTGGTGTACATATTTCTATGTTCATACAGATAGCGGTGTAGATATTTCCATGTTCATACTGATAGCGGTGTAGATATTTCCATGTTCATACCAATAGCAGTGTAGACATTTCCATGTTCATATATTTAGCGGTGTAGATATTTCCATGTTCATACAGATGGCGAGGATATTTCCATGTTCATGCAGATAGCGTTGTAGATATTTGCATGTTCATACAGTTAGCGGTGTAGATATTTCCATGTTCATACAGATGGCGGTGTAGATATTTCCATGTTCATAGAGATGGCGGTGTAGATATTTCCATATTTATACAGATAGCAGTGTAGTTATTTCCATGTTTATAGAGATAGCAGTGTTGATATTTCCAATGATATACAGATAGCTGTGTAGATATTTGCATGGTCATACAGATAGCGGTGTAGATATTTCCATGTTCGTACAGATAGCGGTGTAGATATGTCCATGTTCATACAGATAGCGGTGTAGATATTTCATTTTCATACAGTTAGCGGTGTAGATATCTCCATGTTCAAACAAATGGCGGTGTAGATATGTCCATGTTTGTACAGATGGCGGTGTAGATATTTCCATGTTCATAGAGATAGCGGTGTAGGTATTTCCATGTTTATACAGATAGCAGTGTAGTTATTTCCATGTTAATAGAGATAGCGGAGTAGATATTTCCATTGATATACAGATAGCTGTGTAGATATTTGCATGTTCATACAGATAGCGGTGTAGATATATCCATGTTCGTACAGATAGCGGTGTAGCTATTTCCAAGTTCATACAGATAGCGGTGTAGATATTTCTATGTTCATACAGATAACGGTGTAGATATTTCCATGTTCATACAGACAGCGGTGTAGATATTTCCATGTTCATACAGTTAGCGGTGTAGATATTTCCATGTTCATACAGATGGCGGTGTAGATATTTACATGTTCATACAGATGGCGGTATAGATATTTCCATGTTCTTACAGATGGCGGTGTAGATATTTCCATGTTCATAGAGACGGCGGTGTAGATATTTCCATGTTTATGCAGATAGCGGTATAGATATTTCCATGTTTATACAGATGGTGGTGTAGATATTTCCATGTTTATAGAGATGGCGTTCTAGATATTTCCATGTTTATAGAGATTGTGGTGTAGTTAATTCCAAGTTTATAGAGACAGCGTTGTAGATATTTCCATGTTTATACAGATAGCGGTGAAGATATTTCCATGTTTATATAGATAGCGGTGTAGATATTTACATGTTCATACAGATGGCGGTTTAGTTATTTCCATGTTCATAGAGATCGCGGTGTAGATACTTCCATGTTCATACAGATAGCGGTGTAGATATTTCCATGTTCATACAGATAGCGGTGTAGATATTTCCATGTTCATACCAATAGCGGTGTAGACATTTCCATGTTAATATATTTAGCGGTGTAGATATTTCCATGTTCATACAGATGGCGAGGATATTTCCATGTTCATGCAGATAGCGGTGTAGATATTTCCATGTTCATACAGTTAGCGGTGTAGATATTTCCATGTTCATACAGTTAGCGGTGTAGATATCTCCATGTTCATACAAATGGCGGTGTAGATATGTCCATGTTTGTACAGATGGCGGTGTAGATATTTCCATGTTCATACAGATGGCGGTGTAGATATTTCGAAGTTTATAGAGATAGCGCTGTAGTTATTTCCATATTTATAGAGAAATCTGTGTAGATATTTCCATGTATATTCAGATAGCTGTGTAGATATTTCCATGTTCATGCAGTTAGCGGTGTAGATATTTCCATGTTCATCCAGATGCCGGTGTACATATATCCATGTTCATACTGATGGCGGTGAAGATATTTCCATGTTCATACAGATGGCGGTGTAGATATTTCCATGTTCATACAAATGGCGGTGTAGACATTTCCATGTTCATAGATATGGCGGGGTAGATATTTCCATGTTCATACAGATAGCGGTGTAGATATTTCCATGTTCATACCAATAGCGGTGTAGACATTTCCATGTTAATATATTTAGCGGTGTAGATATTTCCATGTTCATACAGATGGCGAGGATATTTCCATGTTCATGCAGATAGCGGTGTAGATATTTCCATGTTCATACAGTTAGCGGTGTAGATATTTCCATGTTCATACAGTTAGCGGTGTAGATATCTCCATGTTCATACAAATGGCGGTGTAGATATGTCCATGTTTGTACAGATGGCGGTGTAGATATTTCCATGTTCATACAGATGGCGGTGTAGATATTTCGAAGTTTATAGAGATAGCGCTGTAGTTATTTCCATATTTATAGAGAAATCTGTGTAGATATTTCCATGTATATTCAGATAGCTGTGTAGATATTTCCATGTTCATGCAGTTAGCGGTGTAGATATTTCCATGTTCATCCAGATGCCGGTGTACATATATCCATGTTCATACTGATGGCGGTGAAGATATTTCCATGTTCATACAGATGGCGGTGTAGATATTTCCATGTTCATACAAATGGCGGTGTAGACATTTCCATGTTCATAGATATGGCGGGGTAGATATTTCCAGGTTCATACAGATGGCGGTGTAGATATTTCCATGTTCATAGAGATGGCCGTGTAGATATTTCCATGTTTATACAGATAGAAGTGTAGTTATTTCCATGTTTATAGAGATACCAGTGTGGATATTTCCATTGATATACAGATAGCTCTGTAGATATTTACATGTTCATACAGATAGCGGTGTAGATATTTCCATGTTCATAGAGATAGCGGTGTAGATATTTGCATGTTCATATAGATAGCGGTGTAGATATTTCCATGTTCATACAGATAGCGGTGTAGATATTTCCATGTTCATACAGATAGCGGTGTAGATAATGCCATGTTCATACAGTTAGCGGTGTTGATATTTCCATGTTCATACAGATGGCGGTGTAGATATTTCCATGTTCATACAGATAGCGGTGTAGAGATTTCCATGTTCATACAGATGGCGGTGTAGATATTTCCATGTTCATACAGATAGCTGTCTAGATATTTCCAGGTTCATACCGATAGCGGTGTAGACATTTGCATGTTCATACATTTAGCGGTGTAGATATTTCCATGTTCATACAGATGGCGGTGTAGATATTTACATGTTCATACAGATGGCGGTGTAGATATTTCCATGTTTGTACGGATGGCATTGTAGATATTTCCATGTTCATACAGGTTGCGGTGTAGATATTTCCATGTTTATACAGATAGCAGTGTAGTTATTTCAATGTTAATAGGGATAGCAGTGTAGATATTTTCATTGATATACAGATAGCTGTGTAGATATTTGAATGTTCATACAGATAGCGGTGTAGATATTTCCTTGTTCATACAGACAGCGGTGTAGATATTTCCATGTTCATACAGTTAGCGGTGTAGATATTTCCATGTTCATACAGATGGCGGTGTAGATATTTCCATGTTCATACAGTTAGCGGTGTAGATATTTCCATGTTCATACAGATGGCGGTGTAGATATTTACATGTTCTTACAGATGGCGGTATAGATATTTCCATGTTCTTACAGATGGCGGTGTAGATAATTCCATGTTCATAGAGATGGCGGTGTAGATATTTCCATGTTTATGCAGATAGCGGTATAGATATTTCCATGTTTATACAGATGGTGGTGTAGGTATTTCCATGTTTATAGATATGGCGGTCTAGATATTTCCATTTTTACAGAGATAGTGGTGTAGTTATTTCCAAGTTTACAGAGACAGCGTTGTAGATATTTCCATGTTTATACAGATAGTGGTGAAGATATTTCCAGGTTTATACAGATAGCGGTGTAGATACTTCCATGTTTATACAGATTGCAGTGTAGATATTTCCATGTTTATAGAGATAATGTTGTAGATAATTTCAATTTTATACAGAGAGCAGTGTAGAAAATTCCAGGTTCATACAGATAGCGGTGTAGATATTTCCACGTTTATAGAGATGGCGGTGTAGATATTTCCATGTTCATACAGATGGCGATGTAGATATTTCCATGTTTATAGGGATGGCGGTGTAGATATTTCCATGTTCATATAGATAGCGGTGTAGATATTTCCATCTTAATACAGATGGCGGTGTAGATATGTCCATGTTTGTACAGATGGCGGTGTAGATATTTCCATGTTCATACAGATGGCGGTGTAGGTATTTCAAAGTTTATAGAGATAGCGCTGTAGTTATTTCCATATTTATAGAGAAATCTGTGTAGATATTTCCGTGTATATGCAGAGAGCTGTGTAGATATTTCCATCTTCATGCAGATAGCGGTGTAGATATTTCCATGTTCATCCAGATGCCGGTGTACATTTATCCATGTTCATACAGATGGCGGTGAAGATATTTCCATGTTCATACAGATGGTGGTGTAGGTATTTCCATGTTCATACAAATGGCGGTGTAGATATTTCCATGTTCATAGATATGGCGGGGTAGATATTTCCAGGTTCATACAGATGGCGGTGTAGATATTTCCATGATCATAGAGATGGCCGTGTAGATATTTCCATGTTTATACAGATAGCAGTGTAGTTATTTCCATGTTTATAGAGATACCAGTGTGGATATTTCCATTTATATACAGATAGCTCTGTAGATATTTACATGTTCATACAGATAGCGGTGTAGATATTTCCATGTTCATAGAGATAGCGGTGTAGATATTTGCATGTTCATATAGATAGCGGTGTAGATATTTCCGTGTTCATACAGATAGTGGTGTAGATAATGCCATGTTCATACAGTCAGCGGTGTAGATATTTCCATGTTCATACAGATGGCGGTGTAGATATTTCCATGTACATACAGATAGCGGTGTAGAGATTTCCATGTTCATACAGATAGCGGTGTAGATATTTCCATGTTCATACAGATAGCGGTCTAGATATTTCCAGGTTCATACCAATAGCGGTGTAGACATTTGCATGTTCATACAGTTAGCGGTGTAGATATTTCCATGTTCATACAAATGGCGGTGTAGATATTTACATGTTCATACAGATGGCGGTGTAGATATTTCCATGTTTGTACGGATGGCATTGAAGATATTTCCATGTTCATACAGGTGGCGGGGTAGATATTTCCATGTTTATACAGATAGCAGTGTAGTTATTTCAATGTTAATAGGGATAGCAGTGTAGATATTTTCATTGATATACAGATAGCTGTGTAGATATTTGAATGTTCATACTGATAGCGGTGTAGATATTTCCATGTTCATACAGATAGCGGTGTAGATATTTCCATGTTCATACAGATAGCGGTGTAGATATTTCCATGTTCATACAGATGGCGGTGAAGATATTTACATGTTCATACAGATGGCGGTGTAGATATTTCCATGTTTATAGGGATGGCGGTGTAGATATTTTCATGTTTACACAGATGGCGGTGTAGATATTTCCATGTTTACACAGATAGCGGTGTAGACATTTCCATGTTTACACAGATAGCGGTGTGGATATTTCCATGTTTATGCAGATAGCAGTGTAGATATTTCCGTGTTTATACAGATAGCAGTGCGGATATTTCCATGTTTATTCAGATAGCGGTGCGGATATTTCCATGTTTATACAGATAGTTGGGCAGATATTTCCATGTTTATACAGATAGCGGTGTAGATATTTCCATCTTAATTCAGATGGCGGTGTAGTTATGTCCATGATCGTACAGATGGCGGTGTAGATATTTCCATGTTCATAGAGATGGCGGTGTAGATATTTCGAAGTTTAAAGAGATAGCGATGTAGTTATTTCCATATTTATAGAGAAATCTGTGTAGATATTTCCATGTATATTCAGATAGCTGTGTAGATATTTCCTTGTTCATGCAGATTACGGTGTAGATATTTCCATGTTCATCCAGATGGCGGTGTACATATATCCATGTTCATAAAAATGGTGGTGAAGATATTTCCATGCTCATACAGATGGCGGTGTAGGTATTTCCATGTTCATATAAATGGCGGTGTAGATATTTCCATGTTCATAGAGATGGTGGTGTAGATATTTCCAGATTCATACAAATGGCGGTGTAGATATTTCCATGTTCATAGAGATGGCGGTGTAGATATTTCCATGTTTATACAGATAGCAGTGTAGTTATTTCCATGTTTATAGAGATACCATTCTGGATATTTCCATTGATATACAGATAGCTGTGTAGATATTTGCATGTTCATACAGATAGCGGTGTAGATATTTCCATGTTCATACAGATAGCGGAGTAGATATTTCCATGTTCATACAGTTAGCGGTGTAGATATTTCCATGTTCATACAGTTAGCGGTGTAGATATCTCCATGTTCATACAAATGGCGGTGTAGATATGTCCATGTTTGTACAGATGGCGGTGTAGATATTTCCATGTTCATACAGATGGCGGTGTAGATATTTCGAAGTTTATAGAGATAGCGCTGTAGTTATTTCCATATTTATAGAGAAATCTGTGTAGATATTTCCATGTATATTCAGATAGCTGTGTAGATATTTCCATGTTCATGCAGTTAGCGGTGTAGATATTTCCATGTTCATCCAGATGCCGGTGTACATATATCCATGTTCATACTGATGGCGGTGAAGATATTTCCATGTTCATACAGATGGCGGTGTAGATATTTCCATGTTCATACAAATGGCGGTGTAGACATTTCCATGTTCATAGATATGGCGGGGTAGATATTTCCAGGTTCATACAGATGGCGGTGTAGATATTTCCATGTTCATAGAGATGGCCGTGTAGATATTTCCATGTTTATACAGATAGAAGTGTAGTTATTTCCATGTTTATAGAGATACCAGTGTGGATATTTCCATTGATATACAGATAGCTCTGTAGATATTTACATGTTCATACAGATAGCGGTGTAGATATTTCCATGTTCATAGAGATAGCGGTGTAGATATTTGCATGTTCATATAGATAGCGGTGTAGATATTTCCATGTTCATACAGATAGCGGTGTAGATATTTCCATGTTCATACAGATAGCGGTGTAGATAATGCCATGTTCATACAGTTAGCGGTGTTGATATTTCCATGTTCATACAGATGGCGGTGTAGATATTTCCATGTTCATACAGATAGCGGTGTAGAGATTTCCATGTTCATACAGATGGCGGTGTAGATATTTCCATGTTCATACAGATAGCTGTCTAGATATTTCCAGGTTCATACCGATAGCGGTGTAGACATTTGCATGTTCATACATTTAGCGGTGTAGATATTTCCATGTTCATACAGATGGCGGTGTAGATATTTACATGTTCATACAGATGGCGGTGTAGATATTTCCATGTTTGTACGGATGGCATTGTAGATATTTCCATGTTCATACAGGTTGCGGTGTAGATATTTCCATGTTTATACAGATAGCAGTGTAGTTATTTCAATGTTAATAGGGATAGCAGTGTAGATATTTTCATTGATATACAGATAGCTGTGTAGATATTTGAATGTTCATACAGATAGCGGTGTAGATATTTCCTTGTTCATACAGACAGCGGTGTAGATATTTCCATGTTCATACAGTTAGCGGTGTAGATATTTCCATGTTCATACAGATGGCGGTGTAGATATTTCCATGTTCATACAGTTAGCGGTGTAGATATTTCCATGTTCATACAGATGGCGGTGTAGATATTTACATGTTCTTACAGATGGCGGTATAGATATTTCCATGTTCTTACAGATGGCGGTGTAGATAATTCCATGTTCATAGAGATGGCGGTGTAGATATTTCCATGTTTATGCAGATAGCGGTATAGATATTTCCATGTTTATACAGATGGTGGTGTAGGTATTTCCATGTTTATAGATATGGCGGTCTAGATATTTCCATTTTTACAGAGATAGTGGTGTAGTTATTTCCAAGTTTACAGAGACAGCGTTGTAGATATTTCCATGTTTATACAGATAGTGGTGAAGATATTTCCAGGTTTATACAGATAGCGGTGTAGATACTTCCATGTTTATACAGATTGCAGTGTAGATATTTCCATGTTTATAGAGATAATGTTGTAGATAATTTCAATTTTATACAGAGAGCAGTGTAGAAAATTCCAGGTTCATACAGATAGCGGTGTAGATATTTCCACGTTTATAGAGATGGCGGTGTAGATATTTCCATGTTCATACAGATGGCGATGTAGATATTTCCATGTTTATAGGGATGGCGATGTAGATATTTCCATGTTCATATAGATAGCGGTGTAGATATTTCCATCTTAATACAGATGGCGGTGTAGATATGTCCATGTTTGTACAGATGGCGGTGTAGATATTTCCATGTTCATACAGATGGCGGTGTAGGTATTTCAAAGTTTATAGAGATAGCGCTGTAGTTATTTCCATATTTATAGAGAAATCTGTGTAGATATTTCCGTGTATATGCAGAGAGCTGTGTAGATATTTCCATCTTCATGCAGATAGCGGTGTAGATATTTCCATGTTCATCCAGATGCCGGTGTACATTTATCCATGTTCATACAGATGGCGGTGAAGATATTTCCATGTTCATACAGATGGTGGTGTAGGTATTTCCATGTTCATACAAATGGCGGTGTAGATATTTCCATGTTCATAGATATGGCGGGGTAGATATTTCCAGGTTCATACAGATGGCGGTGTAGATATTTCCATGATCATAGAGATGGCCGTGTAGATATTTCCATGTTTATACAGATAGCAGTGTAGTTATTTCCATGTTTATAGAGATACCAGTGTGGATATTTCCATTTATATACAGATAGCTCTGTAGATATTTACATGTTCATACAGATAGCGGTGTAGATATTTCCATGTTCATAGAGATAGCGGTGTAGATATTTGCATGTTCATATAGATAGCGGTGTAGATATTTCCATGTTCATACAGATAGTGGTGTAGATAATGCCATGTTCATACAGTTAGCGGTGTAGATATTTCCATGTTCATACAGATGGCGGTGTAGATATTTCCATGTACATACAGATAGCGGTGTAGAGATTTCCATGTTCATACAGATAGCGGTGTAGATATTTCCATGTTCATACAGATAGCGGTCTAGATATTTCCAGGTTCATACCAATAGCGGTGTAGACATTTGCATGTTCATACAGTTAGCGGTGTAGATATTTCCATGTTCATACAAATGGCGGTGTAGATATTTACATGTTCATACAGATGGCGGTGTAGATATTTCCATGTTTGTACGGATGGCATTGAAGATATTTCCATGTTCATACAGGTGGCGGGGTAGATATTTCCATGTTTATACAGATAGCAGTGTAGTTATTTCAATGTTAATAGGGATAGCAGTGTAGATATTTTCATTGATATACAGATAGCTGTGTAGATATTTGAATGTTCATACTGATAGCGGTGTAGATATTTCCATGTTCATACAGATAGCGGTGTAGATATTTCCATGTTCATACAGATAGCGGTGTAGATATTTCCATGTTCATACAGATGGCGGTGAAGATATTTACATGTTCATACAGATGGCGGTGTAGATATTTCCATGTTTATAGGGATGGCGGTGTAGATATTTTCATGTTTACACAGATGGCGGTGTAGATATTTCCATGTTTACACAGATAGCGGTGTAGACATTTCCATGTTTACACAGATAGCGGTGTGGATATTTCCATGTTTATGCAGATAGCAGTGTAGATATTTCCGTGTTTATACAGATAGCAGTGCGGATATTTCCATGTTTATTCAGATAGCGGTGCGGATATTTCCATGTTTATACAGATAGTTGGGCAGATATTTCCATGTTTATACAGATAGCGGTGTAGATATTTCCATCTTAATTCAGATGGCGGTGTAGTTATGTCCATGATCGTACAGATGGCGGTGTAGATATTTCCATGTTCATAGAGATGGCGGTGTAGATATTTCGAAGTTTAAAGAGATAGCGATGTAGTTATTTCCATATTTATAGAGAAATCTGTGTAGATATTTCCATGTATATTCAGATAGCTGTGTAGATATTTCCTTGTTCATGCAGATTACGGTGTAGATATTTCCATGTTCATCCAGATGGCGGTGTACATATATCCATGTTCATAAAAATGGTGGTGAAGATATTTCCATGCTCATACAGATGGCGGTGTAGGTATTTCCATGTTCATATAAATGGCGGTGTAGATATTTCCATGTTCATAGAGATGGTGGTGTAGATATTTCCAGATTCATACAAATGGCGGTGTAGATATTTCCATGTTCATAGAGATGGCGGTGTAGATATTTCCATGTTTATACAGATAGCAGTGTAGTTATTTCCATGTTTATAGAGATACCATTCTGGATATTTCCATTGATATACAGATAGCTGTGTAGATATTTGCATGTTCATACAGATAGCGGTGTAGATATTTCCATGTTCATACAGATAGCGGAGTAGATATTTCCATGTTCATACAGATAGCGGTGTAGGTATTTAAATGTTCACACAGTTAGCGGAGTAGAGATTTCCATGTTCATACAGATGGCGGTGTAGATATTTACATGTTCATACAGATGGCGGTGTAGATATTTCCATGTTCATACAGGTGGCGGTGTAGATATTTCCATGTTTATACAGATAGCAGTGTAGTTATTTCCATGTTAATAGAGATAGCGGTGTAGATATTTCCATTGATATACAGATAGCTGTGTAGATATTTGCATGTTCATACAGATAGCGGTGTAGATATTTCCATGTTCGTACAGATAGCGGTGTAGCTATTTCCATGTTCCTACAGATAGCGGTGTACATATTTCTATGTTCATACAGATAACGGTGTAGATATTTCCATGTTCATACAGACAGCGGTGTAGATATTTCCATGTTCATACAGTTAGCGGTGTAGGTATTTCCATGTTCATACAGATGGCGGTGTAGATATTTACATGTTCATACAGATGGCAGTATAGATATTTCCATGTTCTTACAGATGGCGGTGTAGATATTTCCATGTACATACAGATAGCGGTGTAGAGATTTCCATGTTCATACAGATAGCGGTGTAGATATTTCCATGTTCATACAGATAGCGGTCTAGATATTTCCAGGTTCATACCAATAGCGGTGTAGACATTTGCATGTTCATACAGTTAGCGGTGTAGATATTTCCATGTTCATACAGATGGCGGTGTAGATATTTACATGTTCATACAGATGGCTGTGTAGATATTTCCATGTTTGTACGGATGGCATTGAAGATATTTCCATGTTCATACAGGTGGCGGGGTCGATATTTCCATGTTTATACAGATAGCAGTGTAGTTATTTCAATGTTAATAGGGATAGCAGTGTAGATATTTTCATTGATATACAGATAGCTGTGTAGATATTTGAATGTTCATACTGATAGCGGTGTAGATATTTCCATGTTCATACAGATAGCGGTGTAGATATTTCCATGTTCATACAGATAGCGGTGTAGATATTTCCATGTTCATACAGATAGCGGTGTAGATATTTCCATGTCCATACAGATAGCGGTGTAGATATTTCCATGTTCATACAGTTAACGGTGTAGATATTTCCATGTTCATACAGATGGCGGTGTAGATATTTACATGTTCATACAGATGGCGGTGTAGGTATTTCCATGTTCATACAGATAGCGTTGTAGATATTTCCATGTTCATACAGATAGCGGTGTAGATACTTCCATGTTCATACCAATAGCGGAGTAGATATTTCCATGTTCATACAGTTAGCGGGGTAGATATTTCCATGTTCATACAGATGGCGGTGAAGATATTTACATGTTCATACAGATGGCGGTGTAGATATTTCCATGTTTATAGGGATGGCGGTGTAGATATTTTCATGTTTACACAGATGGCGGTGTAGATATTTCCATGTTTACACAGATAGCGGTGTAGACATTTCCATGTTTACACAGATAGCGGTGTGGATATTTCCATGTTTATGCAGATAGCAGTGTAGATATTTCCATGTTTATACAGATAGCAGTGCGGATATTTCCATGTTTATTCAGATAGCGGTGCGGATATTTCCATGTTTATACAGATAGTTGGGCAGATATTTCCATGTTTATACAGATAGCGGTGTAGATATTTCCATCTTAATTCAGATGGCGGTGTAGTTATGTCCATGATCGTACAGATGGCGGTGTAGATATTTCCATGTTCATAGAGATGGCGGTGTAGATATTTCGAAGTTTATAGAGATAGCGATGTAGTTATTTCCATATTTATAGAGAAATCTGTGTAGATATTTCCATGTATATTCAGATAGCTGTGTAGATATTTCCATGTTCATGCAGATTACGGTGTAGATATTTCCATGTTCATCCAGATGGCGGTGTACATATATCCATGTTCATACAAATGGTGGTGAAGATATTTCCATGCTCATACAGATGGCGGTGTAGGTATTTCCATGTTCATATAAATGGCGGTGTAGATATTTCCATGTTCATAGAGATGGTGGTGTAGATATTTCCAGATTCATACAAATGGCGGTGTAGATATTTCCATGTTCATAGAGATGGCGGTGTAGATATTTCCATGTTTATACAGATAGCAGTGTAGATATTTCCATGTTTATAGAGATACCATTCTGGATATTTCCATTGATATACAGATAGCTGTGTAGATATTTGCATGTTCATACAGATAGCGGTGTAGGTATTTCCATGTTCATACAGATAGCGGAGTAGATATTTCCATGTTCATACAGATAGCGGTGTAGGTATTTAAATGTTCACACAGTTAGCGGAGTAGAGATTTCCATGTTCATACAGATGGCGGTGTAGATATTTACATGTTCATACAGATGGCGGTGTATATATTTCCATGTTCATACAGGTGGCGGTGTAGATATTTCCATGTTTATACAGATAGCAGTGTAGTTATTTCCATGTTAATAGAGATAGCGGTGTAGATATTTCCATTGATATACAGATAGCTCTGTAGATATTTGCATGTTCATACAGATAGCGGTGTAGATATTTCCATGTTCGTACAGATAGCGGTGTAGCTATTTCCATGTTCCTACAGATAGCGGTGTACATATTTCTATGTTCATACAGATAACGGTGTAGATATTTCCATGTTCATACAGACAGCGGTGTAGATATTTCCATGTTCATACAGTTAGCGGTGTAGGTATTTCCATGTTCATACAGATGGCGGTGTAGATATTTACATGTTCATACAGATGGCAGTATAGATATTTCCATGTTCTTACAGATGGCGGTGTTGATATTTCCATGTTCATAGAGATGGCGTTGTAGATATTTCCATGTTTATGCAGATAGCGGTATAGATATTTCCATGTTTATACAGATGGTGGTGTAGATATTTCCATGTTTATAGAGATGGCGGTCTAGATATTTCCATGTTTATAGAGATAGTGGTGTAGTTATTTCCAAGTTTATAGAGACAGCGTTGTATATATTTCCATGTTTATACAGATAGCGGTGAAGATATTTCCATGTTTATATAGATAGCGGTGTAGATATTTACATGTTCATACAGATGGCGGTTTAATTTCCATGTTCATAGAGATCGCGGTGTAGATATTTCCATGTTCATACAGATAGCGGTGTAGATATTTCCATGTTCATACAGATAGCGGTGTAGATATTTCCATGTTCATACCAATAGCGGTGTAGACATTTCCATGTTCATATATTTAGCGGTGTAGATATTTCCATGTTCATACAGATGGCGAGGATATTTCCATGTTCATGCAGATAGCGGTGTAGATATTTCCATGTTCATACAGTTAGCGGTGTAGATATTTCCATGTTCATACAGTTAGCGGTGTAGATATCTCCATGTTCATACAAATGGCAGTGTAGATATGTCCATATTTGTACAGATGGCGGTGTAGGAATTTCCATGTTCATACAGATAGCGTTGTAGATATTTCCATGTTCATACAGATAGCGGTGTAGAAATTTCCATGTTCATACCAATAGCGGTGTAGTTATTTCCATGTTCATACAGTTAGCGGGGTAGATATTTCCATGTTCATACAGATGGCGGTGTAGATATTTACATGTCCATTCAGATGGCGGTGTAGATATTTCCATGTTTATAGGGATGGCGGTGTAGATATTTTCATGTTTACACAGATGGCGGTGTAGATATTTCCATGTTTACACAGATAGCGGTGTAGACATTTCCATGTTTACACAGATAGCGGTGTGGATATTTCCATGTTTATGCAGATAGCAGTGTAGATATTTCCATGTTTATACAGATAGCGGTGCGGATATTTCCATGTTTATTCAGATAGCGGTGCGGATATTTCCATGTTTATACAGATAGTTGGGCAGATATTTCCATGTTTATACAGATAGCGGTGTAGATATTTCCATCTTAATTCAGATGGCGGTGTAGATATGTCCATGATCGTACAGATGGCGGTGTAGATATTTCCATGTTCATAGAGATGGCGGTGTAGATATTTCGAAGTTTATAGAGATAGCGATGTAGTTATTTCCATATTTATAGAGAAATCTGTGTAGATATTTCCATGTATATTCAGATAGCTGTGTAGATATTTCCATGTTCATGCAGATTACGGTGTAGATATTTCCATGTTCATCCAGATGGCGGTGTACATATATCCATGTTCATACAACTGGCGGTGAAGATATTTCCATGCTCATACAGATGGCGGTGTAGGTATTTCCATGTTCATACAAATGGCGGTGTAGATATTTCCATGTTCATAGAGATGGTGGTGTAGATATTTCCAGGTTCATACAAATGGCAGTGTAGATATTTCCATGTTCATAGAGATGGCGGTGTAGATATTTCCATGTTTATACAGATAGCAGTGTAGTTATTTCCATGTTTATAGAGATACCATTCTGGATATTTCCATTGATATACAGAGAGCTGTGTAGATATTTGCATGTTCATACAGATAGCGGTGTAGATATTTCCATGTTCATACAGATAGCGGAGTAGATATTTCCATGTTCATACAGATAGCGGTGTAGATATTTCCATGTTAATACAGATAGCGGTGTAGATATTTCCATGTTCATACAGATAGCGGTGTAGGTATTTAAATGTTCACACAGTTAGCGGTGTAGAGATTTCCATGTTCATACAGATGGCGGTGTAGATATTTACATGTTCATACAGATGGCGGTGTAGATATTTCCATGTTCATACAGGTGGCGGTGTAGATATTTCCATGTTTATACAGATAGCACTGTAGTTATTTCCATGTTAATAGAGATAGCGGTGTAGATATTTCCATTGATATTCAGATAGCTGTGTAGATATTTGCATGTTCATACAGATAGCGGTGTAGATATTTCCATGTTCGTACAGATAGCGGTGTAGCTATTTCCATGTTCCTACAGATAGCGGTGTACATATTTCTATGTTCATACAGATAACGGTGTAGATATTTCCATGTTCATACAGACAGCGGTGTAGATATTTCCATGTTCATACAGTTAGCGGTGTAGGTATTTCCATGTTCATACAGATGGCGGTGTATTTACATGTTCATACAGATGGCAGTATAGATATTTCCATGTTCTTACAGATGGCGGTGTAGATATTTCCATGTTCATAGAGATGGCGTTGTAGATATTTCCATGTTTATGCAGATAGCGGTATAGATATTTCCATGTTTATACAGATGGTGGTGTAGATATTTCCATGTTTATAGAGATGGCGGTCTAGATATTTCCATGTTTATAGAGATAGTGGTGTAGTTATTTCCAAGTTTATAGAGACAGCGTTGTAGATATTTCCATGTTTATACAGATAGCGGTGAAGATATTTCCATGTTTATATAGATAGCGGTGTAGATATTTACATGTTCATACAGATGGCGGTTTAGTTATTTCCATGTTCATAGAGATCGCGGTGTAGATATTTCCATGTTCATACAGATAGCGGTGTAGATATTTCCATGTTCATACCAATAGCGGTGTAGACATTTCCATGTTCATATATTTAGCGGTGTAGATATTTCCATGTTCATACAGATGGCGAGGATATTTCCATGTTCATGCAGATAGCGGTGTAGATATTTCCATGTTCATACAGTTAGCGGTGTAGATATTTCCATGTTCATACAGTTAGCGGTGTAGATATCTCCATGTTCATACAAATGGCGGTGTAGATATGTCCATATTTGTACAGATGGCGGTGTAGATATTTCCATGTTCATACAGATGGCGGTGTAGATATTTCGAAGTTTATAGAGATAGCGCTGTAGTTATTTCCATATTTATAGAGAAATCTGTGTAGATATTTCCATGTATATTCAGATAGCTGTGTAGATATTTCCATGTTCATGCAGTTAGCGGTGTAGATATTTCCATGTTCATCCAGATGCCGGTGTACATATATCCATGTTCATACTGATGGCGGTGAAGATATTTCCATGTTCATACAGATGGCGGTGTAGATATTTCCATGTTCATACAAATGGCGGTGTAGATATTTCCATGTTCATAGAGATGGCGGTGTAGATATTTCCATGTTCATACAAATGGCGGTGTAGATATTTCCATGTTCATAGAGATGGCGGTGTAGATATTTCCATATTTATACAGATAGCAGTGTAGTTATTTCCATGTTTATAGGGATAGCAGTGTAGATATTTTCATTGATATACAGATAGATGTGTTGATATTTGAATGTTCATACAGATAGCGGTGTAGATATTTCCATGTTCATACAGATGGCGGTGTAGATATTTACATGTTCATACAGATGGCGGTAGAGATATTTCCATGTTCGTAGAGATGGCGGTGAACATGTTTCCATGTTCATAGAGATGGCGGTGTAGATATTTCCATGTTTATGCAGATAGCGGTATAGATATTTCCATGTTTATACAGATGGCGTTGTAGATATTTCCATGTTTATAGGGATGGCGGTCTAGATATTTCCATGTTTACAGAGATAGTTGTATAGTTATTTCCAAATTTATAGAGACAGCGATGTAGATATTTCCATGTTTATACAGATAGCGGTGAAGATATTTCCATGTTTATACAGATAGCGGTGTAGATATTTCCATGTTCATACAGATAGCAGTGTAGATATTACCATGTTTATAGAGATAGTGTTGTAGATAATTTCTATTTCATACAGAGAGCAGTGTAGATATTTACAAGTTCATACAGACAGCGGTGTAGATATTTCCACGTTTACAGAGATGGCGGTGTAGATATTTCCATGTTCATACAGAGGACGGTGTAGATATTTCCATGTTTATAGGGATGGCGGTGTAGATATTTTCATGTTTACACAGATGGCGGTGTAGATATTTCCATGTTTACACAGATAGCGGTGTAGACATTTCCATGTTTACTCAGATAGCGGTGTGGATATTTCCATGTTTATGCAGATAGCAGTGTAGATATTTCCGTGTTTATACAGATAGCGGTGCGGATATTTCCATGTTTATTCAGATAGTGGTGCAGTTATTTCCATGTTTATACAGATAGTAAGGCAGATATTTCCATGTTTATACAGGTAGCGGTGTAGATATTTCCATCTTAATACAGATGGCGGTGTAGATATGTCCATGTTTGTACAGATGGCGGTGTAGATATTTCCATGTTCATACAGATGGCGGTGTAGATATTTCAAAGTTTATAGAGATAGCGCTGTAGTTATTTCCATATTCCTAGAGAAATCTGTGTAGATATTTCCATGTATATTCAGATAGCTGTGTAGATATTTGCATGTTCATGCAGATAGCGGTGTAGATATTTCCATGTTCATCCAGATGCCGATGTACATATATCCATGTTCATACAGATGGCGGTGAAGATATTTCCATGTTCATGCAGACGATGGTGTAGGTATTTCCATGTTCATACAAATGGCAGTGTAGATATTTCCATGTTCATAGAGATGGCTGTGTAGATATTTCCAGGTTCATACAAATGGCGGTGGAGATATTTCCATGTTCATGGAGATGGCCGTGTAGATATTTCCATGTTTATACAGATACCAGTGTAGTTGTTTCCATGTTTATAGTGATACCAGTGTGGATATTTCCATTGATATACAGATAGCTGTGTAGATATTTACATGTTCATACAGATAGCGGTGTAGATATTTCCATGTTCATACAGATAGCGGTGTAGATATTTCCATGTTCATATAGATAGCGGTGTAAATATTTCCATGTTTATACAGATAGCGGTGCGGATATTTCCATGTTTATTCAGATAGCGGTGCGGATATTTCCATGTTTATACAGATAATTGGGCAGATATTTCCATGTTTATACAGATAGCGGTGTAGATATTTCCATCTTAATACAGATGGCGGTGTAGATATGTCCATGATCGTACAGATGGCGGTGTAGATATTTCCATGTTCATACAGATGGCGGTGTAGATATTTCGAAGTTTATAGAGATAGCGCTGTAGTTATTTCCATATTGATAGAGAAATCTGTGTAGATATTTCCATGTTAATTCAGATATCGGTGTAGATATTTCCATGTTCATACAGATAGCGGTGTAGCTATTTCCATGTTCATACAGATAGCAGTGTAGATATTTCCATGTTTAGATAGATAATGGTGTAGATAATTTCAATTTTATACAGAGAGCAGTGTAGATATTTCCAAGTTCATACAGATGGCGGTGTAGATATTTCCACGTTTACAGAGATGGCGGTGTAGATATTTCCATGTTCATACAGATGGCGGTGTAGATATTTCCATGTTCATAGAGATGGCGGTGTAGATATTTCCATGTTAATACAAATGGCAGTGTAGATATTTCCATGTTCATAGAGATGGCGGTGTTGATATTTCCATATTTATAGAGATAGCAGTGTAGTTATTTCCATGTTTATAGAGATAGTAGTGTAGATATTTCCATTGATATACAGATAGCTCTGTAGATATTTGCATGTTAATAGAGATAGCGGTGTAGATATTTCCATGTTCATACAGATAGCGGTGTAGATATTTCCATGTTCACAGATAGCGGTGTAGATATTTCAATGTTCATACAGATAGCGGTGTAGATATTTCCATGTTCATACAGATAGCGGTGTAGATATTTCCATTTTCATACAGTTAGCGGTTTAGATATTTCCATGTTCATACAGATGGCGGTGTAGATATTTACATGTTAATACAGATGGCGGTGTAGTTATTTCCATGTTCATACAGATAGTGGTGTAGATATTTCCATGTTCATACAGATAGTGGTGTAGATATTTCCATGTTCATACAGATGGCGGTGTAGATATTTACATGTTCATACAGATGGCGGTGTAGTTATTTCCATGTTCATACAGATAGCGGTGTATATATTTCCATGTTCATACAGATAGCGGTGTAGATATTTCCATGTTCATACAGATAGCGGTGTAGATATTTCCATGTTCATACCAATTGCGGTGTAGACATTTCCATGTTCATATATTTAGCGGTGTAGATATTTCCATGTTCATAGAGATGGCGAAGATATTTCCATGTTCATGTGGATAGCGGTGTAGATATTTCCATGTTCATACAGATAGCTGTGTAGATATTTCCATGTTAATACAGATAGCGGTGTTGATATTTCCATGTTCATACAGATAGCGGTGTAGATATTTAAATGTTCATACAGTTAGCGGTGTAGATATTTCCATGTTCATACAGATGGCGGTGTAGATATTTCCATGTTTATGCAGATAGCGGTATAGATATTTCCATGTATATACAGATGGTGGTGTAGACATTTCCATGTTTATAGAGATGGCGGTCTAGATATTTCCATGTTTACAGAGATAGTGGTGTAGTTATTTCCAAGTTTATAGAGACAGCGTTGTAGATATTTCCATGTTTATACAGATAGCGGTGAAGTTATTTACATGTTGATACAGATGGCGGTGTAGATATTTCCATGTTCATACAGATAGCGGTGTAGATATTTCCATGTTCATACAGATAGCAGTGTAGATATTTCCATGTTTAGAGAGATAACGGTGTAGATATTTTCAATTTTATACAGAGAGCAGTGTAGATATTTCCAAGTTCATACAGATAGCGGTGTAGATATTTCCACGTTTACAGAGATGGCGGTGTAGATATTTCCATGTTCATACAAATGGCGGGGTAGATATTTCCATGTTCATAGAGATGGCGGTGTAGATATTTCCATGTTCATACAAATGGCAGTGTAGATATTTCCATGTTCATAGAGATGGCGGTGTTGATATTTCCATATTTATAGAGATAGCAGTGTAGTTATTTCCATGTTTATAGAGATTGTAGTGTAGATATTTCCATTCATACACAGATAGCTCTGTAGATATTTGCATGTTCATAGAGATAGCGGTGTAGATATTTCCATGTTCATACAGATAGCGGTGTAGATATTTCCATGTTCATACAGATAGCGGTGTAGATATTTCCATGTTCATACAGATGGCGGTGTAGATATTTCCATGTTCATACAGATAGCGGTGTAGATATTTCCATGTTCATACAGTTAGCGGTTTAGATATTTCCATGTTCATACAGATGGCGGTGTAGATATTTACATGTTCATACAGATGGAGGTGTAGTTATTTCCATGTTCATACAGATAGCGGTGTAGATATTTCCATGTTCATACAGATAGCGGTGTAGATATTTCCAGGTTCATACCAATAGCGGTGTAGACATTTCCATGTTCAAATATTTAGCGGTGTAGATATTTCCATGTTCATACATATGGCGAAGATATTTCCATGTTCATGCAGATAGCGGTGTAGATATTTCCATGTTCATACAGATAGCGGTGTAGATATTTCCATGTTGATACAGATCGCGGTGTAGATATTTCCATGTTCATAGAGATTGCGGTGTAGATATTTCCATAATTATACAGATAGCAGTGTAGTTATTTCCATGTTTATAGAGATAGCAGTGTAGATATTTCCATTGATATACAGATAGCTGTTTAGATATTTCCATGGTCATACAGATAGCGGTGTAGATATTTCCATGTTCGTACAGATAGGGGTGTAGATATTTCCATGTTCATACAGATAACGGTGTAGATATTTCCATGTTCATACAGATAGCGGTGTAGATATTTCCATGTTCATACAGTTAGCGGTGTAGATATTTCCATGTTCATACAGATGGCGGTGTAGATATTTACATGTTCATACAGATGGCGGTATAGATATTTCCATGTTCGTACAGATGGCGTTGTAGATATTTCCATGTTTATAGACATGGCGGTGTACATATTTCCATGTTCATACAGATGGCGGTGTAAATATTTCCATGTTTATAGGGATGGCGGTGTAGAGATTTTCATGTTTACACAGATGGCAGTGTAGATATATCCATGTTTACACAGATAGCGGTGTAGACATTTCCATGTTTACACAGATAGCGGTGTGGATATTTCCATGTTTATGCAGATAGCAGTGTAGATATTTCCATGTTTATACAGATAGTTGGGCAGATATTTCCATGTTTATACAGATGGCGGTGTAGATATGTACATCTTTATACAGATGTCGGTGTAGATATGTCCATGTTTGTACAGATGACGGTGTAGATATTTCCATGTTCATACCAATAGCGGTGTAGACATTTTCATGTTCATACATTTAGCGGTGTAGATATTTCCATGTTCATACAGATGGCGGTGAAGATATTTACATGTTCATACAGATGGCGGTGTAGATATTTCCATGTTTGTACGGATGGCAGTGTAGATATTTCCATGTTCATACAGTTGGCGGTGTAGATATTTCCATGTTTATACAGATAGCAGTGTAGTTATTTCCATGTTAATAGAGATAGCGGTGTAGATATTTCCATGTTCATACAGATGGCGGTGTAGATATTTACATGTTCATACAGATGGCGGTATAGATATTTCCATGTTCGTACAGATGGTGTTGTAGATATTTCCATGTTTATAGACATGGCGGTGTACATATTTCCATGTTCATAGAGATGGCGGTGTAAATATTTCCATGTTTATAGGGATGGCGGTGTAGAGATTTTCATGTTTACACAGATGTCAGTGTAGATATTTCCATGTTTACACAGATAGCGGTGTGGATATTTCCATGTTTATGCAGATAGCAGTGTAGATATTTCCATGTTTATACAGATAGTTGGGCAGATATTTCCATGTTTATACAGATAGCGGTGTAGATATGTACATCTTTATACAGATGGCGGTGTAGATATGTCCATGTTTGTACAGATGACAGTGTAGATATTTCCATGTTCATACCAATAGCGGTGTAGACATTTTCATGTTCATACATTTAGCGGTGTAGATATTTCCATGTTCATTCAGATGGCGGTGAAGATATTTACATGTTCATACAGATGGCGGTGTAGATATTTCCATGTTTGTACGGATGGCAGTGTAGATATTTCCATGTACATACAGTTGGCGGTGTAGATATTTCCATGTTTATACAGATAGCAGTGTAGTTATTTCCATGTTAATAGAGATAGCGGTGTAGATATTTCCATTGATATACAGATAGCTGTGTAGATATTTGCATGTTCATACAGATAGCGGTGTAGATATCTCCATGTTCATACAGATAGTGGTGTAGCTATTTCCATGTTCATACAGATAGCGGTGTAGATATTTCTATGTTCATACAGAAAACGGTGTAGATATTTCCATGTTCGTACAGACAGCAGTGTAGATATTTCCATGTTCATACAGTTAGCGGTGTAGATATTTCCATGTTCATACAGATGGCGGTGTAGATATTTACATGTTCATACAGATGGCGGTAGAGATATTTCCATGTTCTTAGAGATGGCGGTGAACATATTTCCATGTTCATAGAGATGGCGGTGTAGATATTTCCATGTTTATGCAGATAGCGGTATAGATATTTCCATGTTTATACAGATGGCGGTGTAGATATTTCCATGTTTATAGAGATGGCGGTCTAGATATTTCCATGTTTACAGAGATAGTGGTGTAGTTATTTCCAAGTTTATAGAGACAGCGATGTAGATATTTCCATGCTTATACAGATAGCGGTGAAGATATTTCCATGTTTATACAGATAGCGGTGTAGATATTTCCATGTTCATACAGATAGCAGTGTAGGTATTACCATGTTTATAGAGATAGTGTTGTAGATAATTTCAATTTCATACAGAGAGCAGTGTAGATATTTACAAGTTCATACAGATAGCGGTGGAGACATTTCCACGTTTACAGAGATGGCGGTGTAGATATTTCCATGTTCATACAGAGGACGGTGTAGATATTTCCATGTTTATAGGGATGGCGGTGTAGATATTTTCATGTTTACACAGATGGCGGTGTAGATATTTCCATGTTTACACAGATAGTGGTGTAGAGATTTCCATGTTTACACAGATAGCGGTGTGGATATTTCCATGTTTATGCAGATAGCAGTGTAGATATTTCCGTGTTTATACAGATAGCGGTGCGGATATTTCCATGTTTATTCAGATAGCGGTGCGGTTATTTCCATGTTTATACAGATAGTTAGGCAGATATTTCCATGTTTATACAGATAGCGGTGTAGATATTTCCATCTTAATATAGATGGCGGTGTAGATATGTCCATGTTTGTGCAGATGGCGGTGTAGATATTTCCATGTTCATACAGATGGCGGTGTAGATATTTCAAAGTTTATAGAGATAGCGCTGTAGTTATTTCCATATTCCTAGAGAAATCTGTGTAGATATTTCCATGTATATTCAGATAGCTGTGTAGATATTTGCATGTTCATGCAGATAGCGGTGTAGATATTTCCATGTTCATCCAGATGCCGGTGTACATATATCCATGTTCATACAGATGGCGGTGAAGATATTTCCATGTTCATGCAGATGGTGGTGTAGGTATTTCCATGTTCATACAAATGGCGGTGTAGATATTTCCATGTTCATAGAGATGGCTGTGTAGATATTTCCAGGTTCATACAAATGGCGGTGGAGATATTTCCATGTTCATAGAGATGGCCGTGTAGATATTTCCATGTTTATACAGATACCAGTGTAGTTGTTTCCATGTTTATAGAGATACCAGTGTGGATATTTCCATTGATATACAGATAGCTGTGTAGATATTTACATGTTCATACAGATAGCGGTGTAGATATTTCCATGTTCATACAGATAGCGGTGTAGATATTTCCATGTTCATATAGATAGCGGTGTAGATATTTCCATGTTCATACAGATAGCGGTGCGGATATTTCCATGTTTATTCAGATAGCAGTGCGGATATTTCCATGTTTATACAGATAATTGGGCAGATATTTCCATGTTTATACAGATAGCGGTGTAGATATTTCCATCTTAATACAGATGGCGGTGTAGATATGTCCATGATCGTACAGATGGCGGTGTAGATATTTCCATGTTCATACAGATGGCGGTGTAGATATTTCAAAGTTTATAGAGATAGCACTGTAGTTATTTCCATATTTATAGAGATATCTGTGTAGATATTTCCATGTATATTCAGATAGCTGTGTAGATATTTCCATGTTCATGCAGATTACGGTGTAGATATTTCCATGTTCATCCTGATGCCGTTGTAAAAATATCCATGTTCATACAAATGGCGGTGAAGATATTTCCATGCTCATACAGATGGCGGTGTAGGTATTTCCATGTTCATACAAATGGCGGTGTAGATATTTCCATGTTCATAGAGATGGCGGTGTAGATATTTCCAGGTTAATACAAATGGCGGTGTAGGTATTTCCATGTTCATAGAGATGGCGGTGTAGATATTTCCATGTTTATACAGATAGCAGTGTAGTTATTTCCATGTTTATAGAGATACCATTCTGGATATTTCCATTGATATACAGATAGCTGTGTAGATATTTGCATGTTCATACAGATAGCGGTGTAGATATTTCCATGTTCATACAGATAGCGGTGTAGATATTTCCCTGTTCATACAGATAGTGGTGTAGATATTTCCATGTTAATTCAGATAGCGGTGTAGATATTTCCATGTTCATACAGATAGCGGTGTAGCTATTTCCATGTTCATACAGATAGTGTAGATATTTCCATGTTTAGATAGATAATGGTGTAGATAATTTCAATTTTATACAGAGAGCAGTGTAGATATTTCCAAGTTCATACAGATAGCGGTGTAGATATTTCCATGTTCATACAGATGGCGGTGAAGATATTTACATGTTCATACAGATGGCGGTGTAGATATTTCCATGTTTGTACGGATGGCAGTGTAGATATTTCCATGTTCATACAGTTGGCGGTGTAGATATTTCCATGTTTATACAGATAGCAGTGTAGTTATTTCCATGTTAATAGAGATAGCGGTGTAGATATTTCCATGTTCATACAGATGGCGGTGTAGATATTTACATGTTCATACAGATGGCGGTATAGATATTTCCATGTTCGTACAGATGGTGTTGTAGATATTTCCATGTTTATAGACATGGCGGTGTACATATTTCCATGTTCATACAGATGGCGGTGTAAATATTTCCATGTTTATAGGGATGGCGGTGTAGAGATTTTCATGTTTACACAGATGTCAGTGTAGATATTTCCATGTTTACACAGATAGCGGTGTGGATATTTCCATGTTTATGCAGATAGCAGTGTAGATATTTCCATGTTTATACAGATAGTTGGGCAGATATTTCCATGTTTATACAGATAGCGGTGTAGATATGTACATCTTTATACAGATGGCGGTGTAGATATGTCCATGTTTGTACAGATGACAGTGTAGATATTTCCATGTTCATACCAATAGCGGTGTAGACATTTTCATGTTCATACATTTAGCGGTGTAGATATTTCCATGTTCATTCAGATGGCGGTGAAGATATTTACATGTTCATACAGATGGCGGTGTAGATATTTCCATGTTTGTACGGATGGCAGTGTAGATATTTCCATGTACATACAGTTGGCGGTGTAGATATTTCCATGTTTATACAGTTAGCAGTGTAGTTATTTCCATGTTAATAGAGATAGCGGTGTAGATATTTCCATTGATATACAGATAGCTGTGTAGATATTTGCATGTTCATACAGATAGCGGTGTAGATATCTCCATGTTCATACAGATAGTGGTGTAGCTATTTCCATGTTCATACAGATAGCGGTGTAGATATTTCTATGTTCATACAGAAAACGGTGTAGATATTTCCATGTTCGTACAGACAGCAGTGTAGATATTTCCATGTTCATACAGTTAGCGGTGTAGATATTTCCATGTTCATACAGATGGCGGTGTAGATATTTACATGTTCATACAGATGGCGGTAGAGATATTTCCATGTTCTTAGAGATGGCGGTGAACATATTTCCATGTTCATAGAGATGGCGGTGTAGATATTTCCATGTTTATGCAGATAGCGGTATAGATATTTCCATGTTTATACAGATGGCGGTGTAGATATTTCCATGTTTATAGAGATGGCGGTCTAGATATTTCCATGTTTACAGAGATAGTGGTGTAGTTATTTCCAAGTTTATAGAGACAGCGATGTAGATATTTCCATGTTTATACAGATAGCGGTGAAGATATTTCCATGTTTATACAGATAGCGGTGTAGATATTTCCATGTTCATACAGATAGCAGTGTAGGTATTACCATGTTTATAGAGATAGTGTTGTAGATAATTTCAATTTCATACAGAGAGCAGTGTAGATATTTACAAGTTCATACAGATAGCGGTGGAGACATTTCCACGTTTACAGAGATGGCGGTGTAGATATTTCCATGTTCATACAGAGGACGGTGTAGATATTTCCATGTTTATAGGGATGGCGGTGTAGATATTTTCATGTTTACACAGATGGCGGTGTAGATATTTCCATGTTTACACAGATAGTGGTGTAGAGATTTCCATGTTTACACAGATAGCGGTGTGGATATTTCCATGTTTATGCAGATAGCAGTGTAGATATTTCCGTGTTTATACAGATAGCGGTGCGGATATTTCCATGTTTATTCAGATAGCGGTGCGGTTATTTCCATGTTTATACAGATAGTTAGGCAGATATTTCCATGTTTATACAGATAGCGGTGTAGATATTTCCATCTTAATATAGATGGCGGTGTAGATATGTCCATGTTTGTGCAGATGGCGGTGTAGATATTTCCATGTTCATACAGATGGCGGTGTAGATATTTCAAAGTTTATAGAGATAGCGCTGTAGTTATTTCCATATTCCTAGAGAAATCTGTGTAGATATTTCCATGTATATTCAGATAGCTGTGTAGATATTTGCATGTTCATGCAGATAGCGGTGTAGATATTTCCATGTTCATCCAGATGCCGGTGTACATATATCCATGTTCATACAGATGGCGGTGAAGATATTTCCATGTTCATGCAGATGGTGGTGTAGGTATTTCCATGTTCATACAAATGGCGGTGTAGATATTTCCATGTTCATAGAGATGGCTGTGTAGATATTTCCAGGTTCATACAAATGGCGGTGGAGATATTTCCATGTTCATAGAGATGGCCGTGTAGATATTTCCATGTTTATACAGATACCAGTGTAGTTGTTTCCATGTTTATAGAGATACCAGTGTGGATATTTCCATTGATATACAGATAGCTGTGTAGATATTTACATGTTCATACAGATAGCGGTGTAGATATTTCCATGTTCATACAGATAGCGGTGTAGATATTTCCATGTTCATATAGATAGCGGTGTAGATATTTCCATGTTCATACAGATAGCGGTGCGGATATTTCCATGTTTATTCAGATAGCAGTGCGGATATTTCCATGTTTATACAGATAATTGGGCAGATATTTCCATGTTTATACAGATAGCGGTGTAGATATTTCCATCTTAATACAGATGGCGGTGTAGATATGTCCATGATCGTACAGATGGCGGTGTAGATATTTCCATGTTCATACAGATGGCGGTGTAGATATTTCAAAGTTTATAGAGATAGCACTGTAGTTATTTCCATATTTATAGAGATATCTGTGTAGATATTTCCATGTATATTCAGATAGCTGTGTAGATATTTCCATGTTCATGCAGATTACGGTGTAGATATTTCCATGTTCATCCTGATGCCGTTGTAAAAATATCCATGTTCATACAAATGGCGGTGAAGATATTTCCATGCTCATACAGATGGCGGTGTAGGTATTTCCATGTTCATACAAATGGCGGTGTAGATATTTCCATGTTCATAGAGATGGGGGTGTAGATATTTCCAGGTTAATACAAATGGCGGTGTAGGTATTTCCATGTTCATAGAGATGGCGGTGTAGATATTTCCATGTTTATACAGATAGCAGTGTAGTTATTTCCATGTTTATAGAGATACCATTCTGGATATTTCCATTGATATACAGATAGCTGTGTAGATATTTGCATGTTCATACAGATAGCGGTGTAGATATTTCCATGTTCATACAGATAGCGGTGTAGATATTTCCCTGTTCATACAGATAGTGGTGTAGATATTTCCATGTTAATTCAGATAGCGGTGTAGATATTTCCATGTTCATACAGATAGCGGTGTAGCTATTTCCATGTTCATACAGATAGTGTAGATATTTCCATGTTTAGATAGATAATGGTGTAGATAATTTCAATTTTATACAGAGAGCAGTGTAGATATTTCCAAGTTCATACAGATAGCGGTGTAGATATTTCCACGTTTACAGAGATGGCGGTGTAGATATTTCCATGTTCATACAGATGGCGGTGTAGATATTTCCATGTTCATACCAATAGCGGTGTAGACATTTCCATGTTCATATATTTAGCGGTGTAGATATTTCCATGTTCATAGAGATTTCGAAGATATTTCCATGTTCATGCGGATAGCGGTGTAGATATTTCCATGTTCATACAGATAACGGTGTAGATATTTCCATGTTAATACAGATAGCCGTGTTGATATTTCCATGTTCATACAGATAGCGGTGTAGATATTTAAATGTTCATACAGTTAGCGGTGTAGATATTTCCATGTTCATACAGATGGCTGTGTAGATATTTACATGTTGATACAGATGGCGGTGTAGATATTTCCATGTTCATACAGATAGCGGTGTAGATATTTCCATGTTCATACAGATGGCAGTGTAGATATTTCCATGTTCATACAGATATCGGTGTAGATATTTCCATGTTCATACCAATAGCCGTGTAGACATTTCCATGTTCATACATTTAGCGGTGTAGATATTTCCATGTTCATACAGATGGCGGTGAAGATATTTACATGTTCATACAGATGGCGGTGTAGATATTTCCATGTTTGTACGGATGTCAGTGTAGATATTTCCATGTTCATAGAGATGGCGGTGTAGATATTTCCATGTTTATGCAGATAGCGGTATAGATATTTCCATGTATATACAGATGGTGGTGTAGACATTTCCATGTTTATAGAGATGGCGGTCTAGATATTTCCATGTTTACAGAGATAGTGGTGTAGTTATTTCCAAGTTTATAGAGACAGCGTTGTAGATATTTCCATGTTTATACAGATAGCGGTGAAGTTATTTCCATGTTTATACAGAGAGCGGTGTAGATATTTCCATGTTTATACAGATAGCAGTGTAGATATTTCCATGTTTAGAGAGATAACGGTGTAGATATTTTCAATTTTATACAGAGAGCAGTGTAGATATTTCCAAGTTCATACAGATAGCGGTGTAGATATTTCCACGTTTACAGAGATGGCGGTGTAGATATTTCCATGTTCATACAAATGGCGGGGTAGATATTTCCATGTTCATAGAGATGGCGGTGTAGATATTTCCATGTTCATACAAATGGCAGTGTAGATATTTCCATGTTCATAGAGATGGCGGTGTTGATATTTCCATATTTATAGAGATAGCAGTGTAGTTATTTCCATGTTTATAGAGATTGTAGTGTAGATATTTCCATTCATACACAGATAGCTCTGTAGATATTTGGATGTTCATAGAGATAGCGGTGTAGATATTTCCATGTTCATAGAGATAGCGGTGTAGATATTTCCATGTTCATACAGATAGCGGTGTAGATATTTCCATGTTCATACAGTTAGCGGTTTAGATATTTCCATGTTCATACAGATGGCGGTGTAGATATTTACATGTTCATACAGATGGCGGTGTAGTTATTTCCATGTTCATACACATAGCGGTGTTGATATTTCCATGTTCATACAGATAGCGGTGTAGATATTTCCAGGTTCATACCAATAGCGGTGTAGACATTTCCATGTTCATATATTTAGCGGTGTAGGTATTTCCATGTTCATACATATGGCGAAGATATTTCCATGTTCATGCAGATAGCGGTGTAGATATTTCCATGTTCATACAGATAGCGGTGTAGATATTTCCATGTTGATACAGATCGCGGTGTAGATATTTCCATGTTCATAGAGATTGCGGTGTAGATATTTCCATAATTATACAGATAGCAGTGTAGTTATTTCCATGTTTATAGAGATAGCAGTGTAGATATTTCCATTGATATACAGATAGCTGTTTAGATATTTGCATGGTCATACAGATAGCGGTGTAGATATTTCCATGTTCATACAGTTAGCGGTGTAGATATTTCCATGTTCATACAGATGGCGGTGTAGATATTTACATGTTCATACAGATGGCGGTATAGATATTTCCATGTTCGTACAGATGGCGTTGTAGATATTTCCATGTTTATAGACATGGCGGTGTACATATTTCCATGTTCATACAGATGGCGGTGTAAATATTTCCATGTTTATAGGGATGGCGGTGTAGAGATTTTCATGTTTACACAGATGTCAGTGTAGATATTTCCATGTTTACACAGATAGCGGTGTGGATATTTCCATGTTTATGCAGATAGCAGTGTAGATATTTCCATGTTTATACAGATAGTTGGGCAGATATTTCCATGTTTATACAGATAGCGGTGTAGATATGTACATCTTTATACAGATGGCGGTGTAGATATGTCCATGTTTGTACAGATGACAGTGTAGATATTTCCATGTTCATACCAATAGCGGTGTAGACATTTTCATGTTCATACATTTAGCGGTGTAGATATTTCCATGTTCATTCAGATGGCGGTGAAGATATTTACATGTTCATACAGATGGCGGTGTAGATATTTCCATGTTTGTACGGATGGCAGTGTAGATATTTCCATGTACATACAGTTGGCGGTGTAGATATTTCCATGTTTATACAGATAGCAGTGTAGTTATTTCCATGTTAATAGAGATAGCGGTGTAGATATTTCCATTGATATACAGATAGCTGTGTAGATATTTGCATGTTCATACAGATAGCGGTGTAGATATCTCCATGTTCATACAGATAGTGGTGTAGCTATTTCCATGTTCATACAGATAGCGGTGTAGATATTTCTATGTTCATACAGAAAACGGTGTAGATATTTCCATGTTCGTACAGACAGCAGTGTAGATATTTCCATGTTCATACAGTTAGCGGTGTAGATATTTCCATGTTCATACAGATGGCGGTGTAGATATTTACATGTTCATACAGATGGCGGTAGAGATATTTCCATGTTCTTAGAGATGGCGGTGAACATATTTCCATGTTCATAGAGATGGCGGTGTAGATATTTCCATGTTTATGCAGATAGCGGTATAGATATTTCCATGTTTATACAGATGGCGGTGTAGATATTTCCATGTTTATAGAGATGGCGGTCTAGATATTTCCATGTTTACAGAGATAGTGGTGTAGTTATTTCCAAGTTTATAGAGACAGCGTTGTAGATATTTCCATGTTTATACAGACAGCGGTGAATATATTTCCATGTTCATACAGATAGCAGTGTAGATATTTCCATGTTCATACAGATAGCGGTGTAGATATTTCCAGGTTCATACCAATAGCGGTGTAGACATTTCCATGTTCATATATTTAGCGGTGTAGGTATTTCCATGTTCATACATATGGCGAAGATATTTCCATGTTCATGCAGATAGCGGTGTAGATATTTCCATGTTCATACAGATAGCGGTGTAGATATTTCCATGTTGATACAGATCGCGGTGTAGATATTTCCATGTTCATAGAGATTGCGGTGTAGATATTTCCATAATTATACAGATAGCAGTGTAGTTATTTCCATGTTTATAGAGATAGCAGTGTAGATATTTCCATTGATATACAGATAGCTGTTTAGATATTTGCATGGTCATACAGATAGCGGTGTAGATATTTCCATGTTCATACAGTTAGCGGTGTAGATATTTCCATGTTCATACAGATGGCGGTGTAGATATTTACATGTTCATACAGATGGCGGTATAGATATTTCCATGTTCGTACAGATGGCGTTGTAGATATTTCCATGTTTATAGACATGGCGGTGTACATATTTCCATGTTCATACAGATGGCGGTGTAAATATTTCCATGTTTATAGGGATGGCGGTGTAGAGATTTTCATGTTTACACAGATGTCAGTGTAGATATTTCCATGTTTACACAGATAGCGGTGTGGATATTTCCATGTTTATGCAGATAGCAGTGTAGATATTTCCATGTTTATACAGATAGTTGGGCAGATATTTCCATGTTTATACAGATAGCGGTGTAGATATGTACATCTTTATACAGATGGCGGTGTAGATATGTCCATGTTTGTACAGATGACAGTGTAGATATTTCCATGTTCATACCAATAGCGGTGTAGACATTTTCATGTTCATACATTTAGCGGTGTAGATATTTCCATGTTCATTCAGATGGCGGTGAAGATATTTACATGTTCATACAGATGGCGGTGTAGATATTTCCATGTTTGTACGGATGGCAGTGTAGATATTTCCATGTACATACAGTTGGCGGTGTAGATATTTCCATGTTTATACAGATAGCAGTGTAGTTATTTCCATGTTAATAGAGATAGCGGTGTAGATATTTCCATTGATATACAGATAGCTGTGTAGATATTTGCATGTTCATACAGATAGCGGTGTAGATATCTCCATGTTCATACAGATAGTGGTGTAGCTATTTCCATGTTCATACAGATAGCGGTGTAGATATTTCTATGTTCATACAGAAAACGGTGTAGATATTTCCATGTTCGTACAGACAGCAGTGTAGATATTTCCATGTTCATACAGTTAGCGGTGTAGATATTTCCATGTTCATACAGATGGCGGTGTAGATATTTACATGTTCATACAGATGGCGGTAGAGATATTTCCATGTTCTTAGAGATGGCGGTGAACATATTTCCATGTTCATAGAGATGGCGGTGTAGATATTTCCATGTTTATGCAGATAGCGGTATAGATATTTCCATGTTTATACAGATGGCGGTGTAGATATTTCCATGTTTATAGAGATGGCGGTCTAGATATTTCCATGTTTACAGAGATAGTGGTGTAGTTATTTCCAAGTTTATAGAGACAGCGATGTAGATATTTCCATGTTTATACAGATAGCGGTGAAGATATTTCCATGTTTATACAGATAGCGGTGTAGATATTTCCATGTTCATACAGATAGCAGTGTAGGTATTACCATGTTTATAGAGATAGTGTTGTAGATAATTTCAATTTCATACAGAGAGCAGTGTAGATATTTACAAGTTCATACAGATAGCGGTGGAGACATTTCCACGTTTACAGAGATGGCGGTGTAGATATTTCCATGTTCATACAGAGGACGGTGTAGATATTTCCATGTTTATAGGGATGGCGGTGTAGATATTTTCATGTTTACACAGATGGCGGTGTAGATATTTCCATGTTTACACAGATAGTGGTGTAGACATTTCCATGTTTACACAGATAGCGGTGTGGATATTTCCATGTTTATGCAGATAGCAGTGTAGATATTTCCGTGTTTATACAGATAGCGGTGCGGATATTTCCATGTTTATTCAGATAGCGGTGCGGTTATTTCCATGTTTATACAGATAGTTAGGCAGATATTTCCATGTTTATACAGATAGCGGTGTAGATATTTCCATCTTAATATAGATGGCGGTGTAGATATGTCCATGTTTGTGCAGATGGCGGTGTAGATATTTCCATGTTCATACAGATGGCGGTGTAGATATTTCAAAGTTTATAGAGATAGCGCTGTAGTTATTTCCATATTCCTAGAGAAATCTGTGTAGATATTTCCATGTATATTCAGATAGCTGTGTAGATATTTGCATGTTCATGCAGATAGCGGTGTAGATATTTCCATGTTCATCCAGATGCCGGTGTACATATATCCATGTTCATACAGATGGCGGTGAAGATATTTCCATGTTCATGCAGATGGTGGTGTAGGTATTTCCATGTTCATACAAATGGCGGTGTAGATATTTCCATGTTCATAGAGATGGCTGTGTAGATATTTCCAGGTTCATACAAATGGCGGTGGAGATATTTCCATGTTCATAGAGATGGCCGTGTAGATATTTCCATGTTTATACAGATACCAGTGTAGTTGTTTCCATGTTTATAGAGATACCAGTGTGGATATTTCCATTGATATACAGATAGCTGTGTAGATATTTACATGTTCATACAGATAGCGGTGTAGATATTTCCATGTTCATACAGATAGCGGTGTAGATATTTCCATGTTCATATAGATAGCGGTGTAGATATTTCCATGTTCATACAGATAGCGGTGCGGATATTTCCATGTTTATTCAGATAGCAGTGCGGATATTTCCATGTTTATACAGATAATTGGGCAGATATTTCCATGTTTATACAGATAGCGGTGTAGATATTTCCATCTTAATACAGATGGCGGTGTAGATATGTCCATGATCGTACAGATGGCGGTGTAGATATTTCCATGTTCATACAGATGGCGGTGTAGATATTTCAAAGTTTATAGAGATAGCACTGTAGTTATTTCCATATTTATAGAGATATCTGTGTAGATATTTCCATGTATATTCAGATAGCTGTGTAGATATTTCCATGTTCATGCAGATTACGGTGTAGATATTTCCATGTTCATCCTGATGCCGTTGTAAAAATATCCATGTTCATACAAATGGCGGTGAAGATATTTCCATGCTCATACAGATGGCGGTGTAGGTATTTCCATGTTCATACAAATGGCGGTGTAGATATTTCCATGTTCATAGAGATGGCGGTGTAGATATTTCCAGGTTAATACAAATGGCGGTGTAGGTATTTCCATGTTCATAGAGATGGCGGTGTAGATATTTCCATGTTTATACAGATAGCAGTGTAGTTATTTCCATGTTTATAGAGATACCATTCTGGATATTTCCATTGATATACAGATAGCTGTGTAGATATTTGCATGTTCATACAGATAGCGGTGTAGATATTTCCATGTTCATACAGATAGCGGTGTAGATATTTCCCTGTTCATACAGATAGTGGTGTAGATATTTCCATGTTAATTCAGATAGCGGTGTAGATATTTCCATGTTCATACAGATAGCGGTGTAGCTATTTCCATGTTCATACAGATAGTGTAGATATTTCCATGTTTAGATAGATAATGGTGTAGATAATTTCAATTTTATACAGAGAGCAGTGTAGATATTTCCAAGTTCATACAGATAGCGGTGTAGATATTTCCACGTTTACAGAGATGGCGGTGTAGATATTTCCATGTTCATACAGATGGCGGTGTAGATATTTCCATGTTCATACCAATAGCGGTGTAGACATTTCCATGTTCATATATTTAGCGGTGTAGATATTTCCATGTTCATAGAGATTTCGAAGATATTTCCATGTTCATGCGGATAGCGGTGTAGATATTTCCATGTTCATACAGATAACGGTGTAGATATTTCCATGTTAATACAGATAGCCGTGTTGATATTTCCATGTTCATACAGATAGCGGTGTAGATATTTAAATGTTCATACAGTTAGCGGTGTAGATATTTCCATGTTCATACAGATGGCTGTGTAGATATTTACATGTTGATACAGATGGCGGTGTAGATATTTCCATGTTCATACAGATAGCGGTGTAGATATTTCCATGTTCATACAGATGGCAGTGTAGATATTTCCATGTTCATACAGATATCGGTGTAGATATTTCCATGTTCATACCAATAGCGGTGTAGACATTTCCATGTTCATACATTTAGCGGTGTAGATATTTCCATGTTCATACAGATGGCGGTGAAGATATTTACATGTTCATACAGATGGCGGTGTAGATATTTCCATGTTTGTACGGATGTCAGTGTAGATATTTCCATGTTCATAGAGATGGCGGTGTAGATATTTCCATGTTTATGCAGATAGCGGTATAGATATTTCCATGTATATACAGATGGTGGTGTAGACATTTCCATGTTTATAGAGATGGCGGTCTAGATATTTCCATGTTTACAGAGATAGTGGTGTAGTTATTTCCAAGTTTATAGAGACAGCGTTGTAGATATTTCCATGTTTATACAGATAGCGGTGAAGTTATTTCCATGTTTATACAGAGAGCGGTGTAGATATTTCCATGTTTATACAGATAGCAGTGTAGATATTTCCATGTTTAGAGAGATAACGGTGTAGATATTTTCAATTTTATACAGAGAGCAGTGTAGATATTTCCAAGTTCATACAGATAGCGGTGTAGATATTTCCACGTTTACAGAGATGGCGGTGTAGATATTTCCATGTTCATACAAATGGCGGGGTAGATATTTCCATGTTCATAGAGATGGCGGTGTAGATATTTCCATGTTCATACAAATGGCAGTGTAGATATTTCCATGTTCATAGAGATGGCGGTGTTGATATTTCCATATTTATAGAGATAGCAGTGTAGTTATTTCCATGTTTATAGAGATTGTAGTGTAGATATTTCCATTCATACACAGATAGCTCTGTAGATATTTGGATGTTCATAGAGATAGCGGTGTAGATATTTCCATGTTCATACAGATAGCGGTGTAGATATTTCCATGTTCATACAGATAGCGGTGTAGATATTTCCATGTTCATACAGTTAGCGGTTTAGATATTTCCATGTTCATACAGATGGCGGTGTAGATATTTACATGTTCATACAGATGGCGGTGTAGTTATTTCCATGTTCATACAGATAGCGGTGTAGATATTTCCATGTTCATACAGATAGCGGTGTAGATATTTCCAGGTTCATACCAATAGCGGTGTAGACATTTCCATGTTCATATATTTAGCGGTGTAGGTATTTCCATGTTCATACATATGGCGAAGATATTTCCATGTTCATGCAGATAGCGGTGTAGATATTTCCATGTTCATACAGATAGCGGTGTAGATATTTCCATGTTGATACAGATCGCGGTGTAGATATTTCCATGTTCATAGAGATTGCGGTGTAGATATTTCCATAATTATACAGATAGCAGTGTAGTTATTTCCATGTTTATAGAGATAGCAGTGTAGATATTTCCATTGATATACAGATAGCTGTTTAGATATTTGCATGGTCATACAGATAGCGGTGTAGATATTTCCATGTTCATACAGTTAGCGGTGTAGATATTTCCATGTTCATACAGATGGCGGTGTAGATATTTACATGTTCATACAGATGGCGGTATAGATATTTCCATGTTCGTACAGATGGCGTTGTAGATATTTCCATGTTTATAGACATGGCGGTGTACATATTTCCATGTTCATACAGATGGCGGTGTAAATATTTCCATGTTTATAGGGATGGCGGTGTAGAGATTTTCATGTTTACACAGATGGCAGTGTAGATATTTCCATGTTTACACAGATAGCGGTGTAGACATTTCCATGTTTACACAGATAGCGGTGTGGATATTTCCATGTTTATGCAGATAGCAGTGTAGATATTTCCATGTTTATACAGATAGTTGGGCAGATATTTCCATGTTTATACAGATGGAGGTGTAGATATGTACATCTTTATACAGAGCGGTGTAGATATGTCCATTTTTGTACAGATGACGGTGTAGATATTTCCATGTTCATACCAATAGCGGTGTAGACATTTTCCTGTTCATACATTTAGCGGTGTAGATATTTCCATGTTCATACAGATGGCGGTGAAGATATTTACATGTTCATACAGATGGCGGTGTAGATATTTCCATGTTTGTACGGATGGCAGTGTAGATATTTCCATGTTCATACAGTTGGCGGTGTAGATATTTCCATGTTTATACAGATAGCAGTGTAGTTATTTCCATGTTAATAGAGATAGCGGTGTAGATATTTCCATTGATATACAGATAGCTGTGTAGATATTTGCATGTTCATACAGATAGCGGTGTAGATATTTCCATGTTCATACAGATAGTGGTGTAGCTCTTTCCATGTTCATACAGATAGCGGTGTAGATATTTCTATGTTCATACAGAAAACGGTGTAGATATTTCCATGTTCGTACAGACAGCAGTGTAGATATTTCCATGTTCATACAGTTAGCGGTGTAGATATTTCCATGTTCATACAGATGGCGGTGTAGATATTTACATGTTCATACAGATGGCGGTAGAGATATTTCCATGTTCTTAGAGATGGCGGTGATCATATTTCCATGTTCATAGAGATGGCGGTGTAGATATTTCCATGTTTATGCAGATAGCGGTATAGATATTTCCATGTTTATACAGATGGCGGTGTAGATATTTCCATGTTTATAGAGATGGCGGTCTATATATTTCCATGTTTACAGAGATAGTGGTGTAGTTATTTCCAAATTTATAGAGACAGCGATGTAGATATTTCCATGTTTATACAGATAGCGGTGAAGATATTTCCATGTTTATACAGATAGCGGTGTAGATATTTCCATGTTCATACAGATAGCAGTGTAGATATTACCATGTTTATAGAGATAGTGTTGTAGATAATTTCAATTTCATACAGAGAGCAGTGTAGATATTTACAAGTTCATACAGACAGCGGTGTAGATATTTCCACGTTTACAGAGATGGCGGTGTAGATATTTCCATGTTCATACAGAGGACGGTGTAGATATTTCCATGTTTATAGGGATTGCGGTGTAGATATTTTCATGTTTACACAGATGGCGGTGTAGATATTTCCATGTTTACACAGATAGCGGTGTAGACATTTCCATGTTTACACAGATCGCGGTGTGGATATTTCCATGTTTATGCAGATAGCAGTGTAGATATTTCCGTGTTTATACAGATAGCGGTGCGGATATTTCCATGTTTATTCAGATAGCGGTGCAGTTATTTCCATGTTTATACAGATAGCAAGGCAGATATTTCCATGTTTATACAGGTAGCGGTGTAGATATTTCCATCTTAATACAGATGGCGGTGTAGATATGTCCATGTTTGTACAGATGGCGGTGTAGATATTTCCATGTTCATACAGATGGCGGTGTAGATATTTCAAAGTTTATAGAGATAGCGCTGTAGTTATTTCCATATTCCTAGAGAAATCTGTGTACATATTTCCATGTATATTCAGATAGCTGTGTAGATATTTGCATGTTCATGCAGATAGCGGTGTAGATATTTCCATGTTCATCCAGATGCCGGTGTACATATATCCATGATCATACAGATGGCGGTGAAGATATTTCCATGTTCATGCAGATGGTGGTGTAGGTATTTCCATGTTCATACAAATGGCGGTGTAGATATTTCCATGTTCATAGAGATGGCTGTGTAGATATTTCCAGGTTCATACAAATGGCGGTGGAGATATTTCCATGTTCATGGAGATGGCCGTGTAGATATTTCCATGTTTATACAGATACCAGTGTAGTTGTTTCCATGTTTATAGAGATACCAGTGTGGATATTTCCATTGATATACAGATAGCTGTGTAGATATTTACATGTTCATACAGATAGCGGTGTAGATATTTCCATGTTCATACAGATAGCGGTGTAGATATTTCCATGTTCATATAGATAGCGGTGTAGATATTTCCATGTTTATACAGATAGCGGTGCGGATATTTCCATGTTTATTCAGATAGCGGTGCGGATATTTCCATGTTTATACAGATAATTGGGCAGATATTTCCATGTTTATACAGATAGCGGTGTAGATATTTCTATCTTAATACAGATGGCGGTGTAGATATGTCCATGATCGTACAGATGGCGGTGTAGATATTTCCATGTTCATACAGATGGCGGTGTAGGTATTTCGAAATTTATAGAGATAGCGCTGTAGTTATTTCCATATTGATAGAGAAATCTGTGTAGATATTTCCATGTTAATTCAGATAGCGGTGTAGATATTTCCATGTTCATACAGATAGCGGTGTAGCTATTTCCATGATCATACAGATAGCAGTGTAGATATTTCCATGTTTAGATAGATAATGGTGTAGATAATTTCAAATTTCTACAGAGAGCAGTGTAGATATTTCCAAGTTCATACAGATAGCGGTGTAGATATTTCCACGTTTAAAGAGATGGCGGTGTAGATATTTCCATGTTCATACAGATGGCGGTGTAGATATTTCCATGTTCATAGAGATGGCTGTGTAGATATTTCCATGTTAATACAAATGGCAGTGTAGATATTTCCATGTTCATAGAGATGGCGGTGTTGATATTTCCATATTTATAGAGATAGCAGTGTAGTTATTTCCATGTTTATAGAGATAGTAGTGTAGATATTTCCATTGATATACAGATAGCTCTGTAGATATTTGCATGTTAATAGAGATAGCGGTGTAGATATTTCCATGTTCATACAGATAGCGGTGTAGATATTTCCATGTTTGTACGGATGGCAGTGTAGATATTTCCATGTTCATAAAGATGGCGGTGTAGATATTTCCATGTTTACACAGATAGCGGTGTAGACATTTCCATGTTTACACAGATAGCGGTGTGGATATTTCCATGTTTATGCAGATAGCAGTGTAGATATTTCCGTGTTTATACAGTTAGCGGTGCGGATATTTCCATGTTTATTGAGATAGCGGTGCGGTTATTTCCATGTTTATACAGATAGTTAGGCAGATATTTCCATGTTTATACAGATAGCGGTGTAGATATTTCCATCTTAATATAGATGGCGCTGTAGATATGTCCATGTTTGTGCAGATGGCCATGTAGATATTTCCATGTTCATACAGATGGCGGTGTAGATATTTCAAAGTTTATAGAGATAGCGCTGTAGTTATTTCCATATTCCTAGAGAAATCTGTGTAGATATTTCCATGTATATTCAGATAGCTGTGTAGATATTTGCATGTTCATGCAGATAGCGGTGTAGATATTTCCATGTTCATCCAGATGCCGGTGTAGATATTTCCATGTTCATAGAGATGGCGGTGTAGATATTTCCAGGTTAATACAAATGGCGGTGTAGGTATTTCCATGTTCATAGAGATGGCGGTGTAGATATTTCCATGTTTATACAGATAGCAGTGTAGTTATTTCCATGTTTATAGAGATACCATTCTGGATATTTCCATTGATATACAGATAGCTGTGTAGATATTTGCATGTTCATACAGATAGCGGTGTAGATATTTCCATGTTCATACAGATAGCGGTGTAGATATTTCCCTGTTCATACAGATAGTGGTGTAGATATTTCCATGTTAATTCTGATAGCGGTGTAGATATTTCCATGTTCATACAGATAGCGGTGTAGCTATTTCCATGTTCATACAGATAGTGTAGATATTTCCATGTTTAGATAGATAATGGTGTAGATAATTTCAATTTTATACAGAGAGCAGTGTAGATATTTCCAAGTTCATACAGATAGCGGTGTAGATATTTCCTCGTTTACAGAGATGGCGGTGTAGATATTTCCATGTTCATACAGATGGCGGTGTAGATATTTCCATGTTCATAGAAATGGCAGTGTAGATATTCCATGTTAATACAAATGGCAGTGTGGATATTTCCATGTTCATAGAGATGGCGGTGTTGATATTTCCATATTTATAGAGATAGCAGTGTAGTTATTTCCATGTTTATAGAGATAGTAGTGTAGATATTTCCATTGATACACAGATAGCTCTGTAGATATTTGCATGTTAATAGAGATAGCGGTGTAGATATTGCCATGTTCATACAGATAGCGGTGTAGATATTTCCATGTTCACAGATAGCGGTGTAGATATTTCCATGTTCATACAGATAGCGGTGTATATATTTCCATGTTCATACAGATAGCGGTGTAGATATTTCCATTTTCATACAGTTAGCGGTTTAGATATTTCCATGTTCATACAGATGGTGGTGTAGATATTTACATGTTCATACAGTTGGCGGTGTAGTTATTTCCATGTTCATACAGATAGGGGTGTAGATATTTCCATGTTCATACCAATAGCGGTGTAGACATTTCCATGTTCATATATTTAGCGGTGTAGATATTTCCATGTTCATAGAGATGGCGAAGATATTTCCATGTTCATGCGGATAGCGGTGTAGATATTTCCATGTTCATACAGATAACGGTGTAGATATTTCCATGTTAATACGGATAGCGGTGTTGATATTTCCATGTTCATACAGAGAGCGGTGTAGATATTTAAATGTTCATACAGTTAGCGGTGTAGATATTTCCATGTTCATACAGATGGCTGTGTAGATATTTACATGTTGATACAGATGGCGGTGTAGATATTTCCATGTTCATACAGATAGCGGTGTAGATATTTCCATGTTCATACAGATAGCAGTGTAGATATTTCCATGTTCATACAGATATCGGTGTAGATATTTCCATGTTCATACCAATAGCGGTGTAGACATTTCCATGTTCATACATTTAGCGGTGTATATATTTCCATGTTCATACAGATGGCGGTGAAGATATTTACATGTTCATACAGATGGCGGTGTAGATATTTCCATGTTTGTACGGATGTCAGTGTAGATATTTCCATGTTCATAGAGATGGCGGTGTAGATATTTCCATGTTTATGCAGATAGCGGTATAGATATTTCCATGTATATACAGATGGTGGTGTAGACATTTCCATGTTTATAGAGATGGCGGTCTAGATATTTCCATGTTTACAGATATAGTGGTGTAGTTATTTCCAAGTTTATAGAGACAGCGTTGTAGATATTTCCATGTTTATACAGATAGCTGTGAAGTCATTTCCATGTTTATACAGAGAGCGGTGTAGATATTTCCATGTTTATACAGATAGCAGTGTAGATATTTCCATGTTTAGAGAGATAACGGTGTAGATGTTTTCAATTTTATACAGAGAGCAGTGTAGATATTTCCAAGTTCATACAGATAGCGGTGTAGATATTTCCACGTTTACAGAGATGGCGGTGCAGATATTTCCATGTTCATACAAATGGCGGGGTAGATTTTTCCATGTTCATAGAGATGGCGGTGTAGATATTTCCATGTTCATACAAGTGGCAGTGTAGATATTTCCATGTTCATAGAGATGGCGGTGTTGATATTTCCATATTTATAGAGATAGCAGTGTAGTTATTTCCATGTTTATAGAGATTGTAGTGTAGATATTTCCATTCATACACAGATAGCTCTGTAGATATTTGCATGTTCATAGAGATAGCGGTGTAGATATTTCCATGTTCATACAGATAGCGGTGTAGATATTTCCATGTTCATACAGATAGCGGTGTAGATATTTCCATGTTCATACAGATAGCGGTGTAGATATTTCCATGTTCATACAGTTAGCGGTTTAGATATTTCCATGTTCATACAGATGGCGGTGTAGATATTTACATGTTCATACAGATGGCGGTGTAGTTATTTCCATGTTCATACAGATAGCGGTGTAGATATTTCCATGTTCATACAGATAGCGGTGTAGATATTTCCAGGTTCATACCAATAGCGGTGTAGACATTTCCATGTTCATATATTTAGCGGTGTAGGTATTTCCATGTTCATACATATGGCGAAGATATTTCCATGTTCATGCAGATAGCGGTGTAGATATTTCCATGTTCATACAGATAGCGGTGTAGATATTTCCATGTTGATACAGATCGCGGTGTAGATATTTCCATGTTCATAGAGATTGCGGTGTAGATATTTCCATAATTATACAGATAGCAGTGTAGTTATTTCCATTGATATACAGATAGCTGTTTAGATATTTGCATGGTCATACAGATAGCGGTGTAGATATTTCCATGTTCGTACAGATAGGGGTGTAGATATTTCCATGTTCGTACAGATAGCGGTGTAGATATTTCCATGTTCATACAGATAACGGTGTAGATATTTCCATGTTCATACAGATAGCGGTGTAGATATTTCCATGTTCATACAGTTAGCGGTGTAGATATTTCCATGTTCATACAGATGGCGGTGTAGATATTTACATGTTCATACAGATGGCGGTATAGATATTTCCATGTTCGTACAGATGGCGTTGTAGATATTTCCATGTTTATAGACATGGCGGTGTACATATTTCCATGTTCATACAGATGGCGGTGTAAATATTTCCATGTTTATAGGGATGGCGGTGTAGAGATTTTCATGTTTACACAGATGGCAGTGTAGATATTTCCATGTTTACACAGATAGCGGTGTAGACATTTCCATGTTTACACAGATAGCGGTGTGGATATTTCCATGTTTATGCAGATAGCAGTGTAGATATTTCCATGTTTATACAGATAGTTGGGCAGATATTTCCATGTTTATACAGATGGCGGTGTAGATATGTACATCTTTATACAGAGGGCGGTGTAGATATGTCCATGTTTGTACAGATGACGGTGTAGATATTTCCATGTTCATACCAATAGCGGTGTAGACATTTTCATGTTCATACATTTAGCGGTGTAGATATTTCCATGTTCATACAGATGGCGGTGAAGATATTTACATGTTCATACAGATGGCGGTGTAGATATTTCCATGTTTGTACGGATGGCAGTGTAGATATTTCCATGTTCATACAGTTGGCGTTGTAGATATTTCCATGTTTATACAGATAGCAGTGTAGTTATTTCCATGTTAATAGAGATAGCGGTGTAGATATTTCCATTGATATACAGATAGCTGTGTAGATATTTGCATGTTCATACAGATAGCGGTGTAGATATTTCCATGTTCATACAGATAGTGGTGTAGCTATTTCCATGTTCATACAGATAGCGGTGTACATATTTCTATGTTCATACAGAAAACGGTGTAGATATTTCCATGTTCGTACAGACAGCAGTGTAGATATTTCCATGTTCATACAGTTAGCGGTGTAGATATTTCCATGTTCATACAGATGGCGGTGTAGATATTTACATGTTCATACAGATGGCAGTAGAGATATTTCCATGTTCTTAGAGATGGCGGTGATCATATTTCCATGTTCATAGAGATGGCGGTGTAGATATTTCCATGTTTATGCAGATAGCGGTATAGATATTTCCATGTTCATACAGATGGCGGTGTAGATATTTACATGTTCATACAGATGGCGGTGTAGTTATTTCCATGTTCATACAGATAGCGGTGTAGATATTTCCATGTTCATACAGAGAGCGGTGTAGATATTTCCAGGTTCATACCAATAGCGGTGTAGACATTTCCATGTTCATATATTTAGCGGTGTAGATATTTCCATGTTCATACATATGGCGAAGATATTTCCATGTTCATGCAGATAGCGGTGTAGATATTTCCATGTTCATACAGATAGCGGTGTAGATATTTCCATGTTGATACAGATCGCGGTGTAGATATTTCCATGTTCATAGAGATTGCGGTGTAGATATTTCCATAATTATACAGATAGCAGTGTAGTTATTTCCATTGATATACAGATAGCTGTTTAGATATTTGCATGGTCATACAGATAGCGGTGTAGATATTTCCATGTTCGTACAGATAGGGGTGTAGATATTTCCATGTTCGTACAGATAGCGGTGTAGATATTTCCATGTTCATACAGATAACGGTGTAGATATTTCCATGTTCATACAGATAGCGGTGTAGATATTTCCATGTTCATACAGTTAGCGGTGTAGATATTTCCATGTTCATACAGATGGCGGTGTAGATATTTACATGTTCATACAGATGGCGGTGTAGATATTTCCATGTTCGTACAGATGGCGTTGTAGATATTTCCATGTTTATAGACATGGCGGTGTACATATTTCCATGTTCATACAGATGGCGGTGTAAATATGTCCATGTTTATAGGGATGGCGGTGTAGAGATTTTCATGTTTACACAGATGGCAGTGTAGATATTTCCATGTTTACACAGATAGCGGTGTAGACATTTCCATGTTTACACAGATAGCGGTGTGGATATTTCCATGTTTATGCAGATACCAGTGTAGATATTTCCATGTTTATACAGATAGTTGGGCAGATATTTCCATGTTTATACAGATGGCGGTGTAGATATGTACATCTTTATACAGATGGCGGTGTAGATATGTCCATGTTTGTACAGATGACGGTGTAGATATTTCCATGTTCATACCAATAGCGGTGTAGACATTTTCATGTTCATACATTTAGCGGTGTAGATATTTCCATGTTCATACAGATGGCGGTGAAGATATTTACATGTTCATACAGATGGCGGTGTAGATATTTCCATGTTTGTACGGATGGCAGTGTAGATATTTCCATGTTCATACAGTTGGCGTTGTAGTTATTTCCATGTTTATACAGATAGCAGTGTAGTTATTTCCATGTTAATAGAGATAGCGGTGTAGATATTTCCATTGATATACAGATAGCTGTGTAGATATTTGCATGTTCATACAGATAGCGGTGTAGATATTTCCATGTTCATACAGATAGTGGTGTAGCTATTTCCATGTTCATACAGATAGCGGTGTAGATATTTCTATGTTCATACAGAAAACGGTGTAGATATTTCCATGTTTATACAGATGGCGGTGTAGATATTTCCATGTTTATAGAGATGGCGGTCTAGATATTTCCATGTTTACAGAGATAGTGGTGTAGTTATTTCCAAATTTATAGAGACAGCGATGTAGATATTTCCATGTTTATACAGATAGCGGTGAAGATATTTCCATGTTTATACAGATAGCGGTGTAGATATTTCCATGTTCATACAGATAGCAGTGTAGATATTACCATGTTTATAGAGATAGTGTTGTAGATAATTTCAATTTCATACAGAGAGCAGTGTAGATATTTACAAGTTCATACAGACAGCGGTGTAGATATTTCCACGTTTACAGAGATGGAGGTGTAGATATTTCCATGTTCATACAGATGGCGGTGTAGATATTTCCATGTTTATAGGGATGGCGGTGTAGATATTTTCATGTTTACACAGATGGCGGTGTAGATATTTCCATGTTTATGCAGATAGCAGTGTAGATATTTCCGTGTTTATACAGATAGCGGTGCGGATATTTCCATGTTTATTCAGATAGCGGTGCAGTTATTTCCATGTTTATACAGATAGCAAGGCAGATATTTCCATGTTTATACAGGTAGCGGTGTAGATATTTCCATCTTAATACAGATGGCGGTGTAGATATGTCCATGTTTGTACAGATGGCGGTGTAGATATTTCCATGTTCATACAGATGGCGGTGTAGATATTTCAAAGTTTATAGAGATAGCGCTGTAGTTATTTCCATATTCCTAGAGAAATCTGTGTAGATATTTCCATGTATATTCAGATAGCTGTGTAGATATTTGCATGTTCATGCAGATAGCGGTGTAGATATTTCCATGTTCATCCAGATGCCGGTGTACATATATCCATGTTCATACAGATGGCAGTGAAGATATTTCCATGTTCCTGCAGATGGTGGTGTAGGTATTTCCATGTTCATACAAATGGCGGTGTAGATATTTCCATGTTCATAGAGATGGCTGTGTAGATATTTCCAGGTTCATACAAATGGCGGTGGAGATATTTCAATGTTCATAGAGATTGCCGTGTAGATATTTCCATGTTTATACAGATACCAGTGTAGTTGTTTCCATGTTTATAGAGATACCAGTGTGGATATTTCCATTGATATACAGATAGCTGTGTAGATATTTACATGTTCATACAGATAGCGGTGTAGATATTTCCATGTTCATACAGATAGCGGTGTAGATATTTCCATGTTCATATAGATAGCGGTGTAGATATTTCCATGTTCATACAGATAGCGGTGCGGATATTTCCATGTTTATTCAGATAGCGGTGCGGATATTTCCATGTTTATACAGATAATTGGGCAGATATTTCCATGTTTATACAGATAGCGGTGTAGATATTTCCATCTTAATACAGATGGCGGTGTAGATATGTCCATGATCGTACAGATGGCGGTGTAGATATTTCCATGTTCATACAGATGGCGGTGTAGATATTTCGAAGTTTATAGAGATAGCGCTGTAGATATTTCCATATTTATAGAGAAATCTGTGTAGATATTTCCATGTATATTCAGATAGCTGTGTAGATATTTCCATGTTCATGCAGATTACGGTGTAGATATTTCCATGTTCATCCTGATGCCGGTGTAAAAATATCCATGTTCATGCAAATGGCGGTGAAGATATTTCCATGCTCATACAGATGGCGGTGTAGGTATTTCCATGTTCATACAAATGTCGGTGTAGATATTTCCATGTTCATAGAGATGGCTGTGTAGATATTTCCAGGTTCATACAAATGGCGGTGTAGGTATTTCCATGTTCATAGAGATGGCGGTGTAGATATTTCCATGCTTATACAGATAGCAGTGTAGTTATTTCCATGTTTATAGAGATAACATTCTGGATATTTCCATTGATATACAGATAGCTGTGTAGATATTTGCATGTTCATACAGATAGCGGTGTAGATATTTCCATGTTCATACAGATAGCGGTGTACATATTTCCCTGTTCATACAGATAGTGGTGTAGATATTTCCATGTTAATTCAGATAGCGGTGTAGATATTTCCATGTTCATACAGATAGCGGTGTAGCTATTTCCATGTTCATACAGATAGCAGTATAGATATTTCCATGTTTAGATAGATAATGGTGTAGATAATTTCAATTTTATACAGAGAGCAGTGTAGATATTTCCAAGTTCATACAGATAGCGGTGTAGATATTTCCACGTTTACAGAGATGGCGGTGTAGATATTTCCATGTTCATACAGATGGCGGTGTAGATATTTCCATGTTCATAGAGATGGCGGTGTAGATATTTCCATGTTAATACAAATGGCAGTGTGGATATTTCCATGTTCATAGAGATGGCGGTGTTGATATTTCCATATTTATAGAGATAGCAGTGTAGTTATTTCCATGTTTATAGAGATAGTAGTGTAGATATTTCCATTGATATACAGATAGCTCTGTAGATATTTGCATGGTAATAGAGATAGCAGTGTAGATATTTCCATGTTCATACAGATAGCGGTGTAGATATTTCCATATTCACAAATAGCGGTGTAGATATTTCCATGTTCATACAGATAGCGGTGTAGATATTTCCATGTTCATACAGATAGCGGTGTAGATATTTCCATTTTCATACAGTTAGCGGTGTAGATATTTCCATGTTCATACAGATGGCGGTGTAGATATTTACATGTTCATACAGATGGCGGTGTAGTTATTTCCATGTTCATACAGATAGCGGTGTAGATATTTCCATGTTCATACAGATAGCGGTGTAGATATTTCCATGTTCATACAGATAGGGGTGTAGATATTTCCATGTTCATACCAATAGCGGTGTAGACATTTCCATGTTCATATATTTAGCGGTGTAGATATTTCCATGTTCATAGAGATGGCGAAGATATTTCCATGTTCATGCGGATAGCGGTGTAGATATTTCCATGTTCATACAGATAACGGTGTAGATATTTCCATGTTAATACAGATAGCGGTGTTGATATTTCCATGTTCATACAGATAGCGGTGTAGATATTTAAATGTTCATACAGTTAGCGGTGTAGATATTTCCATGTTCATACAGATGGCTGTGTAGATATTTACATGTTGATACAGATGGCGGTGTAGATATTTCCATGTTCATACAGATAGCGGTGTAGATATTTCCATGTTCATACAGATAGCAGTGTAGATATTTCCATGTTCATACAGATATCGGTGTAGATATTTCCATGTTCATACCAATAGCGGTGTAGACATTTCCATGTTCATACATTTAGCGGTGTAGATATTTCCATGTTCATACAGATGGCGGTGAAGATATTTACATGTTCATACAGATGGCGGTGTTGATATTTCCATGTTTGTACGGATGGCAGTGTAGATATTTCCATGTTCATAGAGATAGCGGTGTAGATATTTCCATGTTTATGCAGATAGCGGTATAGATATTTCCATGTATATACAGATGGTGGTGTAGACATTTCCATGTTTATAGAGATGGCGGTCTAGATATTTCCATGTTTACAGAGATAGTGGGGTAGTTATTTAAAAGTTTATTGAGACAGCGTTGTAGATATTTCCATGTTTATACAGATAGCGGTGAAGTTATTTCCATGTTTATACAGAGAGCGGTGTAGATATTTCCATGTTTATACAGATAGCAGTGTAGATATTTCCATGTTTAGAGAGATAACGGTGTAGATATTTTCAATTTTATACAGAGAGCAGTGTAGATATTTCCAAGTTCATACAGATAGCGGTGTAGATATTTCCACGTTTACAGAGATGGCGGTGTAGATATTTCCATGTTCATACAAATGGCGGTGTAGATATTTCCATGTTCATAGAGATGGCGGTGTAGATATTTCCATGTTCATACAAATGGCAGTGTAGATATTTCCATGTTCATAGAGATGGCGGTGTTGATATTTCCATATTTATAGAGATAGCAGTGTAGTTATTTCCATGTTTATAGAGATACTAGTGTAGATATTTCCATTGATATACAGATAGCTCTGTAGATATTTGCATGTTCATAGAGATAGCGGTGTAGATATTTCCATGTTCATACAGATAGCGGGGTAGATATTTCCATGTTCATACAGATAGCGGTGTAGATATTTCCATGCTCATACAGATAGCGGTGTAGATATTTCCATGTTCATACAGATAGCAGTGTAGATATTTCCATGTTCATACAGATATCGGTGTAGATATTTCCATGTTCATACCAATAGCGGTGTAGACATTTCCATGTTCATACATTTAGCGGTGTAGATATTTCCATGTTCATACAGATGGCGGTGAAGATATTTACATGTTCATACAGATGGCGGTGTAGATATTTCCATGTTTGTACGGATGGCAGTGTAGATATTTCCATGTTCATAGAGATGGCGGTGTAGACATTTCCATGTTTATGCAGATAGCGGTATAGATATTTCCATGTATATACAGATGGTGGTGTAGACATTTCCATGTTTATAGAGAAGGCGGTCTAGATATTTCCATGTTTACATAGATAGTGGTGTAGTTATTTAAAAGTTTATTGAGACAGCGTTGTAGATATTTCCATGTTTATACAGATAGCGGTGAAGTTATTTCCATGTTTATACAGAGAGCGGTGTAGATATTTCCATGTTTATACAGATAGCAGTGTAGATATTTCCATGTTTAGAGAAATAACGGTGTAGATATTTTCAATTTTATACAGAGAGCAGTGTAGATATTTCCAAGTTCATACAGATAGCGGTGTAGATATTTCCACGTTTACAGAGATGGCGGTGTAGATATTTCCATGTTCATACAAATGGCGGTGTAGATATTTCCATGTTCATAGAGATGGCGGTGTAGATATTTCCATGTTCATACAAATGGCAGTGTAGATATTTCCATGTTCATAGAGATGGCGGTGTTGATATTTCCATATTTATAGAGATAGCAGTGTAGTTATTTCCATGTTTATAGAGATAGTAGTGTAGATATTTCCATTGATATACAGATAGCTCTGTAGATATTTGCATGTTCATAGAGATAGCGGTGTAGATATTTCCATGTTCATACAGATAGCGGTGTAGATATTTCCATGTTCATACAGATAGCGGTGTAGATATTTCCATGTTCATACAGATAGCGGTGTAGATATTTCCAGGTTCATACCAATAGCGGTGTAGACATTTCCATGTTCATATATTTAGCGGTGTAGATATTTCCATGTTCATACAGATGGCGAGGATATTTCCATGTTCATGCAGATAGCGGTGTAGATATTTCCATGTTCATACAGATAGCGGTGTAGATATTTCCATGTTCATACAGATCGCGGTGTAGATATTTCCATGTTCATAGAGATGGCGGTGTAGATATTTCCATATTTATACAGATAGCAGTGTAGTTATTTCCATGTTTATAGAGATAGCAGTGTAGATATTTCCATTGATATACAGATAGCTGTGTAGATATTTGCATGGTCATACAGATAGCGGTGTAGATATTTCCATGTTCGTACAGATAGGGGTGTAGATATTTCCATGTTCGTACAGATAGCGGTGTAGATATTTCCATGTTCATACAGATAACGGTGTAGATATTTCCATGTTCATACAGATAGCGGTGTAGATATTTCCATGTTCATACAGTTAGCGGTGTAGATATTTCCATGTTCATACAGATGGCGGTGTAGATATTTACATGTTCATACAGATGGCGGTATAGATATTTCCATGTTCGTACAGATGGCGTTGTAGATATTTCCATGTTTATAGACATGGCGGTGTACATATTTCCATGTTCATACAGAGGGAGGTGTAAATATTTCCATGTTTATAGGGATGGCGGTGTAGAGATTTTCATGTTTACACAGATGGCAGTGTAGATATTTCCATGTTTACACAGATAGCGGTGTAGACATTTCCATGTTTACACAGATAGCGGTGTGGATATTTCCATGTTTATGCAGATAGCAGTGTAGATATTTCCATGTTTATACAGATAGTTGGGCAGATATTTCCATGTTTATACAGATGGCGGTGTAGATATGTACATTTTTATACAGATGGCGTTGTAGATATGTCCATGTTTGTACAGATGACGGTGTAGATATTTCCATGTTCATACCAATAGCGGTGTAGACATTTTCATGTTCATACATTTAGCGGTGTAGATATTTCCATGTTCATACAGATGGCGGTGAAGATGTTTACATGTTCATACAGATGGCGGTGTAGATATTTCCATGTTTGTACGGATGGCAGTGTAGATATTTCCATGTTCATACAGTTGGCCTTGTAGATATTTCCATGTTTATACAGATAGCAGTGTAGTTATTTCCATGTTAATAGAGATAGCGGTGTAGATATTTCCATTGATATACAGATAGCTGTGTAGATATTTGCATGTTCATACAGATAGCGGTGTAGATATTTCCATGTTCATACAGATAGTGGTGTAGCTATTTCCATGTTCATACAGATAGCGGTGTAGATATTTCTATGTTCATACAGAAAACGGTGTAGATATTTCCATGTTCGTACAGACAGCAGTGTAGATATTTCCATGTTCATACAGTTAGCGGTGTAGATATTTCCATGTTCATAGAGATGGCGGTGTTGATATTTCCATATTTATAGAGATAGCAGTGTAGTTATTTCCATGTTTATAGAGATACTAGTGTAGATATTTCCATTTATATACAGATAGCTCTGTAGATATTTGCATGTTAACAGAGATAGTGGTGTAGATATTTCCATGTTCATACAGATAGCGGTGTAGATATTTCCATGTTCACAGATAGCGGTGTAGATATTTCCATGTTCATACAGATAGCGGTGTAGATATTTCCATGTTCATACAGATAGCGTTGTAGATATTTCCATTTTCATTCAGTTAGCGGTTTAGATATTTCCATGTTCATACAGATGGCGGTGTAGATATTTACATGTTCATACAGATGGCGGTGTAGTTATTTCCATGTTCATACAGATAGCGGTGTAGATATTTCCATGTTCATACAGATAGCGGTGTAGATATTTCCATGTTCATAGAGATAGCGGTGTAGATATTTCCATATTCATACCAATAGCGGTGTAGACATTTCCATGTTCATATATTTAGCTGTGTAGATATTTCCATGTTCATAGAGATGGCGAAGATATTTCCATGTTCATGCGGATAGCGGTGTAGATATTTCCATGTTCATACAGATAGCGGTGTAGATATTTCCATGTTAATACAGATAGCGGTGTTGATATTTCCATGTTCATACAGATAGCGGTGTAGATATTTAAATGTTCATACAGTTAGCGGTGTAGATATTTCCATGTTCATACAGATGGCTGTGTAGATATTTACATGTTGATACAGATGGCGGTGTAGATATTTCCATGTTCATACAGATAGCGGTGTAGATATTTCCATGTTCATACAGATAGCAGTGTAGATATTTCCATGTTCATACAGATAGCGGTGTATATATTTCCATGTTCATACCAATAGCGGTGTAGACATTTCCATGTTCATACATTTAGCGGTGTAGATATTTCCATGTTCATACAGATGGCGGTGAAGATATTTACATGTTCATACAGATGGTGGTGTAGATATTTCCATGTTCATAGAGATGGCGGTGTAGATATTTCCATGTTTATGCAGATAGCGGTATAGATATTTCCATGTTTATACAGATGGCGGTGTAGATATTTCCATGTTTATAGAGATGGCGGTCTAGATATTTCCATGTTTACAGAGATAGTGGTGTAGTTATTTCCAAGTTTATAGAGACAGCGATGTAGATATTTCCATGTTTATACAGATAGCGGTGAAGATATTTCCATGTTTATACAGATAGCGGTGTAGATATGTACATCTTTATACAGATGGCGGTGTAGATATGTCCATGTTTGTACAGATGACGGTGTAGATATTTCCATGTTCATACCAATAGCGGTGTAGACATTTTCATGTTCATACATTTAGCGGTGTAGATATTTCCATGTTCATACAGATGGCGGTGAAGATATTTACATGTTCATACAGATGGCGGTGTAGATATTTCCATGTTTGTACGGATGGCAGTGTAGATATTTCCATGTACATACAGTTGGCGGTGTAGATATTTCCATGTTTATACAGATAGCAGTGTAGTTATTTCCATGTTAATAGAGATAGCGGTGTAGATATTTCCATTGATATACAGATAGCTGTGTAGATATTTGCATGTTCATACAGATAGCGGTGTAGATATTTCCATGTTCATACAGATAGTGGTGTAGCTATTTCCATGTTCATACAGATAGCGGTGTAGATATTTCCATGTTCATACAGATAGCAGTGTAGATATTACCATGTTTATAGAGATAGTGTTGTAGATAATTTCAATTTCATACAGAGAGCAGTGTAGATATTTACAAGTTCTTACAGATAGCGGTGGAGATATTTCCACGTTTACAGAGATGGCGGTGTAGATATTTCCATGTTCATACAGAGGACGGTGTAGATATTTCCATGTTTATAGGGATGGCGGTGTAGATATTTTCATGTTTACACAGATGGCGGTGTAGATATTTCCATGTTTACACAGATAGCGGTGTAGACATTTCCATGTTTACACAGATAGCGGTGTGGATATTTCCATGTTTATACAGATAGCAGTGTAGATATTTCCGTGTTTATACAGATAGCGGTGCGGATATTTCCATGTTTATTCAGATAGCGGTGCGGTTATTTCCATGTTTATACAGATAGTTAGGCAGATATTTCCATGTTTATACAGATAGCGGTGTAGATATTTCCATCTTAATATAGATGGCGGTGTAGATATGTCCATGTTTGTACAGATGGCGGTGTAGATATTTCCATGTTCATACAGATGGCGGTGTAGATATTTCAAAGTTTATAGAGATAGCGCTGTAGTTATTTCCATATTCCTAGAGAAATCTGTGTAGATATTTCCATGTATATTCAGATAGCTGTGTAGATATTTGCATGTTCATGCAGATAGCGGTGTAGATATTTCCATGTTCATCCAGATGCCGGTGTACATATATCCATGTTCATACAGATGGCGGTGAAGATATTTCCATGTTCATGCAGATGGTGGTGTAGGTATTTCCATGTTCATACAAATGGCGGTGTAGATATTTCCATGTTCATAGAGATGGCTGTGTAGATATTTCCAGGTTCATACAAATTGCGGTGGAGATATTTCCATGTTCATAGAGATGGCCGTGTAGATATTTCCATGTTTATACAGATACCAGTGTAGTTGTTTCCATGTTTATAGAGATACCAGTGTGGATATTTCCATTGATATACAGATAGCTGTGTAGATATTTACATGTTCATACAGATAGCGGTGTAGATATTTCCATGTTCATACAGATAGCGGTGTAGATATTTCCATGTTCATATAGATAGCGGTGTAGATATTTCCATGTTCATACAGATAGCGTTGCGAATATTTCCATGTTTATTCAGATAGCGGTGTTGATATTTCCATGTTTATACAGATAATTGGGCAGATATTTCCATGTTTATACAGATAGCGGTGTAGATATTTCCATCTTAATACAGATGGCGGTGTAGATATGTCCATGATCGTACAGATGGCGGTGTAGATATTTCCATGTTCATACAGATGGCGGTGTAGATATTTCGAAGTTTATAGAGATAGCGCTGTAGATATTTCCATATTTATAGAGAAATCTGTGTAGATATTTCCATGTATATTCAGATAGCTGTGTAGATATTTCCATGTTCATGCAGATTACGGTGTAGATATTTCCATGTTCATCCTGATGCCGGTGTAAAAATATCCATGTTCATGCAAATGGCGGTGAAGATATTTCCATGCTCATACAGATGGCGGTGTAGGTATTTCCATGTTCATACAAATGGCGGTGTAGATATTTCCATGTTCATAGAGATGGCTGTGTAGATATTTCCAGGTTCATACAAATGGCGGTGTAGGTATTTCCATGTTCATAGAGATGGCGGTGTAGATATTTCCATGTTTATACAGATAGCAGTGTAGTTATTTCCATGTTTATAGAGATACCATTCTGGATATTTCCATTGATATACAGATAGCTGTGTAGATATTTGCATGTTCATACAGATAGCGGTGTAGATATTTCCATGTTCATACAGATAGCGGTGTAGATATTTCCCTGTTCATACAGATAGTGGTGTAGATATTTCCATGTTAATTCTGATAGCGGTGTAGATATTTCCATGTTCATACAGATAGCGGTGTAGCTATTTCCATGTTCATACAGATAGCAGTATAGATATTTCCATGTTTAGATATATAATGGTGTAGATAATTTCAATTTTATACAGAGAGCAGTGTAGATATTTCCAAGTTCATACAGATAGCGGTGTAGATATTTCCACGTTTACAGAGATGGCGGTGTAGATATTTCCATGTTCATACAGATGGCGGTGTAGATATTTCCATGTTCATACAGATGGCGGTGTAGATATTTCCATGTTAATACAAATGGCAGTGTGGATATTTCCATGTTCATAGAGATGGCGGTGTTGATATTTCCATATTTATAGAGATAGCAGTGTAGTTATTTCCATGTTTATAGAGATAGTAGTGTAGATATTTCCATTGATATACAGATAGCTCTGTAGATATTTGCATGTTAATAGAGATAGCGGTGTAGATATTTCCATGTTCATACAGATAGCGGTGTAGATATTTCCATGTTCACAGATAGCGGTGTAGATATTTCCATGTTCATACAGATAGCGGTGTAGATATTTCCATGTTCATACAGATAGCGGTGAAGTTATTTCCATGTTTATACAGAGAGCGGTGTAGATATTTCCATGTTTATACAGATAGCAGTGTAGATATTTCCATGTTTAGAGAGATAACGGTGTAGATATTTTCAATTTTATACAGAGAGCAGTGTAGATATTTCCAAGTTCATACAGATAGCGGTGTAGATATTTCCACGTTTACAGAGATGGCGGTGTAGATATTTCCATGTTCATACAAATGGCGGTGTAGATATTTCCATGTTCATAGAGATGGCGGTGTAGATATTTCCATGTTCATACAAATGGCAGTGTAGATATTTCCATGTTCATAGAGATGGCGGTGTTGATATTTCCATATTTATAGAGATAGCAGTGTAGTTATTTCCATGTTTATAGAGATAGTAGTGTAGATATTTCCATTGATATACAGATAGCTCTGTAGATATTTGCATGTTCATAGAGATAGCGGTGTAGATATTTCCATGTTCATACAGATAGCGGTGTAGATATTTCCATGTTCATACAGATAGCGGTGTAGATATTTCCATGTTCATACAGATAGCGGTGTAGATATTTCCAGGTTCATACCAATAGCGGTGTAGACATTTCCATGTTCATATATTTAGCGGTGTAGATATTTCCATGTTCATACAGATGGCGAGGATATTTCCATGTTCATGCAGATAGCGGTGTAGATATTTCCATGTTCATACAGATAGCGGTGTAGATATTTCCATGTTCATACAGTTAGCGGTTTAGATATTTCCATGTTCATACAGATGGCGGTGTAGATATTTACATGTTCATACAGATGGCGGTGTAGTTATTTCCATGTTCATACAGATAGCGGTGTAGATATTTCCATGTTCATACAGATGGCTGTGTAGATATTTACATGTTGATACAGATGGCGGTGTAGATATTTCCATGTTCATACAGATAGCGGTGTAGATATTTCCATGTTCATACAGATAGCGGTGTTGATATTTCCATGTTCATACAGATATCGGTGTAGATATTTACATGTTCATACCAATAGCGGTGTAGACATTTCCATGTTCATACATTTAGCGGTGTAGATATTTCCATGTTCATACAGATGGCAGTGAAGATATTTACATGTTCATACAGATGGCGGTGTAGATATTTCCATGTTTGTACGGATGGCAGTGTAGATATTTCCATGTTCATAGAGATGGCGGTGTAGATATTTCCATGTTTATGCAGATAGCGGTATAGATATTTCCATGTATATACAGATGGTGCTGTAGACATTTCCACGATTATAGAGATGGCGGTCTAGATATTTCCATGTTTACAGAGATAGTGGTGTAGTTATTTAAAAGTTTATTGAGACAGCGTTGTAGATATTTCCATGTTTATACAGATAGCGGTGAAGTTATTTCCATGTTTATACAGAGAGCGGTGTAGATATTTCCATGTTTATACAGATAGCAGTGTAGATATTTCCATGTTTAGAGAGATAACCGTGTAGATATTTTCAATTTTATACAGAGAGCAGTGTAGATATTTCCAAGTTCATACAGATAGCGGTGTAGATATTTCCACATTTACAGAGATGGCGGTGTAGATATTTCCATGTTCATACAAATGGCGGTGTAGATATTTCCATGTTCATAGAGATGGCGGTGTAGATATTTCCATGTTCATACAAATGGCAGTGTAGATATTTCCATGTTCATAGAGATGGCGGTGTTGATATTTCCATATTTATAGAGATAGCAGTGTAGTTATTTCCATGTTTATAGATATAGTAGTGTAGATATTTCCATTGATATACAGATAGCTCTGTAGATATTTGCATGTTCATAGAGATAGCGGTGTAGATATTTCCATGTTCATACAGATAGCGGTGTAGATATTTCCATGTTCATACAGATAGCGGTGTAGATATTTCCATGTTCATACAGATAGCGGTGTAGATATTTCCATGTTCATACAGATAGCGGTGTAGATATTTCCATGTTCATACAGTTAGCGGTTTAGATATTTCCATGTTCATACAGATGGCGGTGTAGATATTTACATGTTCATGCAGATGGCGGTGTAGATATTTCCATGTTCATACAGATAGCGGTGTAGATATTTCCATGTTCATACAGATAGCGGTGTAGATATTTCCAGGTTCATACCAATAGCGGTGTAGACATTTCCATGTTCATATATTTAGCGGTGTAGATATTTCCATGTTCATACAGATGGCAAAGATATTTCCATGTTCATGCAGATAGCGGTGTAGATATTTCCATGTTCATACAGATAGCGGTGTAGATATTTCCATGTTCATACAGATCGCGGTGTAGATATTTCCATGTTCATAGAGATGGCGGTGTAGATATTTCCATATTTATACAGATAGCAGTGTAGTTATTTCCATGTTTATAGAGATAGCAGTGTAGATATTTCCATTGATATACAGACAGCTGTGTAGATATTTGCATGGTCATACAGATAGCGGTGTAGATATTTCCATGTTTGTACAGATAGGGGTGTAGATATTTCCATGTTCATACAGATAGCGGTGTAGATATTTCCATGTTCATACAGATAACGGTGTAGATATTTCCAAGTTCATACAGATATCGGTGTAGATATTTCCATGTTCATACAGTTAGCGGTGTAGATATTTCCATGTTCATACAGATGGCGGTGTAGATATTTACATGTTCATACAGATGGCGGTATAGATATTTCCATGTTCGTACAGATGGCGTTGTAGATATTTCCATGTTTATAGACATGGCGGTGTACATATTTCCATGTTCATACAGATGGAGGTGTAAATATTTCCATGTTTATAGGGATGGCGGTGTAGAGAATTTCATGTTTACACAGATGGCAGTGTAGATATTTCCATGTTTACACAGATAGCGGTGTAGACATTTCCATGTTTACACAGATAGCGGTGTGGATATTTCCATGTTTATGCAGATAGCAGTGTAGATATTTCCATGTTTATACAGATAGTTGGGCAGATATTTCCATGTTTATACAGATGGCGGTGTAGATATGTACATCTTTATACAGATGGCGGTGTAGATATGTCCATGTTTGTACAGATGACGGTGTAGATATTTCCATGTTCATACCAATAGCGGTGTAGACATTTTCATGTTCATACATTTAGCGGTGTAGATATTTCCATGTTCATACAGATAGCGGTGAAGATATTTACATGTTCATACAGATGGCGGTGTAGATATTTCCATGTTTGTACGGATGGCAGTGTAGATATTTCCATGTTCATACAGTTGGCGGTGTAGATATTTCCATGTTTATACAGATAGCAGTGTAGTTATTTCCATGTTAATAGAGATAGCGGTGTAGATATTTCCATTGATATACAGATAGCTGTGTAGATATTTGCATGTTCATACAGATAGCGGTGTAGATATTTCCATGTTCATACAGATAGTGGTGTAGCTATTTCCATGTTCATACAGATAGCGGTGTAGATATTTCTATGTTCATACAGAAAACGGTGTAGATATTTCCATGTTCGTACAGACAGCAGTGTAGATATTTCCATGTTCATACAGTTAGCGGTGTAGATATTTCCATGTTCATACAGATGGCGGTGTAGATATTTACATGTTCATACAGATGGCGGTAGAGATATTTCCATGTTCGTACAGATGGCGGTGAACATATTTCCATGTTCATAGAGATGGCGGTGTAGATATTTCCATGTTTATGCAGATAGCGGTATAGATATTTCCATGTTTATACAGATGGCGGTGTAGATATTTCCATGTTTATAGAGATGGCGGTCTAGATATTTCCATGTTTACAGAGATAGTGGTGTAGTTTTTTCCAAGTTTATAGAGACAGCGATGTAGATATTTCCATGTTTATACAGATAGCGGTGAAGATATTTCCATGTTTATACAGATAGCGGTGTAGATATTTCCATGTTCATACAGATAGCAGTGTAGATATTACCATGTTTATAGAGATAGTGTTGTAGATAATTTCAATTTCATACAGAGAGCAGTGTAGATATTTACAAGTTCATACAGATAGCGGTGTAGATATTTCCACGTTTACAGAGATGGCGGTGTAGATATTTCCATGTTCATACAGAGGACGGTGTAGATATTTCCATGTTTATAGGGATGGCGGTGTAGATATTTTCATGTTTACCCAGATGGCGGTGTAGATATTTCCATGTTTACACAGATAGCGGTGTAGACATTTCCATGTTTACACAGATAGCGGTGTGGATATTTCCATGTTTATGCAGATAGCAGTGTAGATATTTCCGTGTTTATACAGATAGCGGTGCGGATATTTCCATGTTTATTCAGATAGCGGTGCGGTTATTTCCATGTTTATACAGATAGTTAGGCAGATATTTCCATGTTTATACAGATAGCGGTGTAGATATTTCCATCTTAATACAGATGGCGGTGTAGATATTTCCATGTTTGTACAGATGGCTGTGTAGATATTTCCATGTTCATACAGATGGCGGTGTAGATATTTCAAAGTTTATAGAGATAGCGCTGTAGTTATTTCCATATTCCTAGAGAAATCTGTGTAGATATTTCCATGTAAATTCAGATAGCTGTGTAGATATTTCCATGTTCATGCAGATAGCGGTGAAGATATTTCCATGTTCATCCAGATGCCGGTGTACATATATCCATGTTCATACAGATGGCGGTGAAGATATTTCCATGTTCATGCAGATGGTGGTGTAGGTATTTCCATGTTCATACAAATGGCGGTGTAGATATTTCCATGTTCATAGAGATGGCGGTGTAGATATTTCCAGGTTAATACAAATGGCGGTGTAGGTATTTCCATGTTCATAGAGATGGCGGTGTATATATTTCCATGTTTATACAGATAGCAGTGTAGTTATTTCCATGTTTATAGAGATACCATTCTGGATATTTCCATTGATATACAGATAGCTGTGTAGATATTTGCATGTTCATACAGATAGCGGTGTAGATATTTGCATGTTCATACTGGTAGCGGTGTAGATATTTCCCTGTTCATACAGATAGTGGTGAAGATATTTCCATGTTAATTCAGATAGCGGTGTAGATATTTCCATGTTCATACAGATAGCGGTGTAGCTATTTCCATGTTCATACAGATAGCAGTGTAGATATTTCCACGTTTAGAGAGATAATGGTATAGATAATTTCAATTTTATACAGAGAGCAGTGTAGATATTTCCAAGTTCATACAGATAGCGGTGTAGATATTTCCACGTTTACAGAGATGGCGGTGTAGATATTTCCATGTTCATACAGATGGCGGTGTAGATATTTCCATGTTCATAGAGATGGCGGTGTAGATATTTCCATGTTCATACAAATGGCAGTGTAGATATTTCCATGTTCATAGAGATGGCGGTGTTGATATTTCCATATTTATAGAGATAGCAGTGTAGTTATTTCCATGTTTATAGAGATAGTAGTGTAGATATTTCCATTGATATACAGATAGCTCTGTAGATATTTGTATGTTAACAGAGATAGCGGTGTAGATATTTCCATGTTCATACAGATAGCGGTGTAGATATTTCCATGTTCACAGATAGCGGTGTAGATATTTCCATGTTCATACAGATAGCGGTGTAGATATTTCCATGTTCATACAGATAGCGGTGTAGATATTTCCATTTTCATACAGTTAGCGGTTTAGATATTTCCATGTTCATACAGATGGCGGTGTAGATATTTACATGTTCATACAGATGGCGGTGTAGTTATTTCCATGTTCATACAGATAGCGGTGTAGATATTTCCATGTTCATACAGATAGCGGTGTAGATATTTCCATGTTCATACAGATAGCGGTGTAGATATTTCCATGTTCATACCAATAGCGGTGTAGACATTTCCATGTTCATATATTTAGCGGTGTAGATATTTCCATGTTCATAGAGATGGCGAAGATATTTCCATGTTCATGCGGATAGCGGTGTAGATATTTCCATGTTCATACAGATAGCGGTGTAGATATTTCCATGTTAATACAGATAGCGGTGTTGATATTTCCATGTTCATACAGATAGCAGTGTAGATATTTAAATGTTCATACAGTTAGCGGTGTAGATATTTCCATGTTCATACAGATGGCTGTGTAGATATTTACATGTTGATACAGATGGCGGTGTAGATATTTCCATGTTCATACAGATGGCTGTGTAGATATTTCCATGTTCATACAGATGGCGGTGTAGATATTTCCATGTTCATACAGATAGCGGTGTATATATTTCCATGTTCATACCAATAGCGGTGTAGACATTTCCATGTTCATACATTTAGCGGTGTAGATATTTCCATGTTCATACAGATGGCGGTGTAGATATTTACATGTTCATACAGATGGCGCTGTAGATATTTCCATGTTCATAGAGATGGCGGTGTAGATATTTCCATGTTTATGCAGATAGCGGTATAGATATTTCCATGTATATACAGATGGTGGTGTAGACATTTCCATGTTTATAGAGATGGCGGTCTAGATATTTCCATGTTTACAGAGATAGTGGTGTAGTTATTTCCAAGTTTATAGAGACAGCGTTGTAGATATTTCCATGTTTATACAGATAGCGGTGAAGTAATTTCCATGTTTATACAGATAGCGGTGTAGATATTTCCATGTTTATACAGATAGCAGTGTAGATATTTCCATGTTTAGAGAGATAACGGTGTAGATAATTTCAATTTTATACAGAGAGCAGTGTAGATATTTCCCAGTTCATACAGATAGCGGTGTAGATATTTCCACGTTTACAGTGATGGCGGTGTAGATATTTCCATGTTCATACAAATGGCGGTGTAGATATTTCCATGTTCATAGAGATGGCGGTGTAGATATTTCCATGTTCATACAAATGGCAGTGTAGATATTTCCATGTTCATAGAGATGGCGGTGTTGATATTTCCATATTTATAGAGATAGCAGTGTAGTTATTTCCATGTTTATAGAGATAGTACTGTAGATATTTCCATTGATATACAGATAGCTCTGTAGATATTTGCATGTTCATAGAGATAGCGGTGTAGATATTTCCATGTTCATACAGATAGCGGTGTAGATATTTCCATGTTCATACAGATCGCGGTGTAGATATTTCCATGTTCATAGAGATGGCGGTGTAGATATTTCCATATTTATACAGATAGCAGTGTAGTTATTTCCATGTTTATAGAGATAGCAGTGTAGATATTTCCATTGATATACAGACAGCTGTGTAGATATTTGCATGGTCATACAGATAGCGGTGTAGATATTTCCATGTTTGTACAGATAGGGGTGTAGATATTTCCATGTTCATACAGATAGCGGTGTAGATATTTCCATGTTCATACAGATAACGGTGTAGATATTTCCAAGTTCATACAGATATCGGTGTAGATATTTCCATGTTCATACAGTTAGCGGTGTAGATATTTCCATGTTCATACAGATGGCGGTGTAGATATTTACATGTTCATACAGATGGCGGTATAGATATTTCCATGTTCGTACAGATGGCGTTGTAGATATTTCCATGTTTATAGACATGGCGGTGTACATATTTCCATGTTCATACAGATGGAGGTGTAAATATTTCCATGTTTATAGGGATGGCGGTGTAGAGAATTTCATGTTTACACAGATGGCAGTGTAGATATTTCCATGTTTACACAGATAGCGGTGTAGACATTTCCATGTTTACACAGATAGCGGTGTGGATATTTCCATGTTTATGCAGATAGCAGTGTAGATATTTCCATGTTTATACAGATAGTTGGGCAGATATTTCCATGTTTATACAGATGGCGGTGTAGATATGTACATCTTTATACAGATGGCGGTGTAGATATGTCCATGTTTGTACAGATGACGGTGTAGATATTTCCATGTTCATACCAATAGCGGTGTAGACATTTTCATGTTCATACATTTAGCGGTGTAGATATTTCCATGTTCATACAGATAGCGGTGAAGATATTTACATGTTCATACAGATGGCGGTGTAGATATTTCCATGTTTGTACGGATGGCAGTGTAGATATTTCCATGTTCATACAGTTGGCGGTGTAGATATTTCCATGTTTATACAGATAGCAGTGTAGTTATTTCCATGTTAATAGAGATAGCGGTGTAGATATTTCCATTGATATACAGATAGCTGTGTAGATATTTGCATGTTCATACAGATAGCGGTGTAGATATTTCCATGTTCATACAGATAGTGGTGTAGCTATTTCCATGTTCATACAGATAGCGGTGTAGATATTTCTATGTTCATACAGAAAACGGTGTAGATATTTCCATGTTCGTACAGACAGCAGTGTAGATATTTCCATGTTCATACAGTTAGCGGTGTAGATATTTCCATGTTCATACAGATGGCGGTGTAGATATTTACATGTTCATACAGATGGCGGTAGAGATATTTCCATGTTCGTACAGATGGCGGTGAACATATTTCCATGTTCATAGAGATGGCGGTGTAGATATTTCCATGTTTATGCAGATAGCGGTATAGATATTTCCATGTTTATACAGATGGCGGTGTAGATATTTCCATGTTTATAGAGATGGCGGTCTAGATATTTCCATGTTTACAGAGATAGTGGTGTAGTTTTTTCCAAGTTTATAGAGACAGCGATGTAGATATTTCCATGTTTATACAGATAGCGGTGAAGATATTTCCATGTTTATACAGATAGCGGTGTAGATATTTCCATGTTCATACAGATAGCAGTGTAGATATTACCATGTTTATAGAGATAGTGTTGTAGATAATTTCAATTTCATACAGAGAGCAGTGTAGATATTTACAAGTTCATACAGAAAGCGGTGTAGATATTTCCACGTTTACAGAGATGGCGGTGTAGATATTTCCATGTTCATACAGAGGACGGTGTAGATATTTCCATGTTTATAGGGATGGCGGTGTAGATATTTTCATGTTTACCCAGATGGCGGTGTAGATATTTCCATGTTTACACAGATAGCGGTGTAGACATTTCCATGTTTACACAGATAGCGGTGTGGATATTTCCATGTTTATGCAGATAGCAGTGTAGATATTTCCGTGTTTATACAGATAGCGGTGCGGATATTTCCATGTTTATTCAGATAGCGGTGCGGTTATTTCCATGTTTATACAGATAGTTAGGCAGATATTTCCATGTTTATACAGATAGCGGTGTAGATATTTCCATCTTAATACAGATGGCGGTGTAGATATTTCCATGTTTGTACAGATGGCTGTGTAGATATTTCCATGTTCATACAGATGGCGGTGTAGATATTTCAAAGTTTATAGAGATAGCGCTGTAGTTATTTCCATATTCCTAGAGAAATCTGTGTAGATATTTCCATGTAAATTCAGATAGCTGTGTAGATATTTCCATGTTCATGCAGATAGCGGTGAAGATATTTCCATGTTCATCCAGATGCCGGTGTACATATATCCATGTTCATACAGATGGCGGTGAAGATATTTCCATGTTCATGCAGATGGTGGTGTAGGTATTTCCATGTTCATACAAATGGCGGTGTAGATATTTCCATGTTCATAGAGATGGCGGTGTAGATATTTCCAGGTTAATACAAATGGCGGTGTAGGTATTTCCATGTTCATAGAGATGGCGGTGTATATATTTCCATGTTTATACAGATAACAGTGTAGTTATTTCCATGTTTATAGAGATACCATTCTGGATATTTCCATTGATATACAGATAGCTGTGTAGATATTTGCATGTTCATACAGATAGCGGTGTAGATATTTGCATGTTCATACTGGTAGCGGTGTAGATATTTCCCTGTTCATACAGATAGTGGTGAAGATATTTCCATGTTAATTCAGATAGCGGTGTAGATATTTCCATGTTCATACAGATAGCGGTGTAGCTATTTCCATGTTCATACAGATAGCAGTGTAGATATTTCCACGTTTAGAGAGATAATGGTGTAGATAATTTCAATTTTATACAGAGAGCAGTGTAGATATTTCCAAGTTCATACAGATAGCGGTGTAGATATTTCCACGTTTACAGAGATGGCGGTGTAGATATTTCCATGTTCATACAGATGGCGGTGTAGATATTTCCATGTTCATAGAGATGGCGGTGTAGATATTTCCATGTTCATACAAATGGCAGTGTAGACATTTCCATGTTCATAGAGATGGCGGTGTTGATATTTCCATATTTATAGAGATAGCAGTGTAGTTATTTCCATGTTTATAGAGATAGTAGTGTAGATATTTCCATTGATATACAGATAGCTCTGTAGATATTTGTATGTTAACAGAGATAGCGGTGTAGATATTTCCATGTTCATACAGATAGCGGTGTAGATATTTCCATGTTCACAGATAGCGGTGTAGATATTTCCATGTTCATACAAATAGCGGTGTAGACATTTCCATGTTCATACATTTAGCGGTGTAGATATTTCCATGTTCATACAGATGGCGGTGAAGATATTTACATGTTCATACAGATGGCGGTGTAGATATTTCCATGTTTGTACGGATGGCACTGTAGATATTTCCATGTTCATACAGTTGGCGGTGTAGATATTTCCATGTTTATACAGATAGCAGTGTAGTTATTTCCATGTTAATAGAGATAGCGGTGTAGATATTTCCATTGATATACAGATAACTGTGTAGATGTTTGCATGTTCATACAGATAGCGGTGTAGATATTTCCATGTTCGTACAGATAGCGTTGTAGCTATTTCCATGTTCATACAGATAGCGGTGTAGATATTTCTATGTTCATACAGATAACGGTGTAGATATTTCCATGTTCATACAGACAGCGGTGTAGATATTTCCATGTTCATACAGATAGCGGTGTAGATATTTCCATGTTCATACAGATAGCGGTGTAGATATTTCCATGTTTATACAGATAATGGTGTAGATATTTCCATGTTCATACAGATAGCGGTGTAGATATTTCAATGTTCATACAGTTAGCGGTGTAGACATTTCCATGTTCATACAGATGGCGGTGTAGATATTTACATGTTCATACAGATGGCGGTATAGATATTTCCATGTTCGTACAGATGGCGTTGTAGATATTTCCATGTTTATAGACATGGCGGTGTAGATATATCCATGTTCATACAGATGGCGGTGTAAATATTTCCATGTTTATAGGGATGGCGGTGTAGATATTTTCATGTTTACACAGATGGCGGTGTAGATATTTCCATGTTTACACAGATGGCGGTGTAGACATTTCCATGTTTACACAGAGAGCAGTGTGGATATTTCCATGTTTATGCAGATAGCAGTGTATATAAATCCATGTTTATACAGATAGCGGTGCGGATATTTCCATGTTTATACAGATAGTTGGGCTGATATTTCCATGTTTATACAGATAGCGGTGTTGATATGTCCATGTTAATACAGATGGCGGTGTAGATATGTCCATGTTTGTACAGATGGCGGTGTAGATATTTCCATGTTCATACAGATAGCGTTGTAGATATTTCCATGTTCATACCAATAGCGGTGTAGACATTTCCATGTTCATACATTTAGCGTTGTAGATATTTCCATATTCACACAGATGGCGGTGAAGATATTTACATGTTCATACAGATGGCGGTGTAGATATTTCCATGTTTGTACGGATGGCAGTGTAGATATTTCCATGTTCACACAGGTGGCGGTGTAGATATTTCCATGTTTATACAGATAGCAGTGTAGTTATTTCCATGTTAATAGAGATAGCGGTTTAGATATTTCCATTGATATACAGATAGCTGTGTGGATATTTGCATGTTCATACAGATAGCGGTGTAGATATTTCCATGTTCGTACAAATAGCGGTGTAGCTATTTCCATGTTCATACAGATGGCGGTGTAGATATTTACATGTTCATACAGATGGCGGTATAGATATTTCCATGTTCGTACAGATGGCGGTGTAGATAATTCCATGTTCATAGAGATGGCGGTGTAGATATTTCCATGTTTATGCAGATATCGGTATAGATATTTCCATGTTTATACAGAAGGTGGTGTAGATATTTCCATGTTTATAGAGATGGCGGTCTAGATATTTCCATGTTTACAGAGATAGTGGTTTAGTTATTTCCAAGTTTATAGAGACAGCGGTGTAGATATTTCCATGTTTATACAGATAGCGGTGAAGTTATTTCCATGTTTATACTGATAGCGGTGTAGATATTTCCATGTTAAAACAGATAGCAGTGTAGATATTTCCATGTTTATAGAGATAGTGGTGTAGATAATTTCAATTTTATACAGAGAGCATTGTAGATATTTCCAAGTTCATACAGATAGCGGTGTAGATATTTCCATGTTCATACTGATAGCGGTGTAGATATTTCCATGTTCATACAGATAGCAGTGTAGATATTTCCATGTTCCTACAGTTAGCGGTGTAGATATTTCCATGTTCACACATATGGCGGTGTAGATATTTACCTGTTCATACAGATGGCGGTGTAGATATTTCCATGTTCATACAGATGGCGGTGTAGATATTTCCATGTTCGTACGGATGGCAGTGTAGATATTTCCATGTTCATACAGGTGGCGGTGTAGATATTTCCATGTTTACAGAGATAGCAGTGTAGTTATTTCGATGTTTATAGAGACAGCTGTGTAGATATTTCCATTGATATACAGATAGCTGTGTAGATATTTGCATGTTCATACAGATAGTGGTGTAGATATTTTCCACGTTCGTACACATAGCGGTGTAGATATTTCCATGTTCATACAGATAGCGGTGTAGATATTTCCATGTTCATACAGATAACGGTGTAGATATTTCCATGTTCATACAGATAGCAGTGTAGATATTTCCATGTTCATACAGTTAGCGGTCTAGATATTTCCATGTTCATACAGATGGCGGTGTAGATATTTACATGTTCATACAGATGGCGGTATAGATACTTCCATGTTCGTACAGATGGCGTTGTAGATATTTCCATGTTCATAGAGATGGCGGTGTAGATATTTCCATGTTTTTGCAGTTAGCGTTATAGATATTTCCATGTTTATACAGATGGTGGTGTAGATATTTCCATGTTTATAGAGATGGCGGTCTAGATATTTCCATGTTTACAGAGATAGTTGTGTAGTTATTTCCAAGTATATAGAGACAGCGATGTAGATATTTCCATGTTTATACAGATAGCGGTGAAGATATTTCCATGTTTATACAGATAGAGGTGTAGATATTTCCATGTTCATACATATAGCAGTGTAGGTATTTCCATGTTTATAGAGATAGTGTTGTAGATAATTTCAATTTCATACAGAGAGCAGTGTAGATATTTCCAAGTTCATACAGATAGCAGTGTAGATATTTCCACGTTTACAGAGATGGCGGTGTAGATATTTCCATGTTCATACAGAGGACGGTGTAGATATTTCCATGTTTATAGGGATGGCGGTGTAGATATTTTCATGTTTACACAGATGGCGGTGTAGATATTTCCATGTTTACACAGATAGCGGTGTAGACATTTCCATGTTTACACAGATAGCAGTGTGGATATTTCCATGTTTATGCAGATAGCACTGTAGATATTTCCATGTTTATACAGATAGCGGTGCGGATATTTCAATGTTTATTCAGATAGCGGTGCGGATATTTCCATGTTTACACAGATAGTTGGGCAGATATTTCAATGTTTATACAGATTGCGGTGTAGATATTTCCATCTAATACAAATGGCGGTGTAGATATGTCCATGATCATACAGATGGCGATGTAGATATTTCCATGTTCATACAGATGGCGGTGAAGATATTTCGAAGTTTATAGAGATAGCGATGTAGTTATTTCCATATTTATAGAGAAATCTGTGTAGATATTTCCATGTATATTCAGATAGCTGTGTAGATGTTTCCATGTTCATGCAGATTACGGTGTAGATATTTCCATGTTCATCCAGATGCCGGTGTACATATATCCATCTTGATACAAATGGCGGTGAAGATATTTCCATGTTCATACAGATGGCGGTGTAGGCATATCCATGTTCATACAAATGGCGGTGTAGATATTTCCATGTTCATAGAGATGGCGGTGTAGATATTTCCAGGTTCATACAAATGGCGGTGTAGATATATCCATGTTCATAGAGATGGCGGTGTAGATATTTCCATGTTTATACAGATAGCAGTGTAGTTATTTCCATGTTTATAGGGATACCAGTCTGGATATTTCCATTGATATACAGATAGCTGTGTAGATATTTGCATGTTCATACAGATAGCGGTGTAGATATTTCCATGTTCATACAGATAGTGATGTAGATATTTCCATGTTCATACAGATAGCGGTGTAGATATTTCCATGTTCATACAGATAGCGGTGTAGATATTTCCATGTTCCTACAGATGGCGGTGTAGATATTTAAATGTTCATACAGTTAGCGGTTTAGATAATTGCATGTTCATACAGATGGCGGTGTAGATATTTACATGTTGATACAGATGGCGGTGTAAGTATTTCCATGTTCATACAGATAGCGGTGTAGATATTTCCATGTTCAAACAGATAGCGGTGTAGATATTTCCATGTTCATGCAGATACCGGTGTAGATATTTCCATGTTCATACCAATAGCGGTGTAGACATTTCCATGTTCATACATTTAGCGGTGTAGATATTTCCATGTTCATACAGATGGCGGTGAAGATATTTACATGTTCATACAGATGGCGGTGTAGATATTTCTATGTTTGTACGGATGGCAGTGTAGATATTTCCATGTTCATACAGGTGGCGGTGTAGATATTTCCATGTTTATACAGATAGCAGTGTAGTTATTACCATGCTAATAGAGATAGCGGTGTAGATATTTCCACTGATATACAGATAGATGTGTAGATATTTGCATGTTCATACAGATAGCGGTGTAGATATTTCCATGTTCGTACAGATAGTGGTGTAGCTATTTCCATGTTCATACAGATAGCGGTGTAGATATTTCCATGTTCGTACAGATAGTGGTGTAGCTATTTCCATGTTCATACAGATAGCGGTGTAGATATTTCTATGTTCATACAGAAAACGGTGTAGATATTTCCATGTTCATACAGAGAGCGGTGTAGATATTTCCATGTTCATACAGTTAGCGGTGTAGATATTTCCCTGTTCATACAGATGGCGGTGTAGATATTTCCATGTTCATACAGTTAGCGGTGTAGATATTTCCATGTTCGTACAGATGGCGGTGTAGATATTTACATGTTCTTACAGATGGCGGTATAGATATTTCCATGTTCTTACAGATGGCGGTGTAGATAATTCCATGTTCATAGAGATGGTGGTGTAGATATTTCCATGTTTATGCAGATAGCGGTATAGATATTTCCATGTTTATACAGATGGTGGTGTAGATATTTCCATGTTTATAGATATGGCGGTCTAGATATTTCCATGTTTACAGAGATAGTGGTGTAGTTATTTCCAAGTTTACAGAGACAGCGTTGTAGATATTTCCATGTTTATACAGATAGCGGTGAAGATATTTCCAGGTTTATACAGATAGCGGTGTAGATACTTCCATGTTTATACAGATTGCAGTGTAGATATTTCCATGTTTATAGAGATAATGTTGTAGATAATTTCAATTTTATACAGAGAGCAGTGTAGATATTTCCAGGTTCATACAGATAGCGGTGTAGATATTTCCACGTTTATAGAGATGGCGGTGTAGATATTTCCATGTTCATACAGATGGCGATGTAGATATTTCCATGTTTATAGGGATGGCGGTGTAGATATTTCCATGTTCATATATATAGCGGTGTAGATAATTCCATCTTAATACAGATGGCGGTGTAGATATGTCCATGTTTGTACAGATGGCGGTGTAGATATTTCCATGTTCATACAGATGGCGGTGTAGATATTTCAAAGTTTATAGAGATAGCGCTGTAGTTATTTCCATATTTATAGAGAAATCTGTGTAGATATTTCCGTGTATATGCAGATAGCTGTGTAGATATTTCCATGTTCATGCAGATAGCGGTGTAGATATTTCCATGTTCATCCAGATGCCGGTGTACATTTATCCATGTTCATACAGATGGCGGTGAAGATATTTCCATGTTCATACAGATGGTGGTGTAGGTATTTCCATGTTCATACAAATGGCGGTGTAGATATTTCCATGTTCATAGATATGGCGGGGTAGATATTTCCATGTTCATACAAATGGCGGTGTAGATATTTCCATGTTCATAGAGATGGCCGTGTAGATATTTCCATGTTTATACAGATAGCAGTGTAGTTATTTCCATGTTTATAGAGATACCAGTGTGGATATTTCCATTGATATACTGATAGCTCTGTAGATATTTACATGTTCATACAGATAGCGGTGTAGATATTTCCATGTTCATAGAGATAGCGGTGTAGATATTTGCATGTTCATATAGATAGCAGTGTAGATATTTCCATGTTCATACAGATAGCGGTGTAGATATTTCCATGTTCATACAGATAGCGGTGTAGATAATGCCATGTTCATACAGTTAGCGGTGTAGATATTTCCATGTTCATACAAATGGCGGTGTAGATATTTCCATGTTCATACAGATAGCGGTGTAGAGATTTCCATGTTCATACAGATAGCGGTGTAGGTATTTCCATGTTCATACAGATAGCGGTCTAGATATTTCCAGGTTCATACCAATAGCGGTGTAGACATTTGCATGTTCATACAGTTAGCGGTGTAGATATTTCCATGTTCATACAGATGGCGGTGTAGATATTTACATGTTCATACAGATGGCGGTGTAGATATTTCCATGTTTGTACGGATGGCATTGTAGATATTTCCATGTTCATACAGGTGGCGGGGTAGATATTTCCATGTTTATACGGATAGCAGTGTAGTTATTTCAATGTTAATAGGGATAGCAGTGTAGATATTTTCATTGATATACATATACCTGTGAAGATATTTGAATGTTCATACTGATAGCGGTGTAGATATTTCCATGTTCATACAGATAGCGGTGTAGATATTTCCATGTTCATACAGATAGCGGTGTAGATATTTCCATGTCCATACAGATAGCGGTGTAGATATTTCCATGTCCATACAGATAGCGGTGTAGATATTTCCATGTTCATACAGTTAGCGGTGTAGATATTTCCATGTTCATACAGATGGCGGTGTAGATATTTACATGTTCATACAGATGGCGGTGTAGGTATTTCCATGTTCATACAGATAGCGTTGTAGATATTTCCATGTTCATACAGATAGCGGTGTAGATATTTCCATGTTCATACCAATAGCAGTGTAGATATTTCCATGTTCATACAGTTAGCGGGGTAGATACTTCCATTTTCATACAGATGGCGGTGTAGATATTTACATGTTCATACAGATGGCGGTGTAGATATTTCCATGTTTATAGGGATGGCGGTGTAGATATTTTCATGTTTACACAGATGGCGGTGTAGATATTTCCATGTTTACACAGATAGCGGTGTAGACATTTCCATGTTTACACAGATAACGGTGTGGATATTTCCATGTTTATGCAGATAGCAGTGTAGATATTTCCATGTTTATACAGATAGCGGTGCGGATATTTCCATGTTTATTCAGATAGCGGTGCGGATATTTCCATGTTTATACAGATAGTTGGGCAGATATTTCCATGTTTATACAGATAGCGGTGTAGATATTTCCATCTTAATTCAGATGGCGGTGTAGATATGTCCATGATCGTACAGATGGCGGTGTAGATATTTCCATGTTCATAGAGATGGCGGTGTAGATATTTCGAAGTTTATAGAGACAGCGATGTAGTTATTTCCATATTTATAGAGAAATCTGTGTAGATATTTCCATGTATATTCAGATAGCTGTGTAGATATTTCCATGTTCATGCAGATTATGGTGTAGATATTTCCATGTTCATCCAGATGGCGGTGTACATATATCCATGTTCATACAAATGGCGGTGAAGATATTTCCATGCTCATACAGATGGCGGTGTAGATATTTCCATGTTCATAGAGATGGTGGTGTAGATATTTCCAGGTTCATACAAATGGCGGTGTAGATATTTCCATATTCATAGAGATGGCGGTGTAGATATTTCCATGTTTATACAGATAGCAGTGTAGTTATTTCCATGTTTATAGAGATACCATTCTTGATATTTCCATTGATATACAGATAGCTGTGTAGATATTTGCATGTTCATACAGATAGCGGTGTAGATATTTCCATGTTCATACAGATAGCGGAGTAGATATTTCCATGTTCATACAGATAGCGGTGTAGATATTTGCATGTTAATACAGATAGCGGTGTAGATATTTCCATGTTCATACAGATAGCGGTATAGGTATTTAAATGTTCACACAGTTAGCGGTGTAGAGATTTCCATGTTCATACAGATGGCGGTGTAGATATTTACATGTTCATACAGATGGCGGTGTAGATATTTCCATGTTCATACAGGTGGCGGTGTAGATATTTCCATGTTTATACAGATAGCAGTGTAGTTATTTCCATGTTAATAGAGATAGCGGTGTAGATATTTCCATTGATATACAGATAGCTGTGTAGATATTTGCATGTTCATACAGATAGCGGTGTAGATATATCCATGTTTGTACAGATAGCGGTGTAGCTATTTCCATGTTCCTACAGATAGCAGTGTACATATTTCTATGTTCATACAGATAACGGTGTAGATATTTCCATGTTCATACAGACAGCAGTGTAGATATTTCCATGTTCATACAGTTAGCGGTGTAGGTATTTCCATGTTCATACAGATGGCGGTATAGATATTTACATGTTCATACAGATGGCAGTATAGATATTTCCATGTTCTTACAGATGGCGGTGTAGATATTTCCATGTTCATAGAGATGGCGTTGTAGATATTTCCATGTTTATGCAGATAGCGGTGTAGATATTTCCATGTTTATACAGATGGTGGTGTAGATATTTCCATGTTTATAGAGATGGCGGTCTAGATATTTCCATGTTTATAGAGATAGTGGTGTAGTTATTTCCATGTTTATAGAGACAGCGTTGTAGATATTTCCATGTTTATACAGATAGCGGTGAAGATATTTCCATGTTTATATAGATAGCGGTGTAGATATTTACATGTTCATACAGATGGCGCTTTAGTTATTTCCATGTTCATAGAGATCGCGGTGTAGATATTTCCATGTTCATACAGGTAGCGGTTTAGATATTTCCGTGTTCATACAGATAGCGGTGTAGATATTTCCATTTTCATACCAATAGCGGTGTAGACATTTCCATGTTCATATATTTAGCGGTGTAGATATTTCCATGTTCATACAGATGGCGAGGATATTTCCATGTTCATGCAGATAGCGTTGTAGATATTTCCATGTTCATACAGTTAGCGGTGTAGATATTTCCATGTTCATACAGATGGCGGTGTAGGTATTTCCATGTTCATAGAGATGGCGGTGTAGATATTTCCATATTTATACAGATAGCAGTGTAGTTATTTCCATGTTTATAGAGATAGCAGTGTTGATATTTCCAATGATATACAGATAGCTGTGTAGATATTTGCATGGTCATACAGATAGCGGTGTAGATATTTCCATGTTCGTACAGATAGCGGTGTAGTTATTTCCATGTTCATACAGATAGCGGTGTAGATATTTCCATGTTCATACAGTTAGCGGTGTAGATATCTCCATGTTCATACAAATGGCGGTGTAGATATGTCCATGTTTGTACAGATGGCGGTGTAGATATTTCCATGTTCATAGAGATAGCGGTGTAGTTATTTCCATGTTTATACAGATAGCAGTGTAGTTATTTCCATGTTTATAGAGATACCATTCTGGATATTTCCATTGACATACAGATAGCTGTGTAGATATTTGCATGTTCATACAGATAGCGGTGTAGATATTTCCATGTTCATACAGATAGTGGTGTAGATATTTCCATGTTCATACATACAGCGGTGTAGATATTTCCATGTTAATACAGATAGCGGTGTAGATATTTCCATGTTCATACAGATAGCTGTGTAGGTATTTAAATGTTCACACAGTTAGCGGTGTAGAGATTTCCATGTTCATACAGATGGCGGTGTAGATATTTACATGTTGATACAGATGGCGGTGTAGATATTTCCATGTTCATACAGATAGCGGTGTAGATATTTCCATGTTCATACAGATGGCGGTGTAGATATTTCCATGTTCATACAGATAGCAGTGTAGATATTTCCATGTTCATACAGATAGCGGTGTAGATATTTCCATGTTCATACATTTAGCGGTGTAGATATTTCCATGTTCATACAGATGGCGGTGAAGATATTTACATGTTCATACAGATGGCGGTGTAGATATTTCCATGTTTATAGGGATGGCAGTGTAGATATTTCCATGTTCATACAGGTGGCGGTGTAGGTATTTCCATGTTTATACAGATAGCATTGTAGTTATTTCCATGTTAATAGAGATAGCGGAGTAGATATTTCCATTGATATACAGATAGCTGTGTAGATATTTGCATGTTCATACAGATAGCGGTGTAGATATATCCATGTTCGTACAGATAGCGGTGTAGCTATTTCCATGTTCCTACAGATAGCAGTGTACATATTTCTATGTTCATACAGATAACGGTGTAGATATTTCCATGTTCATACAGACAGCGGTGTAGATATTTCCATGTTCATACAGTTAGCGGTGTAGGTATTTCCATGTTCATACAGATGGCGGTATAGATATTTACATGTTCATACAGATGGCAGTATAGATATTTCCATGTTCTTACAGATGGCGGTGTAGATATTTCCATGTTCATAGAGATGGCGTTGTAGATATTTCCATGTTTATGCAGATAGCGGTGTAGATATTTCCATGTTTATACAGATGGTGGTGTAGATATTTCCATGTTTATAGAGATGGCGGTCTAGATATTTCCATGTTTATAGAGATAGTGGTGTAGTTATTTCCATGTTTATAGAGACAGCGTTGTAGATATTTCCATGTTTATACAGATAGCGGTGAAGATATTTCCATGTTTATATAGATAGCGGTGTAGATATTTACATGTTCATACAGATGGCGGTTTAGTTATTTCCATGTTCATAGAGATCGCGGTGTAGATATTTCCATGTTCATACAGATAGCGGTTTAGATATTTCCGTGTTCATACAGATAGCGGTGTAGATATTTCCATGTTCATACCAATAGCGGTGTAGACATTTCCATGTTCATATATTTAGCGGTGTAGATATTTCCATGTTCATACAGATGGCGAGGATATTTCCATGTTCATGCAGATAGCGTTGTAGATATTTCCATGTTCATACAGTTAGCGGTGTAGATATTTCCATGTTCATACAGATGGCGGTGTAGGTATTTCCATGTTCATAGAGATGGCGGTGTAGATATTTCCATATTTATACAGATAGCAGTGTAGTTATTTCCATGTTTATAGAGATAGCAGTGTTGATATTTCCAATGATATACAGATAGCTGTGTAGATATTTGCATGGTCATACAGATAGCGGTGTAGATATTTCCATGTTCGTACAGATAGCGGTGTAGTTATTTCCATGTTCATACAGATAGCGGTGTAGATATTTCCATGTTCATACAGTTAGCGGTGTAGATATCTCCATGTTCATACAAATGGCGGTGTAGATATGTCCATGTTTGTACAGATGGCGGTGTAGATATTTCCATGTTAATAGAGATAGCGGTGTAGTTATTTCCATGTTTATACAGATAGCAGTGTAGTTATTTCCATGTTTATAGAGATACCATTCTGGATATTTCCATTGACATACAGATAGCTGTGTAGATATTTGCATGTTCATACAGATAGCGGTGTAGATATTTCCATGTTCATACAGATAGCGGTGTAGATATTTCCATGTTCATACATACAGCGGTGTAGATATTTCCATGTTAATACATTTAGCGGTGTAGATATTTCCATGTTCATACAGATAGCGGTGTAGGTATTTAAATGTTCACACAGTTAGCGGTGTAGAGATTTCCATGTTCATACAGATGGCGGTGTAGATATTTACATGTTGATACAGATGGCGGTGTAGATATTTCCATGTTCATACAGATAGCGGTGTAGATATTTCCATGTTCATACAGATGGCGGTGTAGATATTTCCATGTTCATACAGATAGCAGTGTAGATATTTCCATGTTCATACAGATAGCGGTGTAGATATTTCCATGTTCATACATTTAGCGGTGTAGATATTTCCATGTTCATACAGATGGCGGTGAAGATATTTACATGTTCATACAGATGGCGGTGTAGATATTTCCATGTTTATAGGGATGGCAGTGTAGCTATTTCCATGTTCATACAGGTGGCGGTGTAGGTATTTCCATGTTTATACAGATAGCATTGTAGTTATTTCCATGTTAATAGAGATAGCGGAGTAGATATTTCCATTGATATACAGATATCTGTGTGGATATTTGCATGTTCATACAGATAGCGGTGTAGATATTTCCATGTTCGTACAGATAGCGGTGTAGCTATTTCCATGTTCATACAGATAGCGGTGTAGATATTTCCATGTTCATACAGATGGCAGTGTAGATATTTCCATGTTCATAGAGATTGCGGTGTAGATATCTCCATATTTATACAGATAGCAGTGTAGTTATTTCCATGTTTATAGAGATAGCAGTGTAGATATTTCCATTGATATACAGACAGCTGTGTAGATATTTGCATGGTCATACAGATAGCGGTGTAGATATTACCATGTTCGTAAAGATAGCGGTGCAGATATTTCCATGTTCATACAGATAGCGGTGTAGATATTTCCATGTTGATACAGATAGCGGTGTAGATATTTAAATGTTCATAGAGTTAGCGGTGTAGATATTTACATGTTCATACAGATGGCGGTTTAGATATTTTCTTGTTGATACAGATGGCGGTGTAGATATTTCCATGTTCATACAGATAGTGGTGTTGATATTTCCATGTTCATACAGATAGCGGTGTAGATATTTCCATGTTCATACTGATAGCGGTGTAGATATTTCCATGTTCATACCAATAGCGGTGTAGACATTTCCATGTTCATACATTTAGCGGTGTAGGTATTTCCATGTTCATACAGATGGCGGTGAAGATATTTACATGTTCATACAGATGGCGGTGTGGATATTTCCATGTTTGTACGGATGGCAGTGTAGATATTTCCATGTCCATACAGGTGGCGGTGTAGATATTTCCATGTTTATACAGATAGCAGTGTAGTTATTTCCATCTTAATAGAGATAGCGGTGTAGATATTTCCATTGATATACAGATAACTGTGTAGATGTTTGCATGTTGATACAGATAGCGGTGTAGATATTTCCATGATCGTACAGATAGCGGTGTAGCTATTTCCATGTTCATACAGATAGCCGTGTAGATATTTCTATGTTCATACAGATAACGGTGTAGATATTTCCATGTTCATACAGACAGCGGTGTAGATATTTCCATGTTCATACAGTTAGCGGTGTAGATATTTCCATGTTCATAGAGATGGCGGTGTAGATATTTACATGTTCATACAGATGGCGGTATAGATATTTCCATGTTCTTACTGATGGCGGTGTAGATATTTCCATGTTCATAGAGATGGCGGTGTAGATATTTCCATGTTTATGCAGATAGCGGTATAGATATTTCCATGTTTATACAGATGGTGGGGTAGATATTTCCATGTTTATAGAGATGGCGGTCTAGATATTTCCATGTTTACAGAGATAGTGGTGTAATTATTTCCAAGTTTATAGAGACAGCGTTGTAGATATTTCCATGTTTATACAGATAGCGGTGATGATATTTCCATGTTTATACAGATAGCGGTGCAGATATTTCCATGTTCATCCATATGCCGGTGTACATATATGCATGTTCATACTGATGGCGGTGAAGATATTTCCATGTTCATACAGATGGTGGTGTAGGTATTTCCATGTTCATAGAGATGGCGGTGTAGATATTTCCAGGTTCATACAAATGGCGGTGTAGATATTTCCATTTCATAGAGATGGCGGTGTTGATATTTCCATATTTGTAGAGATAGCAGTGTAGTTATTACCATGTTTATAGAGATAGTAGTGTAGATATTTCCATTGATATACAGATAGCTCTGTAGATATTTGCATGTTCATAGAGATAGCGGTGTAGATATTTCCATGTTCATACAGATAGCGGTGTAGATATTTCCATGTTCATACAGTTAGCGGTTTAGATATTTCCATGTTCATACAGATGGCGGTGTAGATATTTACATGTTAATACAGAAGGCGTTGTAGATATTTCCATGTTCGTACAGATGGCAGTGTAGATATTTCCATGTTCATACAGATAGCGGTGTAGATATTTCCACGTTCATACAGATAGCGGTGTAGATATTTCCATGTTCATACCAATAGCGGTGTAGACATTTCCATGTTCATATATTTAGCGGTGTAGATATTTCCATGTTCATACAGATGGCGAAGATATTTCCATGTTCATACAGATACCGGTGTAGATATTTCCATGTTCATACAGTTAGCGGTGTAGATATTTCCATGTTCATACAGATGGCAGTGTAGATATTTCCATGTTCATAGAGATTGCGGTGTAGATATCTCCATATTTATACAGATAGCAGTGTAGTTATTTCCATGTTTATAGAGATAGCAGTGTAGATATTTCCATTGATATACAGACAGCTGTGTAGATATTTGCATGGTCATACAGATAGCGGTGTAGATATTACGATGTTCGTAAAGATAGCGGTGCAGATATTTCCATGTTCATACAGATAGCGGTGTAGATATTTCCATGTTCATACAGATAGCGGTGTAGATATTTAAATGTTCATAGAGTTAGCGGTGTAGATATTTACATGTTCATAAGGATGGCGGTTTAGATATTTTCTTGTTGATACAGATGGCGGTGTAGATATTTCCATGTTCATACAGATAGTGGTGTAGATATTTCCATGTTCATACAGATAGCGGTGTAGATATTTCCATGTTCATACAGATAGCGGTGTAGATATTTCCATGTTCATACCAATAGCGGTGTAGACATTTCCATGTTCATAGATTTAGCGGTGTAGGTATTTCCATGTTCATACAGATGGCGGTGAAGATATTTACATGTTCATACAGATGGCGGTGTAGATATTTCCATGTTTGTACGGATGGCAGTGTAGATATTTCCATGTTCATACAGGTGGCGGTGTAGATATTTCCATGTTTATACAGATAGCAGTGTAGTTATTTCCATCTTAATAGAGATAGCGGTGTAGATATTTCCATTGATATACAGATAACTGTGTAGATGTTTGCATGTTGATACAGATAGCGGTGTAGATATTTCCATGTTCGTACAGATAGCGGTGTAGCTATTTCCATGTTCATACAGATAGCGGTGTAGATATTTCTATGTTCATACAGATAACGGTGTAGATATTTCCATGTTCATACAGACAGCGGTGTAGATATTTCCATGTTCATACAGTTAGCGGTGTAGATATTTCCAAGTTCATACAGATGGCGGTGTAGATATTTACATGTTCATACAGATGGCGGTATAGATATTTCCATGTTCTTACTGATGGCGGTGTAGATATTTCCATGTTCATAGAGATGGCGGTGTAGATATTTCCATGTTTATGCAGATAGCGTTATAGATATTTCCATGTTTATACAGATGGTGGTGTAGATATTTCCATGTTTATAGAGATGGCGGTCTAGATATTTCCATGTTTACAGAGATAGTGGTGTAGTTATTTCCAAGTTTATAGAGACAGCGTTGTAGATATTTCCATGTTTATACACATAGCGGTGATGATATTTCCATGTTTATACAGATAGCAGTGTAGATATTTCCATGTTTATACAGATAGCAGTGTAGATATTTCCATGTTTATAGAGATAATGGTGTAGATAATTTCAATTTTATACAGAGAGCAGTGTAGATATTTCCAAGTTCATACAGATAGCGGTGTAGATATTTCCACGTTTATAGAGATGGTGGTGTAGATATTTCCATGTTCATATAGATGGTGGTGCAGATATTTCCATGTTTTTAGGGATGGCGGTGTAGATATTTTCAGGTTTAAACAGATGGCAGTGTAGATATTTCCATGTTTACACAGATAGCGGTGTAGATATTTCCCTGTTTACACAGATAGCGGTGTAGACATTTCCATGTTTACACAGATAGCGGTGTGGATATTTCCATGTTTATGCAGATAGCAGTGTAGATATTTCCATGTTTATACAGATAGCGGTGCGGTTATTTCCATGTTTATACAGATAGTTGGGCAGATATTTCCATGTTTATACAGATAGCGGTGTAGATATTTCCATCTTAATACAGATGGCGGTGTAGATATGTCCATGTTTGTACAGATGGCAGTGTAGATATTTCCATGTTCATACAGATGGCGGTGTAGATATTTCAAAGTTTATAGAGATAGCGCTGTAGTTATTTCCATATTTATAGAGAAATCTGTGTAGATATTTCCATGTATATTCAGATAGCTGTGTAGATATTTCCATGTTCATGCAGATAGTTGTGTAGATATTTCCATGTTCATCCATATGCCGGTGTACATATATGCATGTTCATACAGATGGCGGTGAAGATATTTCCATGTTCATACAGATTGTGGTGTAGGTATTTCCATGTTCATAGAGATGGCGGTGTAGATATTTCCAGGTTCATACAAATGGCGGTGTAGATATTTCCATGTTCATAGAGATGGCGGTGTTGATATTTCCATATTTGTAGAGATAGCAGTGTAGTTATTTCCATGTTTATAGAGATAGTAGTGTAGATATTTCCATTGATATACAGATAGCTCTGTAGATATTTGCATGTTCATAGAGATAGCAGTGTAGATATTTCCATGTTCATACAGATAGTGGTGTAGATATTTCCATGTTCATACAGATAGCGGTGTAGATATTTCCATGTTCATACAGAAAGCGGTGTAGATATTTCCATGTTCATACAGATAGCGGTGTAGATATTTCCACGTTCATACAGTTAGCGGCTTAGATATTTCCATGTTCATACAGATGGCGGTGTAGATATTTCCATGTTCATACAGATGGCGGTGTAGTTATTTCCAGGTTCATACAGTTAGCGGTGTAGATATTTCCATTTTGATACATATAGCGGTGTAGATATTTCCATGTTCATACAGATAGCGGTGTAGATATTTCCATGTTCATACCAATAGCAGTGTAGACATTTCCATGTTCATATATTTAGCGGTGTAGATATTTCCATGTTCATACAGATGGCGAAGATATTTCCATGTTCATACAGATAGCGGTGTAGATATTTCCATGTTCATACAGTTAGCGGTGTAGATATTTCCATGTTCATACAGATGGCGGTGTAGATATTTCCATGTTCATAGAGATGGCGGTGTAGATATCTCCATATTTATACAGATAGCATTGTATTTATTTCCATGTTTATAGAGATAGCAGTGTAGATGTTTCCATTGATATACAGACAGCTGTGTAGATATTTGCATGGTCATACAGATAGCGGTGTAGATATTTCCATGCTCGTACAGATAACGGTGTAGATATTTCCATGTTCATAGAGATAGCGGTGTAGATATTTCCACGTTCATACAGATAACGATGTAGATATTTCCATGTTCATACAGATAGTGGTGTAGATATTTCCATGTTCATACAATGAGCGGTGCAGATATTTCCATGTTCATACAGATGGCGGTGTAGATATTTACATGTTCATTCTGATGGCGGTATAGATATTTCCATGTTCGTACAGATGGCGTTGTAGATATTTCCATGTTCTTAGTGATGGCGGTGTAGATATCTCCATGTTTATGTAGATAGCGGTATTGATATTTCCATGTTTATACAGATGGTGGTGTAGATATTTCCATGTTCATACAAATGGCGGTGTAGATATTTCCATGTTCATTGAGATGGCGGTGTAGATATTTCCATGTTCATACAAATGGCGGTGTAGATATTTCCATGTTCATAGAGATGGCAGTGTAGATATTTCCATATTTATACAGACAGCAGTGTAGTTATTTCCATGTTTATAGGGATAGCAGTGTAGATATTTTCATTGATATACAGATAGCTGTGTAGATATTTGCATGTTCATACAGATAGCAGTCTAGATATTTCGATGTTCATACAGATAGTGGTGTAGATATTTCCATGTTCATACAGATAGGGGTGTAGATATTTCCATGTTCATACAGATAGTGGTGTAGATATTTTCCATGTTCGTACACATAGCGGTGTAGATATTTCCATGTTCATACCGATAGCGGTGTAGATATTTCCATGTTCATACAGATAACGGTTTAGATATTTCCATGTTCATACAGATAGCAGTGTAGATATTTCCATGTTCATACAGTTAGCGGTCTAGATATTTCCATGTTCATACAGATGGCGGTGTAGATATTTACATGTTCATACAGATGGCGGTATAGATACTTCCATGTTCGTACAGATGGCGTTGTAGATATTTCCATGTTCATAGAGATGGCGGTGTAGATATTTCCATGTTTTTGCAGTTAGCGGTATAGATATTTCTATGTTTATACAGATGGTGGTGTAGATATTTCCATGTTTATAGAGATGGCGGTCTAGATATTTCCATGTTTACAGAGATAGTTGTGTAGTTATTTCCAAGTATATAGAGAAAGCGTTGTAGATATTTCCATGTTTATACAGATAGCGGTGAAGATATTTCCATGTTTATACAGATAGAGGTGTAGATATTTCCATGTTCATACAGATAGCAGTGTAGATATTTCCATGTTTATAGAGATAGTGTTGTAGATAATTTCAATTTCATACAGAGAGCAGTGTAGATATTTCCAAGTTCATACAGATAGCAGTGTAGATATTTCCACGTTTACAGAGATGGCGGTGTAGATATTTCCATGTTCATACAGAGGACGGTGTAGATATTTCCATGTTTATAGGGATGGCGGTGTAGATATTTTCATGTTTACACAGATGGCGGTGTAGATATTTCCATGTTTACACAGATAGCGGTGTAGACATTTCCATGTTTACACAGATAGCAGTGTGGATATTTCCATGTTTATGCAGATAGCAGTGTAGATATTTCCATGTTTATACAGATAGCGGTGCGGATATTTCAATGTTTATTCAGATAGCGGTGCGGATATTTCCATGTTTACACAGATAGTTGGGCAGATATTTCAATGTTTATACAGATAGCGGTGTAGATATTTCCATCTAATACAAATGGCGGTGTAGATATGTCCGTGATCGTACAGATAGCGGTGTAGATATTTCCATGTTCGTACAGATAGCTGTGTAGATATTTCCATGTTCATACAGATAGCGGTGTAGATATTTCCATGTTTATACAGATAGCGGTCTAGGTATTTCCATGTTCATACAGATAGCGGTGTAGATATTTCCATGTTCCTACAGATAGCGATATAGATATTTAAATGTTCATACAGTTAGCGGTGTAGATGTTTGCATGTTCATACAGATGGCGGTGTAGATATTTACATGTTGATACAGATGGCGGTGTAGGTATTTCTATGTTCATACAGATAGCGGTGTAGATATTTCCATGTTCATACAGATAGCGGTGTAGATATTTGCATGTTCATACAGATACCGGTGTAGATATTTCCATGTTCATACCAATAGCGGTGTAGACCTTTCCATGTTCATACATTTAGCGGTGTAGATATTTCCATGTTCATACAGATGGCGGTGAAGATATTTACATGTTCATACAGATGGCGGTGTAGATATTTCTATGTTTGTACGGATGGCAGTGTAGATATTTCCATGTTCATACAGGTGGCGGTGTAGATATTTCCATGTTTATACAGATAGCAGTGTAGTTATTACCATGCTAATAGAGATAGCGGTGTAGATATTTCCACTGATATGCAGATAGCTGTGTAGATATTTGCATGTTCATACAGATAGCGGTGTAGATATTTCCATGTTCGTACAGATAGTGGTGTAGCTATTTCCATGTTCATACAGATAGCGGTGTAGATATTTCCATGTTCGTACAGATAGTGGTGTAGCTATTTCCATGTTCATACAGATAGCGGTGTAGATATTTCTATGTTCATACAGAAAACGGTGTAGATATTTCCATGTTCATACAGACAGCGGTGTAGATATTTCCATGTTCATACAGTTAGCGGTGTAGATATTTCCCTGTTCATACAGATGGCGGTGTAGATATTTCCATGTTCATACAGTTAGCGGTGTAGATATTTCCATGTTCATACAGATGGCGGTGTAGATATTTACATGTTCTTACAGATGGCGGTATAGATATTTCCATGTTCTTACAGATGGCGGTGTAGATAATTCCATGTTCATAGAGATGGTGGTGTAGATATTTCCATGTTTATGCAGATAGCGGTATAGATATTTCCATGTTTATACAGATGGTGGTGAAGATATTTCCATGTTTATACAGATGGTGGTGTAGATATTTCCATGTTTATAGATATGGCGGTCTAGATATTTCCATGTTTACAGAGATAGTGGTGTAGTTATTTCCAAGTTTACAGAGACAGCGTTGTAGATATTTCCATGTTTATACAGATAGCGGTGAAGATATTTCCAGGTTTATACAGATAGCGGTGTAGATACTTCCATGTTTATACAGATTGCAGTGTAGATATTTCCATGTTTATAGAGATAATGTTGTAGATAATTTCAATTTTATACAGAGAGCAGTGTAGATATTTCCAGGATCATACAGATAGCGGTGTAGATATTTCCACGTTTATAGAGATGGCGGTGTAGATATTTCCATGTTCATACAGATGGCGATGTAGATATTTCCATGTTTATAGGGATGGCGGTGTAGATATTTCCATGTTCATATATATAGCGGTGTAGATAATTCCATCTTAATACAGATGGCGGTGTAGATATGTCCATGTTTGTACAGATGGCGGTGTAGATATTTCCATGTTCATACAGATGGCGGTATAGATATTTCAAAGTTTATAGAGATAGCGCTGTAGTTATTTCAATATTTATAGAGAAATCTGTGTAGATATTTCCGTGTATATGCAGATAGCTGTTTAGATATTTCCATGTTCATGCAGATAGCGGTGTAGATATTTCCATGTTCATCCAGATGCCGGTGTACATTTATCCATGTTCATACAGATGGCGGTGAAGATATTTCCATGTTCATACAGATGGTGGTGTAGGTATTTCCATGTTCATACAAATGGCGGTGTAGATATTTCCATGTTCATAGATATGGCGGGGTAGATATTTCCATGTTCATACAAATGGCGGTGTAGATATTTCCATGTTCATAGAGATGGCAGTGTAGATATTTCCATGTTTATACAGATAGCAGTGTAGTTATTTCCATGTTTATAGAGATACCAGTGTGGATATTTCCATTGATATACAGATAGCTCTGTAGATACTTACATGTTCATACAGATAGCGGTGTAGATATTTCCATGTTCATACAGATAGCGGTGTAGATATTTCCATGTTCATACAGATAGCGGTGTAGATATTTCCATGTTCACAGATAGCGGTGTAGATATTTCCATGTTCATACAGATAGCGGTGTAGATATTTCCATGTTCATACAGATAGCGGTGTAGATATTTCCATTTTCATACAGATAGCGGTTTAGATATTTCCATGTTCATACAGATGGCGGTGTAGATATTTCCATGTTCATACAGATGGCGGTGTAGTTATTTCCATGTTCATACAGATAGTGGTGTAGATATTTCCATGTTCATACAGATAGCGGTTTAGATATTTCCATGTTCATACAGATGGCGGTGTAGATATTTACATGTTCATACAGATGGCGGTGTAGTTATTTCAATATTCATACAGATAGCGGTGTAGATATTTCCATGTTCATACAGATAGCGGTGTAGATATTTCCATGTTCATACAGATAGCGGTGTAGATATTTCCATGTTCATACCAATAGCGGTGTAGACATTTCCATGTTCATATATTTAGCGGTGTAGATATTTCCATGTTCATAGAGATGGCGAAGATATTTCCAAGTTCATGCGGATAGCGGTGTAGATATTTCCATGTTCATACAGATAGCGGTGTAGATATTTCCATGTTAATACAGATAGCGGTGTTGATATTTCCATGTTCATACAGATAGCGGTGTAGATATTTAAATGTTCATACAGTTAGCGGTGTAGATATTTCCATGTTCATACAGATGGCTGTGTAGATATTTACATGTTGATACAGATGGCGGTGTAGATATTTCCATGTTCATACAGATAGCGGTGTAGATATTTCCATGTTCATACAGATAGCAGTGTAGATATTTCCATGTTCATACAGATATCGGTGTAGATATTTCCATGTTCATACCAATAGCGGTGTAGACATTTCCATGTTCATACATTTAGCGGTGTAGATATTTCCATGTTCATACAGATGGCGGTGAAGATATTTACATGTTCATATAGATAGCGGTGTAGATATTTCCATGTTTGTACGGATGGCAGTGTAGATATTTCCATGTTCATAGAGATGGCGGTGTAGATAATTCCATGTTTATGCAGATAGCGGTATAGATATTTCCATGTATATACAGATGGTGGTGTAGACATTTCCATGTTTATAGAGATGGCGGTCTAGATATTTCCATGTTTACAGAGATAGTGGTGTAGATATTTCCAAGTTTATAGAGACAGCGTTGTAGATATTTCCATGTTTATACAGATAGCGGTGAAGTTATTTCCATGTTTATACAGAGAGCGGTGTAGATATTTCCATGTTTATACAGATAGCAGTGTAGATATTTCCATGTTTAGAGAGATAACGGTGTAGATATTTTCAATTTTATACAGAGAGCAGTGTAGATATTTCCAAGTTCATACAGATAGCGGTGTAGATATTTCCACGTTTACAGAGATGGCGGTGTAGATATTTCCATGTTCATACAAATGGCGGTGTAGATATTTCCATGTTCATAGAGATGGCGGTGTAGATATTTCCATGTTCATACAGATGGCGGTGTAGATATTTACATGTTCATACAGATAGCGGTTTAGATATTTCTATGTTTATACAGATGGCGGTGTAGATATTTACATGTTCATACAGATGGCGGTGTAGTTATTTCCATATTCATACAGATAGCGGTGTAGATATTTCCATGTTCATACAGATAGCGGTGTAGATATTTCCATGTTCATACAGATAGCGGTGTAGATATTTCCATGTTCATACCAATAGCGGTGTAGACATTTCCATGTTCATATATTTAGCGGTGTAGATATTTCCATGTTCATAGAGATGGCGGTGTAGATATTTCCATGTTCATACAAATGGCAGTGTAGATATTTCCATGTTCATAGAGAGGGCGGTGTTGATATTTCCATATTTATAGAGATAGCAGTGTAGTTATTTCCATGTTTATAGAGATAGTAGTGTAGATATTTCCATTGATATACAGATAGCTCTGTAGATATTTGCATGTTAATAGAGATAGCGGTGTAGATATTTCCATGTTCATACAGATAGCGGTGTAGATATTTCCATGTTCACAGATAGCGGTGTAGATATTTCCATGTTCATACAGATAGCGGTGTAGATATTTCCATGTTCATACAGATAGCGGTGTAGATATTTCCATTTTCATACAGTTAGCGGTTTAGATATTTCCATGTTCATACAGATGGCGGTGTAGATATTTACATGTTCATACAGATGGCGGTGTAGTTATTTCCATGTTCATACAGATAGTGGTGTAGATATTTCCATGTTCATACAGATAGCGGTTTAGATATTTCCATGTTCATACAGATGGCGGTGTAGATATTTACATGTTCATACAGATGGCGGTGTAGTTATTTCCATATTCATACAGATAGCGGTGTAGATATTTCCATGTTCATACAGATAGCGGTGTAGATATTTCCGTGTTCATACAGATAGCGGTGTAGATATTTCCATGTTCATACCAATAGCGGTGTAGACATTTCCATGTTCATATATTTAGCGGTGTAGATATTTCCATGTTCATAGAGATGGCGAAGATATTTCCAAGTTCATGCGGATAGCGGTGTAGATATTTCCATGTTCATACAGATAGCGGTGTAGATATTTCCATGTTAATACAGATAGCGGTGTTGATATTTCCATGTTCATACAGATAGCGGTGTAGATATTTAAATGTTCATACAGTTAGCGGTGTAGATATTTCCATGTTCATACAGATGGCTGTGTAGATATTTACATGTTGATACAGATGGCGGTGTAGATATTTCCATGTTCATACAGATAGCGGTGTAGATATTTCCATGTTCATACAGATAGCAGTGTAGATATTTCCATGTTCATACAGATATCGGTGTAGATATTTCCATGTTCATACCAATAGCGGTGTAGACATTTCCATGTTCATACATTTAGCGGTGTAGATATTTCCATGTTCATACAGATGGCGGTGAAGATATTTACATGTTCATATAGATAGCGGTGTAGATATTTCCATGTTTGTACGGATGGCAGTGTAGATATTTCCATGTTCATAGAGATGGCGGTGTAGATAATTCCATGTTTATGCAGATAGCGGTATAGATATTTCCATGTATATACAGATGGTGGTGTAGACATTTCCATGTTTATAGAGATGGCGGTCTAGATATTTCCATGTTTACAGAGATAGTGGTGTAGATATTTCCAAGTTTATAGAGACAGCGTTGTAGATATTTCCATGTTTATACAGATAGCGGTGAAGTTATTTCCATGTTTATACAGAGAGCGGTGTAGATATTTCCATGTTTATACAGATAGCAGTGTAGATATTTCCATGTTTAGAGAGATAACGGTGTAGATATTTTCAATTTTATACAGAGAGCAGTGTAGATATTTCCAAGTTCATACAGATAGCGGTGTAGATATTTCCACGTTTACAGAGATGGCGGTGTAGATATTTCCATGTTCATACAAATGGCGGTGTAGATATTTCCATGTTCATAGAGATGGCGGTGTAGATATTTCCATGTTCATACAGATGGCGGTGTAGATATTTACATGTTCATACAGATAGCGGTTTAGATATTTCTATGTTTATACAGATGGCGGTGTAGATATTTACATGTTCATACAGATGGCGGTGTAGTTATTTCCATATTCATACAGATAGCGGTGTAGATATTTCCATGTTCATACAGATAGCGGTGTAGATATTTCCATGTTCATACAGATAGCGGTGTAGATATTTCCATGTTCATACCAATAGCGGTGTAGACATTTCCATGTTCATATATTTAGCGGTGTAGATATTTCCATGTTCATAGAGATGGCGGTGTAGATATTTCCATGTTTATGCAGATAGCGGTATAGATATTTCCATGTTTATACAGATGGTGGTGTAGATATTTCCATGTTTATAGAGATGGCGTTCTAGATATTTCCATGTTTATAGAGATAGTGGTGTAGTTATTTCCAAGTTTATAGAGACAGCGTTGTAGATATTTCCATGTTTATACAGATAGCGGTGAAGATAATTCCATGTTTATATAGATAGCGGTGTAGATATTTACATGTTCATACAGATGGCGGTTTAGTTATTTCCATGTTCATAGATATCGCGGTGTAGATATTTCCATGTTCATACAGATAGCGGTGTAGATATTTCCATGTTCATACAGATAGCGGTGTTGATATTTCCATGTTCATACCAATAGCGGTGTAGACATTTCCATGTTCATATATTTAGCGGTGTAGATATTTCCATGTTCATACAGATGGCGAGGATATTTCCATGTTCATGCAGATAGCGGTGTAGATATTTCCATGTTCATACAGTAAGCGGTGTAGATATTTCCATGTTCATACAGTTAGCGGTGTAGATATCTCCATGTTCATACAAATGGCGGTGTAGATATGTCCATATTTGTACAGATGGTGGTGTAGATATTTCCATGTTCATACAGATGGCGGTGTAGATATTTCGAAGTTTATAGAGATAGCGCTGTAGTTATTTCCATATTTCTAGAGAAATCTGTGTAGATATTTCCATGTATATTCAGATAGCTGTGTAGATATTTCCATGTTCATGCAGTTAGCGGAGTAGATATTACCATGTTCATCCAGATGCCGGTGTTCATATATCCATGTTCATACTGATGGCGGTGAAGATATTTCCATGTTCATACAGATGGCGGTGTAGATATTTCCATGTTCATACAAATGGCGGTGTAGATATTTCCATGTTTATAGAAATGGCGGTGTAGATATTTCCATGTTCATACAAATGGCGGTGTAGATATTTCCATGTTCATAGAGATGGCGGTGTAGATATTTCCATATTTATACAGATAGCAGTGTAGTTATTTCCATGTTTATAGGGATAGCAGTGTAGATATTTTCATTGATATACAGATAGATGTGTTGATATTTGAATGTTCATACAGATAGCGGTGTAGATATTTCCATGTTCATACAGATGGCGGTGTAGATATTTACATGTTCATACAGATGGCGGTGTAGTTATTTCCATGTTCATACAGATAGCGGTGTAGATATTTCCATTTTCATACAGTTAGCGGTTTAGATATTTCCATGTTCATACAGATGGCGGTGTAGATATTTACATGTTCATACAGATGGCGGTGTAGTTATTTCCATGTTCATACAGATAGTGGTGTAGATATTTCCATGTTCATACAGATAGCGGTTTAGATATTTCCATGTTCATACAGATGGCGGTGTAGATATTTACATGTTCATACAGATGGCGGTGTAGTTATTTCCATATTCATACAGATGGCGGTGTAGTTATTTCCATATTCATACAGATAGCGGTGTAGATATTTCCATGTTCATACAGATAGCGGTGTAGATATTTCCATGTTCATACAGATAGCGGTGTAGATATTTCCATGTTCATACCAATAGCGGTGTAGACATTTCCATGTTCATATATTTAGCGGTGTAGATATTTCCATGTTCATAGAGATGGCGAAGATATTTCCATGTTCATGCGGATAGCGGTGTAGATATTTCCATGTTCATACAGATAGCGGTGTAGATATTTCCATGTTAATACAGATAGCGGTGTTGATATTTCCATGTTCATACAGATAGCGGTGTAGATATTTAAATGTTCATACAGTTAGCGGTGTAGATATTTCCATGTTCATACAGATGGCTGTGTAGATATTTACATGTTGATACAGATGGCGGTGTAGATATTTCCATGTTCATACAGATAGCGGTGTAGATATTTCCATGTTCATACAGATAGCAGTGTAGATATTTCCATGTTCATACAGATATCGGTGTAGATATTTCTATGTTCATACCAATAGCGGTGTAGACATTTCCATGTTCATACATTTAGCGGTGTAGATATTTCCATGTTCATACAGATGGCGGTGAAGATATTTACATGTTCATACAGATGGCGGTATAGATATTTCCATGTTCTTACAGATGGCGGTGTAGATATTTCCATGTTCATAGAGATGGCGGTGTAGATATTTCCATGTTTATGCAGATAGCGGTATAGATATTTCCATGTTTATACAGATGGTGGTGTAGATATTTCCATGTTTATAGAGATGGCGTTCTAGATATTTCCATGTTTATAGAGATAGTGGTGTAGTTATTTCCAAGTTTATAGAGACAGCGTTGTAGATATTTCCATGTTTATACAGATAGCGGTGAAGATATTTCCATGTTGATACAGATAGCGGTGTAGATATTTCCATGTTCATACAGATAGCGGTGTAGATATTTCCATGTTCATACAGATAGCGGTGTAGATATTTCCATGTTCATACCAATAGCGGTGTAGACATTTCCATGTTCATATATTTAGCGGTGTAGATATTTCCATGTTCATACAGATGGCGAGGATATTTAAATATTCATGCAGATAGCGGTGTAGATATTTCCATGTTCATACAGTTAGCGGTGTAGATATTTCCATGTTCATACAGTTAGCGGTGTAGATATCTCCATGTTCATACAAATGGCGGTGTAGATATGTCCATATTTGTACAGATGGTGGTGTAGGTATTTCCATGTTCATACAGATGGCGGTGTAGATATTTCGAAGTTTATAGAGATAGCGCTGTAGTTATTTCCATATTTCTATAGAAATCTGTGTAGATATTTCCATGTATATTCAGATAGCTGTGTAGATATTTCCATGTTCATGCAGTTAGCGGAGTAGATATTAGCATGTTCATCCAGATGCCGGTGTACATATATCCATGTTCATACTGATGGCGGTGAAGATATTTCCATGTTCATACAGATGGCGGTGTAGATATTTCCATGTTCATACAAATGGCGGTGTAGATATTTCCATGTTTATAGAAATGGCGGTGTAGATATTTCCATGTTCATACAAATGGCGGTGTAGATATTTCCATGTTCATAGAGATGGCGGTGTAGATATTTCCATATTTATACAGATAGCAGTGTAGTTATTTCCATGTTTATAGGGATAGCAGTGTAGATATTTTCATTGATATACAGATAGATGTGTTGATATTTGAATGTTCATACAGATAGCGGTGTAGATATTTCCATGTTCATACAGATGGCGGTGTAGATATTTACATGTTCATACAGATGGCGCTAGAGATATTTCCATGTTCTTAGAGATGGCGGTGAACATATTTCCATGTTCATAGAGATGGCGGTGTAGATATTTCCATGTTTATGCAGATAGCGGTATAGATATTTCCATGTTTATACAGATGGCGGTGTAGATATTTCCATGTTTATAGAGATGGCGGTCTAGTTATTTCCATGTTTACAGAGATAGTGGTGTAGTTATTTCCAAGTTTATAGAGACAGCGATGTAGATATTTCCATTTTTATACAGATAGCGGTGAAGATATTTCCATGTTTATACAGATAGCGGTGTAGATATTTCCATGTTCATACAGATAGCAGTGTAGATATTACCATGTTTATAGAGATAGTGTTGTAGATAATTTCAATTTCATACAGAGAGCCGTGTAGATATTTACAAGTTCATACAGACAGCGGTGTAGATATTTCCACGTTTACAGAGATGGCGGTGTAGATATTTCCATGTTCATACAGAGGACGGTGTAGATATTTCCATGTTTATAGGGATGGCGGTGTAGATATTTTCATGTTTACACAGATGGCGGTGTAGATATTTTCATGTTTACACAGATAGCGGTGTAGACATTTCCATGTTTACACAGATAGCGGTGTGGATATTTCCATGTTTATGCAGATAGCAGTGTAGATATTTCCGTGTTTATACAGATAGCGGTGCGGATATTTCCATGTTTATTCAGATAGCGGTGCGGTTATTTCCATGTTTATACAGATAATTGGGCAGATATTTCCATGTTTATACAGACAGCGGTGTAGATAATTCCATCTTAATACAGATGGCGGTGTAGATATGTCCATGATCGTACAGATGGCGGTGTAGATATTTCCATGTTCATACAGATGGCGGTGTAGATATTTCAAAGTTTATAGAGATAGCGCTGTAGTTATTTCCATATTCCTAGAGAAATCTGTGTAGATATTTCCATGTATATTCAGATAGCTGTGTAGATATTTCCATGTTCATGCAGATTACGGTGTAGATATTTCCATGTTCATCCTGATGCCTGTGTAAAAATATCCATGTTCATACATATGGCGGTGAAGATATTTCCATGCTCATACAGATGGCGGTGTAGGTATTTCCATGTTCATACAAATGGCGGTGTAGATATTTCCATGTTCATAGAGATGGCGGTGTAGATATTTCCAGGTTCATACAAATGGCGGTGTAGGTATTTCCATGTTCATAGAGATGGCGGTGTAGATATTTCCATGTTTATACAGATAGCAGTGTAGTTATTTCCATCTTTATAGAGATACCATTGTGGATATTTCCATTGATATACAGATAGCTGTGTAGATATTTGCATGTTCATACAGATAGCGGTGTAGATATTTCCATGTTCATAAAGATAGCGGTGTAGATATTTCCCTGTTCATACAGATAGTGGTGTAGATATTTCCATGTTAATTCAGATAGCGGTGTAGATATTTCCATGTTCATACAGATAGCGGTGTAGCTATTTCCATGTTCATACAGATAGCAGTGTAGATATTTCCATGTTTAGATAGATAATGGTGTAGATAATTTCAATTTTATACAGAGAGCAGTGTAGATATTTCCAAGTTCATACAGATAGCGGTGTAGATATTTCCACGTTTACAGAGATGGCGGTGTAGATATTTCCATGTTCATACAGATGGCGGTGTAGATATTTCCATGTTCATAGAGATGGCGGTGTAGATATTTCCATGTTCATACAAATGGCGGTGTAGATATTTCCATGTTCATAGAGATGGCGGTGTTGATATTTCCATATTTATAGAGATAGCAGTGTAGTTATTTCCATGTTTATAGAGATAGTAGTGTAGATATTTCCATTGATATACAGATAGCTCTGTAGATATTTGCATGTTAATAGAGATAGTGGTGTAGATATTTCCATGTTCATACAGATAGCGGTGTAGATATTTCCATGTTCACAGATAGCGGTGTAGATATTTCCATGTTCATACAGATAGCGGTGTAGATATTTCCATGTTCATACAGATAGCGGTGTAGATATTTCCATTTTCATACAGTTAGCGGTTTAGATATTTCCATGTTCATACAGATGGCGGTGTAGATATTTACATGTTCATACAGATGGCGGTGTAGTTATTTCCATGTTCATACAGATAGTGGTGTAGATATTTCCATGTTCATACAGATAGCGGTTTAGATATTTCCATGTTCATACAGATGGCGGTGTAGATATTTACATGTTCATACAGATGGCGGTGTAGTTATTTCCATATTCATACAGATAGCAGTGTAGATATTTCCATGTTCATACAGATAGCGGTGTAGATATTTCCATGTTCATACAGATAGCGGTGTAGATATTTCCATGTTGATACCAATAGCGGTGTAGACATTTCCATGTTCATATATTTAGCGGTGTAGATATTTCCATGTTCATAGAGATGGCGAAGATATTTCCATGTTCATGCGGATAGCGGTGTAGATATTTCCATGTTCATACAGATAGCGGTGTAGATATTTCCATGTTAATACAGATAGCGGTGTTGATATTTCCATGTTCATACAGATAGCGGTGTAGATATTTAAATGTTCATACAGTTAGCGGTGTAGATATTTCCATGTTCATACAGATGGCTGTGTAGATATTTACATGTTGATACAGATGGCGGTGTAGATATTTCCATGTTCATACAGATAGCGGTGTAGATATTTCCATGTTCATACAGATAGCAGTGTAGATATTTCCATGTTCATACAGATATCGGTGTAGATATTTCCATGTTCATACCAATAGCGGTGTAGACATTTCCATGTTCATACATTTAGCGGTGTAGATATTTCCATGTTCATACAGATGGCGGTGAAGATATTTACATGTTCATACAGATGGCGGTGTAGATATTTCCATGTTTGTACGGATGGCAGTGTAGATATTTCCATGTTCATAGAGATGGCGGTGTAGATAATTCCATGTTTATGCAGATAGCGGTATAGATATTTCCATGTATATACAGATGGTGGTGTAGACATTTCCATGTTTATAGAGATGGCGGTCTAGATATTTCCATGTTTACAGAGATAGTTGTGTAGTTATTTCCAAGTTTATAGAGACAGCGCTGTAGACATTTCCATGTTTATACAGATAGCGGTGAAGTTATTTCCATGTTTATACAGAGAGCGGTGTAGATATTTCCATGTTTATACAGATAGCAGTGTAGATATTTCCATGTTTAGAGAGATAACGGTGTAGATATTTTCAATTTTATACAGACAGCAGTGTAGATATTTCCAAGTTCATACAGATAGCGGTGTAGATATTTCCACGTTTACAGAGATGGCGGTGTAGATATTTCCATGTTCATACAAATGGCGGTGTAGATATTTCCATGTTCATAGAGATGGCGGTGTAGATATTTCCATGTTCATACAAATGGTAGTGTAGATATTTCCATGTTCATAGAGATGGCGGTGTTGATATTTCCATATTTATAGAGATAGCAGTGTAGTTATTTCCATGTTTATAGAGATACTAGTGTAGATATTTCCATTGATATACAGATAGCTCTGTAGATATTTGCATGTTCATAGAGATAGCGGTGTAGATATTTCCATGTTCATACAGATAGCGGTGTAGATATTTCCATGTTCATACAGATAGCGGTGTAGATATTTCCATGTTCATACAGATAGCGGTGTAGATATTTCCATGTTCATACAGATAGCGGTGTAGATATTTCCATGTTCATACAGTTAGCGGTTTAGATATTTCCATGTTCATACAGATGGCGGTGGAGATATTTACATGTTCATACAGATGGCGGTGTAGTTATTTCCATGTTCATACAGATAGCGGTGTAGATATTTCCATGTTCATACAGATAGCGGTGTAGATATTTCCAGGTTCATACCAATAGCGGTGTAGACATTTCCATGTTCATATATTTAGCGGTGTAGATATTTCCATGTTCATACAGATGGCGAAGATATTTCCATGTTCATGCAGATAGCGGTGTAGATATTTCCATGTTCATACAGATAGCGGTGTTGATATTTCCATGTTCATACAGATCGCGGTGTAGATATTTCCATGTTCATAGAGATGGCGGTGTAGATATTTCCATATTTATACAGATAGCAGTGTAGTTATTTCCATGTTTATAGAGATAGCAGTGTAGATATTTCCATTGATATACAGATAGCTGTGTAGATATTTGCATGGTCATACAGATAGCGGTGTCGATATTTCCATGTTCGTACAGATAGTGGTGTAGATATTTCCATGTTCATACAGATAGCGGTGTAGATATTTCCATGTTCATACAGTTAGCGGTGTAGATATTTCCATGTTCTTACAGATGGCGGTGTAGATATTTACATGTTCATACAGATGGCTGTATAGATATTTCCATGTTCGTACAGATGGCGTTGTAGATATTTCCATGTTTATAGACATGGCGGTGTACATATTTCCATGTTCATACAGATGGCGGTGTAAATATTTCCATGTTTATAGGGATGGCGGTGTAGAGATTTTCATGTTTACACAGATGGCAGTGTAGATATTTCCATGTTTACACAGATAGCGGTGTGGATATTTCCATGTTTATGCAGATAGCAGTGTAGATATTTCCATGTTTATACAGATAGTTGGGCAGATATTTCCATGTTTATACAGATGGCGGTGTAGATATGTACATCTTTATACAGATGGCGGTGTAGATATGTCCATGTTTGTACAGATGACGGTGTAGATATTTCCATGTTCATACCAATAGCGGTGTAGACATTTTCATGTTCATACATTTAGCGGTGTAGATATTTCCATGTTCATACAGTTGGCGCTGAAGATATTTACAGGTTCATACAGATGGCGGTTTAGATATTTCCATGTTTGTACGGATGGCAGTGTAGATATTTCCATGTTCATACAGTTGGCGGTGTAGATATTTCCATGTTTATACAGATAGCAGTGTAGTTATTTCCATGTTAATAGAGATAGCGGTGTAGATATTTCCATTGATATACAGATAGCTGTGTAGATATTTGCATGTTCATACAGATAGCGGTTTAGATATTTCCATGTTCATACAGATAGTGGTGTAGCTATTTCCATGTTCATACAGATAGCGGTGTAGATATTTCTATGTTCATACAGAAAACGGTGTAGATATTTCCATGTTCGTACAGACAGCAGTGTAGATATTTCCATGTTCATACAGTTTGCGGTGTAGATATTTCCATGTTCATACAGATGGCGGTGTAGATATTTACATGTTCATACAGATGGCGGTAGAGATATTTCCATGTTCGTACAGATGGCGGTGAACATATTTCCATGTTCATAGAGATGGCAGTGTAGATATTTCCATGTTTATGCAGATAGCGGTATAGATATTTCCATGTTTATACAGATGGCGGTGTAGATATTTCCATGTTTATAGAGACGGCGGTCTATATATTTCCATGTTTACAGAGATAGTGGTGTAGTTATTTCCAAGTTTATAGAGACAGCGATGTAGATATTTCCATGTTTATACAGAGAGCGGTGAAGATATTTCCATGTTTATACAGATAGCGGTGTAGATATTTCCATGTTCGTACAGATAGCAGTGTAGATATTACCATGTTTATAGAGATAGTGTTGTAGATAATTTCAATTTAATACAGAGAGCAGTGTAGATATTTACAAGTTCATACAGATAGCGGTGTAGATATTTCCACGTTTACAGAGATGGCGGTGTAGATATTTCCATGTTCATACAGAGGACGGTGTAGATATTTCCATGTTTATAGGGATGGCGGTGTAGATATTTTCATGTTTACACAGATGGCGGTGTAGATATTTCCATGTTTACACAGATAGCGGTGTGGATATTTCCATGTTTATGCAGATAGCTGTGTAGATATTTCCGTGTTTATACAGATAGCGGTGCGGATATTTCCATGTTTATTCAGATAGCGGTGCGGTTATTTCCATGTTTATACAGATAGGCAGATATTTCCATGTTTATACTGATAGCGGTGTAGATATTTCCATCTTAATACAGATGGCGGTGTAGATATGTCCATGTTTGTACAGATGGCGGTGTAGATATTTCCATGTTCATACAGATGGCGGTGTAGATATTTCAAAGTTTATAGAGATAGCGCTGTAGTTATTTCCATATTCCTAGAGAAATCTGTGTAGATATTTCCATGTAAATTCAGATAGCTGTGTAGATATTTGCATGTTCATGCAGATAGCGGTGTAGATATTTCCATGTTCATCCAGATGCCGGTGTACATATATCCATGTTCATACAGATGGCGGTGAAGATATTTCCATGTTCATGCAGATGGTGGTGTAGGTATTTCCATGTTCATACAAATGGCGGTGTAGATATTTCCATGTTCATAGAGATGGCTGTGTAGATATTTCCAGGTTCATACAAATGGCGGTGGAGATATTTCCATGTTCATAGAGATGGCCGTGTAGATATTTCCATGTTTATACAGATACCAGTGTAGTTGTTTCCATGTTTATAGAGATACCAGTGTGGATATTTCCATTGATATACAGATAGCTGTGTAGATATTTACATGTTCATACAGGTAGCGGTGTAGATATTTCCATGTTCATACAGATAGCGGTGTAGATATTTCCATGTTCATATAGATAGCGATGTAGATATTTCCATGTTCATACAGTTAGCGGTTTAGATATTTCCATGTTCATACAGATGGCGGTGTAGATATTTCCATGTTCATAGAGATGGCGGTGTAGATATTTCCATGTTTATGCAGATAGCGGTATAGATATTTCCATGTATATACACATGTTGGTGTAGACATTTCCATGTTTATAGAGATGGCGGTCTAGATATTTCCATGTTTACAGAGATAGTGGTGTAGTTATTTCCAAGTTTATAGAGACAGCGTTGTAGATATTTCCATGTTTATACAGATAGCGGTGAAGTTATTTCCATGTTTATACAGATAGCGGTGTAGATATTTCCATGTTTATACAGATAGCAGTGTAGGTATTTCCATGTTTAGAGAGATAACGGTGTAGATAATTTCAATTTTATACAGAGAGCAGTGTAGATATTTGCAAGTTCATACAGATAGCGGTGTAGATATTTCCACGTTTACAGAGATGGCGGTGTAGATATTTCCATGTTCATACAAATGGCGGTGTAGATATTTCCATGTTCATAGAGATGGCGGTGTAGATATTTCCATGTTCATACAAATGGCAGTGTAGATATTTCCATGTTCATAGAGATGGCGGTGTTGATATTTCCATATTTATAGAGATAGCAGTGAAGTTATTTCCATGTTTATAGAGATAGTAGTGTAGATATTTCCATTGATATACAGATAGCTCTGTAGATATTTGTATGTTCATTGAGATAGCGGTGTAGATATTTCCATGTTCATACAGATAGCGGTGTAGATATTTCCATGTTCATACTGAAAGCGGTGTAGATATTTCCATGTTCATACAGATAGCGGTGTAGATATTTCCATGTTCATACAGATGGCGGTGTAGATATTTCCATGTTCATACAGTTAGCGGTTTAGATATTTCCATGTTCATACAGATGGCGGTGTAGATATTTACATGTTCATACAGATGGCGGTGTAGTTATTTCCATGTTCATACAGATAGCGGTGTAGATATTTCCATGTTCATACAGATAGCGGTGTAGATATTTCCATGTTCATACAGATGGCGAAGATATTTCCATGTTCATAGAGATGGCGGTGTAGATATTTCCATGTTTATGCAGATAGCGGTATAGATATTTCCATGTTTATACAGATGGTGGTGTAGATATTTCCATGTTTATAGAGATGGCGGTCTAGATATTTCCATGTTTACAGAGATAGTGGTGTAGTTATTTCCAAGTTTATAGAGACAGCGTTGTAGATATTTCCATGTTTATACAGACAGCGGTGAATATATTTCCATGTTCATACAGATAGCAGTGTAGATATTTCCATGTTCATACAGATAGCGGTGTAGATATTTCCATGTTCATACAGATAGCGGTGTAGATATTTCCATGTTCATACAGATAGCGGTGTAGGTATTTCCATGTTCATACAGTTAGCGGTTTAGATATTTCCATGTTCATACAGATGGCGATGTAGATATTTAAATGTTCATACAGATGGCGGTGTAGTTATTTCCATGTTCATACAGATAGTGGTGTAGATATTTCCATGTTCATACAGATAGCCGTGTAGATATTTCCATGTTCATACAGATAGCGGTGTAGATATTTCCATGTTCATACCAATAGCGGTGTAGACATTTCCATGTTCATATATTTAGCGGTGTAGATATTTCCATGTTCATACAGATGGCGAAGATATTTCCATGTTCATACAGATAGCGGTGTAGATATTTCAATGTTCATACAGTTAGCGGTGTAGATATTTCCATGTTCATACAGATGGAAGTGTAGATATTTCCATGTTCATAGAGATGGCGGTGTAGATATCTCCATATTTATACAGATAGCAGTGTAGTTATTTCCATGTTTATAGAGATAGCAGTGTAGATATTTCCATTGATATACAGACAGCTGTGTAGATATTTGCATGGTCATACAGATAGCGGTGTAGATATTACCATGTTCGTAAAGATAGCGGTGCAGATATTTCCATGTTCATACAGATAGCGGTGTAGATATTTCCATGTTCATACAGATAGCGGTATAGATATTTAAATGTTCATACAGTTAGCGGTGTAGATATTTGCATGTTCATACAGATGGCGGAGTAGATATTTTCTTGTTGATACAGATGGCGGTGTAGATATTTCCATGTTCATAAAGATAGTGGTGTAGATATTTCCATGTTCATACAGATAGCGGTGTAGATATTTCCATGTTAATACAGATAGCGGTGTAGATATTTCCATGTTCATACCAATAGCGGTGTAGACATTTCCATGTTCATACATTTAGCGGTGTAGATATTTCCATGTTCATACAGATGGCGGTGAAGATATTTACATGTTCATACAGATGGCGGTTTAGATATTTCCATGTTTGTACGGATGGCAGTGTAGATATTTCCATGTTCATACAGTTTGCGGTGTAGATATTTCCATGTTTATACAGATAGCAGTGTAGTTATTTCCATGTTAATAGAGATAGCGGTGTAGATATTTCCATTGATATACAGATAACTGTGTAGATGTTTGCATGTTCATACAGATAGCGGTGTAGATATTTCCATGTTCATACAGTTAGCGGTTTAGATATTTCCATGTTCATACAGATGGCGGTGTAGATATTTACATGTTCATACAAATGGCGGTGTAGTTATTTCCATGTTCATACAGATAGCGGTGTAGATATTTCCATGTTCATACAGATAGCGGTGTAGATATTTCCATGTTCATACAGATAGCGGTGTAGATATTTCCATGTTAATACCAATAGCGGTGTAGACATTTCCATGTTCATATATTTAGCGGTGTAGATATTTCCATGTTCATAGAGATGGCGAAGATATTTCCATGTTCATACAGATAGCGGTGTAGATATTTCCATGTTCATACAGTTAGCGGTGTAGATATTTCCATGTTCATACAGATGGAAGTGTAGATATTTCCATTTTCATAGAGATGGCGGTGTAGATATCTCCATATTTATACAGATAGCAGTGTAGTTATTTCCATGTTTATAGAGATAGCAGTGTAGATATTTCCATTGATATACAGACAGCTGTGTAGATATTTTCATGGTCATACAGATAGCGGTGTAGATATTTCCATGTTCGTAAAGATAGCGGTGCAGATATTTCCATGTTCATACAGATAGCGGTGTAGATATTTCCATGTTCATACAGATAGCGGTATAGATATTTAAATGTTCATACAGTTAGCGGTGTAGATATTTGCATGTTCATACAGATGGCGGAGTAGATATTTTCTTGTTGATACAGATGGCGGTGTAGATATTTCCATGTTCATAGAGATAGTGGTGTAGATATTTCCATGTTCATACAGATAGCGGTGTAGATATTTCCATGTTCATACAGATAGCGGTGTAGATATTTCCATGTTCATACCAATAGCGGTGTAGACATTTCCATGTTCATACATTTAGCGGTGTAGATATTTCCATGTTCATACAGATGGCGGTGAAGATATTTACATGTTCATACAGATGGCGGTGTAGATATTTCCATGTTTGTACGGATGGCACTGTAGATATTTCCATGTTCATACAGTTGGCGGTGTAGATATTTCCATGTTTATACAGATAGCAGTGTAGTTATTTCCATGTTAATAGAGATAGCGGTGTAGATATTTCCATTGATATACAGATAACTGTGTAGATGTTTGCATGTTCATACAGATAGCGGTGTAGATATTTCCATGTTCGTACAGATAGCGGTGTAGCTATTTCCATGTTCATACAGATAGCAGTGTAGATATTTCTATGTTCATACAGATAACGGTGTAGATATTTCCATGTTCATACAGACAGCTGTGTAGATATTTCCATGTTCATACAGATGGAAGTGTAGATATTTCCATTTTCATAGAGATGGCGGTGTAGATATCTCCATATTTATACAGATAGCAGTGTAGTTATTTCCATGTTTATAGAGATAGCAGTGTAGATATTTCCATTGATATACAGACAGCTGTGTAGATATTTTCATGGTCATACAGATAGCGGTGTAGATATTTCCATGTTCGTAAAGATAGCGGTGCAGATATTTCCATGTTCATACAGATAGCGGTGTAGATATTTCCATGTTCATACAGATAGCGGTATAGATATTTAAATGTTCATACAGTTAGCGGTGTAGATATTTGCATGTTCATACAGATGGCGGAGTAGATATTTTCTTGTTGATACAGATGGCGGTGTAGATATTTCCATGTTCATAGAGATAGTGGTGTAGATATTTCCATGTTCATACAGATAGCGGTGTAGATATTTCCATGTTCATACAGATAGCGGTGTAGATATTTCCATGTTCATACCAATAGCGGTGTAGACATTTCCATGTTCATACATTTAGCGGTGTAGATATTTCCATGTTCATACAGATGGCGGTGAAGATATTTACATGTTCATACAGATGGCGGTGTAGATATTTCCATGTTTGTACGGATGGCACTGTAGATATTTCCATGTTCATACAGTTGGCGGTGTAGATATTTCCATGTTTATACAGATAGCAGTGTAGTTATTCCCATGTTAATAGAGATAGCGGTGTAGATATTTCCATTGATATACAGATAACTGTGTAGATGTTTGCATGTTCATACAGATAGCGGTGTAGATATTTCCATGTTCGTACAGATAGCGGTGTAGCTATTTCCATGTTCATACAGATAGCGGTGTAGATATTTCTATGTTCATACAGATAACGGTGTAGATATTTCCATGTTCATACAGACAGCTGTGTAGATTTTTCCATGTTCATACAGATAGCGGTGTAGATATTTCCATGTTCATACAGATAGCGGTGTAGATATTTCCATGTTCATACAGATAACGGTGTAGATATTTCCATGTTCATACAGATAGCGGTGTAGATATTTCAATGTTCATACAGTTAGCGGTGTAGACATTTCCATGTTCATACAGATGGCGGTGTAGATATTTACATGTTCATACAGATGGCGGTATAGATATTTCCATGTTCATACAGATGGCGTTGTAGATATTTCCATGTTTATAGACATGGCGGTGTAGATATTTCCATGTTCATACAGATGGCGGTGTAAATATTTCCATGTTTATAGGGATGGCGGTGTAGATATTTTCATGTTTACACAGATGGCGGTGTAGATATTTCCATGTTTACACAGATAGCAGTGCAGACATTTCCATGTTTACACAGAGAGCAGTGTGGATATTTCCATGTTTATGCAGATAGCAGTGTAGATAAATCTATGTTTATACAGATAGCGGTGCGGATATTTCCATGTTTATACAGATAGTTGGGCTGATATTTCCATGTTTATACAGATAGCGGTGTTGATATGTCCATCTTAATACAGATGGCGGTGTAGATATGTCCATGTTTGTACAGATGGCGGTGTAGATATTTCCATGTTCATAGAGATAGCGGTGTAGATATTTCCATGTTCATACCAATAGCGGTGTAGACATTTCCATGTTCATACATTTAGCGGTGTAGGTATTTCCATATTCACACAGATGGCGGTGAAGATATTTACATGTTCATACAGATGGCGGTGTAGATATTTCCATGTTTGTACGGATGGCAGTGTAGATATTTCCATGTTCACACAGGTGGCGGTGTAGATATTTCCATGTTTATACAGATAGCAGTGTAGTTATTTCCATGTGAATAGAGATAGCGGTTTAGATATTTCCATTGATATACAGATAGCTGTGTGGATATTTGCATGTTCATACAGATAGCGGTGTAGATATTTCCATGTTCGTACAGATAGCGGTGTAGCTATTGCCATGTTCATACAGATAGCGGTGTAGGAATTTCTATGTTCATACAGATAACGGTGTAGATATTTCCATGTTCATACAGTTAGCGGTGTAGGTATTTCCATCTTCATACAGATGGCGGTGTAGATATTTACATGTTCATACAGATGGCGGTATAGATATTTCAATGTTCGTACAGATGGCCGTGTAGATAATTCCATGTTCATAGAGATGGCGGTGTAGATATTTCCATGTTTATGCAGATATCGGTATAGATATTTCCATGTTTATACAGAAGGTGGTGTAGATATTTCCATGTTTATAGAGATGGCGGTCTAGATATTTCCATGTTTACAGAGATAGTGGTTTAGTTATTTCCAAGTTTATAGAGACAGCGGTGTAGATATTTCCATGTTTATACAGATAGCGGTGAAGTTATTTCCATGTTTATACAGATAGCGGTGTAGATATTTCCATGTTTATAGAGATTGCGGTGTAGATATCTCCATATTTATACAGATAGCAGGGTAGTTATTTCCATGTTTATAGAGATAGCAGTGTAGATATTTCCATTGATATACAGACAGCTGTGTAGATATTTGCATGGTCATACAGATAGCGGTGTAGATATTACCATGTTCGTAAAGATAGCGGTGCAGATATTTCCATGTTCATACAGATAGCGGTGTAGATATTTCCATCTTCATACAGATAGCGGTGTAGATATTTAAATGTTCATACAGTTAGCGGTGTAGATATTTGCATGTTCATACAGATGGCGGTTTAGATGTTTTCTTGTTGATACAGATGGCGGTGTAGATATTTCCATGTTCATACAGATAGAGGTGTAGATATTTCCATGTTCATACAGATAGCGGTGTAGATATTTCCATGTTCATACAGATAGCGGTGTTGATATTTCCATGTTCATACCAATAGCGGTGTAGACATTTCCATGTTCATACATTTAGCGGTGTAGGTATTTCCATGTTCATACAGATGGCGGTGAAGATATTTACATGTTCATACAGATGGCGCTGTAGATATTTCCATGTTTGTACGGATGGCAGTGTAGATATTTCCATGTTCATACAGGTGGCGGTGTAGATATTTCCATGTTTATACAGATAGCAGTGCAGTTATTTCCATCTTAATAGAGATAGCGGTGTAGATATTTCCATTGATATACAGATAACTGTGTAGATGTTTGCATGTTCATACAGATAGCGGTGTAGATATTTCCATGTTCGTACAGATAGCGGTGTAGCTATTTCCATGTTCATACAGATAGCGGTGTAGATATTTCTATGTTCATACAGATAACGGTGTAGATATTTCCATGTTCATACAGACAGCGGTGTAGATATTTCCATGTTCATACAGTTAGCGGTGTAGATATTTCCATGTTCATACAGATGGCGGTGTAGATATTTCCATGTTCATACAGATGGCGGTATAGATATTTCCATGTTCTTACAGATGGCGGTGTAGATATTTCCATGTTCATAGAGATGGCGGTGTAGATATTTCCATGTTTATGCAGATAGCGGTATAGATATTTCCATGTTTATACAGATGGTGGTGTAGATATTTCCATGTTTATAGAGATGGCGGTCTAGAAATTTCCATGTTTACAGAGATAGTGGTTTAGTTATTTCCAAGTTTAAAGAGACAGCGTTGTAGATATTTCCATGTTTATACAGATAGCGGTGAAGATATTTCCATGTTTATACAGATAGCAGTGTCGATATTTCCATGTTTATACAGATATCGGTGAAGATATTTCCATGTTTATACAGATAGCGGTGTAGATATTTCCATGTTTATACAGATAGCAGTGTAGATATTTCCATGTTTATAGAGATAATGGTGTAGATAATTTCAATTTTATACAGAGAGCAGTGTAGATATTTCCAAGTTCACACAGATAGCGGTGTAGATATTTCCACGTTTATAGAGATGGCGGTGCAGATATTTCCATGCTTATAGGGATGGCGGTGTAGATATTTTCAGGTTTAAACAGATGGCAGTGTAGATATTTCCATGTTTAAACAGATAGCGGTGTAGACATTTCCATGTTTACACAGATAGCGGTGTGGATATTTCCATGTTTATGCAGATAGCAGAGTAGATATTTCCATGTTTATACAGATAGCTGTGCGGTTATTTCCTTGTTTATACAGATAGTTGGGCAGATATTTCCATGTTTATACAGATAGCGGTGTAGATATTTCCATCTTAATACAGATGGCGGTGTAGATATGTCCATGTTTGTACAGATGGCAGTGTAGATATATCCATGTTCATACAGATGGCGGTATAGATATTTCAAAGGTTATAGAGATAGCGCTGTAGTTATTTCCATATTTATAGAGAAACCTGTGTAGATATTTCCATGTATATTCAGATAGCTGTGTAGATATTTCCATGTTCATTCAGATAGCGGTGTAGATATTTCCATGTTCATCCATATGCCGGTGTACATATATGCATGTTCATACAGATGGCGGTGAAGATATTTCCATGTTCATACAGATGGTCGTGTAGGTATTTCCATGTTCAAAGAGATGGCGGTGTAGATATTTCCAAGTTCATACAAATGGCGGTGTAGATATTTCCATGTTCATACAGTTAGCGGTTTAGATATTTCCATGTTCATACAGATGGCGGTGTAGATATTTCCATGTTCATACCAATAGCGGTGTAGACATTTCCATGTTCATATATTTAGCGGTGTAGATATTACCATGTTCATACAGATGGCGAAGATATTTCCATGTTCATACAGATACCGGTGTAGATATTTCCATGTTCATACAGTTAGCGGTGTAGATATTTCCATGTTCATACAGATGGCAGTGTAGATATTTCCATGTTCATAGAGATTGCGGTGTAGATATCTCCATATTTATACAGATAGCAGTGTAGTTATTTCCATGTTTATAGAGATAGCAGTGTAGATATTTCCATTGATATACAGACAGCTGTGTAGATATTTGCATGGTCATACAGATAGCGGTGTAGATATTACCATGTTCATACAGTTAGCGGTGTAGATATTTGCATGTTCATACAGATGGCGGTTTAGATATTTTCTTCTTGATACAGATGGCGGTGTAGATATTTCCATGTTCATACAGATAGTGGTGTAGATATTTCCATGTTCATACAGATAGCGGTGTAGATATTTCCATGTTCATACAGATAGCGGTGTAGATATTTCCATTTTCATACCAATAGCGGTGTAGACATTTCCATGTTCATGCATTTAGCGGTGTAGGTATTTCCATGTTCATACAGATGGCGGTGAAGATATTTACATGTTCATACAGATGGCGGTGTAGATATTTCCATGTTTGTACGCATGGCAGTGTAGATATTTCCATGTTCATACAGGTGGCGGTGTAGATATTTCCATGTTTATACAGATAGCAGTGTAGTTATTTCCATCTTAATAGAGATAGCGGTGTAGATATTTCCATTGATATACAGATAACTGTGTAGATGTTTGCATGTTCATACAGATAGCGGTGTAGATATTTCCATGTTCATACAGATGGCGGTGTAGATATTTCAAAGGTTATAGAGATAGCGCTGTAGTTATTTCCATATTTATAGAGAAATCTGTGTAGATATTTCCATGTATATTCAGATAGCTGTGTACATATTTCCATGTTCATGCAGATAGCGGTGTAGATATTTCCATGTTCATCCATATGCCGGTGTACATATATTCATGTTCATACAGATGGCGGTGAAGATATTTCCATGTTCATACAGATGGTGGTGTAGGTATTTCCATGTTCATAGAGATGGCGGTGTAGATATTTCCAGGTTCATACAAATGGCGGTGTAGATATTTCCATGTTCATAGAGATGGCGGTGTTGATATTTCCATATTTGTAGAGATAGCAGTGTAGTTATTTCCATGTTTATAGAGATAGTAGTGTAGATATTTCCATTGATATACAGATAGCTCTGTAGATATTTGCATGTTCATAGAGATAGCGGTGTAGATATTTCCATGTTCATACAGATAGTGGTGTAGATATTTCCATTTTCATACAGATAGCGGTGTAGATATTTCCATGTTCATACAGAAAGCGGTGTAGATATTTCCATGTTCATACAGATAGCGGTGTAGATATTTCCATGTTCATACAGTTAGCGGCTTAGATATTTCCATGTTCATGCAGATGGCGGTGTAGATATTTCCATGTTAATACAGATGGCGGTGTAGTTATTTCCAGGTTCATACAGTTAGCGGTGTAGATATTTCCATGTTCATACATATAGCGGTGTAGATATTTCCATGTTCGTACAGATGGCGTTGTAGATATGTCCATGTTCTTAGAGATGGCGGTGTAGATATCTCCATGTTTATGCAGATAGCGGTAAAGATATTTCCATGTTTATAGAGATGGTGGTGTAGATATTTCCATGTTCATACAAATGGCGGTGTAGATATTTCCATGTTCATTGAGATGGCGGTGTAGATATTTCCATGTTCATACAAATGGCGGTGTATATATTTCCATGTTCATAGAGATGGCAGTGTAGATATTTCCATATTTATACAGATAGCAGTGTAGTTATTTCCATGTTTATAGGGATAGCAGTGTAGATATTTTCATTGATATACAGATAGCTGTGTAGATATTTGCATGTTCATACAGATAGCGGTCTAGATATTTCCATGTTCATACAGATAGCGGTGTAGATATTTCCATGTTCATACAATGAGCGGTGCAGATATTTCCATGTTCATACAGATGGCGGTGTAGATATTTACATGTTCATACAGATGGCGGTATAGATATTTCCAAGTTCGTACAGATGGCGTTGTAGATATTTCCATGTTCTTAGAGATGGCGGTGTAGATATCTCCATGTTTATGCAGATAGCGGTATAGATATTTCCATGTTTATAGAGATGGTGGTGTAGATATTTCCATGTTCATACAAATGGCGGTGTAGATATTTCCATGTTCATTGAGATGGCGGTGTAGATATTTCCATGTTCATACAAATGGCGGTGTAGATATTTCCATGTTCATAGAAATGGCAGTGTAGATATTTCCATATTTATACAGATAGCAGTGTAGTTATTTCCATGTTTATAGGGATAGCAGTGTAGATATTTTCATTGATATACAGATAGCTGTGTAGATATTTGCATGTTCATACAGATAGCGGTCTAGATATTTCCATGTTCATACAGATAGCGGTGTAGATATTTCCATGTTCATACAGATAGCGGTGTAGATATTTCCATGTTCATACTGATAGCGGTGTAGATATTTCCATGTTCATACAGATAGCAGTGTAGATATTTCCATGTTCCTACAGTTAGCGGTGTAGATATTTCCATGTTCACACAGATGGCGGTGTAGATATTTACCTGTTCATACAGATGGCAGTGTAGATATTTCCATGTTCATACAGATGGCGGTGTAGATATTTCCATGTTCGTACGGATGGCAGTGTAGATATTTCCATGTTCATACAGGTGGCTTTGTAGATATTTCCATGTTTACACAGATAGCAGTGTAGTTATTTCGATGTTTATAGAGACAGCTGTGAAGATATTTCCATTGATATACAGATAGCTGTGCAGATATTTGCATGTTTATACAGATAGTGGTGTAGATATTTTCCATGTTCGTACACATAGCGGTGTAGATATTTCCATGTTCATACAGATAGCGGTGTAGATATTTCCATGTTCATACAGATAACGGTGTAGATATTTCCATGTTCATACAGATAGCAGTGTAGATATTTCCATGTTCATACAGTTAGCGGTGTAGATATTTCCATGTTCATACAGATGGCGGTGTAGATATTTACATGTTCATACAGATGGCGGTATAGATACTTCCATGTTCGTACAGATGGCGTTGTAGATATTTCCATGTTCATAGAGATGGCGGTGTAGATATTTCCATGTTTTTGCAGTTAGCGGTATAGATATTTCCATGTTTATATAGATGGTGGTGTAGATATTTGCATGTTTATAGAGATGGCGGTCTAGATATTTCCATGTTTACAGAGATAGTTGTGTAGTTATTTCCAAGTATATAGAGACAGCGTTGTAGATATCTCCATGTTTATACAGATAGCGGTGAAGATATTTCCATGTTAATACAGATAGCAGTGAAGATATTTTCATGTTTATAGAGATAGTGTTGTAGATAATTTCAATTTCATACAGAGAGCAGTGTAGATATTTCCAAGTTCATACAGATAGCAGTGTAGATATTTCCACATTTACAGAGATGGCGGTGTAGATATTTCCATGTTCATACAGAGGACGGTGTAGATATTTCCATGTTTATAGGGATGGCGGTGTAGATATTTTCATGTTTACACCTATGGCGGTGTAGATATTTCCATGTTTACACAGATAGCGGTGTAGACATTTCCATGTTTACACAGATAGCGGTGTGGATATTTCCATGTTTATGCAGATAGCAGTGTAGATATTTCCATGTTCATACAGATAGTGGTGCGGATATTTCCATGTTTATTCAGATAGCGGTGCAGATATTTCCATGTTTATACAGATAGCTGTGTAGATATTTCCATCTTAATACAGATGGCGGTGTAGATATGTCCATGATCGTACAGATGGCGGTGTAGATATTTCCATGTTCATACAGATTGCGGTGTAGATATTTCGAAGTTTATAGAGATAGCGCTGTAGTTATTTCCATATTTATAGAGAAATCTGTGTAGATATTTCCATGTATATTCAGATAGCTGTGTAGATATTTCCATGTTCATGCAGATTACGGTGTAGATATTTCCATGTTCATCCTGATGCCGGTGTAAAAATATCCATGTTCATACAAATGGCGGTGAAGATATTTCCATGCTCATACAGATGGCGGTGTAGGTATTTCCATGTTCATACAAATTGCCGTGTAGATATTTCCATGTTCATGGAGATGGCGGTGTAGATATTTCCAGGTTCATACAAATGGCGGTGTAGGTATTTCCATGTTCATAGAGATGGCGGTGTAGATATTTCCATGTTTATACAGATAGCAGTGTAGTTATTTCCATGTTTATAGAGATACCATTCTGGATATTTCCATTGATATACAGATAGCTGTGTAGATATTTGCATGTTCATACAGATAGCGGTGTAGATATTTCCATGTTCATACAGATAGCGGTGTAGATATTTCCCTGTTCATATAGATAGTGGTGAAGATATTTCCATGTTAATTCAGATAGCGGTGTAGATATTTCCATGTTCATACAGATAGCGGTGTAGCTATTTCCATGTTCATACAGATAGCAGTGTAGATATTTCCATGTTTAGAGAGATAATGGTGTAGATAATTTCAATTTTATACAGAGAGCAGTGTAGATATTTCCAAGTTCATACAGATAGCGGTGTAGATATTTCCACGTTTACAGAGATGGCGGTGTAGATATTTCCATGTTCATACAGATGGCGGTGTAGATATTTCCATGTTCATAGAGATGGCGGTGTAGATATTTCCATGTTCATACAAATGGCAATGTAGATATTTCCATGTTCATAGAGATGGCGGTGTTGATATTTCCATATTTATAGAGATAGCAGTGTAGTTATTTCCATGTTTATAGAGATAGTAGTGTAGATATTTCCATTGATATACAGATAGGTCTGTAAATATTTGCATGTTAATAGAGATAGCGGTGTATATATTTCCATGTTCATACAGATAGCGGTATAGATATTTCCATGTTCACAGATAGCAGTGTAGATATTTCCATGTTCATACAGATAGCGGTGTAGATATTTCCATGTTCATACAGATAGCGGTGTAGATATTTCCGTTTTCATACAGTTAGCGGTTTAGATATTTCCATGTTCATACAGATGGCGGTGTAGATATTTACATGTTCATACAGATGGCGGTGTAGTTATTTCCATGTTCATACAGATAGCGGTGTAGATATTTCCATGTTCATACAGATAGCGGTGTAGATATTTCCATGCTCATACAGATAGCGGTGTAGATATTTCCATGTTCATACCAATAGCGGTGTAGACATTTCCATGTTCATATATTTAGCGGTGTAGATATTTCCATGTTCATAGAGATGGCGAAGATATTTCCATGTTCATGCGGATAGCGGTGTAGATATTTCCATGTTCATACAGATAGCAGTGTAGATATTTCCATGTTAATACAGATAGCGGTGTTGATATTTCCATGTTCATACCAATAGCGGTGTAGACATTTCCATGTTCATACATTTAGCGGTGTAGATATTTCCATGGTCATACAGATGGCGGTGAAGATATTTACATGTTCATACAGATGGCGGTGTAGATATTTCCATGTTTCTACGGATGGCAGTGTAGATATTTTCATGTTCATAGAGATGGCGGTGTAGATATTTCCATGTTTATGCAGATAGCGGTATAGATATTTCCATGTATATACAGATGGTGGTGTAGACATTTCCATGTTTATAGAGATGGCGGTCTAGATATTTCCATGTTTACAGAGATAGTGGTGTAGTAATTTCCAAGTTTATAGAGACAGCGTTGTAGATATTTCCATGTTTATACAGATAGCGGTGAAGTTATTTCCATGTTTATACAGATAGCGGTGTAGATATTTCCATGTTTATACAGATAGCAGTGTAGATATTTCCATGTTTAGAGAGATAACGGTGTAGATAATTTCAATTTTATACAGAGAGCAGTGTAGATATTTCCAAGTTCATACAGATAGCGGTGTAGATATTTCCACGTTTACAGAAATGGCAGTGTAGATATTTCCATGTTCATACAGATGGCGAAGATATTTCCATGTTCATACAGATACCGGTGTAGATATTTCCATGTTCATACAGTTAGCGGTGTAGATATTTCCATGTTCATACAGATGGTAGTGTAGATATTTCCATTTTCATAGAGATTGCGGTGTAGATATCTCCATATTTATACAGATAGCAGTGTAGTTATTTCCATGTTTATAGAGATAGCAGTGTAGATATTTCCATTGATATACAGACAGCTGTGTAGATATTTGCATGGTCATACAGATAGCGGTGTAGATATTACCATGTTCGTAAAGATAGCGGTGCAGATATTTCCATGTTCATACAGATAGCGGTGTAGATATTTCCATGTTCATACAGATAGCGGTGTAGATATTTAAATGTTCATACAGTTAGCGGTGTAGATATTTGCATGTTCATACAGATGGCGGTTTAGATGTTTTCTTGTTGATACAGATGGCGGTGTAGATATTTCCATGTTCATACAGATAGTGGTGTAGATATTTCCATGTTCATACAGATAGCGGTGTAGATATTTCCATGTTCATACAGATAGCGGTGTAGATATTTCCATGTTCATACCAATAGCGGTGTAGACATTTCCATGTTCATACATTTAGCGGTGTAGGTATTTCCATGTTCATACAGATGGCGGTGAAGATATTTACATGTTCATACAGATGGCGGTGTAGATATTTCCATGTTTGTACGGATGGCAGTGTAGATATTTCCATGTTCAAACAGGTGGCGGTGTAGATATTTCCATGTTTATACAGATAGCAGTGTAGTTATTTCCATCTTAACAGAGATAGCGGTGTAGATATTTACATTGATATACAGATAACTGTGTAGATGTTTGCATGTTTATACAGATAGCGGTGTAGATACTTCCATGTTTATACAGATTGCAGTGTAGACATTTCCATGTTTATAGAGATAATGTTGTAGATAATTTCAATTTTATACAGAGAGCAGTGTAGATATTTCCAGGTTCATACAGATAGCGGTGTAGATATTTCCACTTTTATAGAGATGGCGGTGTAGATATTTCCATGTTCATACAGATGGCGATGTAGATATTTCCATGTTTATAGGGATGGCGGTGTAGATATTTCCATGTTCATATAGATAGCGCTGTAGATATTTCCATCTTAATACAGCTTGCGGTGTAGGTATGTCCATGTTTGTACAGATGGCGGTGTAGATATTTCCATGTTCATACAGATGGCGGTGTAGATATTTCAAAGTTTATAGAGATAGCGCTGTAGTTATTTCCATATTTATAGAGAAATCTGTGTAGATATTTCCGTGTATATGCAGATAGCTGTGTAGATATTTCCATGTTCATGCAGATAGCGGTGTAGATATTTCCATGTTCATCCAGATGCCGGTGTACATTTATCCATGTTCAAACAGATGGCGGTGAAGATATTTCCATGTTCATACAGATGGTGGTGTAGGTATTTCCATGTTCATACAAATGGCGGTGTAGATATTTCCATGTTCATAGATATGGCGGGGTAGGTATTTCCAGGTTCATACAGATGGCTGTGTAGATATTTCCATGTTCATAGAGATGGCCGTGTAGATATTTCCATATTTATACAGATAGCAGTGTAGTTATTTCCATGTTTATAGAGATATCAGTGTGGATATTTCCATTGATATACAGATAGCTCTGTTGGTATTTACATGTTCATACAGATAGCGGTGTAGATATTTCCATGTTCATAGAGATAGCGGTGTAGATATTTGCACGTTCATATAGATAGCGGTGTAGATATTTCCATGTTCATACAGATAGCGGTGTAGATATTTCCATGTTCATACAGATAGCGGTGTAGATAATGCCATGTTCATACAGTTAGCGGTGTAGATATTTCCATGTTCATACAGATGGCGGTGTAGATATTTCCATGTTCATACAGATAGCGGTGTAGAGATTTCCATGTTCATACAGATAGCGTTGTAGATATTTCCATGTTCATACAGATAGCGGTCTAGATATTTCCAGGTTCATACCAATAGCGGTGTAGACATTTGCATGTTGATACAGTTAGCGGTGTAGATATTTCCATGTTCATACAGATGGCGGTGTAGATATTTACATGTTCATACAGATGGCAGTGTAGATATTTCCATGTTTGTACGGATGGCATTGTAGATATTTCCATGTTCATACAGGTGGCGGTGTAGATATTTCCATGTTTATACAGATAGCAGTGTAGTTATTTCAATGTTAATAGTGATAGCAGTGTAGATATTTTCATTGATATACAGATAGCTGTGTAGATATTTGAATGTTCATACAGATAGCGGTGTAGATATTTCCATGTTCATACAGATGGCGGTGTAGGTATTTCCATGTTCATACAGATAGCGTTGTAGAGATTTCCATGTTCATAGAGATGGTGGTGTAGATATTTCCAGGTTCATACAAATGGCGGTGTAGATATTTCCATGTTCATAGAGATGGCGGTGTAGATATTTCCATGTTTATGCAGATAGCAGTGTAGTTATTTCCATGTTTATAGAGATACCATTCTGGATATTTCCATTGATATACAGATAGCTGTGTAGATATTTGCATGTTCATACAGATAGCGGTGTAGATATTTCCATGTTCATACCAATAGCGGTGTAGATATTTCCATGTTCATACAGTTAGCGGGGTAGATATTTCCATGTTCATACAGATGGCGGTGTAGATATTTACATGTTCATACAGATGGCGGTGTAGATATTTCCATGTTTGTAGGGATGACGGTGTAGATATTTTCATGTTTACACAGATGGTGGTGTAGATATTTCCATGTTTACACAGATAGCGGTGTAGACATTTCCATGTTTACACAGATAGCGGTGTGGATATTTCCATGTTTATGCAGAGAGCAGTGTAGATATTTCCATGTTTATACAGATATCGGTGTGGATATTTCCATGTTTTTTCAGATAGCGGTGCGGATATTTCCATGTTTATACAGATAGTTGGGCAGATATTTCCATGTTTATACAGATAGCGGTTTAGATATTTCCATCTTAATTCAGATGGCGGTGTAGATATGTCCATGATCGTACAGATGGCGGTTTAGATATTTCCATGTTCATAGAGATGGCGGTGTAGATATTTCGAAGTTTATAGAGATAGCGATGTAGTTATTTCCATATTTATAGAGAAATCTGTGTAGATATTTCCATGTATATTCAGATAGCTGTGTAGATATTTCCACGTTCATGCAGATTACGGTGTAGATATTTCCATGTTCATCGAGATGGCGGTGTACATATATCCATGATCATACAATTGGCGGTGAAGATATTTCCATGCTCATACAGATGGCGGTGTAGGTATTTCCATGTTCATACAAATGGTGGTGTAGATATTTCCATGTTCATACAGATGGCGGTGTAGATATTTACATGTTCATACAGATGGCGGTATAGATACTTCCATGTTCGTACAGATGGCGTTGTAGATATTTCCATGTTCATAGAGATGGCGGTGTAGATATTTCCATGTTTTTGCAGTTAGCGGTATAGATATTTCCATGTTTATACAGATGGTGGTGTAGATATTTGCATGTTTATAGAGATGGCGGTCTAGATATTTCCATGTTTACAGAGATAGTTGTGTAGTTATTTCCAAGTATATAGAGACAGCGTTGTAGATATCTCCATGTTTATACAGATAGCGGTGAAGATATTTCCATGTTTATACAGATAGAGGTGTAGATATTTCCATGTTCATACAGATAGCAGTGTAGATATTTTCATGTTTATAGAGATAGTGTTGTAGATAATTTCAATTTCATACAGAGAGCAGTGTAGATATTTCCAAGTTCATACAGATAGCAGTGTAGATATTTCCACGTTTACAGAGATGGCGGTGTAGATATTTCCATGTTCATACAGAGGACGGTGTAGATATTTCCATGTTTATAGGGATGGCGGTGTACATATTTTCATGTTTACACCTATGGCGGTGTAGATATTTCCATGTTTACACAGATAGCGGTGTAGACATTTCCATGTTTACACAGATAGCGGTGTGGATATTTCCATGTTTATGCAGATAGCAGTGTAGATATTTCCATGTTCATACAGATAGTGGTGCGGATATTTCCATGTTTATTCAGATAGCGGTGCGGATATTTCCATGTTTATACAGATAATTGGGCAGATATTTCCATGTTTATACAGATAGCTGTGTAGATATTTCCATCTTAATACAGATGGCGGTGTAGATATGTCCATGATCGTACAGATGGCGGTGTAGATATTTCCATGTTCATACAGATTGCGGTGTAGATATTTCGAAGTTTATAGAGATAGCGCTGTAGTTATTTCCATATTTATAGAGAAATCTGTGTAGATATTTCCATGTATATTCAGATAGCTGTGTAGATATTTCCATGTTCATGCAGATTACGGTGTAGATATTTCCATGTTCATCCTGATGCCGGTGTAAAAATATCCATGTTCATACAAATGGCGGTGAAGATATTTCCATGCTCATACAGATGGCGGTGTAGGTATTTCCATGTTCATACAAATTGCCGTGTAGATATTTCCATGTTCATGGAGATGGCGGTGTAGATATTTCCAGGTTCATACAAATGGCGGTGTAGGTATTTCCATGTTCATAGAGATGGCGGTGTAGATATTTCCATGTTTATACAGATAGCAGTGTAGTTATTTCCATGTTTATAGCGATACCATTCTGGATATTTCCATTGATATACAGATAGCTGTGTAGATATTTGCATGTTCATACAGATAGCGGTGTAGATATTTCCATGTTCATACAGATAGCGGTGTAGATATTTCCCTGTTCATATAGATAGTGGTGAAGATATTTCCATGTTAATTCAGATAGCGGTGTAGATATTTCCATGTTCATACAGATAGCGGTGTAGCTATTTCCATGTTCATACAGATAGCAGTGTAGATATTTCCATGTTTAGAGAGATAATGGTGTAGATAATTTCAATTTTATACAGAGAGCAGTGTAGATATTTCCAAGTTCATACAGATAGCGGTGTAGATATTTCCACGTTTACAGAGATGGCGGTGTAGATATTTCCATGTTCATACAGATGGCGGTGTAGATATTTCCATGTTCATAGAGATGGCGGTGTAGATATTTCCATGTTCATACAAATGGCAGTGTAGATATTTCCATGTTCATAGAGATGGCGGTGTTGATATTTCCATATTTATAGAGATAGCAGTGTAGTTATTTCCATGTTTATAGAGATAGTAGTGTAGATATTTCCATTGATATACAGATAGGTCTGTAAATATTTGCATGTTAATAGAGATAGCGGTGTATATATTTCCATGTTCATACAGATAGCGGTGTAGATATTTCCATATTCACAGATAGCAGTGTAGATATTTCCATGTTCATACAGATAGCGGTGTAGATATTTCCATGTTCATACAGATAGCGGTGTAGATATTTCCGTTTTCATACAGTTAGCGGTTTAGATATTTCCATGTTCATACAGATGGCGGTGTAGATATTTACATGTTCATACAGATGGCGGTGTAGTTATTTCCATGTTCATACAGATAGCGGTGTAGATATTTCCATGTTCATACAGATAGCGGTGTAGATATTTCCATGTTCATACAGATAGCGGTGTAGATATTTCCATGTTCATACCAATAGCGGTGTAGACATTTCCATGTTCATATATTTAGCGGTGTAGATATTTCCATGTTCATAGAGATGGCGAAGATATTTCCATGTTCATGCGGATAGCGGTGTAGATATTTCCATGTTCATACAGATAGCAGTGTAGATATTTCCATGTTAATACAGATAGCGATGTTGATATTTCCATGTTCATACCAATAGCGGTGTAGACATTTCCATGTTCATACATTTAGCGGTGTAGATATTTCCATGGTCATACAGATGGCGGTGAAGATATTTACATGTTCATACAGATGGCGGTGTAGATATTTCCATGTTTCTACGGATGGCAGTGTAGATATTTCCATGTTCATAGAGATGGCGGTGTAGATATTTCCATGTTTATGCAGATAGCGGTATAGATATTTCCATGTATATACAGATGGTGGTGTAGATATTTCCATGTTTATAGAGATGGCGGTCTAGATATTTCCATGTTTACAGAGATAGTGGTGTAGTAATTTCCAAGTTTATAGAGACGGCGTTGTAGATATTTCCATGTTTATACAGATAGCGGTGAAGTTATTTCCATGTTTATACAGATAGCGGTGTAGATATTTCCATGTTTATACAGATAGCAGTGTAGATATTTCCATGTTTAGAGAGATAACGGTGTAGATAATTTCAATTTTATACAGAGAGCAGTGTAGATATTTCCAAGTTCATACAGATAGCGGTGTAGATATTTCCACGTTTACAGAAATGGCAGTGTAGATATTTCCATGTTCATACAGATGGCGAAGATATTTCCATGTTCATACAGATAACGGTGTAGATATTTCCATGTTCATACAGTTAGCGGTGTAGATATTTCCATGTTCATACAGATGGCAGTGTAGATATTTCCATTTTCATAGAGATTGCGGTGTAGATATCTCCATATTTATACAGATAGCAGTGTAGTTATTTCCATGTTTATAGAGATAGCAGTGTAGATATTTCCATTGATATACAGACAGCTGTGTAGATATTTGCATGGTCATACAGATAGCGGTGTAGATATTACCATGTTCGTAAAGATAGCGGTGCAGATATTTCCATGTTCATACAGATAGCGGTGTAGATATTTCCATGTTCATACAGATAGCGGTGTAGATATTTAAATGTTCATACAGGTAGCGGTGTAGATATTTGCATGTTCATACAGATGGCGGTTTAGATGTTTTCTTGTTGATACAGATGGCGGTGTAGATATTTCCATGTTCATACAGATAGTGGTGTAGATATTTCCATGTTCATACAGATAGCGGTGTAGATATTTCCATGTTCATACAGATAGCGGTGTAGATATTTCCATGTTCATACCAATAGCGGTGTAGACATTTCCATGTTCATACATTTAGCGGTGTAGGTATTTCCATGTTCATACAGATGGCGGTGAAGATATTTACATGTTCATACAGATGGCGGTGTAGATATTTCCATGTTTGTACGGATGGCAGTGTAGATATTTCCATGTTCAAACAGGTGGCGGTGTAGATATTTCCATGTTTATACAGATAGCAGTGTAGTTATTTCCATCTTAACAGAGATAGCGGTGTAGATATTTACATTGATATACAGATAACTGTGTAGATGTTTGCATGTTTATACAGATAGCGGTGTAGATACTTCCATGTTTATACAGATTGCAGTGTAGACATTTCCATGTTTATAGAGATAATGTTGTAGATAATTTCAATTTTATACAGAGAGCAGTGTAGATATTTCCAGGTTCATACAGATAGCGGTGTAGATATTTCCACTTTTATAGAGATGGCGGTGTAGATATTTCCATGTTCATACAGATGGCGATGTAGATATTTCCATGTTTATAGGGATGGCGGTGTAGATATTTCCATGTTCATATAGATAGCGGTGTAGATATTTCCATCTTAATACAGCTTGCGGTGTAGGTATGTCCATGTTTGTACAGATGGCGGTGTAGATATTTCCATGTTCATAAAGATGGCGGTGTAGATATTTCAAAGTTTATAGAGATAGCGCTGTAGTTATTTCCATATTTATAGAGAAATCTGTGTAGATATTTCCGTGTATATGCAGATAGCTGTGTAGATATTTCCATGTTCATGCAGATAGCGGTGTAGATATTTCCATGTTCATACAGATGGCGGTTTAGTTATTTCCATGTCCATAGAGATCGCGGTGTAGATATTTCCATGTTCATACAGATAGCAGTGTAGATATTTCCATGTTCATACAGATAGCGGTGTAGATATTTCCATGTTCATACCAATAGCGGTGTAGACATTTCCATGTTCATATATTTAGCGGTGTAGATAGTTCCATGTTCATACAGATGGCGAGGATATTTCCATGTTCATGCAGATAGCGGTGTAGATATTTCCATGTTCATACAGTTAGCGGTGTAGATATTTCCATGTTAATACAGTTAGCGGTGTAGATATCTCCATGTTCATACAAATGGCGGTGTAGATATGTCCCTGTTTGTACAGATGGCAGTGCAGATATTTCCATGTTCATACAGATGGCGGTGTAGATATTTCGAAGTTTATAGAGATAGTGCTGTAGTTATTTCCATATTTATAGAGAAATCTGTGTAGATATTTCCATGTATATTCAAAAAGCTGTGTAGATATTTCCATGTTCATGCAGATAGCGGTGTAGATATTTCCATGTTCATCCAGATGCCGGTGTACATATATCCATGTTCATACAGATGGCGGTGAAGATATTTCCATGTTCATACAGATGGCGGTGTAGATATTTCCATGTTCATACAAATGGCGGTTTAGATATTTCCATGTTCATAGAGATGGCGGTGTAGATATTTCCATGTTCATACAAATGGCGGTGTAGATATTTCCATGTTCATAGAGATGGCGGTGTAGATATTTCCATATTTATACAGATAGCAGTGTAGTTATTTCCATGTTTATAGGGATAGCAGTGTAGATATTTTCATTGATATACAGATAGATGTGTTGATATTTGAATGTTCATACAGATAGCGGTGTAGATATTTCCATGTTCATACAGATAGCGGTGTAGATATTTCCATGTTCATACAGATGGCGGTGTAGATATTTCCATGTTCATACAGATAGCGGTGTAGATGTTTCCATTTCCATACAGATAGAGGTGTAGATATTTCCATGTTCATACAGTTTGCGGTGTAGATATTTCCATGTTCATACAGATGGCGGTGTAGATATTTACATGTTCATACAGATGGCGGTGTAGATATTTCCATGTTCATACAGATAGCGGTGTAGATATTTCCATCTTCATACCAATAGCGGTGTAGATATTTCCATGTTCATACAGTTAGCAGTGTAGATATTTCTATGTTCATACAGATGGCGGTGTAGATATTTACATGTTCATACAGATGGCGGTGAAGATATTTCCATGTTGGTACGGATGGCAGTGTAGATATTTCCATGTTCATACAGGTAGCTGTGTAGATATTTCCATGTTTATACAGATAGCAGTGTAGTTATTTCCATGTTTATAGAGACAGCTGTGTAGATATTTCCATTGATATACAGATAGCTGTGTAGATATTTGCATGTTCATACAGATAGCGGTGTAGATATTTCCATGTTCGTACAGATAGCGGTGTAGATATTTCCATGTTCATACAGATAGCAGTGTAGATATTTCCATGTTCATACAGATAACGGTGTAGATATTTCCATGTTCATACAGATAGCGGGTAGATATTTCCATGTTCATACAGATAGCAGTGTAGATATTTCCATGTTCATACAGTTAGCGGTGTAGATATTTCCATGTTCATACAGATGGCAGTGTAGATATTTACATGTTCATACAGATGGCGGTATAGTTATTTCCATGTTCATAGAGATGGCGGTGTAGATATTTCCATGTTTTTGCATTTAGCGGTATAGATATTTCCATGTTTATACAGATGGTGGTGTAGATATTTCCATGTTTATAGAGATGGCGGTTTAGATATTTCCATGTTTACAGAGATAGTGGTGTAGTTATTTCCAAGTTTATAGAGACAGCGATGTAGATATTTCCATGTTTATACAGATAGCGGTGAAGATATTTCCATGTTTATACAGATAGCGGGGTAGATAATTCCATGTTCATACAGATAGCAGGGTAGATATTACCATGTTTATAGAGATAGTGTTGTAGATAATTTCAATTTCATACAGAGAGCAGTGTAGATATTTACAAGTTCATACAGATAGCGGTGTAGATATTTCCACGTTTACAGAGATGGCGGTGTAGATATTTCCATGTTCATACAGAGGACGGTGTAGATATTTCCATGTTTATAGGGATGGCGGTGTAGATATTTTCATGTTTACACAGATGGCGGTGTTGATATTTCCATGTTAACACAGATAGCGGTGTAGACATTTCCATGTTTACACAGATAGCGGTGTGGATATTTCCATGTTTATGCAGATAGCAGTGTAGATATTTCCGTGTTTATACAGATAGCGGTGCGGATATTTCCATGTTTATTCAGATAGCGGTGCGGTTATTTCCATGTTTATACAGATAGTTAGGCAGATATTTCCATGTTTATACAGATAGCGGTGTAGATATTTCCATCTTAATACAGATGGCGGTGTAGATATGTCCATGTTTGTACAGATGGCGGTGTAGATATTTCCATGTTCATACAGATGGCGGTGTAGATATTTCAAAGTTTATAGAGATAGCGCTGTAGTTATTTCCATATTCCTAGAGAAATCTGTGTAGATATTTCCATTGATATACAGATAGCTCTGTAGATATTTGCATGTTCATAGAGATAGCGGTGTAGATATTTCCATGTTCATACAGATAGCGGTGTAGATATATCCATGTTCATACAGATAACGGTGTAGATATTTCCATGTTAATACAGATAGCGGTGTAGATATTTCCATGTTCATATAGATGGCTGTGTAGATATATCCATGTTCATACAGATAGCGGTGTAGATATTTCCATGTTCATACAGATAGTGGTGTACATATTTCCATGTTCATACAGATAGCGGTGTAGATACTTCCAAGTTCATACAGATAGCGGTGTAGATATTTCCATGTTCATACAAATGGCGGTGTAGATATGTCCATGTTTGTACAGATGGCGGTGTAGATATTTCCATGTTCATACAGATGGCGGTGTAGATATTTCGAAGTTTATAGAGATAGCGCTGTAGTTATTTCCATATTTATAGAGAAATCTGTGTAGATATTTCCATGTATATTCAGATAGCTGTGTAGATATTTCCATGTTCATGCAGATAGCGGTGTAGATATTTCCATGTTCATCCAGATGCCGGTGTACATATATCCATGTTCATACAGATGGCGGTGAAGTTATTTCCATGTTCATACAGATGGTGGTATAGGTATTTCCATGTTCATACAAATGGCGGTGTAGATATTTCCATGTTCATAGAGATGGCTGTGTAGATATTTCCAGGTTCGTACAAATGGCGGTGTAGATATTTCCATGTTCATAGAGATAGCGGTGTAGATATTTGCACGTTTATACAGATAGCAGTGTAGTTGTTTCCATGTTTATTGAAATACCAGTGTGGATATTTCCATTGATATACAGATAGCTGTGTAGATATTTACATGTTCATACAGATTGCGGTGTAGATATTTCCATGTTCGTACAGATAGCAGTGTTGATATTTCCATGTTCATACAGATAGCGGTGTAGATATTTCCATGTTCATACAGATAACGGTGTAGATATTTCCATGTTCATATGGACAGCGGTGTAGGTATTTCCATGTTCATACAGTTAGCGGTGTAGATATTTCCATGTTTTACAGATGGCAGTGTAGATATTTACATGTTCATACAGATGGCGGTATAGATATTTCCATGTTCCTACAGATGGCGGTGTAGATATTTCCATGTTCATAGAGATGGCGTTTTAGATATTTCCATGTTTATGCAGATAGTGGTATAGATATTTCCATGTTTATACAGATGGTGGTGTAGATATTTCCATGTTTAAAGACATGGCGGTCTAGATATTTCCATGTTTACAGAGATAGTGGTGTAGTTATTTCCAAGTTTATAGAGACAGCGTTGTAGATATTTCCATGCTTATACAGATAGTGGTGAAGATATTTCCATGTTTATACAGATAGCGGTGTAGTTATTTCCATGTTTATAAAGATAGCAGTGTAGATATTTCCATGTTTATAGAGATAGTGTTGTAGATAATTTCAATTTCATACGGAGAGCAGTGTAGATATTTCCAAGTTTATACAGATAGCGGTGTAGATATTTCCATGTTTATAGGAATGGCGGTGTACATATTTTCATGTTTACACAGATGGCGGTGTAGATATTTCCATGTTTACACAGATAGCGGTGTAGACATTTCCATGTTTACACAGATAGCGGTGTGGATATTTCCAGGTTTATGCAGATATAAGTGTAGATATTTCCATGTTTATACAGATAGCGGTGCAGATATTTCCATGTTTATTCAGATAGCGGTGCGGATATTTCCATGTTTATACAGATAGTTGGGCAGATATTTCCATGTTTATACAGATAGCGGTGTAGATATTTCCATCTCAATACAGATGGCGGTGTAGATATGTCCATGATCGTACAGATGGCGGTGTAGATATATCCATGTTCATACAGATGGCGGTGTAGATATTTCGAAGTTTATACAGATAGCGATGTAGTTATTTCCATATTTATAGAGAAATCTGTGTAGATATTTCCATGTATATTCAGATAGCTGTGTAGATATTTCCATGTTCATGCAGATTACGGTGTAGATATTCCATGTTCATCCAGACGCGGGTGTACATATATCCATGTTCATACAAATGGCGGTGAAGATATTTCCATGCTCATACAGATGGCGGTGTAGGTATTTCCATGTTCATACAAATGGCGGTGTAGATATTTCCATGTTGATAGAGATGGCGGTGTAGATATTTCCAGGTTCATACAAATGGCGGTGTAGGTATTTCCATGTTCATAGAGATGGCGGTGTAGATATTTCCATGTTTATACAGATAGCAGTGTAGTTATATCCATGTTTATAGAGATACCATTCTGGATATTTCCATTGATATACAGATATCTGTGTAGATATTTGCAGGTTCATACAGATAGCGGTCTAGATATTTCCATGTTCATACAGATGGCGGTGTAGATATTTCCATGTTCACACAGATAGCGGTGAACTGATTTCCATGTTCATACAGATAGCGGTGTAGATATTTCCATGTTGATACAGATAGCGGTCTAGATATTTCCAGGTTCATACCAATAGCCGTGTAGACATTTCCATGTTCATACAGTTAGCGGTGTAGATATTTCCATGTTCATACAGATAGCAGTGTAGATATTTCCATGTTAATGCAGATAGCGGTGTAGATATTTCCATGTTCATATAGATAGCGGTGTAGGTATTTAAATGTTCATACAGTTAGCGGTGTAGATATTTCCATGTTCATACAGATGGCGGTGTAGATATTTACATGTTGATACAGATGGCGGTGTACATATTTCCATGTTCATACAGATAGCGGTGTAGATATTTCCATGTTCATACAGATAGCGGTGTAGATATTTATATGTTCATACAGATAGCGGTGTAGATATTCCCATGTTCATACCAATAGCGGTGTAGACATTTCCATGTTCATACATTTAGCGGTGTAGATATTTCCACGTTCATACAGATGGCGTTGAAGATATTTACATGTTCATACAGATGGCGGTGTAGATATTTCCATGTTTGTACGGATGTCATTGTAGATATTTCCATGTTCATACAGGTGGCGGTGTAGAAATTTCCAAGTTTATACAGATAGAAGTGTAGTTATTTCCATGTTAATAGAGATAGTGTTGTAGATATTTCCATTGATATACGGATAGCTGTGTAGATATTTGCATGTTCATACAGATAGCGGTGTAGATATATCCATGTTCGTACAGATAGCGGTGTAGCTATTTCCATGTTCATACAGATAGCGGTGTAGATATTTCTATGTTCATACAGATAGCGGTGTAGATATTTCCATGTTTATAGAGATAATGGTGTAGATAATTTCAATTTTATACAGAGAGCAGTGTAGATATTTCCAAGTTCATACAGATAGCGGTGTAGATATTTCCACCTTTATAGAGATGGCGGTGTAGATATTTCCATGTTCATACAAATGGCGGTGTAGATATTTCCATGTTCATAGAGATGGCGGTGTAGTTGTTTCCATGTTCATTCAAATGGCGGTGTAGATATTTCCATGTTCATACAGATAGCGGTGTAGATATTTCCATGTTCATACAGATAGCGGTGTAGCTATTTCCATTTTCATACAGATAGCGGTGTAGATATTTCCATGTTCATTCAGTTAGCGGTGTAGATATTTCCATGTTCATACAGAGGGCGGTGTAGATATTTACATGTTCATACAGATGGCGGTGTAGATATTTCCATGTTCATACAGATAGCGGTGTAGATATTTCCATGTTCGTACGGATGGCAGTGTAGATATTTCCATGTTCACAGAGATGGCGGTGTAGGTATTTCCATGTTTATACAGATAGCAGTGTAGTTATTTCCATGTTTATAGAGATAGCAGTGTAGATATTTCCATTGATATACAGATAGCTGTGTAGATATTTGCATGGTCATACAGATAGCGGTGTAGATATTTCCATGTTCGTACAGATAGCGGTGTAGATATTTCCATGTTGATACAGATGGCGGTGTAGATATTTCCATGTTCCTACAGATAACGGTGTAGATATTTCCATGTTCATACAGATAGCTGTGTAGATATTTCCATGTTCATACAGTTAGCGGTGTAGATATTTCCATGTTCATACAGATCGCGGTGTAGATATTTACATGTTCATACAGATGGCGGTATAGATATTTCCATGTTCGTACACATGGCGGTGTAGATATTTCCATGTTCATAGAGATGGTGGTGTAGATATTTCCATGTTTATGCAGATAGCGGTATAGATATTTCCATGTTTATACAGATGGTGGTGTAGATATTTCCATGTTTATAGAGATGGCGGTCTAGATATTTCCATGTTTACAGAGATAGTGGCATTGTTATTTCCAAGTTTATAGAGACAGCGTTGTAGATATTTCCATGTTTATACAGATAGCGGTGAAGATATTTCCATGTTTATACAGATAGCGGTGTAGATATTTCCATGTTTATACAGATAGCAGTGTAGATATTTCCATGTTTATAGAGATAGTGGTGTAGATAATTTCAATTTAATACAGAGGGCAGTGTAGGTCTTTCCAAGTTCATACAGATAGCGGTGTAGATATTTCCCCGTTTATAGAGATGGCGGTGTAGATATTTCCATGTTCATACAGAGGACGGTGTAGATATTTCCATGTTTATTGGGATGGCGGTGTAGATATTTTCATGTTTACACAGATGGCGGTGTAGATATTTCCATGTTTACACAGATAGCGGTGTAGACATTTCCATGTTTACACAGATAGCGGTGTGGATATTTCCATGTTTATTCAGAAAGCAGTGCGGATATTTCCATGTTTGTACAGATAGTTGGGCAGATATTTCCATGTTTATACAGATAGCGGTGTAGATATTTCCATCTTAATGCAGATGGCGGTGAAGATATGTCCATGTTTGTACAGATGGCGGTGTAGATATTTCCATGTTCATACAGATGGCGGTGTAGATATTTCCATGTTCATACAGATGGCGGTGTAGATATTTACATGTTCATACAGATGGCGGTATAGGTATTTCCATGTTCATACAGATGGCGGTGTAGATATTTCCATGTTCATAGAGATGGCGGTGTAGATATTTCCATGTTTATGCAGATAGCGGTATAGATATTTCCATGTTTATACAGATGGTGGTGTAGATATTTCCATGTTTATAGAGATGGCGGTCTAGATATTTCCATGTTTACAGAGATAGTGGCATTGTTATTTCCAAGTTTATAGAGACAGCGTTGTAGATATTTCCATGTTTATACAGATAGCGGTGAAGATATTTCCATGTTTATACAGATAGCGGTGTAGATATTTCCATGTTTATACAGATAGCAGTGTAGATATTTCCATGTTTATAGAGATAGTGGTGTAGATAATTTCAATTTAATACAGAGGGCAGTGTAGGTCTTTCCAAGTTCATACAGATAGCGGTGTAGATATTTCCCCGTTTATAGAGATGGCGGTGTAGATATTTCCATGTTCATACAGAGGACGGTGTAGATATTTCCATGTTTATTGGGATGGCGGTGTAGATATTTTCATGTTTACACAGATGGCGGTGTAGATATTTCCATGTTTACACAGATAGCGGTGTAGACATTTCCATGTTTACACAGATAGCGGTGTGGATATTTCCATGTTTATTCAGAAAGCAGTGCGGATATTTCCATGTTTGTACAGATAGTTGGGCAGATATTTCCATGTTTATACAGATAGCGGTGTAGATATTTCCATCTTAATGCAGATGGCGGTGAAGATATGTCCATGTTTGTACAGATGGCGGTGTAGATATTTCCATGTTCATACAGATGGCGGTGTAGATATTTCCATGTTCATACAGATGGCGGTGTAGATATTTACATGTTCATACAGATGGCGGTATAGGTATTTCCATGTTCATACAGATGGCGGTGTAGATATTTCCATGTTCATAGAGATGGCGGTGTAGATATTTCCATGTTTATGCAGATAGCGGTATAGATATTTCCATGTTTATACAGATAGCGGTGAAGATTTTTCCATGTTTATACAGATAGCGGTGTAGATATTTCCATGTTTATACAGATAGCAGTGTAGGTATTTCCAAGTTCATACAGATAGCGGTGTAGATATTTCCACGTTTATAGAGATGACGGTCTAGATATTTCCAAGTTTACAGAGATAGTGGCGTAGTTATTTCCAAGTTTATAGAGACAGCGGTGTAGATATTTCCATGTTCATACAGATAACGGTGTAGATATTTCCATGTTCATACAGATAGCGGTGTAGATATTTCCATGTTCATACAGTTAGGGGTGTAGATATTTCCATGTTCATACAAATGGCGGTGTAGATATTTCCATGTTTATAGAGATAGCAGTGTAGATATTTCCATGTTTATATAGATAGCAGTGTAGATATTTCCATTGATATACAGATAGCTGTGTAGATATTTGCATGTTCATTCACATAGCGGTGTAGTTATTTCCATGTTCATACAGATAGCGGTGTAGATATTTCCATGTTCGTACAGATGGCGGTGTAGATATTTCCATGTTTATAGAGATGGCCGTGTAGATATTTTCATGTTTACACAGATGGCGGTGTAGATATTTCCATGTTTACACAGATAGCGGTGTAGACATTTCCATGTTTACACAGATAGCGGTTTGGATATTTCCAGGTTTATGCAGATAGCGGTGTAGATATTTCCATGTTTATACAGATAGCGGTGCGGTTATTACCATTTTTATTCAGATACTGGTGGAGATATTTCCATGTTTATAAGGATAGCGGTGTAGATATTTAAATCTTATTACAGATGGCGGTGTAGATATGTCCATGTTCGTACAGATGGCGGTGTACATATTTCCATGTTCATACAGAGGGCGGTGTAGATATTTCAAAGTTTATAGAGATAGCGCTGTAGTTATTTCCATATTTACAGAGAAATCTGTGTAGATATTTCCATGTATATGCAGATAGCTGTGTAGATATTTCCATGTTCATACAGATAGCGGTCTAGATATTTCCATGTTCATAGAGATAACGGTGTAGATATTTACATCTTCATACAGATAGCGGTACAGATATTTCCATGTTCATACAGTAAGCGGTGTAGATATTTCCATGTTCATACAGATGGCAGTGTAGATATTTACATGTTCATTCAGATGTCGGTGTAGATATTTCCATGTTCGTACAGATGGCGTTGTAGATATTTCCATGTTCATAGAGATGGCGGCGTAGATATTTCCATGTTTATGCAGATAGCGGTATAGATATTTCCATGTTTATACAGATGGTGGTGTAGATATTTCCATGTTAATACAGATGGCTGTCTGGATATTTCCATGTTTATAGAGATAGTGGTGTAGTTATTTCAAGGCTTATAGAGACAGCATTGTAGATATTTCCATGTTTACACAGATAGCGGTGAAGTTATTTCCATGTTTATACAGATAGCGGTTTAGATATTTCCATGTTTATACAGATAGCGGGGTAGATATTTCCATGTTTATAGACATACTGGGGTAGATAATTCCAATTTTATACAGATAGCAGTGTAGATATTTCCATGTTCATACAGATAGCAGTGTAGATATTTCCACGTTTATAGAGATGGCGGTGTAGATATTTCCATGTTCATACAGATGGCGGTGTAGATATTTCCATGTTTATATAGATGGCGGTGTAGATATTTTCATGCTTACACAGGTGGCATTGTAGATATTTCCATGTTTACACAGATAGCGGTGTAGGCATTTCTATGTTTACACAGATAGCGGTGTGGATATTTCCATGTTTATGCGGATAGCGGTGTAGATATTTCCATGTTTATACAGATAGCGGTGCGGTTATTTCCATGTTTATACAGATAGTCGTGCAGATATTTCCATGTTTATACAGATATCGGTGTAGATATTTCCTTCTTAAAACAGATGGAGGTGTAGATATGTCCATGTTCGTACAGATGGCGGTGTAGATATTTCCATGTTCATACAGATGGCGGTGTAGATATTTCGAAGTTTATAGAGATAGCGCTGTAGTTATTTCCATATTTATAAAGAAATCTGTGTAGATATTTCCATGTAAATGCAGATAGCTGTGTAGATATTTCCATGTTCATGCAGATAGCCGTGTAGATATTTCGATGTTCATCGAGATGCCGGTGTACATATATCCATGTTCATACGGAGAGCGGTGTAGCTATTTCCATGTTCATACAGATAGCGGTGTAGATATTTCCATGTTCATTCAGATAGCGGTGTAGGTATTTCCATGTTCATACAGATAGCGGTGTAGATATTTCCATGTTCATTCAGTTAGCGGTGTAGATATTTCCATGTTCATACAGAAGGCGGTGTAGATATTTACATGTTCATACAGATGGCGGTGTAGATATTTCCATGTTCATACAGATAGCGGTTTAGATATTTCCACGTTTATAGAGATGGCGGTGCAGATATGTCCATGTTCATACAGAGGACGGTGTAGATATTTCCATGTTTATTGGGATGGCGGTGTAGACATTCCCATGTTTACACAGATAGCGGTGTGGATATTTCCATGTTTATGCAGATAGCGGTGTAGTTATTTCCTTGTTTATACAGATAGCGGTGTAGATATTTCCATCTTAATACAGATGGCGGTGTAGATTCATCCATGTTCATACAGATAGCGTTGTAGATATTTCCATGTTCTTACAGATAGCGGTGTAGATATTTCCATGTTGATACAGATAGCGGTGTAGATATTTCCATGTTCCTACAGATAGCGGTGTAGATATTTCCATGTTCATGCAGATAGCGGTGTAGTTATTTCCATGTTCATCCAGATGCCGGTTTAGATTCATCCATGTTCATACAGATGGCGGTGAAGATATTTCCATGTTCATACAGATGGCTGTGTAGATATTTCCATGTTCATAGAGATGGCGGTGTAGATATTTCCATGTTGATACAGATAGCAGTGTAGTTATTTCCATGTTTATAAAGATAGCAGTGCAGATATTTCCATTGATATACAGATAGCGGTGTAGATATTTCCATGTTCATACAGATAGCGGTGTAGATATTTCCATGTTCATACAGATAGCAGTGTAGATATTTCCATTTTCATACAGATAGCGGTGTAGATATTTCCATGTTCACACATTTAGCGGTGTAGATATTTCCATGTTCATACAGATGTCGGTGTAGATATTTACATGTTCATACAGATGGCGGTGTAGATATTTACATGTTCGTACGGATGGCAGTGTAGATATTTCCATGTTCATACAGGTGGCGGTGTAGATATTTCCATGTTTATACAGATAGCAGTGTAGTTATTTCCATGTTTACAGTGATAGCAGTGAAGATATTTCCATTGATATACAGATAGTTGTTTAGATACTTGCATGTTCATACAGATAGCGGTGTAGACATTTCCATGTTCATATAGATAGCGGTGTAGATATTTCCATGTTCATACAGAGAGCTGTGTAGATATTTCCATATTCATACAGATAGCGGTGTAGGTATTTCCATTTTCCTACAGATAGCGGTGTAGGTATTTCCATGTTCATACAGTTAGCGGTGTAGATATTTCCATGTTCATACAGATGGCGGTCTAGATATTTACATGTTCATACAGATGGCGGTGTAAATATTTCCAAGTTCTTACAGATGGCGGTGTAGATATTTCCATGTTCATGGAGATGGCGTTGTAGATATTTCCATGATAATGCAGATAGCGGTATAGATATTTCCATGTTTATACAGATGGTGGTGTAGATATTTCCATGTTTATAGAGATGGCGGTCTAGATATTTCCATGTTTATAGAGATAGTGGTGTAGTTATTTCCAAGTTTATAGAGACAGCATTGTAGATATTTCCATGTTTATACTGATAGCGGTGAAGTTATTTCCATGTTTATACAGATAGCGGTGTAGGTATTTCCATGTTTATAGAGATAGTGCTGTAGATAATTCCAATTTTATACAGATAGCAGAGTAGATGTTTCCAAGTTCATACAAATAGCAGTGTAGATATTTCCACGTTTATAGAGATGGCTGTGTAGATATTTCCATGTTCATACAGATGGCGGTGTAGATATTTCCATGTTTATAGAGATGACGGTGTATTTATTTTCAGGTTTAAACAGATGGCAGTGTAGATATTTCCATGTTTACACAGATAGCGGTGTAGACATTTCCATGTTTACACAGATAGCGGTGTGGATATTTTCATGTTTATGCAGATAGCGGTGTTGATATTTCCATGTTCATACAGATAGCGGTGTAGATATTTCCATGTTCATACCAATAGCAGTGTAGATATTTCCATGTTCATACAGTTAGCGGTATAGATATTTCCATGTTTATACAGATGGTGGTGTATATATTTCCATGTTTATGCAGATGGCGTTATAGATATTACCATGTTTATACACATGGTGGTGTAGATATTTCCATGTTCATACAGATGGCGGTGTAGATATTTCGAAGTTTATAAAGATAGCGCTGTAGTTATTTCTATATTAATATAGAAATCTGTGTAGATATTTCCATGTATATGCAGATAGCTGTGTAGATATTTCCATGTTCATGCAGATTGCGGTGTAGTTATTTCCATATTCATCCAGATGCCGGTGTAGATACATCCATGTTCATAGAGATGGCGGTGAAGATATTTCCATGTTCATACAGATAGCTGTGTAGATATTTCCATGTTCATTGTGATGGCGGTGTAGATATTTCCATGTTGATACAGATAGCAGTGTAGTTATTTCCATGTTTATAGAGATAGCAGTGTAGATATTTCCATTGATATACAGATAGCGGTGTAGATATTTCCATTTTCTTACAGATAGCGGTGTAGATACTTCCATGCTCATACAGAGAGCGGTGTAGATATTTCCATTTTCATACAGATAGCTGTGTAGATATTTCCATGTTCATTCAGATAGCTGTGTAGATATTTCCATTTTCATACAGATAGCGGTGTAGATATTTCCATTTTCATACAGTTAGCGGTGTAGATATTTCCATGTTCATACAGATGGCGGTGTAGATATTTACATGTTCATACAGATGGCGGGGTAGATATTTCCATGTTCGTACTGATGGCAGTGTAGATATTTCCATGTTCATACATTTGGCGGTGTAGATATTTCCATGTTTATACAGATAGCAGTTTAGTTATTTCCATGTTTACAGAGATAGCAGTATAGATATTTCCATTGATATACAGATAGCTGTGTAGATATTTGCATGTTCATACAGATAGCAGTGTAGATGTTTCCATGTTCATACAGATAGTGGTGCAGATATTTCCATGTTCATACAGAGAACGGTGTAGATATTTCCATGTTCATACAGACAGCGGTGTAGATATTTCCATGTTCATACAGATAGCAGTGTAGGTATTTCCATGTTCATACAGTTAGCGGTGTAGATATTTCCATGTTCATACAGGTGGCGGTTTAGATATTTACATGTTCATACAGATGGCGGTGTAAATATTTCCAAGTTCTTACAGATGGCGGTGTAGATATTTCCATGTTCATACAGATGGTGGTGTAGGTATTTCCATGTTCATACAAATGGCGGTGTAGATATTTCCAAGTTCATAGAGATGGCAGTGTAGATATTTCCAGGTTCATACAAATGGCGGTGTAGATATTTCCATGTTCATAGAGATGGCCTTGAAGATATTTCCATGTTTATACAGATAGCAGTGTAGTTATTTCCATGTTTATAGAGATACCAGTGTGGATATTTCCATTGATATACAGATAGCTGTGTAGATATTTACATGTTCATACAGATAGCGGTGTAGATATTTCCATGTTCATACAGATAGCGTTGTACGTATTTCCATGTTCATACAGATAGCGGTGTAGATATTTCCATGTTCATACAGATAGCGGTGTAGATATTTCCATGTTCATACAGATAGCGGTGTAGATATTTCCATGTTCATACAGTTAGCGGTGTAGATATTTCCATGTTCACACAGATGGCGGTGTAGATATTTACATGTTCATACAGATGGCGGTGTAGATATTTCCATGTTCATACAGATAGCGGAGTAGAGATTTCCATGTTCATACATATAGCGGTGTAGATATTTCCATGTTGATACAGATAGCGGTCTAGATATTTCCAGGTTCATACCAATTGCGGTGTAGACATTTCCATGTTCATACAGTTAGCGGTGTAGATATTGCCATGTTCATACAGATGGCGGTGTAGATATTTACATGTTCATACAGATGGCGGTATAGATATTTCCATGTTCGTGCAGATGGCGGTGTAGATATTTCCATGTTTATACAGATAGCAGTGTAGTTATTTCCATGTTTATAGAGATAGCAGTGTAGATATTTCCATTGATATACAGATAGCTGTGTAGATATTTGCATGGTCATACAGATAGCGGTGTAGATATTTCCATGTTCGTACAGATAGCGGTGTAGATATTTCCATGTTGATACAGATAGCGGTGTAGATATTTCCATGTTCATACAGATAACGGTGTAGATATTTCCGTGTTCATACAGATAGCGGTGTAGATATTTCCATGTTCATACAGTTAGCGGTGTAGATATTTCCATGTTCATACAGATGGCGGTGTAGATATTTACATGTTCATACAGATGGCGGTATAGATATTTCCATGTTCGTACACATGGCGGTGTAGATATTTCCATGTTCATAGAGATGGCGGTGTAGATATTTCCATGTTTATGCAGATAGCGGTATAGATATTTCCATGATTATACAGATGGTGGTGTAGATATTTCCATGTTTATAGAGATGACGGTCTAGATATTTCCATGTTTACAGAGATAGTGGCGTAGTTATTTCCAAGTTTATAGAGACAGCGTTGTAGATATTTAAATGTTTATACAGATAGCGGTGAAGATATTTCCATGTTTATACAGATTGCGTTGTAGATATTTCCATGTTTATACAGATAGCAGTGTAGATATTTCCATGTTTATAGAGATAGTGGTGTAGATAATTTCAATTTAATACAGAGAGCAGTGTAGTTATTTCCAAGTTCATACAGATAGCGGTGTAGATATTTCCACGTTTATAGAGATGGCGTTGCAGATATTTCCATGTTCCTACAGAGGACGGTGTAGATATTTCCATGTTTATTGAGATGGCGGTGTAGATATTTTCATGTTTACACACATGGCGGTGTAGATATTTCCATGTTTACACAGATAGCGGTGTAGACATTTCCATGTTTACACACATAGCGGTGAGAATATTTCCATGTTTCTGCAGATATCAGTGTAGATATTTCCATGTTTACACAGATAGCGGTGCGAATATTTCCATGTTTATTCAGATAGCGGTGCAGATATTTCCATGTTTATACAGATATTTGGGCAGATATTTCCATGTTTATACAGATAGCGGTGTAGATATTTCCATCTTAATACAGATGGCGGTGAAGATATGTCCATGTTTGTACAGATGGCGGTGTAGATATTTCCATGTTCATACAGATGGCTGTGTAGATATTTCGAAGTTTATAGAGATAGCGCTGTAGTTATTTCCATATTTATAGAGAAATCTGTGTAGATATTTCCATGTATATTCAGATAGCTGTGTAGATAGATCCATGTTCATGCAGATAGCGGTGTAGATATTTCCATGTTCATCCAGATGCCGGTGTACATATATCGATGTTCATATAGATGGCGGTGAAGATATTTCCATGTTCATACAGATGGTGGTGTAGATATTTCCATGTTCATACTAATGGCGGTGTAGATATTTCCATGTTCATAGAGATGGCGCTGTAGATATTACCATGTTCATACAAATGGCGGTGTAGATATTTCCAAGTTCATAGAGATGGCGGTGTTGATATTTCCATATTTATAGGGATAGCAGTGTAGTTATTTCCATGTTTATAGAGATAGTAGTGTAGATATTTACAGATAGCTGTGTAGATATTTCCATGTTCATAGATATACCGGTGTAGATATTTCCATGTTCATACAGATAGCGGTGTAGATATTTCCATGTTCATACAGATAGCGGTGTAGATATATCCATGTTCATACAGATAGTGGTGTAGATATTTCCATGTTCATACAGTTAGCGGTTTAGATATTTCCATGTTCATAAAGATGGCGGTGTAGATATTTACATGTTCATACAGATGGCGGTGTAGGTATTTCCATGTTCATACAGATAGCGGTGTAGATATTTCCATGTTCATACAGATAGCGGTGTAGATATTTCCATGTTCATACAGATGGCGGTGTAGATATTTCCATGTTCATACAGATAGCGGTGTAGATATTTCCATGTTCATACCAATAACGGTGTAGACATTTCCATGTTCATATATTTAGCGGTGTAGATATTTCCATGTTCATACAGATGGCGGTGTAGATATTTCCATGTTCATAGAGATGGCGGTGTAGATATTTCCATATTTATACAGATAGCAGTGTAGTTATTTCCATGTTAATAGAGATAGCAGTGTAGATATTGCCATTGATATACAGATAGCTGTGTAGATATTTGCATGGTCATACAGATAGCGGTGTAGATATTTCCATGTTCGTACAGATAGCGGTATAGATATTTCCATGTTCATACAGATAGCGGTGTAGATATTTCCATGTTCATACAGATAACGGTGTAGATATTTCCATGTTCATACAGATAGCTGTGTAGATATTTCCATGTTCATACAGATAGCGGTGTAGATATTTCTGTGTTCATACAGATAACGGTGTAGATATTTCCATGTTCATACAGTTAGCGGTGTAGATATTTACATGTTCATACAGATGGCGGTGTAGATATTTACATGTTCATACAGATGGCGGTATAGATATTTCCATGTTCGTACAGATGGCGGTGTAGATATTTCCATGTTCATAGAGATGGCGGTGTAGATATTTCCATGTTTATGCAGATAGCGGTATAGGTATTTCCATGTTTGTACAGATGGTGTTGTAGATATTTCCATGTTTATAGAGATGACGGTCTAGATATTTCCATGTTTACAGAGATAGTGGCGTAGTTTTTTCCAAGTTTATAGAGACAGCGTTGTAGATATTTCCATGTTTATACAGATAGCGGTGAAGATATTTCCATGTTTATACAGATTGCGGTGTAGATATTTCCATGTTTATACAGATAGCAGTGTAGATATTTCCATGTTTATAGAGATAGTGGTGTAGATAATTTCAATTTAATACAGAGAGCAGTGAAGGTATTTCCAAGTTCATACAGATAGCGGTGTAGATATTTCCACGTTTATACAGATGGCGGTGTAGATATGTCCATGTTCATACAGATGGTGGTGTAGATATTTCCATGTTCATACAGATGGCGGTGTAGATATTTTGAAGTTTATAGAGATAGCGCTGTAGTTATTTCCATATTTAAAGAGAAATGTGTGGAGATATTTCCATGTATATTCAGATAGCTGTGTAGATAGATCCAGGTTCATGCAGATAGCGGTGTAGATATTTCCATGTTCATCCAGATGCCAGTGTACATATATCCATGTTCATACAGATGGCGGTGAAGATATTTCCATGTTCATACAGATGGTCGTGTAGATATTTCCATGTTCATACAAATGGCGGTGTAGATATTTCCATGTTCATAGAGATGGCGGTTTAGATATTTCCATGTACATAAAAGTGGCGGTGTAGATATTTCCATGCTCATAGAGATGGCGGTGTTGATGTTTCCATATTTATAGAGATAGCAGTGTAGTTATTTCCATGTTTATAGAGATAGTAGTGTAGATATTTCCATTGATATACAGATAGCTGTGTAGATATTTGCATGTTCATAAAGATAACAGTGTAGATATTTCCATGTTCATACAGATAGCGGTGTAGATATTTCCATGTTCATACAGATAGCGGTGTAGATATTTCCATGTTCATACAGATAGCGGTGTTGATATTTCCATGTTCATACAGATAGCGGTGTAGATATTTCCATGTTCATACAGTTAGCGGTTTAGATATTTCCATGTTCATATAGATGGCGGTGTAGATATTTACATGTTCATACAGATGGCGGTGTAGTTATTTCCATGTTCATACAGATAGCGGTGTAGATATTTCCATCTTCATACAGATAGCGGTGTAGATATTTCCATGTTCATACAGATAGCGGTGTAGATATTTCCATGTTCATACAGTTAGCGGTTTAGATATTTCCATGTTCATATAGATGGCGGTGTAGATATTTACATGTTCATACAGATGGCGGTGTAGTTATTTCCATGTTCATACAGATAGCGGTGTAGATATTTCCATCTTCATACAGATAGCGGTGTAGATATTTCCATGTTCATACAGATAGCGGTGTAGATATTTCCAAGTTCATACCAACAGCGGTGTAGACATTTCCATGTTCATGTATTTAGCGGTGTAGATATTTCCATGTTCATACAGATAGCGGTGTAGATATTTCCATGTTCATACAGATAGCGGTGTAGATATTTCCATTGATATACAGATAGCTGTGTAGATATTTGCATGTTCATACAGATAGCGGTGTAGATATTTCCATGTTCGTACAGATAGCGGTGTAGATATTTCCATGTTCATACAGATAGCGGTGTAGATATTTCCATGTTCATACAGATAACGGTGTAGACATTTCCATGTTCATACAGACAGCGGTGTACATATTTCCATGTTCATACAGTTAGCGGTGTAGATATTTCCATGTTCATACAGATGGCGGTGTAGATATTTACATGTTCATACAGATGGCGGTGTAGTTATTTCCATGTTTATGCAGATAGCGGTATAGATATTTCCATGTTTATACAGATGGTGGTGTAGATATTTCCATGTATATAGAGATGGCGGTCTAGATATTTCCATGTTTACAGAGATAGTGGTTTAGCTATTTCCAAGTTTATAGTGACAGCGTTGTAGATATTTCCATGTTTATACAGATAGCGGTGAAGATATTTCCATGTTTATACAGATAGCGGTGAAGATATTTCCATGTTTATAGAGATAGCAGTGTAGATAGGCCCATTTTTATAGAGATAGTGGTGTAGATAATTTCAATTCTATACAGAGAGCAGTGTAGATATTTCCAAGTTCATACAGATAGCGGTGTAGATATTTCCACGTTTATAGAGATGGCGGTGTAGATATTTCCATGTTCATACTGATGGCGGTGTAGATATTTCCATGTTTATAGGGATGGCGGTGTAGATATTTTCATGTTTACACAGATGGCGGTGTAGATATTTCCATGTTTACACAGATAGCGGTGTAGACATTTCCATGTTTACACAGATAGCGATGTGGATATTTCCATGTTTATGCAGATAGCAGTGTAGATATTTCCATGTTTATACAGATAGCGGTGCGGATATTTCCATGTTTATACAGATAGTTGGGCAGATATTTCCATGTTTATACAGATAGCGGTGTAGATATTTCCATCTTAATACAGATGGCGGTGTAGATATGTCCATGTTTGTACAGATGGCAGTGTAGATATTTCCATGTTCATACAGATGGCGGTGTAGATATTTCGAAGTTTATAGAGATAGCGCTGTAGTTATTTCCATATTTATAGAGAAATCTATGTAGATATTTCCACGTATATTCAGATAGCTGTGTCGATATTTCCATGTTCATACAGATAGCGGTGTAGATATTTCCATGTTCATAGAGATGGCGGTGTAGATATTTCCATGTTTATGCAGATGGCGGTATAGATATTTCCATGTTTATACAGATGGTGGTGTAGATATTTCCATGTTTATAGAGATGGCGGTCTAGATATTTCCATGTTTACAGAGATAGTGGTGTAGTTATTTCCAAGTTTATAGAGACAGCGTTGTAGATATTTCCATGTTCATACAGTTAGCGGTGTAGATATTTCCATGTTCATACAGATGGCGGTGTAGATATTTACATGTTCATACAGATGGCGGTGTAGATATTTCCATGTTCTTACGGATGGCAGTGTAGATATTTCCATGTTCATACAGGTGGCGGTGTAGATATTTCCATGTTTATACAAATAGCAGTGTAGTTATTTCCATGTTTATAGAGAGAGCTGTGTAGATATTTCCATTGATATACAGATAGCTGTGTAGATATTTGCATGTTCATACAGATAGCGGTGTAGATATTTCCATGTTCATACAGATAGCGGTGTAGATATTTCCATGTTCTTACAGATAGCGGTTTAGATATTTCCATGTTCATACAGATAACGGTGTAGATATTTCCATGTTCATACAGATAGCGGTGAAGATATTTCCATGTTCATACAGTTAGCGGTGTAGTTATTCCCATGTTCATACAGATGGCGGTGTAGATATTTACATGTTCATACAGATGGCAGTATACATATTTGCATGTTCGCAGAGATGGCGGTGTAGGTATTTGCATGTTCATAGAGATGGCGGTGTAGGTGTTTCCATGTTTATGCACATAGCGGTATAGATATTTCCATGTTTATACAGATGGTGGTGTAGATATTTCCATGTTTATAGAGATGGTGGTCTAGATATTTCCATGTTTACAGAGATAGTGGTGTAGTTATTTCCAAGTTTATATAGACAGCGTTGTAGATATTTCCATGTTCATACAGATAGCGGTGTAGATATTTCCATGTTCATACCAATAGCGTTGTAGACATTTCCATGTTCATGTATTTAGCGGTGTAGATATTTCCATGTTCATACAGATGGCGAAGATATTTCCATGTTCATACACATAGCGGTGTAGATATTTCCATGTTCATACAGTTAGCGGTGTAGATATTTCCATGTTCATAGAGATGGCGGTGTGGATATTTCCATGTTTATGCAGTTAGCGGTATAGATATTTCCATGTTTATACAGATTGTGGTGTAGATATTTCCATGTTTATAGAGATGACGGTCTAGATATTTCCATGTTTACAGAGATAGTGGCGTAGTTATTTCCAAGTTTATAGAGACAGCGATGTAGATATTTCCATGTTTATACAGATAGCGGTGAATATATTTCCATGTTTATACAGATTGCAGTGTAGATATTTCCATGTTTATAAAGATAGCAGTGTAGATATTTCCATGTTTATAGAGATAGTGGTGTAGATAATTTCAATTTAATACAGAGAGCAGTGTAGGTATTTCCAAGTTCATACAGATAGTGGTGTAGTTATTTCCACGTTTATAGAGATGGCGGTGCAGATATTTCCATGTTCATACAGAGGACGGTGTAGATATTTCCATGTTTATAGGGATGGCGGTGTAGATATTTTCATGTTTACACACATGGCGGTGTAGATATTTCCATGTTTACACAGATAGCGGTGTAGACATTTCCATGTTTACACAGATAGCGGTGTGGATATTTCCATGTTTATGCAGATATCAGTGTAGATATTTCCATGTTTATACAGATAGCGGTGCGAATATTTCCATGTTTATTCAGATAGCGGTGCGGATATTTCCATGTTTATACAGATAGTTGGGCAGATATTTCCATATTTATGCAGATAGCGGTGTAGATATTTCCATCTTAATACAGATGGCGGTGAAGATATGTCCATGTTTGTACAGATGGCGGTGTAGATATTTCCATGTTCATACAGATGGCGGTGTAGATATTTCGAAGTTTATAGAGATAGCGCTGTAGTTATTTCCATATTTATAGAGAAATCTGTGTAGATATTTCCATGTATATTCAGATAGCTGTGTAGATAGATCCATGTTCATGCAGATAGCGGTGTAGATATTTCCATGTTCATCCAGATGCCGGTGTACATATATCCATGTTCATATAGATGGCGGTGAAGATATGTCCATGTTCATACAGATGGTGGTGTAGATATTTCCATGTTCATACTAATGGCGGTGTAGATATTTCCATGTTCATAGAGATGGCGCTGTAGATATTACCATGTTCATACAAATGGCGGTGTAGATATTTCCAAGTTCATAGAGATGGCGGTGTTGATATTTCCATATTTATAGAGATAGCAGTGTAGTTATTTCCATGTTTAAACAGATAGTATTGTAGATATTTCCATTTATTTAGAGATAGCAGTGTAGATATTTGCATGTTCATACAGATAGCGGTGTAGATATTTCCACGTTCGTACAGATAGCGGTGTAGATATTTCCATGTTCATAGAGATAACGGTGTAGATATTTCCGTGTTCATACAGATATCGGTGTAGATATTTCCATGTTCATACAGTTAGCGGTGTAGATATTTACATGTTCATACAGATGGCGGTGTAGATATTTACATGTTCATACAGATGGCGGTATAGATATTTCCATGTTCGTACATATGGCAGTGTAGATATTTCCATGTTCATAGAGATGGCGGTGTAGATAGTTCCATATTTATACAGATAGCAGTGTAGTTATTTCCATGTTAATAGAGATAGCAGTGTAGGTATTGCCATTGATATACAGATAGCTGTGCAGATATTTGCATGGTCATACAGATAGCGGTGTAGATATTTCCATGTTCGTACAGATAGCGGTGTAGATATTTCCATGTTCATACAGATAGCGGTGTAGATATTTCCATGTTCATACAGATAACGGTGTAGATATTTCCATGTTCATACAGATAGCGGTGTAGATATTTCCATGTTCATACAGTTAGCGGTGTAGATATTTCCATGTTCATAGAGATGGCGGTGTAGATATTTCCATGTTTATGCAGATAGCGGTATAGATATTTCCATGTTTATACAGACGGTGGTGTAGATATTTCCATGTTTATAGAGATGGCGGCGTAGATATTTCCGTGTTCATAAAGACGGCGGTGTAAATATTTCCATGTTCATACGGATGGCAGTGTAGATATTTCCATGTTCATACAGGTGGCGGTGTATATATTTCCATGTTTGTTCAGATAGCTGTGTAGATATTTCCATGTTCATACAGATAGCGGTGTAGATATTTCCATGTTCATACAGATAACGGTGTAGATATTTCCATGTTCATACAGTTAGGGGTGTAGATATTTCCATGTTCATACAAATGGCGGTGTAGATATTTCCATGTTTATACAGATAGCAGTGTAGATATTTCCATGTTTATAGAGATAGCAGTGTAGATATTTCCATTGATATACAGATAGCTGTGTAGATATTTGCATGTTCCTACACATAGCGGTGTAGATATTTCAATGTTCATACAGATAGCGCTGTAGATATTTCCATGTTCGTACAGAGAGCGGTACAGATATTTCCATGTTCATACAGTAAGCGGTGTAGATATTTCCATGTTCTTACAGATGGCAGTGTAGATATTTACATGTTCATTCTGATGTCGGTGTAGATATTTCCATATTCGTACAGATGGCGTTGTAGATATTTCCATGTTCATACAGATAGCGGTGTTGATATTTCCATGTTCATACAGAAAGCGGTGTAGATATTTCCATGTTCATACAGATAGCGGTGTAGGTATTTCCATGTTCATACAGATAGCGGTGTAGATATTTCCATGTTCGTACAGTTAGCGGTGTAGTTATTTCCATGTTCATACAGAGGGCGGTGTAGATATTTACATGTTCATACAGATGGCGGTGTAGATATTTCCATGTTCATACAGATAGCAGTGTAGAGATTTCCATGTTCATACAGATAGCGGAGTAGATATTTCCATGTTCATACAGATCTCGGTCTAGATATTTCCAGGTTCATTCCAATAGCGGTGTAGACATTTCCATGTTCATACAGTTAGCGGCGTTGATATTTCCATGTTCATACAGATGGCGGTGTAGATATTTCCATGTTCATACAGATGGCGGTGTAGATATTTACATGTTCATACAGATGGCGGTATAGATATTTCCATGTTCGTACAGATGGCGGTGTAGATATTTCCATGTTTATACAGATAGCAGTGTAGTTATTTCCTTGTTTATAGAGATAGCAGTGTAGATATTTCCATTGATATACAGATAGCTCTGTAGATATTTGCATGGTCATACAGATTGCGGTGTAGATATTTCCATGTTCGTACAGATAGCGGTGTAGATATTTCCATGTTGATACAGATAGCGGTGTAGATATTTCCATGTTCATACAGATAATGGTGTAGATATTTCCATGTTCATACAGATAGCGGTGTAGATATTTCCATGTTCATACAGTTGGCGGTGTAAATATTTCCATGTTCATACAGATGGCGGTGTAGATATTTACATGTTCATACAGATGGTGGTGTAGATATTTCCATGTTTATAGAGATGACGGTCTAGATATTTCCATGTTTATAGAGATAGTGGCGTAGTTATTTCCAAGTTTATAGAGACAGCGTTGTAGATATTTCCATGTTTATTGGGATGGCGGTGTAGATGTTTTCATGTTTACACAGATGGCGGTGTAGATATTTCCATGTTTACACAGATGGCGGTGTAGACATTTCCATGTTTACACAGATAGCAGTGTGGATATTTCCATGTTTATGCAGATAGCAGTGTAGTTATTTCCATGATTATACAGATAGCGGTGCGGATATTTTCATGTTTATTCAGATAGCGGTGCGGATATTTCCATGTTTATACAGATAGTTGGGCAGATATTTCCATGTTTATACAGATAGCGGTGTAGATATTTCCATGTTCATACAGTTGTCGGTGTAGATATTTCCATGTTCATACAGATGGCGGTGTAGATATTTACATGTTCATACAGATGGTGGTGTAGATATTTCCATGTTTATAGAGATGACGTTCTAGATATTTCCATGTTTATAGAGATAGTGGCGTAGTTATTTCCAAGTTTATAGAGACAGTGATGTAGATATTTCCATGTTTATACAGATAGCGATGAAGATATTTCCATGTTTATACAGATAGCGGTGTAGATATTTCCATGCTTATACAGATAGCAGTGTAGATATTTCCATGTTTTAGAGATAGTGGTGTAGATAATTTCAATTTTATACAGAGAGCAGTGTAGATATTTCCACGTTCATACAGATAGCGGTGTAGATATTTCCACGTTTATAGAGATGGCGGTGCAGATATTTCCATGTTCATACAGAGGACGGTGTAGATATTTCCATGTTTATTGGGATGGCCGTGTAGATGTTTTCATGTTTACACAGATGGCGGTGTAGATATTTCCATGTTTACACAGATGGCGCTGTAGACATTTCCATGTTTACACAGATAGCGGTGTGGATATTTCCATGTTTATGCAGATAGCAGTGTAGTTATTTCCATGTTTATACAGATAGCGGTGCGGATATTTTCATGTTTATTCAGATAGCGGTGCGGATATTTCCATGTTTATACAGATAGTTGGGCAGATATTTCCATGTTTATACAGATAGCGGTGTAGATATTTCCATGTTCATACAGTTGTCGGTGTAGATATTTCCATGTTCATACAGATGGCGGTGTAGATATTTACATGTTCATACAGATGGTGGTGTAGATATTTCCATGTTTATAGAGATGACGTTCTAGATATTTCCATGTTTATAGAGATAGTGGCGTAGTTATTTCCAAGTTTATAGAGACAGCGATGTAGATATTTCCATGTTTATACAGATAGCGATGAAGATATTTCCATGTTTATACAGATAGCGGTGTAGATATTTCCATGCTTATACAGATAGCAGTGTAGATATTTCCATGTTTTAGAGATAGTGGTGTAGATAATTTCAATTTTATACAGAGAGCAGTGTAGATATTTCCACGTTCATACAGATAGCGGTGTAGATATTTCCACGTTTATAGAGATGGCGGTGCAGATATTTCCATGTTCATACAGAGGACGGTGTAGATATTTCCATGTTTATTGGGATGGCCGTGTAGATGTTTTCATGTTTACACAGATGGCGGTGTAGATATTTCCATGTTTACACAGATGGCGCTGTAGACATTTCCATGTTTACACAGATAGCGGTGTGGATATTTCCATGTTTATGCAGATAGCAGTGTAGTTATTTCCATGTTTATACAGATAGCGGTGCGGATATTTCCATGTTTATTCAGATAGCGGTGCGGATATTTCCATGTTTATACAGATAGTTGGGCAGATATTTCCATGTTTATACAGATAGCGGTGTAGATATTTCCATCTTAATACAGATGGCGGTGTAGATATGTCCATGTTTGTACAGATGGCGGTGTAGATATTTCCATGTTCATACAGATGGCGGTGTAGATATTTCGAAGTTTATAGAGATAGCGCTGTAGTTATTTCCATATTTATAGAGAAATCTGTGTAGATATTTCCGTGTATATTCAGATAGCTGTGTAGATATTTCCATGTTCATGCAGATAGCGGTATAGATATTTCCATGTTCATCCAGATGCCGGTGTACATATATCCATGTTCATACAGATGGCGGTGAAGATATTTCCATGTTCATAGAGATGGCGGTGTAGATATTTCCATGTTCATACAAATGGCGGTGTAGATATTTCCATGTTCATACAGATGGCGGTGTAGATATTTCCATGTTCATACAGATGGCAGTGTAGATATTTCCATGTTCATACAGATAGCGGTGTAGATATTTCCATGTTCATACAGATAGCGGTGTAGATATTTCCATGTTCATACCGATAGCGGTGTAGATATTTCCATGTTCATACAGTTAGCGGTGTAGATATTTCCATGTTCATACAGATGGCGGTGTAGACATTTACATGTACATACAGATGGCGGTGTAGATATTTCCATGTTCGTACGGATGGCAGTGTAGATATTTCCATGTTCATACAGGTGGCGGTGTAGATATTTCCATGTTTATACAAATAGCAGTGTAGTTATTTCCATGTTTATAGAGAGAGCTGTGTAGATATTTCCATTGATATACAGATAGCTGTGTAGATATTTGCATGTTCATACAGTTAGCGGTGTAGATATTTTCATGTTCATACAGATAGCGGTGTAGATATTTCCATGTTCATACAGATAGCGGTGTAGATATTTCCATGTTCATACAGATAACGGTGTAGATATTTCCATGTTCATACAGATAGCTGTGAAGATATTTCCATGTTCATACAGTTAGCGGTGTAGATATTCCCATGTTCATACAGATGGCGGTGTAGATATTTACATGTTCATACAGATGGCAGTATAGATATTTGCATGTTCGCAGAGATGGCGGTGTAGATATTTGCATGTTCATAGAGATGGCGGTGTAGGTATTTCCATGTTTATGCACATAGCGGTATAGATATTTCCATGTTTATACAGATGGTGGTGTAGATATTTCCATGTTTATAGAGATGGTGGTCTAGATATTTCCATGTTTTCAGAGATAGTGGTGTAGTTATTTCCAAGTTTATAGAGACAGCGTTGTAGATATTCCCATGTTCATACAGATAGCGGTGTAGATATTTCCATGTTCATACAGATAGCGGTGTAGATATTTCCATGTTCATACCAATAGCGTTGTAGACATTTCCATGTTCATGTATTTAGCGGTGTAGATATTTCCATGTTCATACAGATGGCGAAGATATTTCCTTGTTCATACACATAGCGGTGTAGATATTTCCATGTTCATACAGTTAGCGGTGTAGATATTTCCATGTTCATAGAGATGGTGGTGTAGATATTTCCATATTTATACAGATAGCAGTGTAGTTATTTCCATGTTTATAGAGATAGCAGTGTAGATATTTCCATTGATATACACATAGCTGTGTAGATATTTGCATGGTCATACAGATAGCGGTGTAGATATTTCCATGTTCATACAGTTAGCGGTGTAGATATTTCCATGTTCATACAGATGGCGGTGTGGATATTTTCGTGTTCATACAGGTGGCGGTATAGATATTTCCATGTTCGTACAGATGGCGTTGTAGATATTTCCATGTTCATAGAGATGGTGGTGTAGATATTTCCATGTTTATGCAGATAGCGGTATAGATATTTCCATGTTTATACAGATGGTGGTGTAGATATTTCCATGTTTATAGAGATGTCAGTGTAAATATTTCCATGTTCATACAGATGGCGGTGTAAATATTTCCATGTTTATAGGGATGGCGGTGTAGATATTTTCATGTTTACACAGACGGCGGTGTAGATATTTCCATGTTTACACAGATAGCAGTGTAGACATTTCCATGTTTACACAGATAGCGGTGTGGATATTTCCATGTTTATGCAGATAGCAGTGTAGATATTTCCATGTTTATAGAGATAGCAGTGCAGATATTTCCATTGATATACAGATAGCTGTGTAGATATTTGCATGTTCATACACATAGCGGTGTAGATATTTCCATGTTTATACACATAGCGGTGTAGATATTTCCATGTTCGTACAGATGGCGGTGTAGATATTTCCATGTTTATACAGATAGCAGTGTAGTTATTTCCATGTTTATAGAGATAGCAGTGTAGATATTTCCATTGATATACAGATAGCTGTGTAGATATTTGCATGGTCATACAGATAGCGGTGTAGATATTTCCATGTTCGTACAGATAGCTGTGTAGATATTTCCACGTTGATACAGATATCGGTGTAGATATTTCCATGTTCATACAGATAACGGTGTAGATATTTCCGTGTTCATACAGATAGCGGTATAGATATTTCCATGTTCATACAGTTAGCGGTGTAGATATTTACATGTTCATACAGATGGCGGTGTAGATATTTACATGTTCATACAGATGGCGGTATAGATATTTCCATGTTCGTACAGATGGCGGTGTAGATATTTCCATGTTCATAGAGATGGCGGTGTAGATATTTCCATGTTTATGCAGTTAGCGGTATAGATATTTCCATGTTTATACAGATGGTGGTGTAGATATTTCCATGTTTATAGAGATGACGGTCTAGATATTTCCATGTTTACAGAGATAGTGGCGTAGTTATTTCCAAGTTTATAGAGAAAGGGTTGTAGATATTTCCATGTTTATACAGATAGCGGTGAATATATTTCCATGTTTATACAGATTGCGGTGTAGATATTTCCATGTTTATACAGATAGCAGTGTAGATATTTCCATGTTTATAGAGATAGTGGTGTAGATAATTTCAATTTAATACAGAGAGCAGTGTAGGTATTTCCAAGTTCATACAGATAGCGGTGTAGATATTTCCACGTTTATAGAGATGGCGGTGCAGATATTTCCATGTTCATACAGAGGACGGTGTAGATATTTCCATGTTTATAGGGATGGCGGTGTAGATATTTTCATGTTTACACACATGGCGGTGTAGATATTTCCATGTTTACACAGATAGCGGTGTAGACATTTCCATGTTTACACAGATAGCGGTGTGGATATTTCCATGTTTATGCAGATATCAGTGTAGATATTTCCATGTTTATACAGATAGCGGTGCGAATATTTCCATGTTTATTCAGATAGCGGTGCGGATATTTCCATGTTTATACAGATAGTTGGGCAGATATTTCCATGTTTATACAGATAGCGGTGTAGATATTTCCATCTTAATACAGATGGTGGTGAAGATATGTCCATGTTTGTACAGATGGCGGTGTAGATATTTCCATGTTCATACAGATGGCGGTGTAGATATTTCGAAGTTTATAGAGATAGCGCTGTAGTTATTTCCATATTTATAGAGAAATCTGTGTAGATATTTCCATGTATATTCAGATAGCTGTGTAGATAGATCCATGTTCATGCAGATAGCCGTGTAGATAATTCCATGTTCATCCAGATGCCGGTGTACATATATCCATGTTCATATAGATGGCGGTGAAGATATTTCCATGTTCATACAGATGGTGGTGTAGATATTTCCATGTTCATACTAATGGCGGTGTAGATATTTCCATGTTCATAGAGATGGCGCTGTAGATATTACCATGTTCATACAAATGGCGGTGTAGATATTTCCAAGTTCATAGAGATGGCGGTGTTGATATTTCCATATTTATAGAGATAGCAGTGTAGTTATTTCCATGTTTATACAGATAGTACTGTAGATATTTCCATTTATTTACAGATAGCTGTGTAGATATTTGCATGTTCATAGAGATAGCGGTGTAGATATTTCCATGTTCATACAGATAGCGGTGTAGATATTTCCATGTTCATACAGATAGCGGTGTAGATATTTCCATGTTTACACAGATGGCGGTGTAGACATTTCCATGTTTACACAGATAGCGGTGTGGATATTTCCATGTTTATGCAGATAGCAGTGTAGTTATTTCCATGTTTATACAGATAGCGGTGCCGATATTTCCATGTTTATTCAGATAGCGGTGCGGATATTTCCATGTTTATACAGATAGTTGGGCAGATATTTCCATGTTTATACAGATAGCGGTGTAGATATTTCCATCTTAATACAGATGGCGGTGTAGATATGTCCATGTTTGTACAGATGGCGGTGTAGATATTTCCATGTTCATACAGATGGCGGTGTAGATATTTCGAAGTTTATAGAGATAGCGCTTTAGTTATTTCCATATTTATAGAGAAATCTGTGTAGATATTTCCGTGTATATTCAGATAGCTGTGTAGATATTTCCATGTTCATGCAGATAGCGGTGTAGATATTTCCATGTTCATCCAGATTCCGGTGTACATATATCCATGTTCATACAGATGGTGGTGAAGATATTTCCATGTTCATACAGATGGTGGTGTAGATATTTCCATGTTCATACAAATGGCGGTGTAGATATTTCCATGTTCATAGAGATGGCGGTGTAGATATTTCCATGTTCATACAAATGGCGGTGTAGATATTTACATGTTCATACAGATGGCGGTGTAGATATTTCCATGTTCATACAGATAGCAGTGTAGATATTTCCATGTTCATACAGATGGCGGTGTAGATATTTACATGTTCATACAGATGGCGGTGTAGATATTTCCATGTTCATACAGGTGGCGGTGTAGATATTTCCATGTTTATACAAATAGCAGTGTAGTTATTTCCATGTTTATAGAGAGAGCTGTGTAGATATTTCCATTGATATACAGATAGCTGTGTAGATATTTGCATGTTCATACAGATAGCGGTGTAGATATTTTCATGTTCATACAGATAGCGGTGTAGACATTTCCATGTTCATACAGATAGCGGTGTAGATATTTCCATGTTCATACAGATAACGGTGTAGATATTTCCATGTTCATACAGATAGCAGTGTAGATATTTCCATGTTCATACAGTTAGCGGTGTAGATATTTCCATGTTCATACAGATGGCGGTGTAGATATTTACATGTTCATACAGATGGCAGTATAGATATTAGCATGTTCGCAGAGATGGCGGTGTAGATATTTGCGTGTTCATAGAGATGGCGGTGTAGATATTTCCATGTTCATACAAATGGCGGTGTAGATATTTACAAGTTCATACAGATGGCGGTGTAGATATTTCCATGGTCATACAGATAGCAGTGTAGATATTTCCATGTTCATACAGATAGCGGTGTAGATATTTCCATGTTCATACAGATAGCGGTGTAGATATTTCCATGTTCATACCGATAGCGGTGTAGATATTTCCATGTTCCTACAGTTAGCGGTGTAGATATTTCCATGTTCATACAGATGGCGGTGTAGATATTTACATGTTCATACAGATGGCGGTGTAGATATTTCCATGTTCGTACGGATGGCAGTGTAGATATTCCCATGTTCATACAGGTGGCGGTGTAGATATTTCCATGTTTATACAAATAGCATTGTAGTTATTTCCATGTTTATAGAGAGAGCTGTGTAGATATTTCCATTGATATACAGATAGCTGTGTAGATATTTGCATGTTCATACAGATAGCGGTGTAGATATTTCCATGTTCATACAGATAGCAGTGTAGATATTTCCATGTTCATACAGATAGCGGTGTAGATATTTCCATGTTCATACAGATAACGGTGTACATATTTCCATGTTCATACAGATAGCAGTGAAGATATTTCCATGTTCATACAGTTAGCGGTGTAGATATTCCCATGTTCATACAGATGGCGGTGTAGATATTTACATGTTCATCCAAATGGCGGTGTAGATATTTCCATGTTCATACAGACAGCGGTGTAGATATTTCCATGTTCATACAGATAGCAGTGTAGGTATTTCCATGTTCATACAGTTAGCGGTGTAGATATTTCCATGTTCATACAGGTGGCGGTTTAGATATTTACATGTTCATACAAATGGCGGTGTAAATATTTCCAAGTTCTTACAGATGGCGGTGTAGATATTTCCATGTTCATACAGATGGTGGTGTAGGTATTTCCATGTTCATACAAATGGCGGTGTAGATATTTAGATATTTCCATGTTCATAGAGATGGCAGTGTAGATATTTCCAGGTTCATACAAATGGCGGTGTAGATATTTCCATGTTCATAGAGATGGCCGTGTAGATATTTCCATGTTTATACAGATAGCAGTGTAGTTATTTCCATGTTTATAGAGATACCAGTGTGGATATTTCCATTGATATACAGATAGCTGTGTAGATATTTACATGTTCATACAGATAGCGGTGTAGATATTTCCATGTTCATACAGATAGCGGTGTACGTATTTCCATGTTCATACAGATAGCGGTGTAGATATTTCCATGTTCATACAGATAGCGGTGTAGATATTTCCAAGTTCATACAGATAGCGGTGTAGATATTTCCATGTTCATACAGTTAGCGGTGTAGATATTTCCATGTTCACACAGATGGCGGTGTAGATATTTACATGTTCATACAGATGGCGGTGTAGATATTTCCATGTTCATACAGATAGCGGTGTAGAGATTTCCATGTTCATACATATAGCGGTGTAGATATTTCCATGTTGATACAGATAGCGGTCTAGATATTTCCAGGTTCATACCAATTGCGGTGTAGACATTTCCATGTTCATACAGTTAGCGGTGTAGATATTGCCATGTTCATACAGATGGCGGTGTAGATATTTACATGTTCATACAGATGGCGGTATAGATATTTCCATGTTCGTGCAGATGGCGGTGTAGATATTTCCATGTTTATACAGATAGCAGTGTAGTTATTTCCATGTTTATAGAGATAGCAGTGTAGATATTTCCATTGATATACAGATAGCTGTGTAGATATTTGCATGGTCATACAGATAGCGGTGTAGATATTTCCATGTTCGTACAGATAGCGGTGTAGATATTTCCATGTTGATACAGATAGCGGTGTAGATATTTCCATGTTCATACAGATAACGGTGTAGATATTTCCGTGTTCATACAGATAGCGGTGTAGATATTTCCATGTTCATACAGTTAGCGGTGTAGATATTTCCATGTTCATACAGATGGCGGTGTAGATATTTACATGTTCATACAGATGGCGGTATAGATATTTCCATGTTCGTACAGATGGCGGTGTAGATATTTCCATGTTCATAGAGATGGCGATGTAGATATTTCCATGTTTATGCAGATAGCGGTATAGATATTTCCATGATTATACAGATGGTGGTGTAGATATTTCCATGTTTATAGAGATGACGGTCTAGATATTTCCATGTTTACAGAGATAGTGGCGTAGTTATTTCCAAGTTTATAGAGACAGCGTTGTAGATATTTAAATGTTTATACAGATAGCGGTGAAGATATTTCCATGTTTATACAGATTGCGTTGTAGATATTTCCATGTTTATACAGATAGCAGTGTAGATATTTCCATGTTTATAGAGATAGTGGTGTAGATAATTTCAATTTAATACAGAGAGCAGTGTAGGTATTTCCAAGTTCATACAGATAGCGGTGTAGATATTTCCACGTTTATAGAGATGGCGTTGCAGATATTTCCATGTTCCTACAGAGGACGGTGTAGATATTTCCATGTTTATTGAGATGGCGGTGTAGATATTTTCATGTTTACACACATGGCGGTGTAGATATTTCCATGTTTACACAGATAGCGGTGTAGACATTTCCATGTTTACACACATAGCGGTGAGAATATTTCCATGTTTCTGCAGATATCAGTGTAGATATTTCCATGTTTACACAGATAGCGGTGCGAATATTTCCATGTTTATTCAGATAGCGGTGCAGATATTTCCATGTTTATACAGATATTTGGGCAGATATTTCCATGTTTATACAGATAGCGGTGTAGATATTTCCATCTTAATACAGATGGCGGTGAAGATATGTCCATGTTTGTACAGATGGCGGTGTAGATATTTCCATGTTCATACAGATGGCTGTGTAGATATTTCGAAGTTTATAGAGATAGCGCTGTAGTTATTTCCATATTTATAGAGAAATCTGTGTAGATATTTCCATGTATATTCAGATAGCTGTGTAGATAGATCCATGTTCATGCAGATAGCGGTGTAGATATTTCCATGTTCATCCAGATGCCGGTGTACATATATCGATGTTCATATAGATGGCGGTGAAGATATTTCCATGTTCATATAGATGGTGGTTTAAATATTTCCATGTTCATATTAATGGCGGTGTAGATATTTCCATGTTCATAGAGATGGCGCTGTAGATATTACCATGTTCATACAAATGGCGGTGTAGATATTTCCAAGTTCATAGAGATGGCGGTGTTGATATTTCCATATTTATAGGGATAGCAGTGTAGTTATTTCCATGTTTATAGAGATAGTAGTGTAGATATTTACAGATAGCTGTGTAGATATTTGCATGTTCATAGATATACCGGTGTAGATATTTCCATGTTCATACAGATAGCGGTGTAGATATTTACATGTTCATACAGATAGCGGTGTAGATATTTCCATGTTCATACAGATAGTGGTGTAGATATTTCCATGTTCATACAGATAGCGGTGTACATATTTCCATGTTCATACAGTTAGCGGTTTAGATATTTCCATGTTCATAAAGATGGCGGTGTAGATATTTACATGTTCATACAGATGGCGGTGTAGGTATTTCCATGTTCATACAGATAGCGGTGTAGACATTTCCATGTTCATACAGATAGCGGTGTAGATATTTCCATGTTCATACAGATGGCGGTGTAGATATTTCCATGTTCATACAGATAGCGGTGTAGATATTTCCATGTTCATACCAATAACGGTGTAGACATTTCCATGTTCATATATTTAGCGGTGTAGATATTTCCATGTTCATACAGATGGCGGTGTAGATATTTCCATGTTCATAGAGATGGCGGTGTAGATATTTCCATATTTATACAGATAGCAGTGTAGTTATTTCCATGTTAATAGAGATAGCAGTGTAGATATTGCCATTGATATACAGATAGCTGTGTAGATATTTGCATGGTCATACAGATAGCGGTGTAGATATTTCCATGTTCGTACAGATAGCGGTAAAGATATTTCCATGTTCATACAGATAGCGGTGTAGATATTTCCATGTTCATACAGATAACGGTGTAGATATTTCCATGTTCATACAGATAGCTGTGTAGATATTTCCATGTTCATACAGATAGCAGTGTAGATATTTCTGTGTTCATACAGATAACGGTGTAGATATTTCCATGTTCATACAGTTAGCGGTGTAGATATTTCCATGTTCATACAGATAGCGGTGTACGTATTTCCATGTTCATACAGATAGCGGTGTAGATATTTCCATGTTCATACAGATAGCGGTGTAGATATTTCCAAGTTCATACAGATAGCGGTGTAGATATTTCCATGTTCATACAGTTAGCGGTGTAGATATTTCCATGTTCACACAGATGGCGGTGTAGATATTTACATGTTCATACAGATGGCGGTGTAGATATTTCCATGTTCATACAGATAGCGGTGTAGAGATTTCCATGTTCATACATATAGCGGTGTAGATATTTCCATGTTGATACAGATAGCGGTCTAGATATTTCCAGGTTCATACCAATTGCGGTGTAGACATTTCCATGTTCATACAGTTAGCGGTGTAGATATTGCCATGTTCATACAGATGGCGGTGTAGATATTTACATGTTCATACAGATGGCGGTATAGATATTTCCATGTTCGTGCAGATGGCGGTGTAGATATTTCCATGTTTATACAGATAGCAGTGTAGTTATTTCCATGTTTATAGAGATAGCAGTGTAGATATTTCCATTGATATACAGATAGCTGTGTAGATATTTGCATGGTCATACAGATAGCGGTGTAGATATTTCCATGTTCGTACAGATAGCGGTGTAGATATTTCCATGTTGATACAGATAGCGGTGTAGATATTTCCATGTTCATACAGATAACGGTGTAGATATTTCCGTGTTCATACAGATAGCGGTGTAGATATTTCCATGTTCATACAGTTAGCGGTGTAGATATTTCCATGTTCATACAGATGGCGGTGTAGATATTTACATGTTCATACAGATGGCGGTATAGATATTTCCATGTTCGTACAGATGGCGGTGTAGATATTTCCATGTTCATAGAGATGGCGATGTAGATATTTCCATGTTTATGCAGATAGCGGTATAGATATTTCCATGATTATACAGATGGTGGTGTAGATATTTCCATGTTTATAGAGATGACGGTCTAGATATTTCCATGTTTACAGAGATAGTGGCGTAGTTATTTCCAAGTTTATAGAGACAGCGTTGTAGATATTTAAATGTTTATACAGATAGCGGTGAAGATATTTCCATGTTTATACAGATTGCGTTGTAGATATTTCCATGTTTATACAGATAGCAGTGTAGATATTTCCATGTTTATAGAGATAGTGGTGTAGATAATTTCAATTTAATACAGAGAGCAGTGTAGGTATTTCCAAGTTCATACAGATAGCGGTGTAGATATTTCCACGTTTATAGAGATGGTGTTGCAGATATTTCCATGTTCCTACAGAGGACGGTGTAGATATTTCCATGTTTATTGAGATGGCGGTGTAGATATTTTCATGTTTACACACATGGCGGTGTAGATATTTCCATGTTTACACAGATAGCGGTGTAGACATTTCCATGTTTACACACATAGCGGTGAGAATATTTCCATGTTTCTGCAGATATCAGTGTAGATATTTCCATGTTTACACAGATAGCGGTGCGAATATTTCCATGTTTATTCAGATAGCGGTGCAGATATTTCCATGTTTATACAGATATTTGGGCAGATATTTCCATGTTTATACAGATAGCGGTGTAGATATTTCCATCTTAATACAGATGGCGGTGAAGATATGTCCATGTTTGTACAGATGGCGGTGTAGATATTTCCATGTTCATACAGATGGCTGTGTAGATATTTCGAAGTTTATAGAGATAGCGCTGTAGTTATTTCCATATTTATAGAGAAATCTGTGTAGATATTTCCATGTATATTCAGATAGCTGTGTAGATAGATCCATGTTCATGCAGATAGCGGTGTAGATATTTCCATGTTCATCCAGATGCCGGTGTACATATATCGATGTTCATATAGATGGCGGTGAAGATATTTCCATGTTCATATAGATGGTGGTTTAAATATTTCCATGTTCATACTAATGGCGGTGTAGATATTTCCATGTTCATAGAGATGGCGCTGTAGATATTACCATGTTCATACAAATGGCGGTGTAGATATTTCCAAGTTCATAGAGATGGCGGTGTTGATATTTCCATATTTATAGGGATAGCAGTGTAGTTATTTCCATGTTTATAGAGATAGTAGTGTAGATATTTACAGATAGCTGTGTAGATATTTGCATGTTCATAGATATACCGGTGTAGATATTTCCATGTTCATACAGATAGCGGTGTAGATATTTCCATGTTCATACAGATAGCGGTGTAGATATTTCCATGTTCATACAGATAGTGGTGTAGATATTTCCATGTTCATACAGATAGCGGTGTACATATTTCCATGTTCATACAGTTAGCGGTTTAGATATTTCCATGTTCATAAAGATGGCGGTGTAGATATTTACATGTTCATACAGATGGCGGTGTAGGTATTTCCATGTTCATACAGATAGCGGTGTAGACATTTCCATGTTCATACAGATAGCGGTGTAGATATTTCCATGTTCATACAGATGGCGGTGTAGATATTTCCATGTTCATACAGATAGCGGTGTAGATATTTCCATGTTCATACCAATAACGGTGTAGACATTTCCATGTTCATATATTTAGTGGTGTAGATATTTCCATGTTCATACAGATGGCGGTGTAGATATTTCCATGTTCATAGAGATGGCGGTGTAGATATTTCCATATTTATACAGATAGCAGTGTAGTTATTTCCATGTTAATAGAGATAGCAGTGTAGATATTGCCATTGATATACAGATAGCTGTGTAGATATTTGCATGGTCATACAGATAGCGGTGTAGATATTTCCATGTTCGTACAGATAGCGGTATAGATATTTCCATGTTCATACAGATAGCGGTGTAGATATTTCCATGTTCATACAGATAACGGTGTAGATATTTCCATGTTCATACAGATAGCTGTGTAGATATTTCCATGTTCATACAGATAGCAGTGTAGATATTTCTGTGTTCATACAGATAACGGTGTAGATATTTCCATGTTCATACAGTTAGCGGTGTAGATATTTCCATGTTCATACAGATAGCGGTGTACGTATTTCCATGTTCATACAGATAGCGGTGTAGATATTTCCATGTTCATACAGATAGCGGTGTAGATATTTCCAAGTTCATACAGATAGCGGTGTAGATATTTCCATGTTCATACAGTTAGCGGTGTAGATATTTCCATGTTCACACAGATGGCGGTGTAGATATTTACATGTTCATACAGATGGCGGTGTAGATATTTCCATGTTCATACAGATAGCGGTGTAGAGATTTCCATGTTCATACATATAGCGGTGTAGATATTTCCATGTTGATACAGATAGCGGTCTAGATATTTCCAGGTTCATACCAATTGCGGTGTAGACATTTCCATGTTCATACAGTTAGCGGTGTAGATATTGCCATGTTCATACAGATGGCGGTGTAGATATTTACATGTTCATACAGATGGCGGTATAGATATTTCCATGTTCGTGCAGATGGCGGTGTAGATATTTCCATGTTTATACAGATAGCAGTGTAGTTATTTCCATGTTTATAGAGATAGCAGTGTAGATATTTCCATTGATATACAGATAGCTGTGTAGATATTTGCATGGTCATACAGATAGCGGTGTAGGTATTTCCATGTTCGTACAGATAGCGGTGTAGATATTTCCATGTTGATACAGATAGCGGTGTAGATATTTCCATGTTCATACAGATAACGGTGTAGATATTTCCGTGTTCATACAGATAGCGGTGTAGATATTTCCATGTTCATACAGTTAGCGGGGTAGATATTTCCATGTTCATACAGATGGCGGTGTAGATATTTACATGTTCATACAGATGGCGGTATAGATATTTCCATGTTCGTACAGATGGCGGTGTAGATATTTCCATGTTCATAGAGATGGCGGTGTAGATATTTCCATGTTTATGCAGATAGCGGTATAGATATTTCCATGATTATACAGATGGTGGTGTAGATATTTCCATGTTTATAGAGATGACGGTCTAGATATTTCCATGTTTACAGAGATAGTGGCGTAGTTATTTCCAAGTTTATAGAGACAGCGTTGTAGATATTTAAATGTTTATACAGATAGCGGTGAAGATATTTCCATGTTTATACAGATTGCGTTGTAGATATTTCCATGTTTATACAGATAGCAGTGTAGATATTTCCATGTTTATAGAGATAGTGGTGTAGATAATTTCAATTTAATACAGAGAGCAGTGTAGTTATTTCCAAGTTCATACAGATAGCGGTGTAGATATTTCCACGTTTATAGAGATGGCGTTGCAGATATTTCCATGTTCCTACAGAGGACGGTGTAGATATTTCCATGTTTATTGAGATGGCGGTGTAGATATTTTCATGTTTACACACATGGCGGTGTAGATATTTCCATGTTTACACAGATAGCGGTGTAGACATTTCCATGTTTACACACATAGCGGTGAGAATATTTCCATGTTTCTGCAGATATCAGTGTAGATATTTCCATGTTTACACAGATAGCGGTGCGAATATTTCCATGTTTATTCAGATAGCGGTGCAGATATTTCCATGTTTATACAGATATTTGGGCAGATATGTCCATGTTTGTACAGATGGCGGTGTAGATATTTCCATGTTCATACAGATGGCTGTGTAGATATTTCGAAGTTTATAGAGATAGCGCTGTAGTTATTTCCATATTTATAGAGAAATCTGTGTAGATATTTCCATGTATATTCAGATAGCTGTGTAGATAGATCCATGTTCATGCAGATAGCGGTGTAGATATTTCCATGTTCATCCAGATGCCGGTGTACATATATCGATGTTCATATAGATGGCGGTGAAGATATTTCCATGTTCATACAGATGGTGGTGTAGATATTTCCATGTTCATACTAATGGCGGTGTAGATATTTCCATGTTCATAGAGATGGCACTGTAGATATTACCATGTTCATACAAATGGCGGTGTAGATATTTCCAAGTTCATAGAGATGGCGGTGTTGATATTTCCATATTTATAGGGATAGCAGTGTAGTTATTTCCATGTTTATAGAGATAGTAGTGTAGATATTTACAGATAGCTGTGTAGATATTTGCATGTTCATAGATATACCGGTGTAGATATTTCCATGTTCATACAGATAGCGGTGTAGATATTTCCATGTTCATACAGATAGCGGTGTAGATATTTCCATGTTCATACAGATAGTGGTGTAGATATTTCCATGTTCATACAGATAGCGGTGTACATATTTCCATGTTCATACAGTTAGCGGTTTAGATATTTCCATGTTCATAAAGATGGCGGTGTAGATATTTACATGTTCATACAGATGGCGGTGTAGGTATTTCCATGTTCATACAGATAGCGGTGTAGATATTTCCATGTTCATACAGATAGCGGTGTAGATATTTCCATGTTCATACAGATGGCGGTGTAGATATTTCCATGTTCATACAGATAGCGGTGTAGATATTTCCATGTTCATACCAATAACGGTGTAGACATTTCCATGTTCATATATTTAGCGGTGTAGATATTTCCATGTTCATACAGATGGCGGTGTAGATATTTCCATGTTCATAGAGATGGCGGTGTAGATATTTCCATATTTATACAGATAGAAGTGTAGTTATTTCCATGTTAATAGAGATAGCAGTGTAGATATTGCCATTGATATACAGATAGCTGTGTAGATATTTGCATGGTCATACAGATAGCAGTGTAGATATTTCCATGTTCGTACAGATAGCGGTATAGATATTTCCATGTTCATACAGATAGCGGTTTAGATATTTCCATGTTCATACAGATAACGGTGTAGATATTTCCATGTTCATACAGATAGCTGTGTAGATATTTCCATGTTCATACAGATAGCGGTGTAGATATTTCTGTGTTCATACAGATAACGGTGTAGATATTTCCATGTTCATACAGTTAGCGGTGTAGATATTTACATGTTCATACAGATGGCGGTGTAGATATTTACATGTTCATACAGATGGCGGTATAGAAATTTCCATGTTCGTACAGATGGCGGTGTAGATATTTCCATGTTCATAGAGATGGCGGTGTAGATATTTCCATGTTTATGCAGATAGCGGTATAGGTATTTCCATGTTTGTACAGATGGTGGTGTAGATATTTCCATGTTTATAGAGATGACGGTCTAGATATTTCCATGTCTACAGAGATAGTGGCGTAGTTTTTTCCAAGTTTATAGAGACAGCGTTGTAGATATTTCCATGTTTATACAGATAGCGGTGAAGATATTTCCATGTTTATACAGATTGCGGTGTAGATATTTCCATGTTTATACAGATAGCAGTGTAGATATTTCCATGTTTATAGAGATAGTGGTGTAGATAATTTCAATTTAATACAGAGAGCAGTGTAGGTATTTCCAAGTTCATACAGATAGCGGTGTAGATATTTCCACGTTTATACAGATGGTGGTGTAGATATGTCCATGTACATACAGATGGCGGTGTAGATATTTCCATGTTCATACAGATGGCGGTGTAGATATTTCGAAGTTTATAGAGATAGCGCTGTAGTTATTTCCATATTTAAAGAGAAATGTGTGGAGATATTTCCATGTATATTCAGATAGCTGTGTAGATAGATCCAGGTTCATGCAGATAGCGGTGTAGATATTTCCATGTTCATCCAGATGCCGGTGTACATATATCCATGTTCATACAGATGGCGGTGAAGATATTTCCATGTTCATACAGATGGCGGTGTAGATATTTCCATGTTCATACAAATGGCAGTGTAGATATTTCCATGTTCATAGAGATGGCGGTGTAGATATTTCCATGTTCATACAAATGGCGGTGTAGATATTTCCATGTTCATACAGATGGCGGTGTAGATATTTCCATGTTCATACAGATGGCAGTGTAGATATTTCCATGTTCATACAGATAGCGGTGTAGATATTTCCATGTTCATACAGATAGCGGTGTAGATATTTCCATGTTCATACCGATAGCGGTGTAGATATTTCCATGTTCATACAGTTAGCGGTGTAGATATTTCCATGTTCATACAGATGGCGGTGTAGACATTTACATGTACATACAGATGGCGGTGTAGATATTTCCATGTTCGTACGGATGGCAGTGTAGATATTTCCATGTTCATACAGGTGGCGGTGTAGATATTTCCATGTTTATACAAATAGCAGTGTAGTTATTTCCATGTTTATAGAGAGAGCTGTGTAGATATTTCCATTGATATACAGATAGCTGTGTAGATATTTGCATGTTCATACAGTTAGCGGTGTAGATATTTTCATGTTCATACAGATAGCGGTGTAGATATTTCCATGTTCATACAGATAGCGGTGTAGATATTTCCATGTTCATACAGAAAACGGTGTAGATATTTCCATGTTCATACAGATAGCTGTGAAGATATTTCCATGTTCATACAGTTAGCGGTGTAGATATTCCCATGTTCATACAGATGGCGGTGTAGATATTTACATGTTCATACAGATGGCAGTATAGATATTTGCATGTTCGCAGAGATGGCGGTGTAGATATTTGCATGTTCATAGAGATGGCGGTGTAGGTATTTCCATGTTTATGCACATAGCGGTATAGATATTTCCATGTTTATACAGATGGTGGTGTAGATATTTCCATGTTTATAGAGATGGTGGTCTAGATATTTCCATGTTTTCAGAGATAGTGGTGTAGTTATTTCCAAGTTTATAGAGTCAGCGTTGTAGATATTTCCATGTTCATACAGATAGCGGTGTAGATATTTCCATGTTCATACAGATAGCGGTGTAGATATTTCCATGTTCATACCAATAGCGTTGTAGACATTTCCATGTTCATGTATTTAGCGGTGTAGATATTTCCATGTTCATACAGATGGCGAAGATATTTCCTTGTTCATACACATAGTGGTGTAGATATTTCCATGTTCATACAGTTAGCGGTGTAGATATTTCCATGTTCATAGAGATGGTGGTGTAGATATTTCCATATTTATACAGATAGCAGTGTAGTTATTTCCATGTTTATAGAGATAGCAGTGTAGATATTTCCATTGATATACACATAGCTGTGTAGATATTTGCATGGTCATACAGATAGCGGTGTAGATATTTCCATGTTCATACAGTTAGCGGTGTAGATATTTCCATGTTCATACAGATGGCGGTGTGGATATTTTCGTGTTCATACAGGTGGCGGTATAGATATTTCCATGTTCGTACAGATGGCGTTGTAGATATTTCCATGTTCATAGAGATGGTGGTGTAGATATTTCCATGTTTATGCAGATAGCGGTATAGATATTTCCATGTTTATACAGATGGTGGTGTAGATATTTCCATGTTTATAGAGATGTCAGTGTAAATATTTCCATGTTCATACAGATGGCGGTGTAAATATTTCCATGTTTATAGGGATGGCGGTGTAGATATTTTCATGTTTACACAGACGGCGGTGTAGATATTTCCATGTTTACACAGATAGCAGTGTAGACATTTCCATGTTTACACAGATAGCGGTGTGGATATTTCCATGTTTATGCAGATAGCAGTGTAGATATTTCCATGTTTATTGAGATAGCAGTGTAGATATTTCCATTGATATACAGATAGCTGTGTAGATATTTGCATGTTCATACACATAGCGGTGTAGATATTTCCATGTTTATACACATAGCGGTGTAGATATTTCCATGTTCGTACAGGTGGCGGTGTAGATATTTCCATGTTTATACAGATAGCAGTGTAGTTATTTCCATGTTTATAGAGATAGCAGTGTAGATATTTCCATTGATATACAGATAGCTGTGTAGATATTTGCATGGTCATACAGATAGCGGTGTAGATATTTCCATGTTCGTACAGATAGCTGTGTAGATATTTCCATGTTGATACAGATATCGGTGTAGATATTTCCATGTTCATACAGATAACGGTGTAGATATTTCCGTGTTCATACAGATAGCGGTGTAGATATTTCCATGTTCATACAGTTAGCGGTGTAGATATTTACATGTTCATACAGATGGCGGTGTAGATATTTACATGTTCATACAGATGGCGGTATAGGTATTTCCATGTTCGTACAGATGGCGGTGTAGATATTTCCATGTTCATAGAGATGGCGGTGTAGATATTTCCATGTTTATGCAGTTAGCGGTATAGATATTTCCATGTTTATACAGATGGTGGTGTAGATATTTCCATGTTTATAGAGATGACGGTCTAGATATTTCCATGTTTACAGAGATAGTGGCGTAGTTATTTCCAAGTTTATAGAGACAGGGTTGTAGATATTTCCATGTATATACAGATAGCGGTGAATATATTTCCATGTTTATACAGATTGCGGTGTAGATATTTCCATGTTTATACAGATAGCAGTGTAGATATTTCCATGTTTATAGAGATAGTGGTGTAGATAATTTCAATTTAATACAGAGAGCAGTGTAGGTATTTCCAAGTTCATACAGATAGCGGTGTAGATATTTCCACGTTTATAGAGATGGCGGTGCAGATATTTCCATGTTCATACAGAGGACGGTGTAGATATTTCCATGTTTATAGGGATGGCGGTGTAGATATTTTCATGTTTACACACATGGCGGTGTAGATATTTCCATGTTTACACAGATAGCGGTGTAGACATTTCCATGTTTACACAGATAGCGGTGTGGATATTTCCATGTTTATGCAGATATCAGTGTAGATATTTCCATGTTTATACAGATAGCGGTGCGAATATTTCCATGTTTATTCAGATAGCGGTGCGGATATTTCCATGTTTATACAGATAGTTGGGCAGATATTTCCATGTTTATACAGATAGCGGTGTAGATATTTCCATCTTAATACAGATGGCGGTGAAGATATTTCCATGTTTGTACAGATGGCGGTGTAGATATTTCCATGTTCATACAGATGGCGGTGTAGATATTTCGAAGTTTATAGAGATAGCGCTGTAGTTATTTCCATATTTATAGAGAAATCTGTGTAGATATTTCCATGTATATTCAGATAGCTGTGTAGATAGATCCATGTTCATGCAGATAGCGGTGTAGATATTTCCATGTTCATCCAGATGCCGGTGTACATATATCCATGTTCATATAGATGGCGCTGAAGATATTTCCATGTTCATACAGATGGTGGTGTAGATATTTCCATATTCATACTAATGGCGGTGTAGATATTTCCATGTTCATAGAGATGGCGCTGTAGATATTACCATGTTCATACAAATGGCGGTGTAGATATTTCCAAGTTCATAGAGATGGCGGTGTTGATATTTCCATATTTATAGAGATAGCAGTGTAGTTATTTCCATGTTTATACAGATAGTACTGTAGATATTTCCATTTATTTACAGATAGCTGTGTAGATATTTGCATGTTCATAGAGATAGCGGTGTAGATATTTCCATGTTCATACAGATAGCGGTGTAGATATTTCCATGTTCATACAGATAGCGGTGTAGATATTTCCATGTTTACACAGATGGCGGTGTAGACATTTCCATGTTTACACAGATAGCGGTGTGGATATTTCCATGTTTATGCAGATAGCAGTGTAGTTATTTCCATGTTTATACAGATAGCGGTGCGGATATTTCCATGTTTATTCAGATAGCGGTGCGGATATTTCCATGTTTATACAGATAGTTTGGCAGATATTTCCATGTTTATACAGATAGCGGTGTAGATATTTCCATCTTAATACAGATGGCGGTGTAGATATGTCCATGTTTGTACAGATGGCGGTGTAGATATTTCCATGTTCATACAGATGGCGGTGTAGATATTTCGAAGTTTATAGAGATAGCGCTGTAGTTATTTCCATATTTATAGAGAAATCTGTGTAGATATTTCCGTGTATATTCAGATAGCTGTGTAGATATTTCCATGTTCATGCAGATAGCGGTGTAGATATTTCCATGTTTATCCAGATGCCGGTGTACATATATCCATGTTCATACAGATGGTGGTGAAGATATTTCCATGTTCATACAGATGGTGGTGTAGATATTTCCATGTTCATACAAATGGCGGTGTAGATATTTCCATGTTCATAGAGATGGCGGTGTAGATATTTCCATGTTCATACAAATGGCGGTGTAGATATTTACATGTTCATACAGATGGCGGTGTAGATATTTCCATGTTCATACAGATAGCAGTGTAGATATTTCCATGTTCATACAGATGGCCGTGTAGATATTTACATGTTCATACAGATGGCGGTGTAGATATTTCCATGTTCATACAGGTGGCGGTGTAGATATTTCCATGTTTATACAAATAGCAGTGTAGTTATTTCCATGTTTATAGAGAGAGCTGTGTAGATATTTCCATTGATATACAGATAGCTGTGTAGATATTTGCATGTTCATACAGATAGCGGTGTAGATATTTTCATGTTCATACAGATAGCGGTGTAGACATTTCCATGTTCATACAGATAGCGGTGTAGATATTTCCATGTTCATACAGATAACGGTGTAGATATTTCCATGTTCATACAGATAGCAGTGTAGATATTTCCATGTTCATACAGTTAGCGGTGTAGATATTTCCATGTTCATACAGATGGCGGTGTACATATTTACATGTTCATACAGATGGCAGTATAGATATTAGCATGTTCGCAGAGATGGCGGTGTAGATATTTGCGTGTTCATAGAGATGGCGGTGTAGATATTTCCATGTTCATACAAATGGCGGTGTAGATATTTACATGTTCATACAGATGGCGGTGTAGATATTTCCATGGTCATACAGATAGCAGTGTAGATATTTCCATGTTCATACAGATAGCGGTGTAGATATTTCCATGTTCATACAGATAGCGGTGTAGATATTTCCATGTTCATACCGATAGCGGTGTAGATATTTCCATGTTCATACAGTTAGCGGTGTAGATATTTCCATGTTCATACAGATGGCGGTGTAGATATTTACATGTTCATACAGATGGCGGTGTAGATATTTCCATGTTCGTACGGATGGCAGTGTAGATATTCCCATGTTCATACTGGTGGCGGTGTAGATATTTCCATGTTTATACAAATAGCATTGTAGTTATTTCCATGTTTATAGAGAGAGCTGTGTAGATATTTCCATTGATATACAGATAGCTGTGTAGATATTTGCATGTTCATACAGATAGCGGTGTAGATATTTCCATGTTCATACAGATAGCGGTGTAGATATTTCCATGTTCATACAGATAGCGGTGTAGATATTTCCATGTTCATACAGATAACGGTGTACATATTTCCATGTTCATACAGATAGCAGTGAAGATATTTCCATGTTCATACAGTTAGCGGTGTAGATATTCCCATGTTCATACAGATGGCGGTGTAGATATTTACATGTTCATCCAAATGGCGGTGTAGATATTTCCATGTTCATACAGACAGCGGTGCAGATATTTCCATGTTCATACAGATAGCAGTGTAGGTATTTCCATGTTCATACAGTTAGCGGTGTAGATATTTCCATGTTCATACAGGTGGCGGTTTAGATATTTACATGTTCATACAGATGGCGGTGTAAATATTTCCAAGTTCTTACAGATGGCGGTGTAGATATTTCCATGTTCATACAGATGGTGGTGTAGGTATTTCCATGTTCATACAAATGGCGGTGTAGTTATTTCCATGTTCATAGAGATGGCAGTGTAGATATTTCCAGGTTCATACAAATGGCGGTGTAGATATTTCCATGTTCATAGAGATGGCCGTGTAGATATTTCCATGTTTATACAGATAGCAGTGTAGTTATTTCCATGTTTATAGAGATACCAGTGTGGATATTTCCATTGATATACAGATAGCTGTGTAGATATTTACATGTTCATACAGATAGCGGTGTAGATATTTCCATGTTCATACAGATAGCGGTGTACGTATTTCCATGTTCATACAGATAGCGGTGTAGATATTTCCATGTTCATACAGATAGCGGTGTAGATATTTCCAAGTTCATACAGATAGCGGTGCAGATATTTCCATGTTCAAACAGTTAGCGGTGTAGATATTTCCATGTTCACACAGATGGCGGTGTAGATATTTACATGTTCATACAGATGGCGGTGTAGATATTTCCATGTTCATACAGATAGCGGTGTAGAGATTTCCATGTTCATACATATAGCGGTGTAGATATTTCCATGTTGATACAGATAGCGGTCTAGATATTTCCAGGTTCATACCAATTGCGGTGTAGACATTTCCATGTTCATACAGTTAGCGGTGTAGATATTGCCATGTTCATACAGATGGCGGTGTAGATACTTACATGTTCATACAGATGGCGGTATAGATATTTCCATGTTCGTGCAGATGGCGGTGTAGATATTTCCATGTTTATACAGATAGCAGTGTAGTTATTTCCATGTTTATAGAGATAGCAGTGTAGATATTTCCATTGATATACAGATAGCTGTGTAGATATTTGCATGGTCATACAGATAGCGGTGTAGATATTTCCATGTTCGTACAGATAGCGGTGTAGATATTTCCATGTTGATACAGATAGCGGTGTAGATATTTCCATGTTCATACAGATAACGGTGTAGATATTTCCGTGTTCATACAGATAGCGGTGTAGATATTTCCATGTTCATACAGTTAGCGGTGTAGATATTTCCATGTTCATACAGATGGCGGTGTAGATATTTACATGTTCATACAGATGGCGGTATAGATATTTCCATGTTCATACAGATGGCGGTGTAGATATTTCCATGTTCATAGAGATGGCGGTGTAGATATTTCCATGTTTATGCAGATAGCGGTATAGATATTTCCATGATTATACAGATGGTGGTGTAGATATTTCCATGTTTATAGAGATGACGGTCTAGATATTTCCATGTTTACAGAGATAGTGGCGTAGTTATTTCCAAGTTTATAGAGACATCGTTGTAGATATTTAAATGTTTATACAGATAGCGGTGAAGATATTTCCATGTTTATACAGATTGCGTTGTAGATATTTCCATGTTTATACAGATAGCAGTGTAGATATTTCCATGTTTATAGAGATAGTGGTGTAGATAATTTCAATTTAATACAGAGAGCAGTGTAGGTATTTCCAAGTTCACACAGATAGCGGTGTAGATATTTCCACGTTTATAGAGATGGCGTTGCAGATATTTCCATGTTCCTACAGAGGACGGTGTAGATATTTCCATGTTTATTGAGATGGCGGTGTAGATATTTTCATGTTTACACACATGGCGGTGTAGATATTTCCATGTTTACACAGATAGCGGTGTAGACATTTCCATGTTTACACACATAGCGGTGAGAATATTTCCATGTTTCTGCAGATATCAGTGTAGATATTTCCATGTTTACACAGATAGCGGTGCGAATATTTCCATGTTTATTCAGATAGCGGTGCAGATATTTCCATGTTTATACAGATATTTGGGCAGATATTTCCATGTTTATACAGATAGCGGTGTAGATATTTCCATCTTAATACAGATGGCAGTGAAGATATGTCCATGTTTGTACAGATGGCGGTGTAGATATTTCCATGTTCATACAGATGGCTGTGTAGATATTTCGAAGTTTATAGAGATAGCGCTGTAGTTATTTCCATATTTATAGAGAAATCTGTGTAGATATTTCCATGGATATTCAGATAGCTGTGTAGATAGATCCATGTTCATGCAGATAGCGGTGTAGATATTTCCATGTTCATCCAGATGCCGGTGTACATATATCGATGTTCATATAGATGGCGGTGAAGATATTTCCATGTTCATACAGATGGTGGTGTAGATATTTCCATGTTCATACTAATGGCGGTGTAGATATTTCCATGTTCATAGAGATGGCGCTGTAGATATTACCATGTTCATACAAATGGCGGTGTAGCTATTTCCAAGTTCATAGAGATGGCGGTGTTGATATTTCCATATTTATACGGATAGCAGTGTAGTTATTTCCATGTTTATAGAGATAGTAGTGTAGATATTTACAGATAGCTGTGTAGATATTTGCATGTTCATAGATATACCGGTGTAGATATTTCCATGTTCATACAGATAGCGGTGTAGATATTTCCATGTTCATACAGATAGCAGTGTAGATATTTCCATGTTCATACAGATAGTGGTGTAGATATTTCCATGTTCATACAGATAGCGGTGTACATATTTCCATGTTCATACAGTTAGCGGTTTAGATATTTCCATGTTCATAAAGATGGCGGTGTAGATATTTACATGTTCATACAGATGGCGGTGTAGGTATTTCCATGTTCATACAGATAGCGGTGTAGATATTTCCATGTTCATACAGATAGCGGTGTAGATATTTCCATGTTCATACAGATGGCGGTGTAGATATTTCCATGTTCATACAGATAGCGGTGTAGATATTTCCATGTTCATACCAATAACGGTGTAGACATTTCCATGTTCATATATTTAGCGGTGTAGATATTTCCATGTTCATACAGATGGCGGTGTAGATATTTCCATGTTCATAGAGATGGCGGTGTAGATATTTCCATATTTATACAGATAGCAGTGTAGTTATTTCCATGTTAATAGAGATAGCAGTGTAGATATTGCCATTGATATACAGATAGCTGTGTAGATATTTGCATGGTCATACAGATAGCGGTGTAGATATTTCCATGTTCGTACAGATAGCGGTATAGATATTTCCATGTTCATACAGATAGCGGTGTAGATATTTCCATGTTCATGCAGATAACGGTGTAGATATTTCCATGTTCATACAGATAGCTGTGTAGATATTTCCATGTTCATACAGATAGCGGTGTAGATATTTCTGTGTTCATACAGATAACGGTGTAGATATTTCCATGTTCATACAGTTAGCGGTGTAGATATTTACATGTTCATACAGATGGCGGTGTAGATATTTACATGTTCATACAGATGGCGGTATAGATATTTCCATGTTCGTATAGATGGCGGTGTAGATATTTCCATGTTCATAGAGATGGCGGTGTAGATATTTCCATGTTTATGCAGATAGCGGTATAGGTATTTCCATGTTTGTACAAATGGTGGTGTAGATATTTCCATGTTTATAGAGATGACGGTCTAGATATTTCCATGTTTACAGAGATAGTGGCGTAGTTTTTTCCAAGTTTGTAGAGACAGCGTTGTAGATATTTCCATGTTTATACAGATAGCGGTGAAGATATTTCCATGTTTATACAGATAGCAGTGTAGATATTTCCATGTTTATAGAGATAGTGGTGTAGATAATTTCAATTTAATACAGAGAGCAGTGTAGGTATTTCCAAGTTCATACAGATAGCGGTGTAGATATTTCCACGTTTATACAGATGGTGGTGTAGATATGTCCATGTTCATACAGATGGCGGTGTAGATATTTCCATGTTCATACAGATGGCGATGTAGATATTTCGAAGTTTATAGAGATAGCGCTGTATTTATTTCCATATTTAAAGAGAAATGTGTGGAGATATTTCCATGTATATTCAGATAGCTGTGTAGATAGATCCAGGTTCATGCAGATAGCGGTGTAGATATTTCCATGTTCATCCAGATGCCGGTGTACATATATCCATGTTCATACAGATGGCGGTGAAGATATTTCCATGTTCATACAGATGGTCGTGTAGATATTTCCATGTTCATACAAATGGCGGTGTAGATATTTCCATGTTCATAGAGATGGCGGTGTAGATATTTCCATGTACATAAAAGTGGCGGTGTAGATATTTCCATGCTCATAGAGATGGCGGTGTTGATGTTTCCATATTTATAGAGATAGCAGTGTAGTTATTTCCATGTTTATAGAGATAGTAGTGTAGATATTTCCATTGATATACAGATAGCTGTGTAGATATTTGCATGTTCATAAAGATACCAGTGTAGATATTTCCATGTTCATACAGATAGCGGTGTAGATATTTCCATGTTCATACAGATAGCGGTGTAGATATTTCCATGTTCATACAGATAGCGGTGTTGATATTTCCATGTTCATACAGATAGCGGTGTAGATATTTCCATGTTCATACAGTTAGCGGTTTAGATATTTCCATGTTCATATAGATGGCGGTGTAGATATTTACATGTTCATACAGATGGCGGTGTAGTTATTTCCATGTTCATACAGATAGCGGTGTAGATATTTCCATCTTCATACAGATAGCGGTGTAGATATTTCCATGTTCATACAGATAGCCGTGTAGATATTTCCAAGTTCATACCAACAGCGGTGTAGACATTTCCATGTTCATGTATTTAGCGGTGTAGATATTTCCATGTTCATACAGATAGCGGTGTAGATATTTCCATGTTCATACAGATAGCGGTGTAGATATTTCCATTGATATACAGATAGCTGTGTTGATATTTGCATGTTCATACAGATAGCGGTGTAGATATTTCCATGTTCGTACAGATAACGGTGTAGATATTTCCATGTTCATACAGATAGCGGTGTAGATATTTCCATGTTCATACAGATAACGGTGTAGACATTTCCATGTTCATACAGACAGCGGTGTACATATTTCCATGTTCATACAGTTAGCGGTGTAGATATTTCCATGTTCATACAGATGGCGGTGTAGATATTTACATGTTCATACAGATGGCGGTGTAGTTATTTCCATGTTTATGCAGATAGCGGTATAGATATTTCCATGTTTATACAGATGGTGGTGTAGATATTTCCATGTATATAGAGATGGCGGTCTAGATATTTCCATGTTTACAGAGATAGTGGTTTAGTTATTTCCAAGTTTATAGTGACAGCGTTGTAGATATTTCCATGTTTATACAGATACCGGTGAAGATATTTCCATGTTTATACAGATAGCGGTGAAGATATTTCCATGTTCATACAGATAGCGGTGAAGATATTTCCATGTTCATACAGTTAGCGGTGTAGTTATTCCCATGTTCATACAGATGGCGGTGTAGATATTTACATGTTCATACAGATGGCAGTATAGATATTTGCATGTTCGCAGAGATGGCGGTGTAGGTATTTGCATGTTCATAGAGATGGCGGTGTAGGTATTTCCATGTTTATGCACATAGCGGTATAGATATTTCCATGTTTATACAGATGGTGGTGTAGATATTTCCATGTTTATAGAGATGGTGGTCTAGATATTTCCATGTTTACAGAGATAGTGGTGTAGTTATTTCCAAGTTTATAGAGACAGCGTTGTAGATATTTCCATGTTCATACAGATAGCGGTGTAGATATTTCCATGTTCATACAGATAGCGGTGTAGATATTTCCATGTTCATACCAATAGCGTTGTAGACATTTCCATGTTCATGTATTTAGCGGTGTAGATATTTCCATGTTCATACAGATGGCGAAGTTATTTCCATGTTCATACACATAGCGGTGTAGATATTTCCATGTTCATACAGTTAGCGGTGTAGATATTTCCATGTTCATAGAGATGGCGGTGTGGATATTTCCATGTTTATGCAGTTAGCGGTATAGATATTTCCATGTTTATACAGATGGTGGTGTAGATATTTCCATGTTTATAGAGATGACGGTCTAGATATTTCCATGTTTACAGAGATAGTGGCGTAGTTATTTCCAAGTTTATAGAGACAGCGTTGTAGATATTTCCATGTTTATACAGATAGCGGTGAATATATTTCCATGTTTATACAGATTGCGGTGTAGATATTTCCATGTTTATACAGATAGCAGTGTAGATATTTCCATGTTTATAGAGATAGTGGTGTAGATAATTTCAATTTAATACAGAGAGCAGTGTAGGTATTTCCAAGTTCATACAGATAGTGGTGTAGTTATTTCCACGTTTATAGAGATGGCGGTGCAGATATTTCCATGTTCATACAGAGGACGGTGTAGATATTTCCATGTTTATAGGGATGGCGGTGTAGATATTTTCATGTTTACACACATGGCGGTGTAGATATTTCCATGTTTACACAGATAGCGGTGTAGACATTTCCATGTTTACACAGATAGCGGTGTGGATATTTCCATGTTTATGCAGATATCAGTGTAGATATTTCCATGTTTATACAGATAGCGGTGCGAATATTTCCATGTTTATTCAGATAGCGGTGCGGATATTTCCATGTTTATACAGATAGTTGGGCAGATATTTCCATATTTATGCAGATAGCGGTGTAGATATTTCCATCTTAATACAGATGGCGGTGAAGATATGTCCATGTTTGTACAGATGGCGGTGTAGATATTTCCATGTTCATACAGATGGCGGTGTAGATATTTCGAAGTTTATAGAGATAGCGCTGTAGTTATTTCCATATTTATAGAGAAATCTGTGTAGATATTTCCATGTATATTCAGATAGCTGTGTAGATAGATCCATGTTCATGCAGATAGCGGTGTAGATATTTCCATGTTCATCCAGATGCCGGTGTACATATATCCATGTTCATATAGATGGCGGTGAAGATATTTCCATGTTCATACAGATGGTGGTGTAGATATTTCCATGTTCATACTAATGGCGGTGTAGATATTTCCATGTTCATAGAGATGGCGCTGTAGATATTACCATGTTCATACTAATGGCGGTGTAGATATTTCCAAGTTCATAGAGATGGCGGTGTTGATATTTCCATATTTATAGAGATAGCAGTGTAGTTATTTCCATGTTTATACAGATAGTACTGTAGATATTTCCATTTATTTACAGATAGCAGTGTAGATATTTGCATGTTCATACAGATAGCGGTGTAGATATTTCCATGTTCGTACAGATAGCGGTGTAGATATTTCCATGTTCATAGAGATAACGGTGTAGATATTTCCGTGTTCATACAGATATCGGTGTAGATATTTCCATGTTCATACAGTTAGCGGTGTAGATATTTACATGTTCATACAGATGGCGGTGTAGATATTTACATGTTCATACAGATGGCGGTATAGATATTTCCATGTTCGTACATATGGCAGTGTAGATATTTCCATGTTCATAGAGATGGCGGTGTAGATAGTTCCATGTTTATGCAGATAGCGGTATAGATATTTCCATGTTTATACAGTTGGTGGTGTAGATATTTCCATGTTTATAGAGATGACGGTCTAGATATTTCCATGTTTACAGAGATAGTGGCGTAGTTATTTCCAAGTTTATAGAGACAGCGTTGTAGATATTTCCATGTTTATACAGATAGCAGTGAAGATATTTCCATGTTTATACAGATTGCGGTGTAGATATTTCCATGTTTATACAGATAGCAGTGTAGATATTTCCATGTTTATAGAGATAGTGGTGTAGATAATTTCAATTTAATACAGAGAGCAGTGTAGGTATTTCCAAGTTCATACAGATAGCGGTGTAGATATTTCCACGTTTATAGAGATGGCGGTGCAGATATTTCCATGTTCATACAGAGGACGGTGTAGATATTTCCATGTTTATTGGGATGGCGGTGTAGATATTTTCATGTTTACACACATGGCGGTGTAGATATTTCCATGTTTACACAGATAGCCGTGCAGACATTTCCATGTTTACACAGATAGCGGTGTGGATATTTCCATGTTTATGCAGATATCAGTGTAGATATTTCCATGTTTATACAGATAGCGGTGCGAATATTTCCATGTTTATTCAGATAGAGGTGCAGATATTTCCATGTTTATACAGATATTTGGGCAGATTTTCCATGTTTATACAGATAGCGGTGTAGATATTTCCATCTTAATACAGATGGCGGTGAAGATATGTCCATGTTTGTACAGATGGCGGTGTAGATATTTCCATGTTCATACAGATGGCTGTGTAGCTATTTCGAAGTTTATAGAGATAGCGCTGTAGTTATTTCCATATTTATAGAGAAATCTGTGTAGATATTTCCATGTATATTCAGATAGCTGTGTAGATAGATCCATGTTCATGCAGATAGCGGTGTAGATATTTCCATGTTCATCCTGATGCCGGTGTACATATATCCATGCTCATATAGATGGCGGTGAAGATATTTCCATGTTCATACAGATGGTGGTGTAGATATTTCCATGTTCATACTAATGGCGGTGTAGATATTTCCATGTTCATAGAGATGGCGCTGTAGATATTACCATGTTCATACAAATGGCGGTGTAGATATTTCCAAGATCATAGAGATGGCGGTGTTGATATTTCCATATTTATAGAGATAGCAGTGTAGTTAATTCCATGTTTATAGAGATAGTAGTGTAGATATTTACAGATAGCTGTGTAGATATTTGCATGTTCATAGATATACCGGTGTAGATATTTCCATGTTCATACAGATAGCGGTGTAGATATTTCCATGTTCATACATATAGCGGTGTAGATATTTCCATGTTCATACAGATAGTGGTGTAGAAATTTCCATGTTCATACAGATAGCGGTGAACATATTTCCATGTTCATACAGTTATCGGTTTAGATATTTCCATGTTCATAAAGATGGCGGTGTAGATATTTACATGTTCATACAGATGGCGGTGTAGGTATTTCCATGTTCATACAGATAGCGGTGTAGATATTTCCATGTTCATACAGATAGCGGTGTAGATATTTCCATGTTCATACAGATGGCGGTGTAGATATTTCCATGTTCATACAGATAGCGGTGTAGATATTTCCATGTTCATACCAATAACGGTGTAGACATTTCCATGTTCATTTATTTAGCGGTGTAGATATTTCCATGTTCATACAGATGGCGGTGTAGATATTTCCATGTTCATAGAGATGGCGGTGTAGATATTTCCATATTTATACAGATAGCAGTGTAGTTATTTCCATGTTAATAGAGATAGCAGTGTAGATATTGCCATTGATATACAGATAGCTGTGTAGATATTTGCATGGTCATACAGATAGCGGTGTAGATATTTCCATGTTCGTACAGATAGCGGTGTAGATATTTCCATGTTCATAGAGATAACGGTGTAGATATTTCCGTGTTCATACAGATATCGGTGTAGATATTTCCATGTTCATACAGTTAGCGGTGTAGATATTTACATGTTCATACAGATGGCGGTGTAGATATTTACATGTTCATACAGATGGCGGTATAGATATTTCCATGTTCGTACATATGGCAGTGTAGATATTTCCATGTTCATAGAGATGGCGGTGTAGATAGTTCCATGTTTATGCAGATAGCGGTATAGATATTTCCATGTTTATACAGTTGGTGGTGTAGATATTTCCATGTTTATAGAGATGACGGTCTAGATATTTCCATGTTTACAGAGATAGTGGCGTAGTTATTTCCAAGTTTATAGAGACAGCGTTGTAGATATTTCCATGTTTATACAGATAGCAGTGAAGATATTTCCATGTTTATACAGATTGCGGTGTAGATATTTCCATGTTTATACAGATAGCAGTGTAGATATTTCCATGTTTATAGAGATAGTGGTGTAGATAATTTCAATTTAATACAGAGAGCAGTGTAGGTATTTCCAAGTTCATACAGATAGCGGTGTAGATATTTCCACGTTTATAGAGATGGCGGTGCAGATATTTCCATGTTCATACAGAGGACGGTGTAGATATTTCCATGTTTATTGGGATGGCGGTGTAGATATTTTCATGTTTACACACATGGCGGTGTAGATATTTCCATGTTTACACAGATAGCCGTGCAGACATTTCCATGTTTACACAGATAGCGGTGTGGATATTTCCATGTTTATGCAGATATCAGTGTAGATATTTCCATGTTTATACAGATAGCGGTGCGAATATTTCCATGTTTATTCAGATAGAGGTGCAGATATTTCCATGTTTATACAGATATTTGGGCAGATTTTCCATGTTTATACAGATAGCGGTGTAGATATTTCCATCTTAATACAGATGGCGGTGAAGATATGTCCATGTTTGTACAGATGGCGGTGTAGATATTTCCATGTTCATACAGATGGCTGTGTAGATATTTCGAAGTTTATAGAGATAGCGCTGTAGTTATTTCCATATTTATAGAGAAATCTGTGTAGATATTTCCATGTATATTCAGATAGCTGTGTAGATAGATCCATGTTCATGCAGATAGCGGTGTAGATATTTCCATGTTCATCCTGATGCCGGTGTACATATATCCATGCTCATATAGATGGCGGTGAAGATATTTCCATGTTCATACAGATGGTGGTGTAGATATTTCCATGTTCATACTAATGGCGGTGTAGATATTTCCATGTTCATAGAGATGGCGCTGTAGATATTACCATGTTCATACAAATGGCGGTGTAGATATTTCCAAGATCATAGAGATGGCGGTGTTGATATTTCCATATTTATAGAGATAGCAGTGTAGTTAATTCCATGTTTATAGAGATAGTAGTGTAGATATTTACAGATAGCTGTGTAGATATTTGCATGTTCATAGATATACCGGTGTAGATATTTCCATGTTCATACAGATAGCGGTGTAGATATTTCCATGTTCATACATATAGCGGTGTAGATATTTCCATGTTCATACAGATAGTGGTGTAGAAATTTCCATGTTCATACAGATAGCGGTGAACATATTTCCATGTTCATACAGTTATCGGTTTAGATATTTCCATGTTCATAAAGATGGCGGTGTAGATATTTACATGTTCATACAGATGGCGGTGTAGGTATTTCCATGTTCATACAGATAGCGGTGTAGATATTTCCATGTTCATACAGATAGCGGTGTAGATATTTCCATGTTCATACAGATGGCGGTGTAGATATTTCCATGTTCATACAGATAGCGGTGTAGATATTTCCATGTTCATACCAATAACGGTGTAGACATTTCCATGTTCATTTATTTAGCGGTGTAGATATTTCCATGTTCATACAGATGGCGGTGTAGATATTTCCATGTTCATAGAGATGGCGGTGTAGATATTTCCATATTTATACAGACAGCAGTGTAGTTATTTCCATGTTAATAGAGATAACAGTGTAGATATTGCCATTGATATACAGATAGCTGTGTAGATATTTGCATGGTCATACAGATAGCGGTGTAGATATTTCCATGTTCGTACAGATAGCGGTGTAGATATTTCCATGTTCATACAGATAGCAGTGTAGATATTTCCATGTTCATACAGATAACGGTGTAGATATTTCCATGTTCATACAGATAGCGGTGTAGATATTTCCATGTTCATACAGTTAGCGGTGTAGATATTTCCATGTTCATAGAGATGGCGGTGTAGATATTTCCATGTTTATGCAGATAGCGGTATGGATATTTCCATGTTTATACAGACGGTGGTGTAGATATTTCCATGTTTATAGAGATGGCGGCGTAGATATTTCCATGTTCATACAGATAGCGGTGAAGATATTTCCATGTTTATACAGATTGCGGTGTAGATATTTCCATGTTTATACAGATAGTGGTGTAGATATTTCCAAGTTTATAGAGATAGTGGTGTAGATAATTTCAATTTAATACAGACAGCAGTGTAGGTATTTCCAAGTTCATACAGATAGCGATGTAGATATTTCCACGTTTATAGAGATGGCGGTGCAGATATTTCCATGTTCATACAGAGGACGGTGAAGATATTTCCATGTTTATTGGGATGGCGGTGTAGATATTTTCATGTTTACACACATGGCGGTGTAGATATTTCCATGTTTACACAGATAGCGGTGTAGACATTTCCATGTTTACACAGATAGCGGTGTGGATATTTCCATGTTTATGAAGATATCAGTGTAGATATTTCCATGTTTATACAGATAGCGGTGCGAATATTTCCATGTTTATTCAGATAGCGGTGCGGATATTTCCATGTTTCTACAGATATTTGGGCAGATATTTCCATGTTTATACAGATAGCGGTGTAGATATTTCCATCTTAATACAGATGGCGGTGAAGATATCTCCATGTTTGTACAGATGGCGGTGTAGATATTTCCATGTTCATACAGATAGCGGTGTAGATATTTCCATGTTCATACAGATAGCGGTGTAGATATTTCCATGTTCATACAGATAGCGGTGTAGATATTTCCATGTTCATACAGATAGCGGTGTAGATATTTCCATGTTCATACAGATAGCGGTGTAGATATTTCCATGTTCATACAGTTAGCGGTGTACATATTTCTATGTTCATACAGATGGCGGTGTAGATATTTACATTTTCATACAGATGGCGGTGTAGGTATTTCCATGTTCATACAGATAGCGGTGTAGATATTTCCATGTTCATACAGATAGCGGTGTAGTTATTTCCATGTTCATACAGATAGCGGTGTAGATATTTCCATGTTCATACCAATAGCGGTGTAGACATTTCCATGTTCATATATTTAGCGGTGTAGATATTTCCATGTTCATACAGATGGCGGTGTAGATATTTCCATATTCATAGAGATGGCGGTGTAGATATTTCCATATTTATACAGATAGCAGTGTAGTTATTTCCATGTTAATAGAGATAGCAGTGTAGGTATTGCCATTGATATAGAGATAGCTGTGCAGATATTTGCATGGTCATACAGATAGCGGTGTAGATATTTCCATGTTCGTACAGATAGCGGTGTAGATATTTCCATGTTCATACAGATAGCGGTGTAGATATTTCCATGTTCATACAGATAACGGTGTAGATATTTCCATGTTCATACAGATAGCGGTGTAGATATTTCCATGTTCATACAGTTAGCGGTGTAGATATTTCCATGTTCATAGAGATGGCGGTGTAGATATTTCCATGTTTATGCAGATAGCGGTATAGATATTTCCATGTTTATACAGACGGTGGTGTAGATATTTCCATGTTTATAGAGATGGCGGCGTAGATATTTCCGTGTTCATAAAGACGGCGGTGTAAATATTTCCATGTTCGTACGGATGGCAGTGTAGATATTTCCATGTTCATACAGGTGGCGGTGTATATATTTCCATGTTTGTTCAGATAGCTGTGTAGATATTTCCATGTTCATACAGATAGCGGTGTAGATATTTCCATGTTCATACAGATAACGGTGTAGATATTTCCATGTTCATACAGATAGCGGTGTAGATATTTCCATGTTCATACAGTTAGGGGTGTAGATATTTCCATGTTCATACAAATGGCGGTGTAGATATTTCCATGTTTATACAGATAGCAGTGTAGATATTTCCATGTTTATAGAGATAGCAGTGTAGATATTTCCATTGATATACAGATAGCTGTGTAGATATTTGCATGTTCCTACACATAGCGGTGTAGATATTTCAATGTTCATACAGATAGCGGTGTAGATATTTCCATGTTCGTACAGAGAGCGGTACAGATATTTCCATGTTCATACAGTAAGCGGTGTAGATATTTCCATGTTCTTACAGATGGCAGTGTAGATATTTACATGTTCATTCTGATGTCGGTGTAGATATTTCCATATTCGTACAGATGGCGTTGTAGATATTTCCATGTTCATACAGATAGCGGTGTTGATATTTCCATGTTCATGCAGAAAGCGGTGTAGATATTTCCATGTTCATACAGATAGCGGTGTAGGTATTTCCAAGTTCATACAGATAGCGGTGTAGATATTTCCATGTTCGTACAGTTAGCGGTGTAGTTATTTCCATGTTCATACAGAGGGCGGTGTGGATATTTACATGTTCATACAGATGGCGGTGTAGATATTTCCATGTTCATACAGATAGCGGTGTAGAGATTTCCATGTTCATACAGATAGCGGAGTAGATATTTCCATGTTCATACAGATCTCGGTCTAGATATTTCCAGGTTCATTCCAATAGCGGTGTAGACATTTCCATGTTCATACAGTTAGCGGCGTTGATATTTCCATGTTCATACAGATGGCGGTGTAGATATTTCCATGTTCATACAGATGGCGGTGTAGATATTTACATGTTCATACAGATGGCGGTATAGATATTTCCATGTTCGTACAGATGGCGGTGTAGATATTTCCATGTTTATACAGATAGCAGTGTAGTTATTTCCTTGTTTATAGAGATAGCAGTGTAGATATTTCCATTGATATACAGATAGATCTGTAGATATTTGCATGGTCATACAGATTGCGGTGTAGATATTTCCATGTTCGTACAGATAGCGGTGTAGATATTTCCATGTTGATACAGATAGCGGTGTAGATATTTCCATGTTCATACAGATAATGGTGTAGATATTTCCATGTTCATACAGATAGCGGTGTAGATATTTCCATGTTCATACAGTTGGCGGTGTAGATATTTCCATGTTCATACAGATGGCGGTGTAGATATTTACATGTTCATACAGATGGTGGTGTAGATATTTCCATGTTTATAGAGATGACGGTCTAGATATTTCCATGTTTATAGAGATAATGGCGTAGTTATTTCCAAGTTTATAGAGACAGCGTTGTAGATATTTCCATGTTTATACAGATAGCGATGAAGGTATTTCCATGTTTATACAGATAGCGGTGTAGATATTTCCATGCTTATACAGATAGCAGTGTAGATATTTCCATGTTTATAGAGATAGTGGTGTAGATAATTTCAATTTTATACAGAGAGCAGTGTAGATATTTCCACGTTCATACGGATAGCGGTGTAGATATTTCCACGTTTATAGAGATGGTGGTGCAGATATTTCCATGTTCATACAGAGGACGGTGTAGATATTTCCATGTTTATTGGGATGGCGGTGTAGATGTTTTCATGTTTACACAGATGGCGGTGTAGATATTTCCATGTTTACACAGATGGCGGTGTAGACATTTCCATGTTTACACAGATAGCAGTGTGGATATTTCCATGTTTATGCAGACAGCATTGTAGTTATTTCCATGTTTATACAGATAGCGGTGCGGATATTTTCATGTTTATTCAGATAGCGGTGCGGATATTTCCATGTTTATACAGATAGTTGGGCAGATATTTCCATGTTTATACAGATAGCGGTGTAGATATTTCCATGTTCATACAGTTGGCGGTGTAGATATTTCCATGCTCATACAGATGGCGGTGTAGATATTTACATGTTCATACAGATGGTGGTGTAGATATTTCCATGTTTATAGTGATGACGTTCTAGATATTTCCATGTTTATAGAGATAGTGGCGTAGTTATTTCCAAGTTTATAGAGACAGCGATGTAGATATTTCCATGTTTATACAGATAGCGATGAAGATATTTCCATGTTTATACAGATAGCGGTGTAGATATTTCCATGCTTATACAGATAGCAGTGTAGATATTTCCATGTTTAAGAGATAGTGGTGTAGATAATTTCAATTTTATACAGAGAGCAGTGTAGATATTTCCACGTTCATACGGATAGCGGTGTAGATATTTCCACGTTTATAGAGATGGCGGTGCAGATATTTCCATGTTCATACAGAGGACGGTGTAGATATTTCCATGTTTATTGGGATGGCCGTGTAGATGTTTTCATGTTTACACAGATGGCGGTGTAGATATTTCCATGTTTACACAGATGGCGGTGTAGACATTTCCATGTTTACACAGATAGCGGTGTGGATATTTCCATGTTTATGCGGATAGCAGTGTAGTTATTTCCATGTTTATACAGATAGCGGTGCGGATATTTCCATGTTTATTCAGATAGCGGTGCGGATATTTCCATGTTTATACAGATAGTTGGGCAGATATTTCCATGTTTATACAGATAGCGGTGTAGATATTTCCATCTTAATACAGATGGCGGTGTAGATATGTCCATGTTTGTACAGATGGCGGTGTAGATATTTCCATGTTCATACAGATGGCGGTGTAGATATTTCGAAGTTTATAGAGATAGCGCTGTAGTTATTTCCATATTTATAGAGAAATCTGTGTAGATATTTCCGTGTATATTCAGATAGCTGTGTAGATATTTCCATGTTCATGCAGATAGCGGTGTAGATATTTCCATGTTCATCCAGATGCCGGTGTACATATATCCATGTTCATACAGATGGCGGTGAAGATATTTCCATGTTCGTACAGATGGTGGTGTAGATATTTCCATGTTCATACAAATGGCGGTGTAGATATTTCCATGTTCATAGAGATGGCGGTGTAGATATTTCCATGTTCATACAAATGGCGGTGTAGATATTTCCATGTTCATACAGATGGCGGTGTAGATATTTCCATGTTCATACAGATGGCGGTGTAGATATTTCCATGTTCATACAGATAGCCGTGTAGATATTTCCATGTTCATACAGATAGCGGTGTAGATATTTCCATGTTCATACAGATAGCGGTGTAGATATTTCCATGTTCATACCGATAGCGGTGTAGATATTTCCATGTTCATACAGTTAGCGGTGTAGATATTTCCATGTTCATACAGATGGCGGTGTAGATATTTACATGTACATACAGATGGCGGTGTAGATATTTCCATGTTCGTACGGATGGCAGTGTAGATATTTCCATGTTCATACAGGTGGCGGTGTAGATATTTCCATGTTTATACAAATAGCAGTGTAGTTATTTCCATGTTTATAGAGAGAGCTGTGTAGATATTTCCATTGATATACAGATAGCTGTGTAGATATTTGCATGTTCATACAGATAGCGGTGTAGATATTTTCATGTTCATACAGATAGCGGTGTAGATATTTCCATGTTCATACAGATAGCGGTTTAGATATTTCCATGTTCATACAGATAACGGTGTAGATATTTCCATGTTCATACAGATAGCTGTGAAGATATTTCCATGTTCATACAGTTAGCGGTGTAGATATTCCCATGTTCATACAGATGGCGGTGTAGATATTTACATGTTCATACAGATGGCAGTATAGATATTTGCATGTTCGCAGAGATGGCGGTGTAGATATTTGCATGTTCATAGAGATGGCGGTGTAGGTATTTCCATGTTTATGCACATAGCGGTATAGATATTTCCATGTTTATACAGATGGTGGTGTAGATATTTCCATTTTCATAGAGATGGTGGTCTAGATATTTCCATGTTTTCAGAGATAGTGGTGTAGTTATTTCCAAGTTTATAGAGACAGCGTTGTAGATATTTCCATGTTCATACAGATAGCGGTGTAGATATTTCCATGTTCATACAGATAGCGGTGTAGATATTTCCATGTTCATACCAATAGCGTTGTAGACATTTCCATGTTCATGTATTTAGCGGTGTAGATATTTCCATGTTCATACAGATGGCGAAGATATTTCCTTGTTCATACACATAGCGGTGTAGATATTTCCATGTTCATACAGTTAGCGGTGTAGATATTTCCATGTTCATAGAGATGGTGGTGTAGATATTTCCATATTTATACAGATAGCAGTGTAGTTATTTCCATGTTTATAGAGATAGCAGTGTAGATATTTCCATTGATATACACATAGCTGTGTAGATATTTGCATGGTCATACAGATAGCGGTGTAGATATTTCCATGTTCATACAGTTAGCGGTGTAGATATTTCCATGTTCATACAGATGGCGGTGTGGATATTTTCGTGTTCATACAGGTGGCGGTATAGATATTTCCATGTTCGTACAGATGGCGTTGTAGATATTTCCATGTTCATAGAGATGGTGGTGTAGATATTTCCATGTTTATGCAGATAGCGGTATAGATATTTCCATGTTTATACAGATGGTGGTGTAGATATTTCCATGTTTATAGAGATGTCAGTGTAAATATTTCCATGTTCATACAGATGGCGGTGTAAATATTTCCATGTTTATAGGGATGGCGGTGTAGATATTTTCATGTTTACACAGACGGCGGTGAAGATATTTCCATGTTTACACAGATAGCAGTGTAGACATTTCCATGTTTACACAGATAGCGGTGTGGATATTTCCATGTTTATGCAGATAGCAGTGTAGATATTTCCATGTTTATAGAGATAGCAGTGCAGATATTTCCATTGATATACAGATAGCTGTGTAGATATCTGCATGTTCATACACATAGCGGTGTAGATATTTCCATGTTTATACACATAGCGGTGTAGATATTTCCATGTTCGTACAGATGGCGGTGTAGATATTTGCATGTTCATACAGATGGCGGTGTAGATATTTCGAAGTTTATAGAGATAGCGCTGTAGTTATTTCCATATTTATAGAGAAATCTGTGTAGATATTTCCATGTATATTCAGATAGCTGTGTAGATAGATCCATGTTCATGCAGATAGCGGTGTAGATATTTCCATGTTCATCCAGATGCCGGTGTACATATATCCATGTTCATATAGATGGCGGTGAAGATATTTCCATGTTCATACAGATGGTGGTGTAGATATTTCCATGTTCATACTAATGGCGGTGTAGATATTTCCATGTTCATAGAGATGGCGCTGTAGATATTACCATGTTCATACAAATGGCGGTGTAGATATTTCCAAGTTCATAGAGATGGCGGTGTTGATATTTCCATATTTATAGAGATAGCAGTGTAGTTATTTCCATGTTTATACAGATAGTACTGTAGATATTTCCATTTATTTACAGATAGCTGTGTAGATATTTGCATGTTCATAGAGATAGCGGTGTAGATATTTCCATGTTCATACAGATAGCGGTGTAGATATTTCCATGTTCATACAGATAGCGGTGTAGATATTTCCATGTTTACACAGATGGCGGTGTAGACATTTCCATGTTTACACAGATAGCGGTGTGGATATTTCCATGTTTATGCAGATAGCAGTGTAGTTATTTCCATGTTTATACAGATAGCGGTGCGGATATTTCCATGTTTATTCAGATAGCGGTGCGGATATTTCCATGTTTATACAGATAGTTGGGCAGATATTTCCATGTTTATACAGATAGCGGTGTAGATATTTCCATCTTAATACAGATGGCGGTGTAGATATGTCCATGTTTGTACAGATGGCGGTGTAGATATTTCCATGTTCATACAGGTGGCGGTGTAGATATTTCGAAGTTTATAGAGATAGCGCAGTAGTTATTTCCATATTTATAGAGAAATCTGTGTAGATATTTCCGTGTATATTCAGATAGCTGTGTAGATATTTCCATGTTCATGCAGATAGCGGTGTAGATATTTCCATGTTCATCCAGATGCCGGTGTACATATATCCATGTTCATACAGATGGTGGTGAAGATATTTCCATGTTCATACAGATGGTGGTGTAGATATTTCCATGTTCATACAAATGGCGGTGTAGATATTTCCATGTTCATAGAGATGGCGGTGTAGATAATTCCATGTTCATACAAATGGCGGTGTAGATATTTACATGTTCATACAGATGGCGGTGTAGATATTTCCATGTTCATACAGATAGCAGTGTAGATATTTCCATGTTCATACAGATGGCGGTGTAGATATTTACATGTTCATACAGATGGCGGTGTAGATATTTCCATGTTCATACAGGTGGCGGTGTAGATATTTCCATGTTTATACAAATAGCAGTGTAGTTATTTCCATGTTTATAGAGAGAGCTGTGTAGATATTTCCATTGATATACAGATAGCTGTGTAGATATTTGCATGTTAATACAGATAGCGGTGTAGATATTTTCATGTTCATACAGATAGCGGTGTAGACATTTCCATGTTCATACAGATAGCGGTGTAGATATTTCCATGTTCATACAGATAACGGTGTAGATATTTCCATGTTCATACAGATAGAAGTGTAGATATTTCCATGTTCATACAGTTAGCGGTGTAGATATTTCCATGTTCATACAGATGGCGGTGTAGATATTTTCATGTTCATTCAGATGGCAGTATAGATATTAGCATGTTCGCAGAGATGGCGGTGTAGATATTTGCGTGTTCATAGAGATGGCGGTGTAGATATTTCCATGTTCATACAAATGGCGGTGTAGATATTTACATGTTCATACAGATGGCGGTGTAGATATTTCCATGGTCATACAGATAGCAGTGTAGATATTTCCATGTTCATACAGATAGCGGTGTAGATATTTCCATGTTCATACAGATAGCGGTGTAGATATTTCCATGTTCATACCGATAGCGGTGTAGATATTTCCATGTTCATACAGTTAGCGGTGTAGATATTTCCATGTTCATACAGATGGCGGTGTAGATATTTACATGTTCATACAGATGGCGGTGTAGATATTTCCATGTTCGTACGGATGGCAGTGTAGATATTCCCATGTTCATACAGGTGGCGGTGTAGATATTTCCATGTTTATACAAATAGCATTGTAGTTATTTCCATGTTTATAGAGAGAGCTGTGTAGATATTTCCATTGATATACAGATAGCTGTGTAGATATTTGCATGTTCATACAGATAGCGGTGTAGATATTTCCATGTTCATACAGATAGCGGTGTAGATATTTCCATGTTCATACAGATAGCGGTGTAGATATTTCCATGTTCATACAGATAACGGTGTACATATTTCCATGTTCATACAGATAGCAGTGAAGATATTTCCATGTTCATACAGTTAGCGGTGTAGATATTCCCATGTTCATACAGATGGCGGTGTAGATATTTACATGTTCATACAGATGGCAGTATAGATATTTGCATGTTCGCAGAGATGGCGGTGTAGATATTTGCATGTTCATAGAGATGGCGGTGTAGGTATTTCCATGTTTATGCACATAGCGGTATAGATATTTCCATGTTTATACAGATGGTGGTGTAGATATTTCCATGTTTATAGAGATGGTGGTCTAGATATTTCCATGTTTACAGAGATAGTGGTGTAGCTATTTCCAAGTTTATAGAGACAGCGTTGTAGATATTTCCATGTTCATACAGATAGCGGTGTAGATATTTCCATGTTCATACAGATAGCGGTGTAGATATTTCCATGTTCATACCAATAGCGTTGTAGACATTTCCATGTTCATGTATTTAGCGGTGTAGATATTTCCATGTTCATACAGATGGCGAAGATATTTCCTTGTTCATACACATAGCGGTGTAGATATTTCCATGTTCATACAGTTAGCGGTGTAGATATTTCCATGTTCATAGAGATGGCGGTGTAGATATTTCCATATTTATACAGATAGCAGTGTAGTTATTTCCATGTTTATAGAGATAGCAGTGTAGATATTTCCATTGATATACACATAGCTGTGTAGATATTTGCATGGTCATACAGATAGCGGTGTAGATATTTCCATGTTCATACAGTTAGCGGTGTAGATATTTCCATGTTCATACAGATTGCGGTGTGGATATTTTCATGTTCATACAGGTGGCGGTATAGATATTTCCATGTTCGTACAGATGGCGTTGTAGATATTTCCATGTTCATAGAGATGGTGGTGTAGATATTTCCATGTTTATGCAGATAGCGGTATAGATATTTCCATGTTTATACAGATGGTGGTATAGATATTTCCATGTTTATTGAGATGTCATTGTAAATATGTTCATTTTCATACAGATGGCGGTGTAAATATTTCCATGTTTATAGGGATGGCGGTGTAGATATTTTCATGTTTACACAGACGGCGGTGTAGATATTTCCATGTTTACACAGATAGCAGTGTAGACATTTCCATGTTTACACAGATAGCGGTGTGGATATTTCCATGTTTATGCAGATAGCAGTGTAGATATTTCCATGTTTATAGAGATAGCAGTGCAGATATTTCCATTGATATACAGATAGCTGTGTAGATATTTGCATGTTCATACACATAGCGGTGTAGATATTTCCATGTTTATACACGTAGCGGTGTAGATATTTCCATGTTCGTACAGATGGCGGTGTAGATATTTCCATGTTTATACAGATAGCAGTGTAGTTATTTCCATGTTTATAGAGATAGCAGTGTAGATATTTCCATTGATATACAGATAGCTGTGTAGATATTTGCATGGTCATACAGATAGCGGTGTAGATATTTCCATGTTCGTACAGATAGCTGTGTAGATATTTCCATGTTGATACAGATAGCGGTGTAGATATATCCATGTTCATACAGATAACGGTGTAGATATTTCCGTGTTCATACAGATAGCGGTGTAGATATTTCCATGTTCATACAGTTAGCGGTGTAGATATTTACATGTTCATACAGATGGCGGTGTAGATATTTACATGTTCATACAGATGGCGGTATAGATATTTCCATGTTCGTACAGATGGCGGTGTAGATATTTCCATGTTCATAGAGATGGCGGTGTAGATATTTCCATGTTTATGCAGATAGCGGTATAGATATTTCCATGTTTGTACAGATGGTGGTGTAGATATTTCCATGTTTATAGAGATGACGGTCTAGATATTTCCATGTTTACAGAGATAGTGGCGTAGTTATTTCCAAGTTTATAGAGACAGCGTTGTAGATATTTCCATGTTTATACAGATAGCAGTGAAGGTATTTCCATGTTTATACAGATTGCGGTGTAGATATTTCCATGTTTATACAGATAGTAGTGTAGATATTTCCATGTTTATAGAGATAGTGGTGTAGATAATTTCAATTTAATACAGAGAGCAGTGTAGGTATTTCCAAGTTCATACAGATAGCGGTGTAGATATTTCCACGTTTATAGAGATGGCGGTGCAGATACTTCCATGTTCATACAGAGGACGGAGTAGATATTTCCATGTTTATTGGGATGGCGGTGTAGATATTTTCATGTTTACACACATGGCGGTGTAGATATTTCCATGTTTACACAGATAGCGGTGTAGACATTTCCAAATTTACACAGATAGCGGTGTAGACATTTCCATGTTTACACAGATAGCGGTATGGATATTTCCATGTTTATGCAGATATCAGTGTAGATATTTCCATGTTTATACAGATAGCGGTGCGAATATTTCCATGTTTATTCAGATAGCGGTGCGGATATTTTCATGTTTATACAGATATTTGGGCAGATATTTCCATGTTTATACAGATAGCGGTGTAGATATTTCCATCTTAATACAGATGGCGGTGAAGATATGTCCATGTTTGTACAGATGGCGGTGTAGATATTTCCATGTTCATACAGATGGCGGTGTAGATATTTCGAAGTTTATAGAGATAGCGCTGTAGTTATTTCCATATTTATAGAGAAATCTGTGTAGATATTTCCATGTACATTCAGATAGCTGTGTAGATACATCCATGTTCATGCAGATAGCGGTGTAGATATTTCCATGTTCATTCAGATGCCGGTGTACATATATCCATGTTCATATAGATGGCGGTGAAGTTATCTCCATGTTCATAGAGATGGTGGTGTAGATATTTCCATGTTCATACTAATGGCGGTGTAGATATTTCCATGTTCATAGAGATGGCGCTGTAGATATTACCATGTTCATACAAATGGCGGTGTAGATATTTCCAAGTTCATAGAGATGGCGGTGTTGATATTTCCATATTTATAGAGATAGCAGTGTAGTTATTTCCATGTGTATAGAGATAGTAGTGTAGATATTTCCATTTATTTACAGATAGCTGTGTAGATATTTGCATGTTCATAGAGATAGCGGTGTAGATATTTCCATGTTCATTCAGATAGCGGTGTAGATATTTCCATGTTCATACAGATAGCGGTGTAGATATTTCCATGTTCATACAGATAGCAGTGTAGATATTTCCATGTTCATACAGATAGCGGTGTACATATTTCCATGTTCATACAGTTAGCGGTTTAGATATTTCCATGTTCATACAGATGGCGGTGTAGATATTTACATGTTCATACAGATGGCGGTGTAGGTATTTCCCTGTTCATACAGATAGCGGTGTAGATATTTCCATGTTCATACAGATAGCGGTGTAGATATTTCCATGTTCATACAGATAGCGGTGTAGATATTTCCATGTTCATACCAATAGCGGTGTAGACATTTCCATGTTCATATATTTAGCGGTGTAGATATTTCCATTTTCGTACAGATGGCGGTGTAGATATTTCCATGTTTATACAGATAGCAGTGTAGTTATTTCCATGTTTATAGAGATAGCAGTGTAGATATTTCCATTGATATACAGATAGCTGTGTAGATATTTGCATGGTCATACAGATAGCGGTGTAGATATTTCCATGTTCGTACAGATAGCTGTGTAGATATTTCCATGTTGATACAGATAGCGGTGTAGATATATCCATGTTCATACAGATAACGGTGTAGATATTTCCGTGTTCATACAGATAGCGGTGTAGATATTTCCATGTTCATACAGTTAGCGGTGTAGATATTTACATGTTCATACAGATGGCGGTGTAGATATTTACATGTTCATACAGATGGCGGTATAGATATTTCCATGTTCGTACAGATGGCGGTGTAGATATTTCCATGTTCATAGAGATGGCGGTGTAGATATTTCCATGTTTATGCAGATAGCGGTATAGATATTTCCATGTTTGTACAGATGGTGGTGTAGATATTTCCATGTTTATAGAGATGACGGTCTAGATATTTCCATGTTTACAGAGATAGTGGCGTAGTTATTTCCAAGTTTATAGAGACAGCGTTGTAGATATTTCCATGTTTATACAGATAGCAGTGAAGGTATTTCCATGTTTATACAGATTGAGGTGTAGATATTTCCATGTTTATACAGATAGTAGTGTAGATATTTCCATGTTGATAGAGATAGTGGTGTAGATAATTTCAATTTAATACAGAGAGCAGTGTAGGTATTTCCAAGTTCATACAGATAGCGGTGTAGATATTTCCACGTTTATAGAGATGGCGGTGCAGATACTTCCATGTTCATACAGAGGACGGAGTAGATATTTCCATGTTTATTGGGATGGCGGTGTAGATATTTTCATGTTTACACACATGGCGGTGTAGATATTTCCATGTTTACACAGATAGCGGTGTAGACATTTCCATGTTTACACAGATAGCGGTGTAGACATTTCCATGTTTACACAGATAGCGGTATGGATATTTCCATGTTTATGCAGATATCAGTGTAGATATTTCCATGTTTATACAGATAGCGGTGCGAATATTTCCATGTTTATTCAGATAGCGGTGCGGATATTTTCATGTTTATACAGATATTTGGGCAGATATTTCCATGTTTATACAGATAGCGGTGTAGATATTTCCATCTTAATACAGATGGCGGTGAAGATATGTCCATGTTTGTACAGATGGCGGTGTAGATATTTCCATGTTCATACAGATGGCGGTGTGGATATTTCGAAGTTTATAGAGATAGCGCTGTAGTTATTTCCATATTTATAGAGAAATCTGTGTAGATATTTCCATGTACATTCAGATAGCTGTGTAGATACATCCATGTTCATGCAGATAGCGGTGTAGATATTTCCATGTTCATCCAGATGCCGATGTACATATATCCATGTTCATATAGATGGCGGTGAAGTTATTTCCATGTTCATAGAGATGGTGGTGTAGATATTTCCATGTTCATACTAATGGCGGTGTAGATATTTCCATGTTCATAGAGATGGCGCTGTAGATATTACCATGTTCATACAAATGGCGGTGTAGATATTTCCAAGTTCATAGAGATGGCGGTGTTGATATTTCCATATTTATAGAGATAGCAGTGTAGTTATTTCCATGTGTATAGAGACAGTAGTGTAGATATTTCCATTTATTTACAGATAGCTGTGTAGATATTTGCATGTTCATAGAGATAGCGGTGTAGATATTTCCATGTTCATTCAGATAGCGGTGTAGATATTTCCATGTTCATACAGATAGCGGTGTAGATATTTCCATGTTCATACAGATAGCAGTGTAGATATTTCCATGTTCATACAGATAGCGGTGTACATATTTCCATGTTCATACAGTTAGCGGTTTAGATATTTCCATGTTCATACAGATGGCGGTGTAGATATTTACATGTTCATACAGATGGCGGTGTAGGTATTTCCCTGTTCATACAGATAGCGGTGTAGATATTTCCATGTTCATACAGATAGCGGTGTAGATATTTCCATGTTCATACAGATAGCGGTGTAGATATTTCCATGTTCATACCAATAGCGGTGTAGACATTTCCATGCTCATATATTTAGCGGTGTAGATATTTCCATGTTCATACAGATTGCGGTGTAGATATTTCCATGTTCATAGAGATGGTGGTGTAGATATTTCCATATTTATACAGATAGCAGTGTATTTATTTCCATGTTAATAGAGATAGCAGTGTAGATATTGCCATTGATATACAGATAGCTGTGTAGATATTTGCATGGTCATACAGATAGCGGTGTAGATATTTCCATGTACATACAGATAACGGTGTAGATATTTCCATGTTCATACAGATAGCGGTGTAGATATTTCCATGTTCATACAGTTAGCGGTGTAGATATTTCCATGTTCATAGAGATGGCGGTGTAGATATTTCCATGTTTATGCAGATAGCGGTATAGATATTTCCATGTTTATACAGACGGTGGTGTAGATATTTCCATGTTTATAGAGATGGCGGCGTAGATATTTCCATGTTCATAAAGATGGCGGTGTAAATATTTCCATGTTCGTACGGATGGCAGTGTAGATATTTCCATGTTCATACAGGTGGCGGTGTATATATTTCCATGTTTATACAGATAGCTGTGTTGATATTTCCATGTTCATACAGATAGCGGTGTAGATATTTCCATGTTCATACTGATAACGGTGTAGATATTTCCATGTTCATACAGATAGCGGTGTAGATATTTCCATGTTCATACAGTTAGGGGTGTAGATATTTCCATGTTCATACAAATGGCGGTGTAGATATTTCCTGTTTATACAGATAGCAGTGTAGATATTTCCATGTTTATAGAGATAACAGTGTAGATATTTCCATTGATATACAGATAGCTGTGTAGATATTTGCATGTTCCTACACATAGCGGTGTAGATATTTCAATGTTCATACAGATAGCGGTGTAGATATTTCCATGTTCCTACAGAGAGCGGTACAGATATTTCCATGTTCATACAGTAAGCGGTGTAGATATTACCATGTTCATACAGATGGCAGTGTAGATATTTACATGTTCATTCAGATGTCGGTGTAGATATTTCCATATTCGTACAGATGGCGTTGTAGATATTTCCATGTTCATAGAGATACCGGTGTAGATATTTCCATGTTCAAACAGATAGCGGTGTAGATATTTCCATGTTCATACAGATAGCGGTGTTGGTATTTCCATGTTCATACAGATAGCGGTGTAGATATTTCCATGTTCATACAGATAGCGGTCTAGATATTTCCAGGTTCATTCCAATAGCGGTGTAGACATTTCCATGTTCATACAGTTAGCGGCGTTGATATTTCCATGTTCATACAGATGGCGGTGTAGATATTTCCATGTTCATATAGATGGCGGTGTAGATATTTACATGTTCATACAGATGGCGGTATAGATATTTCCATGTTCGTACAGACGGCGGTGTAGATATTTCCATGTTTATACAGATAGCAGTGTAGTTATTTCCATGTTTATAGAGATAGCAGTGTAGATATTTCCATTGATATACAGATAGCTGTGTAGATATTTGCATGGTCATACAGATAGCGGTGTAGATATTTCCATGTTCGTACAGATAGCGGTGTAGATATTTCCATGTTGATACAGATAGCGGTGTAGATATTTCCGTGTTCATACAGATAACGGTGTAGATATTTCCATGTTCATACAGATATCGGTGTAGATATTTCCATGTTCATACAGTTAGCGGTGTAGATATTTCCATGTTCATACAGATGGCGGTGTAGATATTTACATGTTCATACAGATGGTGGTGTAGATATTTCCATGTTTATAGAGAAGACGGTCTAGATATTTCCATGTTTACAGAGATAGTGGCGTAGTTATTTCCAAGTTTATAGAGACAGCGTTGTAGATATTTCCATGTTTAAACAGATAGCGGTGAAGATATTTCCATGTTTATACAGATAGCGGTGTAGATATTTCCATGTTTATACAGATAGCCGTGTAGATATATCCATGTTTATAGAGATAGTGGTGTAGATAATTTCAATTTTATACAGAGATCAGTGTAGATATTTCCACGTTCATACAGATAGCGGTGTAGATATTTCCACGTTTATAGAGATGGCGGTGCAGATATTTCCATGTTCATACAGAGGACGGTGTAGATATTTCCATGTTTATTGGGATGGCGGTGTAGATGTTTTCATGTTTACACAGATGGCGGTGTAGATATTTCCAAGTTTGCCCAGATGGCGGTGTAGACATTTCCATGTTTACACAGATAGCGGTGTGGATATTTCCATGTTTATGCAGATAGCAGTGTAGATATTTCCATGTTTATACAGATAGCGGTGCGGATATTTCCATGTTTATTCAGATAGCGGTGCGGATATTTCCATGTTTATGCAGATAATTGGGCAGATATTTCCATGTTTATACAGAAAGCGGTGTAGATATTTCCATCTTAATACAGATGGCGGTGTAGATATGTCCATGTTTGTACAGATGGCGGTGTAGATATTTCCATGTTCATACAGATGGCGGTGTAGATATTTCGAAGTTTATAGAGATAGCGCTGTAGTTATTTCCATATTTATAGAGAAATCTGTGGATATATTTCCATGTATATTCAGATAGCTGTGTAGATAGATCCAGGTTCATGCAGACAGCGGTGTAGATATTTCCATGTTCATCCAGATGCCGGTGTACATATATCCATGTTCATACAGATGGCGGTGAAGATATTTCTATGTTCATACAGATGGTCGTGTAGTTATTTCCATGTTCATACAAATGGCGGTGTAGTTATTTCCATGTTTACAGAGATGGCGGTGTAGATATTTCCATGTTCATAAAAATATCGGTACAGATATTTCCATGTTCATAGAGATGGTGGTGTTGATGTTTCCATATTTATAGTGATAGCAGTGTAGTTATTTCCATGTTTATAGAGATAGTAGTGTAGATATTTCCATTGATATACAGATAGCTGTGTAGATATTTGCATGTTCATAAAGATACCAGTGAAGATATTTCCATGTTCATACAGATAGTTGTGTAGATATTTCCATGTTCATACAGATAGCGGTGTAGATATTTCCATGTTCATACAGATAGCGGTGTAGATATTTCCATGTTCATACATATAGCGGTGTAGATATTTCCATGTTCATACAGTTAGCGGTTTAGATATTTCCATGTTCATACAGATGGCGGTGTAGATATTTACATGTTCATACAGATGGCGGTGTAGTTATTTCCATGTTCATACAGATAGCGGTGTAGATATTTCCATGTTCATACAGTTAGCGGTGTAGATATTTCCATGTTCATACAGATAGCGGTGTAGATATTTCCAAGTTCATAACAGCAGCGGTGTAGACATTTCCATGTTCATGTATTTAGCGGTGTAGATATTTCCATGTTCATACAGATGGCGAAGATATTTCCATGTTCATACAGATAGCGGTGTAGATATTTCCATGTTCATGCAGTTAGCGGTTTAGATATTTCCATGTTCATACAGATGGCGGTGTAGATATTTCCATGTTCATAGAGATGGCGGTGTAGATATTTCCATATTTATACAGATAGCAGTGTAGTTATTTCCATGTTTATAGAGATAGCAGTGTAGATATTTCCATTGATATACAGATAGCTGTGTAGATATTTGCATGGTCATACAGATAGCGCTGTAGATATTTCCATGTTCGTACAGATAGCTGTGTAGATATTTCCATGTTCATAGAGATAGCATTGTAGATATTTCCATGTTCATACAGATAACGGTGTAGATATTTCCATGTTCATACAGATAGCGGTGTAGATGTTTCCATGTTCATACAGTTAGCGGTGTAGATATTTCCATGTTCATACAGATGGCGGTGTAGATATTTTCATGTTCATACAGATGGCGGTATAGATATTTCCATGTTCATACAGATGGCGTTGTAGATATTTCCATGTTCATGGAGATGGTGGTATAAATATTTCCATGTTTATGCAGATAGCGGTATAGATATTTAAATGTTTATACAGATGGTGGTGTAGATATTTCCATGTTTATGGAGATGGCGGTGTAGATATTTCTATGTTCATGGAGATGGCGGTGTAAATATTTCCATGTTTATAGGGATGGCGGAGTAGATATTTTCATGTTTACACAGATGTCGGTGTAGATATTTCCATGTTTACACAGATAACGGTGTAGACATTTCCATGTTTACACAGATAGCGGTGTGGATATTTCCATGTTTATGCAGATAGCGGTGTAGATATTTCCATGTTTATACAGATAGCGGTGCGGATATTTCCATGTTTATACAGATAGTTGGGCAGATATTTCCATGTTTATACAGATAGCGGTGTAGATATTTCCATCTTAATACAGATGGCGGTGTAGATATGTCCATGTTTGTAAAGATGGCGGTGTAGATATTTCTATGTTCATACAGATGGCGGTGTAGATATTTCGAAGTTTATTGAGATAGCGCTGTAGTTATTTCCATATTTATAGAGAAATCTGTGTAGATATTTCCATTTATATTCAGATAGCGGTGTAGATATTTCCATGTTCATACAGAGAGCAGTGTAGATATTTCCAAGTTCATACAGATAGCGGTGTAGATATTTCCACGTTTATAGAGATGGCGGTGTAGATATTTCCATGTTCATACAGAAGATGGTGTAGGTATTTCCATGTTTATAGGGATGGCGGTGTAGATATTCTCATGTTTACACAGATGGCGGTGTAGATATTTCCATGTTTACACAGATAGCGGTGTAGACATTTCCATGTTTACACAGATAGCGGTGTGGATATTTCCATGTTTATGCAGATAGCAGTGTAGATATTTCCATGTTTATACAGATAGCGGTGCGGATATTTCCATGTTTATTCAGATACCGGTGCGGATATTTCCATGTTTATACAGATAGTTGGGCAGATATTTCCATGTTTATACAGATAGCGGTGTAGATATTTCCATCTTAATACAGATGGCGGTGTAGATATGTCCATGATCGTACAGATGGCGGTGTAGATATTTCCATGTTCATACAGAAGGCGGTGTAGATATGTCGAAGTTTATAGAGATAGCGATGTAGTTATTTCCATATTTATAGAGAAATCTGTGTAGATATTTCCATGTAATTTCAGATAGCTGTGTAGATATTTCCATGTTCATCCAGATGCCGTTGTACATATATCCATGTTAATACAAATGGCGGTGAAGATATTTCCATGTTCATACAGATGGCGGTGTAGGTATTTCCATGTTCATACAAATGGCGGTGTAGATATTTCCATATTCATAGAGATGGCGGTGTAGATATTTCCAGGTTCATACAAATTGCGGTGTAGATATTTCCATGTTCATAGAGATGGCGGTGTAGATATTTCCATGTTTATACCGATAGCAGTGTAGTTATTTCCATGTTTATAGAGATACCAGTGTAGATATTTCCATTGATATACAGATAGCTGTGTAGATATTTGCATGTTCATACAGATAGCGGTGAAGATATTTCCATGTTCATACAGATAGTGGTGTAGATATTTCCATGTTCATACAGATATCGGTGTAGATATTTCCATGTTGATACAGATAGCGGTGTAGATATTTCCAAGTTCGTACAGATAGCGGTGTAGATATTTAAATGTTCATAGAGTTAGCGGTGTAGATATTTCCATGTTCATATAGATGGCGGTGTAGATATTTACATGTTGATACAGATGGCCGTGTAGATATTTCCATGTTCATACAGATAGCGGTGTAGATATTTCCATGTTCATACAGATAGCGGTGTAGATATTTCCATGTTCATACCAATAGCGGTGTAGACATTTCCATGTTCATACATATAGCGGTGTAGATATTTCCAAGTTCATACAGATGGCGGTGAAGATATTTCCATGTTTATAGGGATGGCGGTGTTGATATTTTCATGTTTACACAGATGGCGGTGTAGATATTTCCCTGTTTACACAGATAGCGGTGTAGACATTTCCATGTTTACACAGATAGCGGTGTGGATATTTCCATGTTTATGCAGATAGCAGTGTAGATATTTCCATGTTTATACAGATAGCGGTGCGGATATTTCCATGTTTATACAGATACTTGGGCAGATATTTCCATGTTTATACAGATAGCGGTGTAGATATTTCCATCTTAATACAGGCGGCGGTGTAGATATGTCCATGTTTATACAGATAACAGTGTAGTTATTTCCATGTTTATAGAGACAGCTGTGTAGATATTTCCATTGATATACAGATAGCTGTGTAGATATTTGCATGTTCATACAGATATCGGTGTAGATATTTCCATGTTCGTACAGATAGCGGTGTAGATATTTCCATGTTCGTACAGATAGCGGTGTAGTAGATATTTCAATGTTCATACAGATAACGGTGTAGATATTTCCGTGTTCATACAGATAGCGGTGTAGATATTTCCATGTTCATACAGTTAGCGGTGTAGATATTTCCATGTTCATACAGATGGCGGTGTAGATATTTACATGTTCATACAAATGGCGATATAGATATTTCCATGTTCGTACAGATGGCGGTGTAGATATTTCCATGTTCATAGAGATGGCGGTGTAGATATTTCCATGTTTATACAGATAGCGGTATAGTTATTTCCATGTTTATACAGATGGTGGTGTAGATATTTCCATGTTTATAGAGATGGCGGTCTAGATATTTCCATGTTTACAGTGATAGTGGTGTAGTTATTTCCAAGTGTATAGAGACAGCGTTGTAGATATTTCCATGTTTATACAGATAGCGGTATAGATATTTCCATGTTTATACAGATGGTGGTGAGGATATTTCCATGTATATAGAGATGGCGGTCTAGATATTTCCATGTTTACAGAGATAGTGGTGTAGATATTTCCAAGTTTATAGAGACAGCGTTGTAGATATTTCCATGTTTATACAGATAGCAGTGAAGATATTTCCATGTTTATACAGATAGCGGTGTAGACATTTCCATGTTTATGCAGATAGCAGTGAAGATATTTCCATGTTTATAGAGATAGTGGTGTAGATAATTTCAGTTTTATACAAAGTGCAGTGTAGATATTTCCAACTTCATACAGATAGTGGTGTAGATATTTCCAGGTTCATACAAATTGCGGTGTAGATATTTACATGTTCATACAAATGGCGGTATAGTTATTTCCATGTTCGTACAGATGGCGGTGTGGATATTTCCATGTTCATACCAATAGCGGTGTAGATATTTCCATGTTCATACAGATAGCGGTGTAGATATTTCCATGTTCATACAGAAGGCGGTGTAGATATTTACATGTTCATACAGATGGCGGTGTAGATATTTACATGTTCATACAAATGGCGATATAGATATTTCCATGTTCGTACATATGGCGGTGTAGATATTTCCATGTTCATAGAGATGGCGGTGTAGATATTTCCATGTTTATGCAGATAGCGGTATGGTTATTTCCATGTTTATACAGATGGTGGTGTAGATATTTCCATTGATATACAGATAGCTGTGTAGATATTTGCGTGTTCATAGAGATAGCGGTGTAGATATTTTCATGTTCATACAGATTGCGGTGTAGATATTTCCATGTTCATACTGTTAGCGGTGTAGATATTTCCATGTTCATTCAGATAGCGGTGTAGATATTTCCATGTTCATACAGTTAGCGGTATAGATATTTCCATGTTCATACAGATGGCGGTGTAGATATTTACATGTTCATACAGATGGCGGTGTAGATATTTCCATGTTCATACAGATAGCGGTGTAGATATTTCCATGTTCATACAGATAGCGGTGTAGATATTTCCATGTTCATACAGATAGAGGCGTAGATATTTCCATGTTCATACCAATAGCGGTGTAGACATTTCCATGTTCATACATTTAGCGGTGTAGATATTTCCATGTTCATACAGATGGCGGTGAAGATATTTCCATGTTCATACAGATGGCGGTGTAGATATTTCCATGTTTGTACGGATGGCAGTGTAGATATTTCCATGTTCATACAGGTGGCGGTGTAGATATTTCCATGTTTATACAGATAGCAGTGTAGTTATTTCCATGTTAATAGAGATATCTGTGTAGATATTTCCATTGATATACAGATAGCTGTGTAGATATTTGCATGTTCATACAGATAGCGGTGTAGATATTTCCATGTTCGTACAGATAGCGATGTAGATATTTCCATGTTCATACAGATAGCGGTGTAGATATTTCCATGTTCATACAGATAACGGTGTAGACATTTCCATGTTCATACAGACAGCGGTGTAGATATTTACATGTTCATACAGTTAGCGGTGTAGGTATTTCCATGTTCATACAGATGGCGGTGTAGATATTTACATGTTCATACAGATGGCGGTGTAGATATTTCCATGTTTATGCAGATAGCGGTATAGATATTTCCATGTTTATATAGATGGTGGTGTAGATATTTCCATGTATATAGAGATGGCGGTCTAGATATTTCCATGTTTACAGAGATAGTGGTGTAGTTATTTCCAAGTTTATAGTGACAGCGTTGTAGATATTTCCGTGTTTATACAGATAGCGGTGAAGATATTTCCATGTTTATACAGATAGCGGTGAAGATATTTCCATGTTTATAGAGATAGCAGTGTAGATAGGTCCATTTTTATAGAGATAGTGGTGTAGATAATTTCAATTCTATACAGAGAGCAGTGTAGATATTTCCAAGTTCATACAGATAGCGGTGTAGATATTTCCACGTTTATAGAGATGGCGGTGTAGATATTTCCATGTTCATACTGATGGCGGTGTAGATATTTCCATGTTTATAGGGATGGCGGTGTAGATATTTTCATGTTTACACAGATGGCGGTGTAGATATTTCCATGTTTACACAGATAGCGGTGTAGACATTTCCATGTTTACACAGATAGCGGTGTGGATATTTCCATGTTTATGCAGATAGCAGTGTAGATATTTCCATGTTTATACAGATAGCAGTGCCGATATTTCCATGTTTATACAGATAGTTGGGCAGATATTTCCATGTTTATACAGATAGCGGTGTAGATATTTCCATTTTAATACAGATGGCGGTGTAGATATGTCCATGTTTGTTCAGATGGCAATGTAGATATTTCCATGTTCATACAGATGGCGGTGTAGATATTTCGAAGTTTATAGAGATAGCGCTGTAGTTATTTCCATATTTATAGAGAAATCTATGTAGATATTTCCACGTATATTCAGATAGCTGTGTAGATATTTCCATGTTCAGGCAGATAGCGGTGTAGATATTTCCATGTTCATCCAGATGCCGGTGTACATATATCCATGTTCATACAGATGGTGGTGAAGATATTTCCATGTTCATACAGACGGTGGTGTAGATATTTCCATGTTCATACAAATGGCGGTGTAGATATTTCCATGTTCATAGAGATGGCGGTGCAGATATTTCCATGTTCATACAAATCGCGTGCAGATATTTCCATCTTCATAGAGATGGCGGTGTAGATATTTCCGTATTTATACAGATAGCAGTGTAGTTATTTCCACGTTTATAGAGATAGCAGTGTAGATATTTCCATTGATATACAGATAGCTGTGTAGATATTTGCATGGTCATACAGATAGCGGTGTAGATATTTCCATGTTCATATAGATAGCGGTGTAGATATTTCCATGTTTTTACAGATAGCAGTGTAGATATTTCCATGTTCATACAGATAGCGGTGTAGATATTTCCATGTTCATACAGGTGGCGGTGTAGCTATTTCCATGTTTATACAGATAGCAGTGTAGTTATTTCCATGTTTATAAAGACAGCTGTGTAGATATTTCCATTGATATACAGATAGCTGTGTAGATATTTGCGTGTTCATACAGATAGCAGTGTAGATATTTCCATGTTCGTACTGATAGCAGTGTAGATATTTCCATGTTCATACAGATAGCGGTGTAGATATTTCCATGTTCATACAGATAACGGTGTAGATATTTCCATGTTCATACAGATAGCGGTGTAGATATTTCCATGTTCATACAGTTAGCGGTGTAGATATTTCCATGTTCATACAGATGGCAGTGTAGATATTTACATGTTCATACAGATGGCGGTATAGATATTTCCACGTTCGTACAGATGGCGGTGTAGATATTTCCATGTTCATAGAGATGGCGGTGTAGATACTTCCATGTTTATGCCGATAACGGTATAGATATTTCCATGTTTATACAGATGGTGGTGTAGATATTTCCATGTTTATAGAGATTGCGGTCTAGATATTTCCATGTTTACAGAGATAGTGGTGTAGTTATTTCCAAGTTTATAGAGACAGCGTTGTAGATATTTCCATGTTTATACAGATAGCGGTAAAGATATTTCCATGTTTATACAGATAGCAGTGTAGATATTTCCAAGTTTATACAGATAGCAGTGTAGATATTTCCATGTTTATAGAGATAGTGGTGTAGATAATTTCAATTTCATACAGAGAGCAGTGTAGATATTTCCAAGTTCATACAGATAGCGGTGTAGTTATTTCCACGTTTACAGAGATGGCGGTGTAGATATTTCCATGTTCATACAGAGGACGGTGTATATATTTCCATGTTTATAGGGATAGCGGTGTAGATATTTTCATGTTTACACAGATGGCGGCGTAGATATTTCCATGTTTACGCAGATAGCGGTGTAGACATTTCCATGTTTACACAGATAGCGGTGTGGATATTTCCATGTTTATGCAGATAGCAGTGTAGATATTTCCATGTTTATACAGATAGCGGTGCGGATATTTCCATTTTTATTCAGATAGCGGAGCGGATATTTCCATGTTTATACAGATAGTTGGGCAGATATTTCCATGTTTATGCAGATAGCGGTGTAGATATTTCCATCTTAATATAGATGGCGGTGTAGATATGTCCATGTTCATACAGATGGCGGTGTAGATATTTCCATGTTCATAGAGATGGCGGTGTAGATATTTCCATATTTATGCAGATAGCGGTATAGATATTTCCATGTTTATTCAGATGGTGGTGTAGATATTTCCATGTTTATAGAGATGGAGGTCTAGATATTTCCATGTTTACAGAGATAGTGGTGTAGTTATTTCCAAGTTTATAGAGACAGCGTTGTAAATATTTCCATGTTTATACAGATAGCTGTGATGATATTTCCTTGTTTATACAGAGAGCGGTGTAGATATTTCCATGTTTATAGAGATAGTGGTGTAGATAATTTCAATTTTATACAGAGAGCAGTGTAGATATTTCCAAGTTCATACAGATAGCGGTGTAGATATTTCCACGTTTATAGAGATGGCGGTGTAGATATTTCCATGTTCATACAGATGGCGGTGTAGATATTTCCATGTTTATAGGGATGGCGGTGTAGATATTTTCATGTTTACACAGATGGCGGTGTAGATATTTCCATGTTTACACAGATAGCGGTGTAGACATTTCCATGTTTACACAGATAGCGGTGTGGATATTTCCATGTTTATGCAGATAGCTGTGTAGATATTTGCATGTTCATACAGATAGCAGTGTAGATATTTCCATGTTCAGATAGCGGTGTAGATATTTCCATATTCATACAGATAGCGGTGTAGATATTTCCATGTTCATACAGATAGCGGTGTAGATATTTCAATGTTCATACAGATAGCGGTGTAGATATTTCCATGTTCACACAGTTAGCGGTGTAGATATTTCCATGTTCATACAGATGGCGGTGTAGATATTTACATGTTCATACAGATGGCCGTGTAGATATTTCCATGTTCATAGAGATAGCGGTGTAGAGATTTCCATGTTCCTACAGATAGCGGTGTAGATATTTCCATGTTGATACAGATAGCGGTGTAGAGATTTCCATGTTCATACAGATAGCGGTGTAGATATTTCCATGTTCATACAGATAGCGGTATAGGTATATCCATGTTTATACAGATGGTGGTGTGGATATTTCCATGTATATAGAGATGGCGGTCTAGATATTTCCATGTTTACAGAGATAGTGGTGTAGTTATTTCCAAGTTTATAGAGACAGCGTTGTAGATATTTCCATGTTTATACAGATAGCAGTGAAGATATTTCCATGTTTATACAGATAGCGGTGTAGACATTTCCATGTTTATACAGATGGTGGTGTAGATATTTCCATGTATATAGAGATGGCGGTCTAGATATTTCCATGTTTACAGAGATAGTGGTGTAGTTATTTCCAAGTTTATAGAGACAGCGTTGTAGATATTTCCATGTTTATACAGATAGCGGTGAAGATATTTCCATGTTTATACAGATAGCGGTGGAGATATTTCCATGTTAATAGAGATAGCAGTGTTGATAGGTCCATTTTTATAGAGATAGTGTTGTAGATAATTTCAATTCTATACAGAGAGCAGTGTAGATATTTCCAAGTTCATACAGATAGCGGTGTAGTTATTTCCACGTTTATAGAGATGGCGGTGTAGATATTTCCATGTTCATACTGATGGCGGTGTAGATATTTCCATGTTTATAGGGATGGCGGTGTAGATATTTTCATGTTTACACAGATGGCGGTGTAGATATTTCCATGTTTACCCAGATAGCGGTGTAGACATTTCCATGTTTACACAGATAGCGGTGTGGATATTTCCATGTTTATGCAGATAGCAGTGTAGTTATTTCCATGTTTATAGAGATAGCAGTGTAGATATTTCCATTGATATACAGATAGCTGTGTAGATATTTGCATGGTCATACAGATTGCGGTGTAGATATTTCCATGTTCATATAGATAGCGGTGTAGATATTTCCATGTTCGTACTGATAGCAGTGTAGATATTTCCATGTTCATACAGATAGCGGTGTAGATATTTCCATGTTCATACAGTTAGCGGTATAGATATTTCCATGTTCATACAGATGGCGGTGTAGATATTTACATGTTCATACAGATGGCGGTGTAGACATTTCCATGTTCATACAGCGAGCGGTGTAGATATTTCCATGTTCATACAGATAGAGGTGTAGATATTTCCATGTTCATACAGATAGAGGCGTAGATATTTCCATGTTCATACCAATAGCGTTGTAGACATTTCCATGTTCATACATTTAGCGGTGTAGATATTTCAATGTTCATACAGATGGCGGTCAAGATATTTCCATGTTCATACAGATGGCGGTGTAGATATTTCCATGTTTGTACGGATGGCAGTGTAGATATTTCCATGTTCATTCAGGTGGCGGTGTAGATATTTCCATGTTTGTACAGATAGCAGTGTAGTTATTTCCATGTTAATAGAGATATCTGTGTAGATATTTCCATTGATATACAGATAGCTGTGTAGATATTTGCATGTTCATACAGATAGCGGTGAAGATATTTCCATGTTTATACAGATAGCGGTGAAGATATTTCCATGTTTATAGAGATAGCAGTGTAGATAGGTCCATTTTTATAGAGATAGTGGTGTAGATAATTTCAATTCTATACAGAGAGCAGTGTAGATATTTCCAAGTTCATACAGATAGCGTTGTAGATATTTCCACGTTTATAGAGATGGCGGTGTAGATATTTCCATGTTCATACTGATGGCGGTGTAGATATTTCTATGTTTATACGGATGGCGGTGTAGATATTTTCATGTTTACACAGATGGCGGTGTAGATATTTCCATGTTTACACAGATAGCGATGTGGATATTTCCATGTTTATGCAGATAGCAGTGTAGATATTTCCATGTTTATACAGATAGCGGTGCGGATATTTCCATGTTTATACAGATAGTTGGGCAGACATTTCCATGTTTATACAGATAGCGGTGTAGATATTTCCATCTTAATACAGATGGCGGTGTAGATATGTCCATGTTTGTACAGATGGCAGTGTAGATATTTCCATGTTCATACAGATGGCGGTGTAGATATTTCGAAGTTTATAGAGATAGCGCTGTAGTTATTTCCATATTTATAGAGAAATCTATGTAGATATTTCCACGTATATTCAGATAGCTGTGTAGATATTTCCATGTTCAGGCAGATAGCGGTGTAGATATTTCCATGTTCATCCAGATGCCGGTGTACATATATCCATGTTCATACAGATGGTGGTGAAGATATTTCCATGTTCATACAGATGGTGGTGTAGATATTTCCATGTTCATACAAATGGCGGTGTAGATATTTCCATGTTCATAGAGATGGCGGTGCAGATATTTCCATGTTCATACAAATCGTGGTGCAGATATTTCCATCTTCATAGAGATGGCGGTGTAGATATTTCCGTATTTATAGAGATAGCAGTGTAGTTATTTCCATGTTTATAGAGATAGCAGTGTAGATATTTCCATTGATATACAGATAGCTGGGTAGATATTTGCATGGTCATACAGATATCGGTGTAGATATTTCCATGTTCATATAGATAGCGGTGTAGATATTTCCATGTTTTTACAGATAGCAGTGTAGATATTTCCATGTTCATACAGATAGCGGTGTAGATATTTCCATGTTCATACAGTTGGCGGTGTAGCTATTTCCATGTTTATACAGATAGCAGTGTAGTTATTTCCATGTTTATAAAGACAGCTGTGTAGATATTTCCATTGATATACAGATAGCTGTGTAGATATTTGCGTGTTCATACAGATAGCAGTGTAGATATTTCCATGTTCGTACTGATAGCAGTGTAGATATTTCCATGTTCATACAGATAGCGGTGTAGATATTTCCATGTTCATACAGATAACGGTGTAGATATTTCCATGTTCATACAGATAGCGGTGTAGATATTTCCATGTTCATACAGTTAGCGGTGTAGATATTTCCATGTTCATACAGATGGCGGTGTAGATATTTACATGTTCATACAGATGGCGGTATAGATATTTCCACGTTCGTACAGATGGCGGTGTAGATATTTCCATGTTCATAGAGATGGCGGTGTAGATACTTCCATGTTTATGCCGATAACGGTATAGATATTTCCATGTTTATACAGATGGTGGTGTAGATATTTCCATGTTTATAGAGATGGCGGTCTAGATATTTCCATGTTTACAGAGATAGTGGTGTAGTTATTTCCAAGTTTATAGAGACAGCGTTGTAGATATTTCCATGTTTATACAGATAGCGGTAAAGATATTTCCATGTTTATACAGATAGCGGTGTAGATATTACCACGTTTACAGAGATGCCGGTGTAGATATTTCCATGTTCATACAGAGGACGGTGTAGATATTTCCATGTTTATAGGGATGGCGGTGTAGATATTTTCATGTTTACACAGATGGCGGCGTAGATATTTCCATGTTTACGCAGATAGCGGTGTAGACATTTCCATGTTTACACAGATAGCGGTGTGGATATTTCCATGCTTATGCAGATAGCAGTGTAGATATTTCCATGTTTATACAGATAGCGGTGCGGATATTTCCATGTTTATTCAGATAGCGGAGCGGATATTTCCATGTTTATACAAATAGTTGGGCAGATATTTCCATGTTTATGCAGATAGCGGTGTAGATATTTCCATCTTAATTCAGATGGCGGTGTAGATATGTCCATGTTCATACAGATGGCGGTGTAGATATTTCCATGTTCATACAGATGTCGGTGTAGATATTTCGAAGTTTATAGAGATAGCGCTGTAGTTATTTCCATATTTATGGAGAAATCTGTGTAGATATTTCCATGTATATTCATATAGCTGTGTAGATATTTCCATGTTCATGCAGATAGCAGTGTAGATATTTCCATGTTCATCCAGATGCTAGTGTACATATATCCATGTTCATACAGATGGCGGTGAAGATATTTCCATGTTCATACAGATGGTGGTGTAGATATTTCCATGTTTATAGGGATGGCGGTGTAGATATTTTCATGTTTTCACAGATGGCGGTGTAGATATTTCCATGTTTACACAGATAGCGGTGTGGATATTTCCATGTTTATGCAGATAGCAGTGTAGATATTTCCATGTTTATACAGATAGCGGTGAGGATATTTCCATGTTTATTCAGATAGCGGAGCGGATATTTCCATGTTTTTACAGATAGTTTGGCAGATATTTCCATGTTTATGCAGATAGCGGTGTAGATATTTCCATCTAAATACAGATGGCGGTGTAGATATGTCCATGTTCATATAGATGGCGGTGTAGATATTTCCATGTTCATAGAGATGGCGGTGTAGATATTTCCATGTTTATGCAGATAGCGGTATAGATATTTCCATGTTTATTCAGATGGCGGTGTAGATATTTCCATGTTTATAGAGATGGAGGTCTAGATATTTCCATGTTTACAGAGATAGTGGTGTAGTTATTTCCAAGTTTATAGAGACAGCGTTGTAAATATTTCCATGTTTATACAGATAGCTGTGATGATATTTCCTTGTTTATACAGAGAGCGGTGTAGATATTTCCATGTTTATAGTGATAGTGGTGTAGATAATTTCAATTTTATACAGAGAGCAGTGTAGATATTTCCAAGTTCATACAGATAGCGGTGTAGATATTTCCACGTTTATAGAGATGGCGGTGTAGATATTTCCATGTTCATACAGATGGCGGTGTAGATATTTCCATGTTTATAGGGATGGCGGTGTAGATATTTTCATGTTTACACGGATGGCGGTGTAGATATTTCCATGTTTACACAGATAACGGTGTAGACATTTCCATGTTTACACAGATAGCGGTGTGGATATTTCCATGTTTATGCAGATAGCTGTGTAGATATTTGCATGTTCATACAGATAGCGGTGTAGATATTTCCATGTTCATACAGATAGCGGTGTAGATATTTCCATATTCATACAGATAGCGGTGTAGATATTTCCATGTTCATACAGATAGCGGTGTAGATATTTCCATGTTCATACAGATAGCGGTGTAGATATTTCCATGTTCATACAGTTAGCCGTGTAGATATTTAAATGTTCATACAGATGGCGGTGTAGATATTTACATGTTCATACAGATGGAGGTGTAGATATTTCCATGTTCATAGAGATAGCGGTGTAGAGATTTCCATGTTCATACAGATAGCGGTGTAGATATTTCCATGTTTATACAGATAGCGGTGTAGAGATTTCCATGTTCATACAGATAGCGGTGTAGATATTTACATGTTCATACAAATGGCGATATAGATATTTCCATGTTCGTACAGATGGCGGTGTAGATATTTCCATGTTCATAGAGATGGCGGTGTAGATATTTCCATGTTTATGCAGATAGCGGTATAGTTATTTCCATGTTTATACAGATGGTGGTGTAGATATTTCCATGTTTATAGAGATGGCGGTCTAGATATTTCCATGTTTACAGAGATAGTGGTGTAGTTATTTCCAAGTTTATAGAGACAGCGTTGTAGTTATTTCCATGTTTATACAGATAGCGGTATAGATATTTCCATGTTTATACAGATGGTGGTGTGGATATTTCCATGTATATAGAGATGGCGGTCTAGATATTTCCATGTTTACAGAGATAGTGGTGTAGTTATTTCCAAGTTTATAGAGACAGCGTTGTAGATATTTCCATGTTTATACAGATAGCAGTGAAGATATTTCCATGTTTATACAGATAGCGGTGTAGACATTTCCATGTTTATGCAGATAGCAGTGAAGATATTTCCATGTTTATAGAGATAGTGGTGTAGATAATTTCAATTTTATACAAAGTGCAGTGTAGATATTTCCAAGTTCATACAGATAGTGTAGGTATTTCCAGGTTCATACAAATGGCGGTGTAGATATTTACATGTTCATACAAATGGCGGTATAGTTATTTCCATGTTCGTACAGATGGCGGTGTGGATATTTCCATGTTCATACCAATAGCGGTGTAGATATTTCCATGTTCATACAGATAGCGGTGTAGATATTTCCATGTTCATACAGAAGGCGGTGTAGATATTTACATGTTCATACAGATGGCGGTGTAGATATTTCCATGTTCGTACGGATGGCAGTGTAGATATTTCCATGTTCATACAGGTGGCGGTGTAGATATTTCCATGTTTATACAGATAGCAGTGTAGTTATTTCCATGTTTATAGAGAGAGCTGTGTAGATATTTCCATTGATATACAGATAGCTGTGTAGATATTTGCATGTTCATACAGACATCGGTGTAGATATTTCCATGTTCGTACAGGTAGCGATGTAGATATTTCCATGTTCATACAGATAACGGTGTAGATATTTCCGTGTTCATACAGATAGCGGTGTAGATATTTCCATGTTCATACAGTTAGCGGTGTAGATATTTCCATGTTCATACAGATGGCGGTGTAGATATTTCCATGTTCATACAGATGGCGGTGTAGATATTTCCATGTTCATAGAGATGGCTGAGTAGATATTTCCATGTTTATGCAGATAGCGGTATGGTTATTTCCATGTTTATACAGATGGTGGTGTAGATATTTCCATGTTTATAGAGATGGCGATCTAGATATTTCCATGTTTACAGAGATAGTGGTGTAGTTATTTCCAAGTTTATAGAGACAGCGTTGTAGATATTTCCATGTTTATACAGATAGCGGTGAAGATATTTCCATGTTTACACAGATAGCGGTGTAGATATTTCCATGTTCATACAGGTGGCGGTGTAGATATTTCCATGTTTATACAGATAGCAGTGTAGTTATTACCATGTTTATAGAGATAGCACTGTAGATATTTCCATTGATATACAGATAGCTGTGTAGATATTTGCGTGTTCATAGAGATAGCGGTGTAGATATTTTCATGTTCATACAGATAGCGGTGTAGATATTTCCATTTTCATACTGTTAGCGGTGTAGATATTTCCATGTTCATACAGATAGCGGTGTAGATATTTCCATGTTCATACAGTTAGCGGTATAGATATTTCCATGTTCATACAGATGGCGGAGTGGATATTTACATGTTCATACAGATGGCGGTGTAGATATTTCCATGTTCATACAGATAGCGGTGTAGATATTTCCATGTTCATACAGTTAGCGGTGTAGATATTTCCATGTTCATACAGATGGCGGTGTAGACATTTCCATGTTCATACAGATCGCGGTGCAGGTATTTCCATGTTCATACAGATAGCGGTGTAGATATTTCCATGTTCATACAGATAGTGGTGTAGATAATTCCATGTTCATACAGTTAGCTGAGTAGATATTTCCATGTTCATACAGATGGCGGTGTAGATATTTACATGTTCATACAGATGGCGGTGTAGATATTTCCATGTTCATACATTTAGCGGTGTCGATATTTCCATGTTCATACAGATGGCGGTGAAGATATTTCCATGTTCATACAGATGGCGGTGTAGATATTTCCATGTTTGTACGGATGGCTGTGTAGATATTTCCATGTTCATACAGGTGGCGGTGTAGTTATTTCCATGTTTATACAGATAGCAGTGTAGTTATTTCCATGTTAATAGAGATAGCTGTGTGGATATTTCCATTGATATACATATAGCTGTGTAGATATTTGCATGTTCATACAGATAACGTTGTAGATATTTCCATGTTCGTACAGATAGCGGTGTAGATATTTCCATGTTCATACTGATAGCGGTGTAGATATTTCCATGTTCATACAGATAACGGTGTAGATATTTCCATGTTCATACAAACAGCGGTGTAGATATTTCCATGTTTATACAGATGGTGGTGTAGATATTTCCATGTATATAGAGATGGCGTTCTAGATATTTCCATGTTTACAGAGATAGTGGTGTAGTTATTTCCAAGTTTATAGAGACAGCGTTGTAGATATTTCCATGTTTATACAGATAGCAGTGAAGATATTTCCATGTTTATACAGATAGCGGTGTAGATATTTCCATGTTTATACAGATAGCAGTGAAGATATTTCCATGTTTATAGAGATAGTGGTGTAGATAATTTCAATTTTATACAGAGAGCAGTGTAGATATTTCCAAGTTCATACAGATAGCGGTGCAGATATTTCCACGTTTATAGAGATGGTGGTGTAGATATTTCCATGTTCATACAGACGACGGTGTAGATATTTCCATGTTTATAGGGATGGCGGTGTAGATATTTTCATGTTTACACAGATGGCGGTGTAGATATTTCCATGCTCATACAGATGGCGGTGTAGATATTTACATGTTCATACAGATGGCGGTGTAGATATTTCCATGTTCATACAGATAGCGGTGTAGATATTTCCATGTTCATACAGATAGCGGTGCAGATAATTCCATGTTCATACAGTTAGCTCTGTAGATATTTCCATGTTCATACAGATGGCGGTGTAGGTATTTGTATGTTCATACAGATGGCGGTGTAGATATTTCCATGTTCATACAGATAGCGGTGTAGATTTTTCCATGTTCATACAGATAGCGGTGTAGATATATCCATGTTTATATAGATAGTGGTGTAGATAATTTCAATTTTATACAAAGTGCAGTGTAGATATTTCCAAGTTCATACAGATAGTGGTGTAGATATTTCCAGGTTCATACAAATGGCGGTGTAGATATTTACATGTTCATACAAATGGCGGTATAGTTATTTCCATGTTCGTACAGATGTCGGTGTGGATATTTCCATGTTCATACCAATAGCGGTGTAGTTATTTCCATGTTCATACAGTTAGCGGTGTAGATATTTCCATGTTCATACAGAAGGCGGTGTAGATATTTACATGTTCATACAGATGGCGGTGTAGATATTTCCATGTTCGTACGGATGGCAGTGTAGATATTTCCATGTTCATACAGGTGCCGGTGTAGATATTTCCATGTTCATACAGATAGCGGTGTAGGTATTTCCATGTTCATACAGATAGCGGTGTAGATAATTCCATGTTCATACAGTTAGCTGTGTAGATATTTCCATGTTCATACAGATGGCGGTGTAGATATTTACATGTTCATACAGATGGCGGTGTAGATATTTCCATGTTCATACAGATAGCGGTGTAGATATTTCCATGTTCATACAGATAGCGGTGTATATATTTCCATGTTCATACAGATAACGGTGTAGATATTTCCATGTTCGTACAGATAGCGGTGAAGATATTTCCATGTTTATACAGATAGCGGCGTAGATATATCCATGTTTATACAGATAGCAGTGTAGATATTTCCATGTTTATAGAGATAGTGGTGTAGATAATTTCAATTTTATACAGAGAGCAGTGTAGATATTTCCAAGTTCATACAGATAGTGGTGTCGATATTTCCAGGTTCATACAAATGGCGGTGTAGATATTTCCATGTTCTTCCAGATAGCGGTTTAGTTATTTCCATGTTCATTCAGATAGCGGTGTAGATATTTCCATGTTCATACAGATGGCGGTGTAGATATTTACATGTTCACACAGATGGCGGTGTAGATATTTCCATGTTCGTACTGATAGCGGTGTAGTTATTTCCATGTTCATACAGATAGCGGTGTAGATATTTCCATGTTCACAGATAGCGGTGTAGATATTTCCATGTTCATACACTTAGCGGTGTAGATATTTCCATGTTCATACAGATGGCGGTGTAGATATTTACATGTTCATACAGATGGCGGTGTAGTTATTTCCATGTTCATACAGATAGCGGTGTAGAGATTTCCATGTTCATACAGATAGCGGTGTAGATATTTCCATGTTGATACAGATAGCGGTGTAGATATTTCCATGTTCATACCAATAGCGTTGTATACATTTCCATGTTCATACAGTTAGCGGTGTAGATATTTCCATGTTCATACAGATAGCGGTGTCGATATTTCCATGTTCATACAGATAGCGGTGTACATATTTCCATGTTCATACAGATAGCGGTGTAGATATTTCCATGTTCATACAGATAGCGGTATAGATAATTCCATGTTCATACAGTTAGCGGTGTAGATATTTCCATGTTCATACAGATGGCGGTGTAGATATTTCCATGTTCATACAGATCGTGGTGCAGGTATTTCCATGTTCATACAGATAGCGGTGTAGATATTTCCATGTTCATACAGATAGTGGTGTAGATAATTCCATGTTCATACAGTTAGCTGAGTAGATATTTCCATGTTCATACAGATGGCGGTGTAGATATTTACATGTTCATACAGATGGCGGTGTAGATATTTCCATGTTCATACATTTAGCGGTGTAGATATTTCCATGTTCATACAGATGGCGGTGAAGATATTTCCATGTTCATACAGATGGCGGTGTAGATATTTCCATGTTTGTATGGATGGCTGTGTAGATATTTCCATGTTCATACAGGTGGCGGTGTAGTTATTTCCATGTTTATACAGATAGCAGTGTAGTTATTTCCATGTTAATAGAGATAGCTGTGTGGATATTTCCATTGATATACATATAGCTGTGTAGATATTTGCATGTTCATACAGATAGCGGTGTAGATATTTCCATGTTCGTACAGATAGCGGTGTAGATATTTCCATGTTCATACAGATAGCGGTGTAGATATTTCCATGTTCATACAGATAATGGTGTAGATATTTCCATGTTCATACAAACAGCGGTGTAGATATTTCCATGTTCATACAGATGGTGGTGTAGATATTTCCATGTATATAGAGATGGCGTTCTAGATATTTCCATGTTTACAGAGATAGTGGTGTAGTTATTTCCAAGTTTATAGAGACAGCGTTGTAGATATTTCCATGTTTATACAGATAGCAGTGAAGATATTTCCATGTTTATACAGATAGCGGTGTAGATATTTCCATGTTTATACAGATAGCAGTGAAGATATTTCCATGTTTATAGAGATAGTGGTGTAGATAATTTCAATTTTATACAGAGAGCAGTGTAGATATTTCCAAGTTCATACAGATAGCGGTGTAGATATTTCCACGTTTATAGAGATGGTGGTGTAGATATTTCCATGTTCATACAGACGACGGTGTAGATATTTCCATGTTTATAGGGATGGCGGTGTAGATATTTTCATGTTTACACAGATGGCGGTGTAGATATTTCCATGTTCATACAGATGGCGGTGTAGATATTTACATGTTCATACAGATGGCGGTGTAGATATTTCCATGTTCATACAGATAGCGGTGTAGATATTTCCATGTTCATACAGATAGCGGAGCAGATAATTCCATGTTCATACAGTTAGCTCTGTAGATATTTCCATGTTCATACAGATGGCGGTGTAGGTATTTGTATGTTCATACAGATGGCGGTGTAGATATTTCCATGTTCATACAGATAGCGGTGTAGATTTTTCCATGTTCATACAGATAGCGGTGTAGATATATCCATGTTTATATAGATAGTGGTGTAGATAATTTCAATTTTATACAAAGTGCAGTGTAGATATTTCCAAGTTCATACAGATAGTGGTGTAGATATTTCCAGGTTCATACAAATGGCGGTGTAGATATTTACATGTTCATACAAATGGCGGTATAGTTATTTCCATGTTCGTACAGATGTCGGTGTGGATATTTCCATGTTCATACCAATAGCGGTGTAGTTATTTCCATGTTCATACAGTTAGCGGTGTAGATATTTCCATGTTCATACAGAAGGCGGTGTAGATATTTACATGTTCATACAGATGGCGGTGTAGATATTTCCATGTTCGAACGGATGGCAGTGTAGATATTTCCATGTTCATACAGGTGGCGGTGTAGATATTTCCATGTTCATACAGATAGCGGTGTAGGTATTTCCATGTTCATACAGATAGCGGTGTAGATAATTCCATGTTCATACAGTTAGCTGTGTAGATATTTCCATGTTCATACAGATGGCGGTGTAGATATTTACATGTTCATACAGATGGCGGTGTAGATATTTCCATGTTCATACAGATAGCAGTGTAGATATTTCCATGTTCATACAGATAGCGGTGTATATATTTCCATGTTCATACAGATAGCGGTGTAGATATTTCCATGTTCGTACAGATAGCGGTGAAGATATTTCCATGTTTATACAGATAGCGGCATAGATATATCCATGTTTATACAGATAGCAGTGTAGATATTTCCATGTTTATAGAGATAGTGGTGTAGATAATTTCAATTTTATACAGAGAGCAGTGTAGATATTTCCAAGTTCATACAGATAGTGGTGTCGATATTTCCAGGTTCATACAAATGGCGGTGTAGATATTTCCATGTTCTTCCAGATAGCGGTTTAGTTATTTCCATGTTCATTCAGATAGCGGTGTAGATATTTCCATTTTCATACAGATGGCGGTGTAGATATTTACATGTTCACACAGATGGCGGTGTAGATATTTCCATGTTCGTACAGATAGCGGTGTAGTTATTTCCATGTTCATACAGATAGCGGTGTAGATATTTCCATGTTCACAGATAGCGGTGTAGATATTTCCATGTTCATACACTTAGCGGTGTAGATATTTCCATGTTCATACAGATGGCGGTGTAGATATTTACATGTTCATACAGATGGCGGTGTAGTTATTTCCATGTTCATACAGATAGCGGTGTAGAGATTTCCATGTTCATACAGATAGCGGTGTAGATATTTCCATGTTGATACAGATAGCGGTGTAGATATTTCCATGTTCATACCAATAGCGTTGTATACATTTCCATGTTCATACAGTTAGCGGTGTAGATATTTCCATGTTCATACAGATAGCGGTGTCGATATTTCCATGTTCATACAGATAGCGGTGTACATATTTCCATGTTCATACAGATAGCGGTGTAGATATTTCCATGTTCATACAGATAGCGGTGTAGATAATTCCATGTTCATACAGTTAGCGGTGTAGATATTTCCATGTTCATACAGATGGCGGTGTAGATATTTCCATGTTCATACAGATCGCGGTGCAGGTATTTCCATGTTCATACAGATAGCGGTGTAGATATTTCCATGTTCATACAGATAGTGGTGTAGATAATTCCATGTTCATACAGTTAGCTGAGTAGATATTTCCATGTTCATACAGATGGCGGTGTAGATATTTACATGTTCATACAGATGGCGGTGTAGATATTTCCATGTTCATATATTTAGCGGTGTAGATATTTCCATGTGCATACAGATGGCGGTGAAGATATTTCCATGTTCATACAGATGGCGGTGTAGATATTTCCATGTTTGTACGGATGGCTGTGTAGATATTTCCATGTTCATACAGGTGGCGGTGTAGTTATTTCCATGTTTATACAGATAGCAGTGTAGTTATTTCCATGTTAATAGAGATAGCTGTGTGGATATTTCCATTGATATACATATAGCTGTGTAGATATTTGCATGTTCATACAGATAGCGGTGTAGATATTTCCATGTTCGTACAGATAGCGGTGTAGATATTTCCATGTTCATACAGATAGCGGTGTAGATATTTCCATGTTCATACAGATAACGGTGTAGATATTTCCATGTTCATACAAACAGCGGTGTAGATATTTCCATATTTATACAGATGGTGGTGTAGATATTTCCATGTATATAGAGATGGCGTTCTAGATATTTCCATGTTTACAGAGATAGTGGTGTAGTTATTTCCAAGTTTATAGAGACAGCGTTGTAGATATTTCCATGTTTATACAGATAGCAGTGAAGATATTTCCATGTTTATACAGATAGCGGTGTAGATATTTCCATGTTTATACAGATAGCAGTGAAGATATTTCCATGTTTATAGAGATAGTGGTGTAGATAATTTCAATTTTATACAGAGAGCAGTGTAGATATTTCCAAGTTCATACAGATAGCGGTGTAGATATTTCCACGTTTATAGAGATGGTGGTGTAGATATTTCCATGATCATACAGACGACGGTGTAGATATTTCCATGTTTATAGGGATGGCGGTGTAGATATTTTCATGTTTACACAGATGGCGGTGTAGATATTTCCATGTTCATACAGATGGCGGTATAGATGTTTCCATGTTCATACAAATGGCGGTGAAGATATTTCCATGTTCATACAGATGGCGGTGTAGGTATTTCCATGTTTGTACGGATGGCTGTGTAGATATTTCCATGTTCATACAGGTGGCGGTGTAGTTATTTCCATGTTTATACAGATAGCAGTGTAGTTATTTCCATGTTAATAGAGATACCTGTGTGGATATTTCCATTGATATACATATAGCTGTGTAGATATTTGCATGTTCATACAGATAGCGGTGTAGATATTTCCATGTTCGTACAGATAGCGGTGTAGATATTTCCATGTTCATACAGATAGCGGTGTAGATATTTCCATGTTCATACAGATAACGGTGTAGATATTTCCATGTTCATACAAACAGCGGTGTAGATATTTCCATGTTTATACAGATGGTGGTGTAGATATTTCCATGTATATAGAGATGGCGTTCTAGATATTTCCATGTTTACAGAGATAGTGGTGTAGTTATTTCCAAGTTTATAGAGACAGCGTTGTAGATATTTCCATGTTTATACAGATAGCAGTGAAGATATTTCCATGTTTATACAGATAGCGGTGTAGATATTTCCATGTTTATACAGATAGCAGTGAAGATATTTCCATGTTTATAGAGATAGTGGTCTAGATAATTTCAATTTTATACAGAGAGCAGTGTAGATATTTCCAAGTTCATACAGATAGCGGTGTAGATATTTCCACGTTTATAGAGATGGTGGTGTAGATATTTCCATGTTCATACAGACGACGGTGTAGATATTTCCATGTTTATAGGGATGGTGGTGTAGATATTTTCATGTTTACACAGATGGCGGTGTAGATATTTCCATGTTCATACAGATGGCGGTGTAGATATTTACATGTTCATACAGATGGCGGTGTAGATATTTCCATGTTCATACAGATAGCGGTGTAGATATTTCCATGTTCATACAGATAGCGGTGCAGATAATTCCATGTTCATACAGTTAGCTCTGTAGATATTTCCATGTTCATGCAGATGGCGGTGTAGGTATTTGTATGTTCATACAGATGGCGGTGTAGATATTTCCATGTTCATACAGATAGCGGTGTAGATTTTTCCATGTTCATACAGATAGCGGTGTAGATATATCCATGTTTATATAGATAGTGGTGTAGATAATTTCAATTTTATACAAAGTGCAGTGTAGATATTTCCAAGTTCATACAGATAGTGGTGTAGATATTTCCAGGTTCATACAAATGGCGGTGTAGATATTTACATGTTCATACAAATGGCGGTATAGTTATTTCCATGTTCGTACAGATGTCGGTGTGGATATTTCCATGTTCATACCAATAGCGGTGTAGATATTTCCATGTTCATACAGTTAGCGGTGTAGATATTTCCATGTTCATACAGATCGCGGTGCAGGTATTTCCATGTTCATACAGATAGCGGTGTAGATATTTCCATGTTCATACAGATAGTGGTGTAGATAATTCCATGTTCATACAGTTAGCTGAGTAGATATTTCCATGTTCATACAGATGGCGGTGTAGATATTTACATGTTCATACAGATGGCGGTGTAGATATTTCCATGTTCATATATTTAGCGGTGTAGATATTTCCATGTGCATACAGATGGCGGTGAAGATATTTCCATGTTCATACAGATGGCGGTGTAGATATTTCCATGTTTGTACGGATGGCTGTGTAGATATTTCCATGTTCATACAGGTGGCGGTGTAGTTATTTCCATGTTTATACAGATAGCAGTGTAGTTATTTCCATGTTAATAGAGATAGCTGTGTGGATATTTCCATTGATATACATATAGCTGTGTAGATATTTGCATGTTCATACAGATAGCGGTGTAGATATTTCCATGTTCGTACAGATAGCGGTGTAGATATTTCCATGTTCATACAGATAGCGGTGTAGATATTTCCATGTTCATACAGATAACGGTGTAGATATTTCCATGTTCATACAAACAGCGGTGTAGATATTTCCATATTTATACAGATGGTGGTGTAGATATTTCCATGTATATAGAGATGGCGTTCTAGATATTTCCATGTTTACAGAGATAGTGGTGTAGTTATTTCCAAGTTTATAGAGACAGCGTTGTAGATATTTCCATGTTTATACAGATAGCAGTGAAGATATTTCCATGTTTATACAGATAGCGGTGTAGATATTTCCATGTTTATACAGATAGCAGTGAAGATATTTCCATGTTTATAGAGATAGTGGTGTAGATAATTTCAATTTTATACAGAGAGCAGTGTAGATATTTCCAAGTTCATACAGATAGCGGTGTAGATATTTCCACGTTTATAGAGATGGTGGTGTAGATATTTCCATGATCATACAGACGACGGTGTAGATATTTCCATGTTTATAGGGATGGCGGTGTAGATATTTTCATGTTTACACAGATGGCGGTGTAGATATTTCCATGTTCATACAGATGGCGGTATAGATGTTTCCATGTTCATACAAATGGCGGTGAAGATATTTCCATGTTCATACAGATGGCGGTGTAGGTATTTCCATGTTTGTACGGATGGCTGTGTAGATATTTCCATGTTCATACAGGTGGCGGTGTAGTTATTTCCATGTTTATACAGATAGCAGTGTAGTTATTTCCATGTTAATAGAGATACCTGTGTGGATATTTCCATTGATATACATATAGCTGTGTAGATATTTGCATGTTCATACAGATAGCGGTGTAGATATTTCCATGTTCGTACAGATAGCGGTGTAGATATTTCCATGTTCATACAGATAGCGGTGTAGATATTTCCATGTTCATACAGATAACGGTGTAGATATTTCCATGTTCATACAAACAGCGGTGTAGATATTTCCATGTTTATACAGATGGTGGTGTAGATATTTCCATGTATATAGAGATGGCGTTCTAGATATTTCCATGTTTACAGAGATAGTGGTGTAGTTATTTCCAAGTTTATAGAGACAGCGTTGTAGATATTTCCATGTTTATACAGATAGCAGTGAAGATATTTCCATGTTTATACAGATAGCGGTGTAGATATTTCCATGTTTATACAGATAGCAGTGAAGATATTTCCATGTTTATAGAGATAGTGGTCTAGATAATTTCAATTTTATACAGAGAGCAGTGTAGATATTTCCAAGTTCATACAGATAGCGGTGTAGATATTTCCACGTTTATAGAGATGGTGGTGTAGATATTTCCATGTTCATACAGACGACGGTGTAGATATTTCCATGTTTATAGGGATGGTGGTGTAGATATTTTCATGTTTACACAGATGGCGGTGTAGATATTTCCATGTTCATACAGATGGCGGTGTAGATATTTACATGTTCATACAGATGGCGGTGTAGATATTTCCATGTTCATACAGATAGCGGTGTAGATATTTCCATGTTCATACAGATAGCGGTGCAGATAATTCCATGTTCATACAGTTAGCTCTGTAGATATTTCCATGTTCATGCAGATGGCGGTGTAGGTATTTGTATGTTCATACAGATGGCGGTGTAGATATTTCCATGTTCATACAGATAGCGGTGTAGATTTTTCCATGTTCATACAGATAGCGGTGTAGATATATCCATGTTTATATAGATAGTGGTGTAGATAATTTCAATTTTATACAAAGTGCAGTGTAGATATTTCCAAGTTCATACAGATAGTGGTGTAGATATTTCCAGGTTCATACAAATGGCGGTGTAGATATTTACATGTTCATACAAATGGCGGTATAGTTATTTCCATGTTCGTACAGATGTCGGTGTGGATATTTCCATGTTCATACCAATAGCGGTGTAGATATTTCCATGTTCATACAGTTAGCGGTGTAGATATTTCCATGTTCATACAGAAGGCGGTGTAGATATTTACATGTTCATACAGATGGCGGTGTAGATATTTCCATGTTCGTACGGATGGCAGTGTAGATATTTCCATGTTCATACAGGTGGCGGTGTAGATATTTCCATGTTCATACAGATAGCGGTGTAGGTATTTCCATGTTCATACAGATAGCGGTGTAGATAATTCCATGTTCATACAGTTAGCTGTGTAGATATTTCCACGTTTATAGAGATGGTGGTGTAGATATTTACATGTTCATACAGATGGCGGTGTAGATATTTCCATGTTCATACAGATAGCGGTGTAGATATTTCCATGTTCATACAGATAGCGGTGTATATATTTCCATGTTCATACAGATAGCGGTGTAGATATTTCCATGTTCGTACAGATAGCGGTGAAGATATTTCCATGTTTATACAGATAGCGGCGTAGATATATCCATGTTTATACAGATAGCAGTGTAGATATTTCCATGTTTATAGAGATAGTGGTGTAGATAATTTCAATTTTATACAGAGAGCAGTGTAGATATTTCCAAGTTCATACAGATAGCGGTGTAGATATTTCCACGTTTATAGAGATGGTGGTGTAGATATTTCCATGTTCATACAGACGACGGTGTAGATATTTCCATGTTCATACAGATAGCGGTGTAGATATTTCCACGTTTATAGAGATGTTGGTGTAGATATTTACATGTTCATACAGATGGCGGTGTAGATATTTCCATGTTCATACAGATAGCGGTGTAGATATTTCCATGTTCATACAGATAGCGGTGTAGATATTTCCATGTTCATACAGATGGCGGTGTAGATATTTACATGTTCGTACAGATGGCGGTGTAGATATTTCCATGTTCATACAGATAGCGGTGTAGATATTTCCATGTTCATACAGATAGCGGTGTATATATTTCCATGTTCATACAGATAGCGGTGTAGATATTTCCATGTTCGTACAGATAGCGGTGAAGATATTTCCATGTTTATACAGATAGCGGCGTAGATATATCCATGTTTATACAGATAGCAGTGTAGATATTTCCATGTTTATAGAGATAGTGGTGTAGATAATTTCAATTTTATACAGAGAGCAGTGTAGATATTTCCAAGTTCATACAGATAGTGGTGTCGATATTTCCAGGTTCATACAAATGGCGGTGTAGATATTTCCATGTTCTTCCAGATAGCGGTTTAGTTATTTCCATGTTCATTCAGATAGCGGTGTAGATATTTCCATGTTCATACAGATGGCGGTGTAGATATTTACATGTTCACACAGATGGCGGTGTAGATTTTTCCATGTTCGTACAGATAGCGGTGTAGTTATTTCCATGTTCATACAGATAGCGGTGTAGATATTTCCATGTTCACAGATAGCGGTGTAGATATTTCCATGTTCATACACTTAGTGGTGTAGATATTTCCATGTTCATACAGATGGCGGTGTAGATATTTACATGTTCATACAGATTGCGGTGTAGTTATTTCCATGTTCATACAGATAGCGGTGTAGAGATTTCCATGTTCATACAGATAGCGGTGTAGATATTTCCATGTTGATACAGATAGCGGTGTAGATATTTCCATGTTCATACCAATAGCGTTGTATACATTTCCATGTTCATACAGTTAGCGGTGTAGATATTTCCATGTTCATACAGATAGCGGTGTCGATATTTCCATGTTCATACAGATAGCGGTGTACATATTTCCATGTTCATACAGATAGCGGTGTAGATATTTCCATGTTCATACAGATAGCGGTGTAGATAATTCCATGTTCATACAGTTAGCGGTGTAGATATTTCCATGTTCATACAGATGGCGGTGTAGATATTTCCATGTTCATACAGATCGCGGTGCAGGTATTTCCATGTTCATACAGATAGCGGTGTAGATATTTCCATGTTCATACAGATAGTGGTGTAGATAATTCCATGTTCATACAGTTAGCTGAGTAGATATTTCCATGTTCATACAGATGGCGGTGTAGATATTTACATGTTCATACAGATGGCGGTGTAGATATTTCCATGTTCATACATTTAGCGGTGTAGATATTTCCATGTTCATACAGATGGCGGTGAAGATATTTCCATGTTCATACAGATGGCGGTGTAGATATTTCCATGTTTGTACGGATGGCTGTGTAGATATTTCCATGTTCATACAGGTGGCGGTGTAGTTATTTCCATGTTTATACAGATAGCAGTGTAGTTATTTCCATGTTAATAGAGATAGCTGTGTGGATATTTCCATTGATATACATATAGCTGTGTAGATATTTGCATGTTCATACAGATAGCGGTGTAGATATTTCCATGTTCGTACAGATAGCGGTGTAGATATTTCCATGTTCATACAGATGGCGGTGTAGATATTTCCATGTTCATACAGATGGCGGTGTAGATATTTCCATGTTTATAGGGATGGCGGTGTAGATATTTTCATGTTTATACAGATGGCGGTGTAGATATTTCCATGTTTACACAGATAGCAGTGTAGACATTTCCATGTTTACACAGATAGCGGTGTGGATATTTCCATGTTTATGCAGATAACAGTGTAGATATTTCCATGTTTATACAGATAGCAGTGCGGATATTTCCATGTTTATACAGATAGCGGTGTAGATATTTCCATCTTAATACAGATGGCGGTGTAGATATGTCCATGTTCGTACAGATGGCGGTGTAGAATTTCCATGTTCATACAGATGGCGGTGTAGATATTTCGAAGTTTATAGAGATAGCGCTGTAGTTATTTCCATATTTATAGAGAAATCGGTGTAGATATTTCCATGTATATTCAGATAGCTGTGTAGATATTTCCATGTTCATGCAGATAGCGGTGTAGATATTTCCATGTTTATACAGATAGCAGTGTAGATATTTCCATGTTTATAGAGATAGTGGTGTAGATAATTTCAATTTTATACAGAGAGCAGTGTAGATATTTCCAAGTTCACACAGATAGCGGTGTAGATATTTCCATGTTTATAGGGATGGCCGTGTAGATATTTTCATGTTTACACAGATGGCAGTGTAGATATTTCCATGTTTACACAGATAGCGGTGTGGATATTTCCAAGTTTATGCAGATAGCAGTGTATATATTTCCATGTTTATACAGATAGCGGTGCGGATATTTCCATGTTTATACAGATAGTTGAACAGATATTTCCATGTTTATACAGATAGCGGTGTAGATATTTCCATCTTAATACAGATGGGGGTGTAGATATGTCCATGTTTGTACAGATGGCGGTGTAGATATTTCCCTGTTCATACAGATGGCGGTGTAGATATTTCGAAGTTTATAGAGATAGCGCTGTAGTTATTTCCATATTTATAGAGAAATCTCTGTAGATATTTCCAAGTATATTCAGATAGCTGTGTAGATATTTCCATGTTCATGCAGATAACGGTGTAGATATTTCCATGTTCATCCAGATGCCGGTGTACATATATCCATGTTCATACAGATGGCGGTGAAGATATTTCCATGTTAATACAGATGGTGGTGTAGATATTTCCATGTTCATACAAATGGCGGTGTAGATATTTCCATATTCATAGAGATGGCAGTGTAGATATTTCCATATTTATACAGATAGCAGTGTAGTTATTTCCATGTTTATAGAGATAGCAGTGTAGATATTTCCATTGATATACAGATAGCTGTGTAGATATTTGCATGTTCATACAGATAGCGGTGTAGATATTTCCATGTTCATACAGATAGCGGTGTAGATATTTCCATGTTCATACTGATAGCGGTGTAGATATTTCCATGTTCATACAGATAGCGGTGTAGATATTTCCATGTTCAAGCAGATAGCGGTGTAGATATTTCCATGTTCATACATTTAGCGGTGTAGATATTTCCATGTTCATACAGATGGCGGTGTAGATATTTACATGTTCATACAGATGGCGGTGTAGATATATCCATGTTCATACAGATAGCGGTGTAGCTATTTCCATGTTCATACAGATAGCGGTGTAGATATTTCCATCTTCATACAGATAGCGGTGTAGATATTTGAATGTTCTTACCGAGAGTTGTGTAGATATTTCCATGTTCATACAGTTAGCGGTGTAGATATTTCCATGTTCATACAGATGGCGGTGTAGATATTTACATGTTCATAGAGATGGCGGTGTAGATATTTCCATGTTCGTACGGATGGCAGTGTAGATATTTCCAAGTTCATACAGGTTGCGGTGTAGATATTTCCATGTTTATACAGATAGCAGAGTAGTTATTTCCATGTTTATAGAGATAGCTGTGTAGATATTCGCATTGATATACAGATAGCTGTGTATATATTTGCATGTTCATACAGAAAGCGGGGTAGATGTTTCCATGTTCGTACAGATAGCCGTGTAGATATTTCCATGTTCATACAGATAGCGGTGTAGATATTTCCACGTTTATAGAGATGGCGGTGTAGATATTTCCATGTTCATACAGATGGCGGTGTAGATATTGCCATGTTTATAGGGATGGCGGTGTAGATATTTTCATGTTTACACAGAAGGCGGTGTAGATATTTCCATGTTTACACAGATAGCTTTGTACACATTTCCATGTTTACACAGATGGCGGTGTGGATATTTCCATGTTTATGCAAATAGCAGTGTAGATATTTCCATGTTTACACAGATAGCGGTGCGGATATTTCCATGTTTATACAGATAGTTGGGCAGATATTTCCATGTTCATACACTTAGCGGTGTAGATATTTCCATGTTCATACAGATGGCGGTGTAGATATTTACATGTTCATACAGATGGCGGTGTAGTTATTTCCATGTTCATACAGATAGCGGTGTAGAGATTTCCATGTTCATACAGATAGCGGTGTAGATATTTCCATGTTGATACAGATAGCGGTGTAGATATTTCCATGTTCATACCAATAGCGTTGTATACATTTCCATGTTCATACAGTTAGCGGTGTAGATATTTCCATGTTCATACAGATAGCGGTGTCGATATTTCCATGTTCATACAGATAGCGGTGTACATATTTCCATGTTCATACAGATAGCGGTGTAGATATTTCCATGTTCATACAGATAGCGGTATAGATAATTCCATGTTCATACAGTTAGCGGTGTAGATATTTCCATGTTCATACAGATGGCGGTGTAGATATTTCCATGTTCATACAGATCGTGGTGCAGGTATTTCCATGTTCATACAGATAGCGGTGTAGATATTTCCATGTTCATACAGATAGTGGTGTAGATAATTCCATGTTCATACAGTTAGCTGAGTAGATATTTCCATGTTCATACAGATGGCGGTGTAGATATTTACATGTTCATACAGATGGCGGTGTAGATATTTCCATGTTCATACATTTAGCGGTGTAGATATTTCCATGTTCATACAGATGGCGGTGAAGATATTTCCATGTTCATACAGATGGCGGTGTAGATATTTCCATGTTTGTATGGATGGCTGTGTAGATATTTCCATGTTCATACAGGTGGCGGTGTAGTTATTTCCATGTTTATACAGATAGCAGAGTAGTTATTTCCATGTTAATAGAGATAGCTGTGTGGATATTTCCATTGATATACATATAGCTGTGTAGATATTTGCATGTTCATACAGATAGCGGTGTAGATATTTCCATGTTCGTACAGATAGCGGTGTAGATATTTCCATGTTCATACAGATAGCGGTGTAGATATTTCCATGTTCATACAGATAATGGTGTAGATATTTCCATGTTCATACAAACAGCGGTGTAGATATTTCCATGTTCATACAGATGGTGGTGTAGATATTTCCATGTATATAGAGATGGCGTTCTAGATATTTCCATGTTTACAGAGATAGTGGTGTAGTTATTTCCAAGTTTATAGAGACAGCGTTGTAGATATTTCCATGTTTATACAGATAGCAGTGAAGATATTTCCATGTTTATACAGATAGCGGTGTAGATATTTCCATGTTTATACAGATAGCAGTGAAGATATTTCCATGTTTATAGAGATAGTGGTGTAGATAATTTCAATTTTATACAGAGAGCAGTGTAGATATTTCCAAGTTCATACAGATAGCGGTGTAGATATTTCCACGTTTATAGAGATGGTGGTGTAGATATTTCCATGTTCATACAGACGACGGTGTAGATATTTCCATGTTTATAGGGATGGCGGTGTAGATATTTTCATGTTTACACAGATGGCGGTGTAGATATTTCCATGTTCATACAGATGGCGGTGTAGATATTTACATGTTCATACAGATGGCGGTGTAGATATTTCCATGTTCATACAGATAGCGGAGCAGATAATTCCATGTTCATACAGTTAGCTCTGTAGATATTTCCATGTTCATACAGATGGCGGTGTAGGTATTTGTATGTTCATACAGATGGCGGTGTAGATATTTCCATGTTCATACAGATAGCGGTGTAGATTTTTCCATGTTCATACAGATAGCGGTGTAGATATATCCATGTTTATATAGATAGTGGTGTAGATAATTTCAATTTTATACAAAGTGCAGTGTAGATATTTCCAAGTTCATACAGATAGTGGTGTAGATATTTCCAGGTTCATACAAATGGCGGTGTAGATATTTACATGTTCATACAAATGGCGGTATAGTTATTTCCATGTTCGTACAGATGTCGGTGTGGATATTTCCATGTTCATACCAATAGCGGTGTAGTTATTTCCATGTTCATACAGTTAGCGGTGTAGATATTTCCATGTTCATACAGAAGGCGGTGTAGATATTTACATGTTCATACAGATGGCGGTGTAGATATTTCCATGTTCGAACGGATGGCAGTGTAGATATTTCCATGTTCATACAGGTGGCGGTGTAGATATTTCCATGTTCATACAGATAGCGGTGTAGGTATTTCCATGTTCATACAGATAGCGGTGTAGATAATTCCATGTTCATACAGTTAGCTGTGTAGATATTTCCATGTTCATACAGATGGCGGTGTAGATATTTACATGTTCATACAGATGGCGGTGTAGATATTTCCATGTTCATACAGATAGCAGTGTAGATATTTCCATGTTCATACAGATAGCGGTGTATATATTTCCATGTTCATACAGATAGCGGTGTAGATATTTCCATGTTCGTACAGATAGCGGTGAAGATATTTCCATGTTTATACAGATAGCGGCATAGATATATCCATGTTTATACAGATAGCAGTGTAGATATTTCCATGTTTATAGAGATAGTGGTGTAGATAATTTCAATTTTATACAGAGAGCAGTGTAGATATTTCCAAGTTCATACAGATAGTGGTGTCGATATTTCCAGGTTCATACAAATGGCGGTGTAGATATTTCCATGTTCTTCCAGATAGCGGTTTAGTTATTTCCATGTTCATTCAGATAGCGGTGTAGATATTTCCATTTTCATACAGATGGCGGTGTAGATATTTACATGTTCACACAGATGGCGGTGTAGATATTTCCATGTTCGTACAGATAGCGGTGTAGTTATTTCCATGTTCATACAGATAGCGGTGTAGATATTTCCATGTTCACAGATAGCGGTGTAGATATTTCCATGTTCATACACTTAGCGGTGTAGATATTTCCATGTTCATACAGATGGCGGTGTAGATATTTACATGTTCATACAGATGGCGGTGTAGTTATTTCCATGTTCATACAGATAGCGGTGTAGAGATTTCCATGTTCATACAGATAGCGGTGTAGATATTTCCATGTTGATACAGATAGCGGTGTAGATATTTCCATGTTCATACCAATAGCGTTGTATACATTTCCATGTTCATACAGTTAGCGGTGTAGATATTTCCATGTTCATACAGATAGCGGTGTCGATATTTCCATGTTCATACAGATAGCGGTGTACATATTTCCATGTTCATACAGATAGCGGTGTAGATATTTCCATGTTCATACAGATAGCGGTGTAGATAATTCCATGTTCATACAGTTAGCGGTGTAGATATTTCCATGTTCATACAGATGGCGGTGTAGATATTTCCATGTTCATACAGATCGCGGTGCAGGTATTTCCATGTTCATACAGATAGCGGTGTAGATATTTCCATGTTCATACAGATAGTGGTGTAGATAATTCCATGTTCATACAGTTAGCTGAGTAGATATTTCCATGTTCATACAGATGGCGGTGTAGATATTTACATGTTCATACAGATGGCGGTGTAGATATTTCCATGTTCATATATTTAGCGGTGTAGATATTTCCATGTGCATACAGATGGCGGTGAAGATATTTCCATGTTCATACAGATGGCGGTGTAGATATTTCCATGTTTGTACGGATGGCTGTGTAGATATTTCCATGTTCATACAGGTGGCGGTGTAGTTATTTCCATGTTTATACAGATAGCAGTGTAGTTATTTCCATGTTAATAGAGATAGCTGTGTGGATATTTCCATTGATATACATATAGCTGTGTAGATATTTGCATGTTCATACAGATAGCGGTGTAGATATTTCCATGTTCGTACAGATAGCGGTGTAGATATTTCCATGTTCATACAGATAGCGGTGTAGATATTTCCATGTTCATACAGATAACGGTGTAGATATTTCCATGTTCATACAAACAGCGGTGTAGATATTTCCATATTTATACAGATGGTGGTGTAGATATTTCCATGTATATAGAGATGGCGTTCTAGATATTTCCATGTTTACAGAGATAGTGGTGTAGTTATTTCCAAGTTTATAGAGACAGCGTTGTAGATATTTCCATGTTTATACAGATAGCAGTGAAGATATTTCCATGTTTATACAGATAGCGGTGTAGATATTTCCATGTTTATACAGATAGCAGTGAAGATATTTCCATGTTTATAGAGATAGTGGTGTAGATAATTTCAATTTTATACAGAGAGCAGTGTAGATATTTCCAAGTTCATACAGATAGCGGTGTAGATATTTCCACGTTTATAGAGATGGTGGTGTAGATATTTCCATGTTCATACAGACGACGGTGTAGATATTTCCATGTTTATAGGGATGGCGGTGTAGATATTTTCATGTTTACACAGATGGCGGTGTAGATATTTCCATGTTCATACAGATGGCGGTATAGATGTTTCCATGTTCATACAAATGGCGGTGAAGATATTTCCATGTTCATACAGATGGCGGTGTAGGTATTTCCATGTTTGTACGGATGGCTGTGTAGATATTTCCATGTTCATACAGGTGGCGGTGTAGTTATTTCCATGTTTATACAGATAGCAGTGTAGTTATTTCCATGTTAATAGAGATACCTGTGTGGATATTTCCATTGATATACATATAGCTGTGTAGATATTTGCATGTTCATACAGATAGCGGTGTAGATATTTCCATGTTCGTACAGATAGCGGTGTAGATATTTCCATGTTCATACAGATAGCGGTGTAGATATTTCCATGTTCATACAGATAACGGTGTAGATATTTCCATGTTCATACAAACAGCGGTGTAGATATTTCCATGTTTATACAGATGGTGGTGTAGATATTTCCATGTATATAGAGATGGCGTTCTAGATATTTCCATGTTTACAGAGATAGTGGTGTAGTTATTTCCAAGTTTATAGAGACAGCGTTGTAGATATTTCCATGTTTATACAGATAGCAGTGAAGATATTTCCATGTTTATACAGATAGCGGTGTAGATATTTCCATGTTTATACAGATAGCAGTGAAGATATTTCCATGTTTATAGAGATAGTGGTCTAGATAATTTCAATTTTATACAGAGAGCAGTGTAGATATTTCCAAGTTCATACAGATAGCGGTGTAGATATTTCCACGTTTATAGAGATGGTGGTGTAGATATTTCCATGTTCATACAGACGACGGTGTAGATATTTCCATGTTTATAGGGATGGTGGTGTAGATATTTTCATGTTTACACAGATGGCGGTGTAGATATTTCCATGTTCATACAGATGGCGGTGTAGATATTTACATGTTCATACAGATGGCGGTGTAGATATTTCCATGTTCATACAGATAGCGGTGTAGATATTTCCATGTTCATACAGATAGCGGTGCAGATAATTCCATGTTCATACAGTTAGCTCTGTAGATATTTCCATGTTCATGCAGATGGCGGTGTAGGTATTTGTATGTTCATACAGATGGCGGTGTAGATATTTCCATGTTCATACAGATAGCGGTGTAGATTTTTCCATGTTCATACAGATAGCGGTGTAGATATATCCATGTTTATATAGATAGTGGTGTAGATAATTTCAATTTTATACAAAGTGCAGTGTAGATATTTCCAAGTTCATACAGATAGTGGTGTAGATATTTCCAGGTTCATACAAATGGCGGTGTAGATATTTACATGTTCATACAAATGGCGGTATAGTTATTTCCATGTTCGTACAGATGTCGGTGTGGATATTTCCATGTTCATACCAATAGCGGTGTAGATATTTCCATGTTCATACAGTTAGCGGTGTAGATATTTCCATGTTCATACAGAAGGCGGTGTAGATATTTACATGTTCATACAGATGGCGGTGTAGATATTTCCATGTTCGTACGGATGGCAGTGTAGATATTTCCATGTTCATACAGGTGGCGGTGTAGATATTTCCATGTTCATACAGATAGCGGTGTAGGTATTTCCATGTTCATACAGATAGCGGTGTAGATAATTCCATGTTCATACAGTTAGCTGTGTAGATATTTCCACGTTTATAGAGATGGTGGTGTAGATATTTACATGTTCATACAGATGGCGGTGTAGATATTTCCATGTTCATACAGATAGCGGTGTAGATATTTCCATGTTCATACAGATAGCGGTGTATATATTTCCATGTTCATACAGATAGCGGTGTAGATATTTCCATGTTCGTACAGATAGCGGTGAAGATATTTCCATGTTTATACAGATAGCGGCGTAGATATATCCATGTTTATACAGATAGCAGTGTAGATATTTCCATGTTTATAGAGATAGTGGTGTAGATAATTTCAATTTTATACAGAGAGCAGTGTAGATATTTCCAAGTTCATACAGATAGCGGTGTAGATATTTCCACGTTTATAGAGATGGTGGTGTAGATATTTCCATGTTCATACAGACGACGGTGTAGATATTTCCATGTTCATACAGATAGCGGTGTAGATATTTCCACGTTTATAGAGATGTTGGTGTAGATATTTACATGTTCATACAGATGGCGGTGTAGATATTTCCATGTTCATACAGATAGCGGTGTAGATATTTCCATGTTCATACAGATAGCGGTGTAGATATTTCCATGTTCATACAGATGGCGGTGTAGATATTTACATGTTCGTACAGATGGCGGTGTAGATATTTCCATGTTCATACAGATAGCGGTGTAGATATTTCCATGTTCATACAGATAGCGGTGTATATATTTCCATGTTCATACAGATAGCGGTGTAGATATTTCCATGTTCGTACAGATAGCGGTGAAGATATTTCCATGTTTATACAGATAGCGGCGTAGATATATCCATGTTTATACAGATAGCAGTGTAGATATTTCCATGTTTATAGAGATAGTGGTGTAGATAATTTCAATTTTATACAGAGAGCAGTGTAGATATTTCCAAGTTCATACAGATAGTGGTGTCGATATTTCCAGGTTCATACAAATGGCGGTGTAGATATTTCCATGTTCTTCCAGATAGCGGTTTAGTTATTTCCATGTTCATTCAGATAGCGGTGTAGATATTTCCATGTTCATACAGATGGCGGTGTAGATATTTACATGTTCACACAGATGGCGGTGTAGATTTTTCCATGTTCGTACAGATAGCGGTGTAGTTATTTCCATGTTCATACAGATAGCGGTGTAGATATTTCCATGTTCACAGATAGCGGTGTAGATATTTCCATGTTCATACTGATAGCGGTGTAGATATTTCCATGTTCATACAGATAGCGGTGTAGATATTTCCATGTTCAAGCAGATAGCGGTGTAGATATTTCCATGTTCATACATTTAGCGGTGTAGATATTTCCATGTTCATACAGATGGCGGTGTAGATATTTACATGTTCATACAGATGGCGGTGTAGATATATCCATGTTCATACAGATAGCGGTGTAGCTATTTCCATGTTCATACAGATAGCGGTGTAGATATTTCCATCTTCATACAGATAGCGGTGTAGATATTTGAATGTTCTTACCGAGAGTTGTGTAGATATTTCCATGTTCATACAGTTAGCGGTGTAGATATTTCCATGTTCATACAGATGGCGGTGTAGATATTTACATGTTCATAGAGATGGCGGTGTAGATATTTCCATGTTCGTACGGATGGCAGTGTAGATATTTCCAAGTTCATACAGGTTGCGGTGTAGATATTTCCATGTTTATACAGATAGCAGAGTAGTTATTTCCATGTTTATAGAGATAGCTGTGTAGATATTCGCATTGATATACAGATAGCTGTGTATATATTTGCATGTTCATACAGAAAGCGGGGTAGATGTTTCCATGTTCGTACAGATAGCCGTGTAGATATTTCCATGTTCATACAGATAGCGGTGTAGATATTTCCACGTTTATAGAGATGGCGGTGTAGATATTTCCATGTTCATACAGATGGCGGTGTAGATATTGCCATGTTTATAGGGATGGCGGTGTAGATATTTTCATGTTTACACAGAAGGCGGTGTAGATATTTCCATGTTTACACAGATAGCTTTGTACACATTTCCATGTTTACACAGATGGCGGTGTGGATATTTCCATGTTTATGCAAATAGCAGTGTAGATATTTCCATGTTTACACAGATAGCGGTGCGGATATTTCCATGTTTATACAGATAGTTGGGCAGATATTTCCATGTTTATACAGATAGCGGTGTAGATATTTCCATCTTAATACAGATGTCGGTGTAGATATGTCCATGTTCAGATGGCGGTGTAGATATTTCCATGTACATAAAGATGGCGGTGTATATGTTTCGATGTTTATAGAGGTAGCGCTGTACTTATTTCCATGTTTATAGAGATAGCGGTGTAGATATTTCCATGTTCATACAGGTAGCGGTGTAGATATTTCCATGTTCATTCAGATGGCGGTGTAGATATTTACATGTTCATACAGATGGCGGAGTAGATATTTCCATGTTCATACAGATAGCGGTGTAGATATTTCCATGTTCATACAGAGAGCGGTGTAGATAATTTCATGTTCATACAGTTAGCTGTGTAGATATTTCCATGTTCATACAGATGGCGGTGTAGATATTTACATGTTCATACAGATGGCGGTGTAGATATTTCCATGTTCATACAGATAGCGGTGTAGATATTTCCATGTTCATACAGATAGCGGTGTAGATATTTCCATGTTCATACAGATAGCGGTGCAGATATTTCCATGTTCATAGCAATAGCGGTGTAGACATTTCCATGTTCATACATTTAGCGGTGTAGATATTTCCATGTTCATACAGATGGCGGTGAAGATATTTCCATGTTCATACAGATGGCGGTGTAGATATTTCCATGTTCATACAGATGGCGGTGTAGATATTTCCATGTTTATAGGGATGGCGGTGTAGATATTTTCATGTTTATACAGATGGCGGTGTAGATATTTCCATGTTTACACAGATAGCAGTGTAGACATTTCCATGTTTACACATATAGCGGTGTGGATATTTCCATGTTTATGCAGATAACAGTGTAGATATTTCCATGTTTATACAGATAGCAGTGCGGATATTTCCATGTTTATACAGATAGCGGTGTAGATATTTCCATCTTAATACAGATGGCGGTGTAGATATGTCCATGTTCGTACAGATGGCGGTGTAGAATTTCCATGTTCATACAGATGGCGGTGTAGATATTTCGAAGTTTATAGAGATAGCGCTGTAGTTATTTCCATATTTATAGAGAAATCGGTGTAGATATTTCCATGTATATTCAGATAGCTGTGTAGATATTTCCATGTTCATGCAGATAGCGGTGTAGATATTTCCATGTTTATACAGATAGCAGTGTAGATATTTCCATGTTTATAGAGATAGTGGTGTAGATAATTTCAATTTTATACAGAGAGCAGTGTAGATATTTCCAAGTTCACACAGATAGCGGTGTAGATATTTCCATGTTTATAGGGATGGCCGTGTAGATATTTTCATGTTTACACGGATGGCAGTGTAGATATTTCCATGTTTACACAGATAGCGGTGTGGATATTTCCAAGTTTATGCAGATAGCAGTGTATATATTTCCATGTTTATACAGATAGCGGTGCGGATATTTCCATGTTTATACAGATAGTTGAACAGATATTTCCATGTTCATACAGATAGTGGTGTAGATATTTCCATGTTGATACAGATGGCGGTCTAGATATTTCCATGTTCATACCAATAGCGTGGTAGACATTTCCATGTTCATACAGATAGCGGTGTAGATATTTCCATGTTCATACAGATAGCGGTGTAGATATTTCCATGTTCATACAGATAGCGGTGTCGATATTTCCATGTTCATACAGATAGCAGTGTAGATATTTCCATGTTCATGCAGATAGAGGTGTAGATATTTCCATGTTCATCCAGATGCCGGTGTACATATATCCATGTTCATACCGATGGCAGTGAAGATATTTCCATGTTCATACAGATGGCGGTTTAGGTATTTCCATGTTCATACAAATGGCGGTGTAGATATTTCCATGTTCATAGAGATAGCTGTGTAGATATTTCCAGGTTCATACAAATGGCGGTGTAGATATTTCCATGTTCATAGAGATGGCGGTGTAGATATTTCCAAGTTTATACAGATAGCAGTGTAGTTATTTCCATGTTTATAGAGATAGCAGTGTAGATATTTCCATTGATATAAAGATAGCTGTGTAGATATTTGCATGTTCATACAGATAGCGGTGTAGATATTTCCATGTTTATACAGATAGCGGTGTAGATATTTCCATATTCATACAGATAGCGGTGTAGATATTTCCATGTTCATACAGATAGCGGTGTAGATATTTCCATGTTCACAGATAGCGGTGTAGATATTTCCATGTTCATACACTTAGCGGTGTAGATATTTCCATGTTCATACAGATGGCGGTGTAGATATTTACATGTTCATACAGATGGCGGTGTAGTTATTTCCATGTTCATACAGATAGCGGTGTAGAGATTTCCATGTTCATACAGATAGCGGTGTAGATATTTCCATGTTGATACAGATAGCGGTGTAGATATTTCCATGTTCATACCAATAGCGTTGTATACATTTCCATGTTCATACAGTTAGCGGTGTAGATATTTCCATGTTCATACAGATAGCGGTGTCGATATTTCCATGTTCATACAGATAGCGGTGTACATATTTCCATGTTCATACAGATAGCGGTGTAGATATTTCCATGTTCATACAGATAGCGGTGTAGATAATTCCATGTTCATACAGTTAGCGGTGTAGATATTTCCATGTTCATACAGATGGCGGTGTAGATATTTCCATGTTCATACAGATCGCGGTGCAGGTATTTCCATGTTCATACAGATAGCGGTGTAGATATTTCCATGTTCATACAGATAGTGGTGTAGATAATTCCATGTTCATACAGTTAGCTGAGTAGATATTTCCATGTTCATACAGATGGCGGTGTAGATATTTACATGTTCATACAGATGGCGGTGTAGATATTTCCATGTTCATACATTTAGCGGTGTAGATATTTCCATGTTCATACAGATGGCGTTGAAGATATTTCCATGTTCATACAGATGGCGGTGTAGATATTTCCATGTTTGTACGGATGGCTGTGTAGATATTTCCATGTTCATACAGGTGGCGGTGTAGTTATTTCCATGTTTATACAGATAGCAGTGTAGTTATTTCCATGTTAATAGAGATAGCTGTGTGGATATTTCCATTGATATACATATAGCTGTGTAGATATTTGCATGTTCATACCGATAGCGGTGTAGATATTTCCATGTTCGTACAGATAGCGGTGTAGATATTTCCATGTTCATACAGATAGCGGTGTAGATATTTCCATGTTCATACAGATAACGGTGTAGATATTTCCATGTTCATACAAACAGCGGTGTAGATATTTCCATGTTTATACAGATAGTGGTGTAGATATTTCCATGTATATAGAGATGGCGTTGTAGATATTTCCATGTTTACAGAGATAGTGGTGTAGTTATTTCCAAGTTTATAGAGACAGCGTTGTAGATATTTCCATGTTTATACAGATAGCAGTGAAGATATTTCCATGTTTATACAGATAGCGGTGTAGATATTTCCATGTTTATACAGATAGCAGTGAAGATATTTCCATGTTTATAGAGATAGTGGTGTAGATAATTTCAATTTTATACAGAGAGCAGTGTAGATATTTCCAAGTTCATACAGATAGCGGTGTAGATATTTCCACGTTTATAGAGATGGTGGTGTAGATATTTCCATGTTCATACAGACGACGGTGTAGATATTTCCATGTTTATAGGGATGGCGGTGTAGATATTTTCATGTTTACACAGATGGCGGTGTAGATATTTCCATGCTCATACAGATGGCGGTGTAGATATTTACATGTTCATACAGATGGCGGTGTAGATATTTCCATGTTCATACAGATAGCGGTGTAGATATTTCCATGTTAATACAGATAGCGGTGCAGATAATTCCATGTTCATACAGTTAGCTCTGTAGATATTTCCATGTTCATACAGATGGCGGTGTAGGTATTTGTATGTTCATACAGATGGCGGTGTAGATATTTCCATGTTCATACAGATAGCGGTGTAGATTTTTCCATGTTCATACAGATAGCGGTGTAGATATATCCATGTTTATATAGATAGTGGTGTAGATAATTTCAATTTTATACAAAGTGCAGTGTAGATATTTCCAAGTTCATACAGATAGTGGTGTAGATATTTCCAGGTTCATACAAATGGCGGTGTAGATATTTACATGTTCATACAAATGGCGGTATAGTTATTTCCATGTTCGTACAGATGTCGGTGTGGATATTTCCATGTTCATACCAATAGCGGTGTAGATATTTCCATGTTCATACAGTTAGCGGTGTAGATATTTCCATGTTCATACAGAAGGCGGTGTAGATATTTACATGTTCATACAGATGGCGGTGTAGATATTTCCATGTTCGTACGGATGGCAGTGTAGATATTTCCATGTTCATACAGGTGGCGGTGTAGATATTTCCATGTTCATACAGATAGCGGTGTAGGTATTTCCATGTTCATACAGATAGCGGTGTAGATAATTCCATGTTCATACAGTTAGCTGTGTAGATATTTCCATGTTCATACAGATGGCGGTGTAGATATTTACATGTTCATACAGATGGCGGTGTAGATATTTCCATGTTCATACAGATAGCGGTGTAGATATTTCCATGTTCATACAGATAGCGGTGTATATATTTCCATGTTCATACAGATAGCGGTGTAGATATTTCCATGTTCGTACAGATAGCGGTGAAGATATTTCCATGTTTATACAGATAGCGGCGTAGATATATCCATGTTTATACAGATAGCAGTGTAGATATTTCCATGTTTATAGAGATAGTGGTGTAGATAATTTCAATTTTATACAGAGAGCAGTGTAGATATTTCCAAGTTCATACAGATAGTGGTGTCGATATTTCCAGGTTCATACAAATGGCGGTGTAGATATTTCCATGTTCTTCCAGATAGCGGTTTAGTTATTTCCATGTTCATTCAGATAGCGGTGTAGATATTTCCATGTTCATACAGATGGCGGTGTAGATATTTACATGTTCACACAGATGGCGGTGTAGATATTTCCATGTTCGTACAGATAGCGGTGTAGTTATTTCCATGTTCATACAGATAGCGGTGTAGATATTTCCATGTTCACAGATAGCGGTGTAGATATTTCCATGTTCATACACTTAGCGGTGTAGATATTTCCATGTTCATACAGATGGCGGTGTAGATATTTACATGTTCATACAGATGGCGGTGTAGTTATTTCCATGTTCATACAGATAGCGGTGTAGAGATTTCCATGTTCATACAGATAGCGGTGTAGATATTTCCATGTTGATACAGATAGCGGTGTAGATATTTCCATGTTCATACCAATAGCGTTGTATACATTTCCATGTTCATACAGTTAGCGGTGTAGATATTTCCATGTTCATACAGATAGCGGTGTCGATATTTCCATGTTCATACAGATAGCGGTGTACATATTTCCATGTTCATACAGATAGCGGTGTAGATATTTCCATGTTCATACAGATAGCGGTATAGATAATTCCATGTTCATACAGTTAGTGGTGTAGATATTTCCATGTTCATACAGATGGCGGTGTAGATATTTCCATGTTCATACAGATCGCGGTGCAGGTATTTCCATGTTCATACAGATAGCGGTGTAGATATTTCCATGTTCATACAGATAGTGGTGTAGATAATTCCATGTTCATACAGTTAGCTGAGTAGATATTTCCATGTTCATACAGATGGCGGTGTAGATATTTACATGTTCATACAGATGGCGGTGTAGATATTTCCATGTTCATACATTTAGCGGTGTAGATATTTCCATGTTCATACAGATGGCGGTGAAGATATTTCCATGTTCATACAGATGGCGGTGTAGATATTTCCATGTTTGTATGGATGGCTGTGTAGATATTTCCATGTTCATACAGGTGGCGGTGTAGTTATTTCCATGTTTATACAGATAGCAGTGTAGTTATTTCCATGTTAATAGAGATAGCTGTGTGGATATTTCCATTGATATACATATAGCTGTGTAGATATTTGCATGTTCATACAGATAGCGGTGTAGATATTTCCATGTTCGTACAGATAGCGGTGTAGATATTTCCATGTTCATACAGATAGCGGTGTAGATATTTCCATGTTCATACAGATAACGGTGTAGATATTTCCATGTTCATACAAACAGCGGTGTAGATATTTCCATGTTTATACAGATGGTGGTGTAGATATTTCCATGTATATAGAGATGGCGTTCTAGATATTTCCATGTTTACAGAGATAGTGGTGTAGTTATTTCCAAGTTTATAGAGACAGCGTTGTAGATATTTCCATGTTTATACAGATAGCAGTGAAGATATTTCCATGTTTATACAGATAGCGGTGTAGATATTTCCATGTTTATACAGATAGCAGTGAAGATATTTCCATGTTTATAGAGATAGTGGTGTAGATAATTTCAATTTTATACAGAGAGCAGTGTAGATATTTCCAAGCTCATACAGATAGCGGTGTAGATATTTCCACGTTTATAGAGATGGTGGTGTAGATATTTCCATGTTCATACAGACGACGGTGTAGATATTTCCATGTTTATAGGGATGGCGGTGTAGATATTTTCATGTTTACACAGATGGTGGTGTAGATATTTCCATGCTCATACAGATGGCGGTGTAGATATTTACATGTTCATACAGATGGCGGTGTAGATATTTCCATGTTCATACAGATAGCGGTGTAGATATTTCCATGTTCATACAGATAGCGGTGCAGATAATTCCATGTTCATACAGTTAGCTCTGTAGATATTTCCATGTTCATACAGATGGCGGTGTAGGTATTTGTATGTTCATACAGATGGCGGTGTAGATATTTCCATGTTCATACAGATAGCGGTGTAGATTTTTCCATGTTCATACAGATAGCGGTGTAGATATATCCATGTTTATATAGATAGTGGTGTAGATAATTTCAATTTTATACAAAGTGCAGTGTAGATATTTCCAAGTTCATACAGATAGTGGTGTAGATATTTCCAGGTTCATACAAATGGCGGTGTAGATATTTACATGTTCATACAAATGGCGGTATAGTTATTTCCATGTTCGTACAGATGTCGGTGTGGATATTTCCATGTTCATACCAATAGCGGTGTAGTTATTTCCATGTTCATACAGTTAGCGGTGTAGATATTTCCATGTTCATACAGAAGGCGGTGTAGATATTTACATGTTCATACAGATGGCGGTGTAGATATTTCCATGTTCGTACGGATGGCAGTGTAGATATTTCCATGTTCATACAGGTGGCGGTGTAGATATTTCCATGTTCATACAGATAGCGGTGTAGGTATTTCCATGTTCATACAGATAGCGGTGTAGATAATTCCATGTTCATACAGTTAGCTGTGTAGATATTTCCATGTTCATACAGATGGCGGTGTAGATATTTACATGTTCATACAGATGGCGGTGTAGATATTTCCATGTTCATACAGATAGCAGTGTAGATATTTCCATGTTCATACAGATAGCGGTGTATATATTTCCATGTTCATACAGATAGCGGTGTAGATATTTCCATGTTCGTACAGATAGCGGTGAAGATATTTCCATGTTTATACAGATAGCGGCGTAGATATATCCATGTTTATACAGATAGCAGTGTAGATATTTCCATGTTTATAGAGATAGTGGTGTAGATAATTTCAATTTTATACAGAGAGCAGTGTAGATATTTCCAAGTTCATACAGATAGTGGTGTCGATATTTCCAGGTTCATACAAATGGCGGTGTAGATATTTCCATGTTCTTCCAGATAGCGGTTTAGTTATTTCCATGTTCATTCAGATAGCGGTGTAGATATTTCCATGTTCATACAGATGGCGGTGTAGATATTTACATGTACACACAGATGGCGGTGTAGATATTTCCATGTTCGTACAGATAGCGGTGTAGTTATTTCCATGTTCATACAGATAGCGGTGTAGATATTTCCATGTTCACAGATAGCGGTGTAGATATTTCCATGTTCATACACTTAGCGGTGTAGATATTTCCATGTTCATACAGATGGCGGTGTAGATATTTACATGTTCATACAGATGGCGGTGTACATATTTCCATGTTCATACAGATAGCGGTGTAGATATTTCCATGTTCATACAGATAGCGGTGTAGATAATTCCATGTTCATACAGTTAGCGGTGTAGATATTTCCATGTTCATACAGATGGCGGTGTAGATATTTCCATGTTCATACAGATCGCGGTGCAGGTATTTCCATGTTCATACAGATAGCGGTGTAGATATTTCCATGTTCATACAGATAGTGGTGTAGATAATTCCATGTTCATACAGTTAGCTGAGTAGATATTTCCATGTTCATACAGATGGCGGTGTAGATATTTACATGTTCATACAGATGGCGGTGTAGATATTTCCATGTTCATACATTTAGCGGTGTAGATATTTCCATGTTCATACAGATGGCGGTGAAGATATTTCCATGTTCATACAGATGGCGGTGTAGATATTTCCATGTTTGTACGGATGGCTGTGTAGATATTTCCATGTTCATACAGGTGGCGGTGTAGTTATTTCCATGTTTATACAGATAGCAGTGTAGTTATTTCCATGTTAATAGAGATAGCTGTGTGGATATTTCCATTGATATACATATAGCTGTGTAGATATTTGCATGTTCATACAGATAGCGGTGTAGATATTTCCATGTTCATACAGATAGCGGTGTAGATATTTCCATGTTCATACAGATAACGGTGTAGATATTTCCATGTTCATACAAACAGCGGTGTAGATATTTCCATATTTATACAGATGGTGGTGTAGATATTTCCATGTATATAGAGATGGCGTTCTAGATATTTCCATGTTTACAGAGATAGTGGTGTAGTTATTTCCAAGTTTATAGAGACAGCGTTGTAGATATTTCCATGTTTATACAGATAGCAGTGAAGATATTTCCATGTTTATACAGATAGCGGTGTAGATATTTCCATGTTTATACAGATAGCAGTGAAGGTATTTCCATGTTTATAGAGATAGTGGTGTAGATAATTTCAATTTTATACAGAGAGCAGTGTAGATATTTCCAAGTTCATACAGATAGCGGTGTAGATATTTCCACGTTTATAGAGATGGTGGTGTAGATATTTCCATGTTCATACAGACGACGGTGTAGATATTTCCATGTTTATAGGGATGGCGGTGTAGATATTTTCATGTTTACACAGATGGCGGTGTAGATATTTCCATGTTCATACAGATGGCGGTATAGATATTTCCATGTTCATACAAATGGCGGTGAAGATATTTCCATGTTCATACAGATGGCGGTGTAGGTATTTCCATGTTTGTACGGATGGCTGTGTAGATATTTCCATGTTCATACAGGTGGCGGTGTAGTTATTTCCATGTTTATACAGATAGCAGTGTAGTTATTTCCATGTTAATAGAGATAGCTGTGTGGATATTTCCATTGATATACATATAGCTGTGTAGATATTTGCATGTTCATACAGATAGCGGTGTAGATATTTCCATGTTCGTACAGATAGCGGTGTAGATATTTCCATGTTCATACAGATAGCGGTGTAGATATTTCCATGTTCATACAGATAACGGTGTAGATATTTCCATGTTCATACAAACAGCGGTGTAGATATTTCCATGTTTATACAGATGGTGGTGTAGATATTTCCATGTATATAGAGATGGCGTTCTAGATATTTCCATGTTTACAGAGATAGTGGTGTAGTTATTTCCAAGTTTATAGAGACAGCGTTGTAGATATTTCCATGTTTATACAGATAGCAGTGAAGATATTTCCATGTTTATACAGATAGCAGTGTAGATATTTCCATGTTTATACAGATAGCAGTGAAGATATTTCCATGTTTATAGAGATAGTGGTGTAGATAATTTCAATTTTATACAGAGAGCAGTGTAGATATTTCCAAGTTCATACAGATAGCGGTGTAGATATTTCCACGTTTATAGAGATGGTGGTGTAGATATTTCCATGTTCATACAGACGACGGTGTAGATATTTCCATGTTTATAGGGATGGCGGTGTAGATATTTTCATGTTTACACAGATGGCGGTGTAGATATTTCCATGTTCATACAGATGGCGGTGTAGATATTTCCATGTTCATACAGATAGTGGTGTAGATATTTCCATGTTCATACAGATAGCGGTGCAGATAATTCCATGTTCATACAGTTAGCTCTGTAGATATTTCCATGTTCATACAGATGGCGGTGTAGGTATTTGTATGTTCATACAGATGGCGGTGTAGATATTTCCATGTTCATACAGATAGCGGTGTAGATTTTTCCATGTTCATACAGATAGCGGTGTAGATATATCCATGTTTATATAGATAGTGGTGTAGATAATTTCAATTTTATACAAAGTGCAGTGTAGATATTTCCAAGTTCATACAGATAGTGGTGTAGATATTTCCAGGTTCATACAAATGGCGGTGTAGATATTTACATGTTCATACAAATGGCGGTATAGTTATTTCCATGTTCGTACAGATGTCGGTGTGGATATTTCCATGTTCATACCAATAGCGGTGTAGATATTTCCATGTTCATACAGTTAGCGGTGTAGATATTTCCATGTTCATACAGAAGGCGGTGTAGATATTTACATGTTCATACAGATGGCGGTGTAGATATTTCCATGTTCGTACGGATGGCAGTGTAGATATTTCCATGTTCATACAGGTGGCGGTGTAGATATTTCCATGTTCATACAGATAGCGGTGTAGGTATTTCCATGTTCATACAGATAGCGGTGTAGATAATTCCATGTTCATACAGTTAGCTGTGTAGATATTTCCATGTTCATACAGATGGCGGTGTAGATATTTACATGTTCATACAGATGGCGGTGTAGATATTTCCATGTTCATACAGATAGCGGTGTAGATATTTCCATGTTCATACAGATAGCGGTGTATATATTTCCATGTTCATACAGATAGCGGTGTAGATATTTCCATGTTCGTACAGATAGCGGTGAAGATATTTCCATGTTTATACAGATAGCGGCGTAGATATATCCATGTTTATACAGATAGCAGTGTAGATATTTCCATGTTTATAGAGATAGTGGTGTAGATAATTTCAATTTTATACAGAGAGCAGTGTAGATATTTCCAAGTTCATACAGATAGTGGTGTCGATATTTCCAGGTTCATACAAATGGCGGTGTAGATATTTCCATGTTCTTCCAGATAGCGGTTTAGTTATTTCCATGTTCATTCAGATAGCGGTGTAGATATTTCCATGTTCATACAGATGGCGGTGTAGATATTTACATGTTCACACAGATGGCGGTGTAGATATTTCCATGTTCGTACAGATAGCGGTGAAGATATTTCCATGTTTATACAGATAGCGGCGTAGATATATCCATGTTTATACAGATAGCAGTGTAGATATTTCCATGTTTATAGAGATAGTGGTGTAGATAATTTCAATTTTATACAGAGAGCAGTGTAGATATTTCCAAGTTCATACAGATAGTGGTGTCGATATTTCCAGGTTCATACAAATGGCGGTGTAGATATTTCCATGTTCTTCCAGATAGCGGTTTAGTTATTTCCATGTTCATTCAGATAGCGGTGTAGATATTTCCATGTTCATACAGATGGCGGTGTAGATATTTACATGTTCACACAGATGGCGGTGTAGATATTTCCATGTTCGTACAGATAGCGGTGTAGTTATTTCTATGTTCATACAGATAGCGGTGTAGATATTTCCATGTTCACAGATAGCGGTTTAGATATTTCCATGTTCATACAGATAGCGGTGCAGATAATTCCATGTTCATACAGTTAGCTCTGTAGATATTTCCATGTTCATACAGATGGCGGTGTAGGTATTTGTATGTTCATACAGATGGCGGTGTAGATATTTCCATGTTCATACAGATAGCGGTGTAGATTTTTCCATGTTCATACAGATAGCGGTGTAGATATATCCATGTTTATATAGATAGTGGTGTAGATAATTTCAATTTTATACAAAGTGCAGTGTAGATATTTCCAAGTTCATACAGATAGTGGTGTAGATATTTCCAGGTTCATACAAATGGCGGTGTAGATATTTACATGTTCATACAAATGGCGGTATAGTTATTTCCATGTTCGTACAGATGTCGGTGTGGATATTTCCATGTTCATACCAATAGCGGTGTAGTTATTTCCATGTTCATACAGTTAGCGGTGTAGATATTTCCATGTTCATACAGAAGGCGGTGTAGATATTTACATGTTCATACAGATGGCGGTGTAGATATTTCCATGTTCGTACGGATGGCAGTGTAGATATTTCCATGTTCATACAGGTGGCGGTGTAGATATTTCCATGTTCATACAGATAGCGGTGTAGGTATTTCCATGTTCATACAGATAGCGGTGTAGATAATTCCATGTTCATACAGTTAGCTGTGTAGATATTTCCATGTTCATACAGATGGCGGTGTAGATATTTACATGTTCATACAGATGGCGGTGTAGATATTTCCATGTTCATACAGATAGCGGTGTAGATATTTCCATGTTCATACAGATAGCGGTGTATATATTTCCATGTTCATACAGATAGCGGTGTAGATATTTCCATGTTCGTACAGATAGCGGTGAAGATATTTCCATGTTTATACAGATAGCGGCGTAGATATATCCATGTTTATACAGATAGCAGTGTAGATATTTCCATGTTCATACAGATGGCGGTGTAGATATTTACATGTTCATACAGATGGCGGTGTAGATATTTCCATGTTCATACAGATGGCGGTGTAGTTATTTCCATGTTCATACATATAGCGGTGCAGATAATTCCATGTTCATACAGTTAGCTCTGTAGATATTTCCATGTTCATACAGATGGCGGTGTAGGTATTTGTATGTTCATACAGATGGCGGTGTAGATATTTCCATGTTCATACAGATAGCGGTGTAGATTTTTCCATGTTCATACAGATAGCGGTGTAGATATATCCATGTTTATATAGATAGTGGTGTAGATAATTTCAATTTTATACAAAGTGCAGTGTAGATATTTCCAAGTTCATACATATAGTGGTGTAGATATTTCCAGGTTCAAACAAATGGCGGTGTAGATATTTACATGTTCATACAAATGGCGGTATAGTTATTTCCATGTTCGTACAGATGTCGGTGTGGATATTTCCATGTTCATACCAATAGCGGTGTAGTTATTTCCATGTTCATACAGTTAGCGGTGTAGATATTTCCATGTTCATACAGAAGGCGGTGTAGATATTTCCATGTTCATACATTTAGCGGTGTAGATATTTCCATGTTCATACAGATGGCGGTGAAGATATTTCCATGTTCATACAGATGGCGGTGTAGATATTTCCATGTTTGTACGGATGGCTGTGTAGATATTTCCATGTTCATACAGGTGGCGGTGTAGTTATTTCCATGTTTATACAGATAGCAGTGTAGTTATTTCCATGTTAATAGAGATAGCTGTGTGGATATTTCCATTGATATACATATAGCTGTGTAGATATTTGCATGTTCATACAGATAGCGGTGTAGATATTTCCATGTTCGTACAGATAGCGGTGTAGATATTTCCATGTTCATACAGATAGCGGTGTAGATATTTCCATGTTCATACAGATAACGGTGTAGATATTTCCATGTTCATACAAACAGCGGTGTAGATATTTCCATGTTTATACAGATGGTGGTGTAGATATTTCCATGTATATAGAGATGGCGTTCTAGATATTTCCATGTTTACAGAGATAGTGGTGTAGTTATTTCCAAGTTTATAGAGACAGCGTTGTAGATATTTCCATGTTTATACAGATAGCAGTGAAGATATTTCCATGTTTATACAGATAGCGGTGTAGATATTTCCATGTTTATACAGATAGCAGTGAAGATATTTCCATGTTTATAGAGATAGTGGTGTAGATAATTTCAATTTTATACAGAGAGCAGTGTAGATATTTCCAAGTTCATACAGATAGCGGTGTAGATATTTCCACGTTTATAGAGATGGTGGTGTAGATATTTCCATGTTCATACAGACGACGGTGTAGATATTTCCATGTTTATAGGGATGGCGGTGTAGATATTTTCATGTTTACACAGATGGCGGTGTAGATATTTCCATGTTCATACAGATGGCGGTGTAGATATTTACATGTTCATACAGATGGCGGTGTAGATATTTCCATGTTCATACAGATAGCGGTGTAGATATTTCCATGTTCATACAGATAGCGGTGCAGATAATTCCATGTTCATACAGTTAGCTCTGTAGATATTTCCATGTTCATACAGATGGCGGTGTAGGTATTTGTATGTTCATACAGATGGCGGTGTAGATATTTCCATGTTCATACAGATAGCGGTGTAGATTTTTCCATGTTCATACAGATAGCGGTGTAGATATATCCATGTTTATATAGATAGTGGTGTAGATAATTTCAATTTTATACAAAGTGCAGTGTAGATATTTCCAAGTTCATACAGATAGTGGTGTAGATATTTCCAGGTTCATACAAATGGCGGTGTAGATATTTACATGTTCATACAAATGGCGGTATAGTTATTTCCAGGTTCGTACAGATGTCGGTGTGGATATTTCCATGTTCATACCAATAGCGGTGTAGTTATTTCCATGTTCATACAGTTAGCGGTGTAGATATTTCCATGTTCATACAGAAGGCGGTGTAGATATTTACATGTTCATACAGATGGCGGTGTAGATATTTCCATGTTCGTACGGATGGCAGTGTAGATATTTCCATGTTCATACAGGTGGCGGTGTAGATATTTCCATGTTTATACAGATAGCAGTGTAGTTATTTCCATGTTTATAGAGACAGCTGTGAAGATATTTCCATTGATATACAGATAGCTGTGTAGATATTTCCATGTTCATACAGATAGCGGTGTAGATAATTCCATGTTCATACAGTTAGCGGTGTAGATATTTCCATGTTCATACAGATGGCGGTGTAGATATTTCCATGTTCATACAGATCGCGGTGCAGGTATTTCCATGTTCATACAGATAGCGGTGTAGATATTTCCATGTTCATACAGATAGTGGTGTAGATAATTCCATGTTCATACAGTTAGCTGAGTAGATATTTCCATGTTCATACAGATGGCGGTGTAGATATTTACATGTTCATACAGATGGCGGTGTAGATATTTCCATGTTCATACATTTAGCGGTGTAGATATTTCCATGTTCATACAGATGGCGGTGAAGATATTTCCATGTTCATACAGATGGCGGTGTAGATATTTCCATGTTTGTACGGATGGCTGTGTAGATATTTCCATGTTCATACAGGTGGCGGTGTAGTTATTTCCATGTTTATACAGATAGCAGTGTAGTTATTTCCATGTTAATAGAGATAGCTGTGTGGATATTTCCATTGATATACATATAGCTGTGTAGATATTTGCATGTTCATACAGATAGCGGTGTAGATATTTCCATGTTCATACAGATAGCGGTGTAGATATTTCCATGTTCATACAGATAACGGTGTAGATATTTCCATGTTCATACAAACAGCGGTGTAGATATTTCCATATTTATACAGATGGTGGTGTAGATATTTCCATGTATATAGAGATGGCGTTCTAGATATTTCCATGTTTACAGAGATAGTGGTGTAGTTATTTCCAAGTTTATAGAGACAGCGTTGTAGATATTTCCATGTTTATACAGATAGCAGTGAAGATATTTCCATGTTTATACAGATAGCGGTGTAGATATTTCCATGTTTATACAGATAGCAGTGAAGGTATTTCCATGTTTATAGAGATAGTGGTGTAGATAATTTCAATTTTATACAGAGAGCAGTGTAGATATTTCCAAGTTCATACAGATAGCGGTGTAGATATTTCCACGTTTATAGAGATGGTGGTGTAGATATTTCCATGTTCATACAGACGACGGTGTAGATATTTCCATGTTTATAGGGATGGCGGTGTAGATATTTTCATGTTTACACAGATGGCGGTGTAGATATTTCCATGTTCATACAGATGGCGGTATAGATATTTCCATGTTCATACAAATGGCGGTGAAGATATTTCCATGTTCATACAGATGGCGGTGTAGGTATTTCCATGTTTGTACGGATGGCTGTGTAGATATTTCCATGTTCATACAGGTGGCGGTGTAGTTATTTCCATGTTTATACAGATAGCAGTGTAGTTATTTCCATGTTAATAGAGATAGCTGTGTGGATATTTCCATTGATATACATATAGCTGTGTAGATATTTGCATGTTCATACAGATAGCGGTGTAGATATTTCCATGTTCGTACAGATAGCGGTGTAGATATTTCCATGTTCATACAGATAGCGGTGTAGATATTTCCATGTTCATACAGATAACGGTGTAGATATTTCCATGTTCATACAAACAGCGGTGTAGATATTTCCATGTTTATACAGATGGTGGTGTAGATATTTCCATGTATATAGAGATGGCGTTCTAGATATTTCCATGTTTACAGAGATAGTGGTGTAGTTATTTCCAAGTTTATAGAGACAGCGTTGTAGATATTTCCATGTTTATACAGATAGCAGTGAAGATATTTCCATGTTTATACAGATAGCGGTGTAGATATTTCCATGTTTATACAGATAGCAGTGAAGATATTTCCATGTTTATAGAGATAGTGGTGTAGATAATTTCAATTTTATACAGAGAGCAGTGTAGATATTTCCAAGTTCATACAGATAGCGGTGTAGATATTTCCACGTTTATAGAGATGGTGGTGTAGATATTTCCATGTTCATACAGACGACGGTGTAGATATTTCCATGTTTATAGGGATGGCGGTGTAGATATTTTCATGTTTACACAGATGGCGGTGTAGATATTTCCATGTTCATACAGATGGCGGTGTAGATATTTACATGTTCATACAGATGGCGGTGTAGATATTTCCATGTTCATACAGATAGCGGTGTAGATATTTCCATGTTCATACAGATAGCGGTGCAGATAATTCCATGTTCATACAGTTAGCTCTGTAGATATTTCCATGTTCATACAGATGGCGGTGTAGGTATTTGTATGTTCATACAGATGGCGGTGTAGATATTTCCATGTTCATACAGATAGCGGTGTAGATTTTTCCATGTTCATACAGATAGCGGTGTAGATATATCCATGTTTATATAGATAGTGGTGTAGATAATTTCAATTTTATACAAAGTGCAGTGTAGATATTTCCAAGTTCATACAGATAGTGGTGTAGATATTTCCAGGTTCATACAAATGGCGGTGTAGATATTTACATGTTCATACAAATGGCGGTATAGTTATTTCCAGGTTCGTACAGATGTCGGTGTGGATATTTCCATGTTCATACCAATAGCGGTGTAGTTATTTCCATGTTCATACAGTTAGCGGTGTAGATATTTCCATGTTCATACAGAAGGCGGTGTAGATATTTACATGTTCATACAGATGGCGGTGTAGATATTTCCATGTTCGTACGGATGGCAGTGTAGATATTTCCATGTTCATACAGGTGGCGGTGTAGATATTTCCATGTTCATACAGATAGCGGTGTAGGTATTTCCATGTTCATACAGATAGCGGTGTAGATAATTCCATGTTCATACAGTTAGCTGTGTAGATATTTCCATGTTCATACAGATGGCGGTGTAGATATTTACATGTTCATACAGATGGCGGTGTAGATATTTCCATGTTCATACAGATAGCGGTGTAGATAATTCCATGTTCATACAGTTAGCTGTGTAGATATATCCATGTTCATAGAGATGGCGGTGTAGATATTTACATGTTCATACAGATAGCGGTGTATATATTTCCATGTTCATACAGATAGCGGTGTAGATATTTCCATGTTCGTACAGATAGCGGTGAAGATATTTCCATGTTTATACAGATAGCGGCGTAGATATATCCATGTTTATACAGATAGCAGTGTAGATATTTCCATGTTTGTAGAGATAGTGGTGTAGATAATTTCAATTTTATACAGAGAGCAGTGTAGATATTTCCAAGTTCATACAGATAGTGGTGTCGATATTTCCAGGTTCATACAAATGGCGGTGTAGATATTTCCATGTTCTTCCAGATAGCGGTTTAGTTATTTCCATGTTCATTCAGATAGCGGTGTAGATATTTCCATGTTCATACAGATGGCGGTGTAGATATTTACATGTACACACAGATGGCGGTGTAGATATTTCCATGTTCGTACAGATAGCGGTGTAGTTATTTCCATGTTCATACAGATAGCGGTGTAGATATTTCCATGTTCACAGATAGCGGTGTAGATATTTCCATGTTCATACACTTAGCGGTGTAGATATTTCCATGTTCATACAGATGGCGGTGTAGATATTTACATGTTCATACAGATGGCGGTGTACATATTTCCATGTTCATACAGATAGCGGTGTAGATATTTCCATGTTCATACAGATAGCGGTGTAGATAATTCCATGTTCATACAGTTAGCGGTGTAGATATTTCCATGTTCATACAGATGGCGGTGTAGATATTTCCATGTTCATACAGATCGCGGTGCAGGTATTTCCATGTTCATACAGATAGCGGTGTAGATATTTCCATGTTCATACAGATAGTGGTGTAGATAATTCCATGTTCATACAGTTAGCTGAGTAGATATTTCCATGTTCATACAGATGGCGGTGTAGATATTTACATGTTCATACAGATGGCGGTGTAGATATTTCCATGTTCATACATTTAGCGGTGTAGATATTTCCATGTTCATACAGATGGCGGTGAAGATATTTCCATGTTCATACAGATGGCGGTGTAGATATTTCCATGTTTGTACGGATGGCTGTGTAGATATTTCCATGTTCATACAGGTGGCAGTGTAGTTATTTCCATGTTTATACAGATAGCAGTGTAGTTATTTCCATGTTAATAGAGATAGCTGTGTGGATATTTCCATTGATATACATATAGCTGTGTAGATATTTGCATGTTCATACAGATAGCGGTGTAGATATTTCCATGTTCATACAGATAGCGGTGTAGATATTTCCATGTTCATACAGATAACGGTGTAGATATTTCCATGTTCATACAAACAGCGGTGTAGATATTTCCATATTTATACAGATGGTGGTGTAGATATTTCCATGTATATAGAGATGGCGTTCTAGATATTTCCATGTTTACAGAGATAGTGGTGTAGTTATTTCCAAGTTTATAGAGACAGCGTTGTAGATATTTCCATGTTTATACAGATAGCAGTGAAGATATTTCCATGTTTATACAGATAGCGGTGTAGATATTTCCATGTTTATACAGATAGCAGTGAAGGTATTTCCATGTTTATAGAGATAGTGGTGTAGATAATTTCAATTTTATACAGAGAGCAGTGTAGATATTTCCAAGTTCATACAGATAGCGGTGTAGATATTTCCACGTTTATAGAGATGGTGGTGTAGATATTTCCATGTTCATACAGACGACGGTGTAGATATTTCCATGTTTATAGGGATGGCGGTGTAGATATTTTCATGTTTACACAGATGGCGGTGTAGATATTTCCATGTTCATACAGATGGCGGTATAGATATTTCCATGTTCATACAAATGGCGGTGAAGATATTTCCATGTTCATACAGATGGCGGTGTAGGTATTTCCATGTTTGTACGGATGGCTGTGTAGATATTTCCATGTTCATACAGGAGGCGGTGTAGTTATTTCCATGTTTATACAGATAGCAGTGTAGTTATTTCCATGTTAATAGAGATAGCTGTGTGGATATTTCCATTGATATACATATAGCTGTGTAGATATTTGCATGTTCATACAGATAGCGGTGTAGATATTTCCATGTTCGTACAGATAGCGGTGTAGATATTTCCATGTACATACAGATAGCGGTGTAGATATTTCCATGTTCATACAGATAACGGTGTAGATATTTCCATGTTCATACAAACAGCGGTGTAGATATTTCCATGTTTATACAGATGGTGGTGTAGATATTTCCATGTATATAGAGATGGCGTTCTAGATATTTCCATGTTTACAGAGATAGTGGTGTAGTTATTTCCAAGTTTATAGAGACAGCGTTGTAGATATTTCCATGTTTATACAGATAGCAGTGAAGATATTTCCATGTTTATACAGATAGCGGTGTAGATATTTCCATGTTTATACAGATAGCAGTGAAGATATTTCCATGTTTATAGAGATAGTGGTGTAGATAATTTCAATTTTATACAGAGAGCAGTGTAGATATTTCCAAGTTCATACAGATAGCGGTGTAGATATTTCCACGTTTATAGAGATGGTGGTGTAGATATTTCCATGTTCATACAGACGACGGTGTAGATATTTCCATGTTTATAGGGATGGCGGTGTAGATATTTTCATGTTTACACAGATGGCGGTGTAGATATTTCCATGTTCATACAGATGGCGGTGTAGATATTTCCATGTTCATACAGATAGTGGTGTAGATATTTCCATGTTCATACAGATAGCGGTGCAGATAATTCCATGTTCATACAGTTAGCTCTGTAGATATTTCCATGTTCATACAGATGGCGGTGTAGGTATTTGTATGTTCATACAGATGGCGGTGTAGATATTTCCATGTTCATACAGATAGCGGTGTAGATTTTTCCATGTTCATACAGATAGCGGTGTAGATATATCCATGTTTATATAGATAATGGTGTAGATAATTTCAATTTTATACAAAGTGCAGTGTAGATATTTCCAAGTTCATACAGATAGTGGTGTAGATATTTCCAGGTTCATACAAATGGCGGTGTAGATATTTACATGTTCATACAAATGGCGGTATAGTTATTTCCATGTTCGTACAGATGTCGGTGTGGATATTTCCATGTTCATACCAATAGCGGTGTAGATATTTCCATGTTCATACAGTTAGCGGTGTAGATATTTCCATGTTCATACAGAAGGCGGTGTAGATATTTACATGTTCATACAGGTGGCGGTGTAGATATTTCCATGTTCATACAGATAGCGGTGTAGGTATTTCCATGTTCATACAGATAGCGGTGTAGATAATTCCATGTTCATACAGTTAGCTGTGTAGATATTTCCATGTTCATACAGATGGCGGTGTAGATATTTACATGTTCATACAGATGGCGGTGTAGATATTTCCATGTTCATACAGATAGCGGTGTAGATATTTCCATGTTCATACAGATAGCGGTGTATATATTTCCATGTTCATACAGATAGCGGTGTAGATATTTCCATGTTCGTACAGATAGCGGTGAAGATATTTCCATGTTTATACAGATAGCGGCGTAGATATATCCATGTTTATACAGATAGCAGTGTAGATATTTCCATGTTTATAGAGATAGTGGTGTAGATAATTTCAATTTTATACAGAGAGCAGTGTAGATATTTCCAAGTTCATACAGATAGTGGTGTCGATATTTCCAGGTTCATACAAATGGCGGTGTAGATATTTCCATGTTCTTCCAGATAGCGGTTTAGTTATTTCCATGTTCATTCAGATAGCGGTGTAGATATTTCCATGTTCATACAGATGGCGGTGTAGATATTTACATGTTCACACAGATGGCGGTGTAGATATTTCCATGTTCGTACAGATAGCGGTGAAGATATTTCCATGTTTATACAGATAGCGGCGTAGATATATCCATGTTTATACAGATAGCAGTGTAGATATTTCCATGTTTATAGAGATAGTGGTGTAGATAATTTCAATTTTATACAGAGAGCAGTGTAGATATTTCCAAGTTCATACAGATAGTGGTGTCGATATTTCCAGGTTCATACAAATGGCGGTGTAGATATTTCCATGTTCTTCCAGATAGCGGTTTAGTTATTTCCATGTTCATTCAGATAGCGGTGTAGATATTTCCATGTTCATACAGATGGCGGTGTAGATATTTACATGTTCACACAGATGGCGGTGTAGATATTTCCATGTTCGTACAGATAGCGGTGTAGTTATTTCTATGTTCATACAGATAGCGGTGTAGATATTTCCATGTTCACAGATAGCGGTTTAGATATTTCCATGTTCATACAGATAGCGGTGCAGATAATTCCATGTTCATACAGTTAGCTCTGTAGATATTTCCATGTTCATACAGATGGCGGTGTAGGTATTTGTATGTTCATACAGATGGCGGTGTAGATATTTCCATGTTCATACAGATAGCGGTGTAGATTTTTCCATGTTCATACAGATAGCGGTGTAGATATATCCATGTTTATATAGATAGTGGTGTAGATAATTTCAATTTTATACAAAGTGCAGTGTAGATATTTCCAAGTTCATACAGATAGTGGTGTAGATATTTCCAGGTTCATACAAATGGCGGTGTAGATATTTACATGTTCATACAAATGGCGGTATAGTTATTTCCATGTTCGTACAGATGTCGGTGTGGATATTTCCATGTTCATACCAATAGCGGTGTAGTTATTTCCATGTTCATACAGTTAGCGGTGTAGATATTTCCATGTTCATACAGAAGGCGGTGTAGATATTTACATGTTCATACAGATGGCGGTGTAGATATTTCCATGTTCGTACGGATGGCAGTGTAGATATTTCCATGTTCATACAGGTGGCGGTGTAGATATTTCCATGTTCATACAGATAGCGGTGTAGGTATTTCCATGTTCATACAGATAGCGGTGTAGATAATTCCATGTTCATACAGTTAGCTGTGTAGATATTTCCATGTTCATACAGATGGCGGTGTAGATATTTACATGTTCATACAGATGGCGGTGTAGATATTTCCATGTTCATACAGATAGCGGTGTAGATATTTCCATGTTCATACAGATAGCGGTGTATATATTTCCATGTTCATACAGATAGCGGTGTAGATATTTCCATGTTCGTACAGATAGCGGTGAAGATATTTCCATGTTTATACAGATAGCGGCGTAGATATATCCATGTTTATACAGATAGCAGTGTAGATATTTCCATGTTCATACAGATGGCGGTGTAGATATTTACATGTTCATACAGATGGCGGTGTAGATATTTCCATGTTCATACAGATGGCGGTGTAGTTATTTCCATGTTCATACATATAGCGGTGCAGATAATTCCATGTTCATACAGTTAGCTCTGTAGATATTTCCATGTTCATACAGATGGCGGTGTAGGTATTTGTATGTTCATACAGATGGCGGTGTAGATATTTCCATGTTCATACAGATAGCGGTGTAGATTTTTCCATGTTCATACAGATAGCGGTGTAGATATATCCATGTTTATATAGATAGTGGTGTAGATAATTTCAATTTTATACAAAGTGCAGTGTAGATATTTCCAAGTTCATACATATAGTGGTGTAGATATTTCCAGGTTCATACAAATGGCGGTGTAGATATTTACATGTTCATACAAATGGCGGTATAGTTATTTCCATGTTCGTACAGATGTCGGTGTGGATATTTCCATGTTCATACCAATAGCGGTGTAGTTATTTCCATGTTCATACAGTTAGCGGTGTAGATATTTCCATGTTCATACAGAAGGCGGTGTAGATATTTCCATGTTCATACATTTAGCGGTGTAGATATTTCCATGTTCATACAGATGGCGGTGAAGATATTTCCATGTTCATACAGATGGCGGTGTAGATATTTCCATGTTTGTACGGATGGCTGTGTAGATATTTCCATGTTCATACAGGTGGCGGTGTAGTTATTTCCATGTTTATACAGATAGCAGTGTAGTTATTTCCATGTTAATAGAGATAGCTGTGTGGATATTTCCATTGATATACATATAGCTGTGTAGATATTTGCATGTTCATACAGATAGCGGTGTAGATATTTCCATGTTCGTACAGATAGCGGTGTAGATATTTCCATGTTCATACAGATAGCGGTGTAGATATTTCCATGTTCATACAGATAACGGTGTAGATATTTCCATGTTCATACAAACAGCGGTGTAGATATTTCCATGTTTATACAGATGGTGGTGTAGATATTTCCATGTATATAGAGATGGCGTTCTAGATATTTCCATGTTTACAGAGATAGTGGTGTAGTTATTTCCAAGTTTATAGAGACAGCGTTGTAGATATTTCCATGTTTATACAGATAGCAGTGAAGATATTTCCATGTTTATACAGATAGCGGTGTAGATATTTCCATGTTTATACAGATAGCAGTGAAGATATTTCCATGTTTATAGAGATAGTGGTGTAGATAATTTCAATTTTATACAGAGAGCAGTGTAGATATTTCCAAGTTCATACAGATAGCGGTGTAGATATTTCCACGTTTATAGAGATGGTGGTGTAGATATTTCCATGTTCATACAGACGACGGTGTAGATATTTCCATGTTTATAGGGATGGCGGTGTAGATATTTTCATGTTTACACAGATGGCGGTGTAGATATTTCCATGCTCATACAGATGGCGGTGTAGATATTTACATGTTCATACAGATGGCGGTGTAGATATTTCCATGTTCATACAGATAGCGGTGTAGATATTTCCATGTTCATACAGATAGCGGTGCAGATAATTCCATGTTCATACAGTTAGCTCTGTAGATATTTCCATGTTCATACAGATGGCGGTGTAGGTATTTGTATGTTCATACAGATGGCGGTGTAGATATTTCCATGTTCATACAGATAGCGGTGTAGATTTTTCCATGTTCATACAGATAGCGGTGTAGATATATCCATGTTTATATAGATAGTGGTGTAGATAATTTCAATTTTATACAAAGTGCAGTGTAGATATTTCCAAGTTCATACAGATAGTGGTGTAGATATTTCCAGGTTCATACAAATGGCGGTGTAGATATTTACATGTTCATACAAATGGCGGTATAGTTATTTCCATGTTCGTACAGATGTCGGTGTGGATATTTCCATGTTCATACCAATAGCGGTGTAGTTATTTCCATGTTCATACAGTTAGCGGTGTAGATATTTCCATGTTCATACAGAAGGCGGTGTAGATATTTACATGTTCATACAGATGGCGGTGTAGATATTTCCATGTTCGTACGGATGGCAGTGTAGATATTTCCATGTTCATACAGGTGGCGGTGTAGATATTTCCATGTTCATACAGATAGCGGTGTAGGTATTTCCATGTTCATACAGATAGCGGTGTAGATAATTCCATGTTCATACAGTTAGCTGTGTAGATATTTCCATGTTCATACAGATGGCGGTGTAGATATTTACATGTTCATACAGATGGCGGTGTAGATATTTCCATGTTCATACAGATAGCGGTGTAGATATTTCCATGTTCATACAGATAGCGGTGTATATATTTCCATGTTCATACAGATAGCGGTGTAGATATTTCCATGTTCGTACAGATAGCGGTGAAGATATTTCCATGTTTATACAGATAGCGGCGTAGATATATCCATGTTTATACAGATAGCAGTGTAGATATTTCCATGTTTATAGAGATAGTGGTGTAGATAATTTCAATTTTATACAGAGAGCAGTGTAGATATTTCCAAGTTCATACAGATAGTGGTGTCGATATTTCCAGGTTCATACAAATGGCGGTGTAGATATTTCCATGTTCTTCCAGATAGCGGTTTAGTTATTTCCATGTTCATTCAGATAGCGGTGTTGATATTTCCATGTTCATACAGATAACGGTGTAGATAATTCCATGTTCATACAGATAGCGGTATAGATATTTCCATGTTCGTACAGATGGCGGTGTAGATATTTCCATGTTCATAGAGATGGCGGTGTAGATATTTCCATGTTTATGCAGATAGCGGTGTAGATATTTCCATGTTTATTCAGATGGTGGTGTAGATATTTCCATGTTTATAGAGATGGAGGTCTAGATATTTTCATGTTTACAGAGATAGTGGTGTAGTTATTTCCAAGTTTATAGAGACAGCGTTGTAAATATTTCCATGTTTATACAGATAGCTGTGAAGATATTTCCTTGTTTATACAGAGAGCATTGTAGATATTTCCATGTTTATACAGATAGCAGTGTAGATATTTCCATGTTTATAGAGATAGTGGTGTAGATAATTTCAATTTTATACAGAGAGCAGTGTAGATATTTCCAAGTTCATACAGATAGCGGTGTAGTTATTTCCACGTTTATAGAGATGGCGGTGTAGACATGTCCATGTTCGTACAGATGGCGGTGTAGAATTTCCATGTTCATACAGATGGCGGTGTAGATATTTCGAAGTTTATAGAGATAGCGCTGTAGTTATTTCCATATTTATAGAGAAATCGGTGTAGATATTTCCATGTATATTCAGATAGCTGTGTAGATATTTCCATGTTCATGCAGATAGCGGTGTAGATATTTCCATGTTCATCCAGATGCCGGTGTACATATATCCATGTTAATAACGATGGCAGTGAAGATATTTCCATGTTCATACAGATGGCGGTTTAGGTATTTCCATGTTCATACAAATGGCGGTGTAGATATTTCCATGTTCATAGAGATGGCGGTGTAGATATTTCCAAGTTTATACAGATAGTAGTGTAGTTATTTCCATGTTTATAGAGATAGCAGTGTAGATATTTCCATTGATATAAAGATAGCTGTGTAGATATTTGCATGTTCATACAGATAGCGGTGTAGATATTTCCATGTTTATACAGATAGCGGTGTAGATATTTCCATATTCATACAGATAGCGGTGTAGATATTTCCATGTTCATACAGATAGGGGTGTAGATATTTCCATGTTCACAGATAGCGGTGTAGATATTTCCATGTTCATACACTTAGCGGTGTAGATATTTCCATGTTCATACAGATGGCGGTGTAGATATTTACATGTTCATACAGATGGCGGTGTAGTTATTTCCATGTTCATACAGATAGCGGTGTAGAGATTTCCATGTTAATACAGATAGCGGTGTAGATATTTCCATGTTGATACAGATAGCGGTGTAGATATTTCCATGTTCATACCAATTGCGTTGTAGACATTTCCATGTTCTTACAGTTAGCGGTGTAGATATTTCCATGTTCATACAGATAGCGGTGTCGATATTTCCATGTTCATACAGATAGCGGTGTAGATATTTCCATGTTCATACAGATAGCGGTGTAGATATTTCCATGTTCATACAGATAGCGGTGTAGATAATTCCATGTTCATACAGTTAGCGGTGTAGATATTTCCATGTTCATACATATGGCGGTGTAGATATTTACATGTTCATACAGATCGCGGTGTAGGTATTTCCATGTTCATACTGATAGCGGTGTAGATATTTCCATGTTCATACAGATAGTGGTGTAGATAATTCCATGTTCATACAGTTAGCTGTGTAGATATTTCCATGTTCATACAGATGGCGGCGTAGATATTTACATGTTCATACAGATGGCGGTGTAGATATTTCCATGTTCATACATTTAGCGGTGTAGATATTTCCATGTTCATACAGATGGCGGTGAAGATATTTCCATGTTCATACAGATGGCGGTGTAGATATTTCCATGTTTGTACGGATGGCTGTGTAGATATTTCCATGTTCATACAGGTGGCGGTGTAGATTTTTCCATGTTTATACAGATAGCAGTGTAGTTATTTCCATGTTAATAGAGATAGCTGTGTGGATATTTCCATTGATATACATATAGCTGTGTAGATATTTGCATGTTCATACAGATAGCGGTGTAGATATTTCCATGTTCGTACAGATAGCGGTGTAGATATTTCCATGTTCATACAGATAGCGGTGTAGATATTTCCATGTTCATACAGATAACGGTGTAGATATTTCCATGTTCATACAAACAGCGGTGTAGATATTTCCATGTTTATACAGATGGTGGTGTAGATATTTTCATGTATATAGAGATGGCGTTCTAGATATTTCCATGTTTACAGAGATAGTGGTGTAGTTATTTCCAAGTTTATAGAGACAGCGTTGTAGATATTTCCATGTTTATACAGATAGCAGTGAAGATATTTCCATGTTTATACAGATAGCGGTGTAGATATTTCCATGTTTATACAGATAGCAGTGAAGATATTTCCATGTTTATAGAGATAGTGGTGTAGATAATTTCAATTTTATACAGAGAGCAGTGTAGATATTTCCAAGTTCATACAGATAGCGGTGTAGATATTTCCACGTTTATAGAGATGGTGGTGTAGATATTTCCATGTTCATACAGACGACGGTGTAGATATTTCCATGTTTATAGGGATGGCGGTGTAGATATTTTCATGTTTACACAGATGGCGGTGTAGATATTTCCATGCTCATACAGATGGCGGTGTAGATATTTACATGTTCATACAGATGGCGGTGTAGATATTTCCATGTTCATACAGATAGCGGTGTAGATATTTCCATGTTCATACAGATAGCGGTGCAGATAATTCCATGTTCATACAGTTAGCTCTGTAGATATTTCCATGTTCATACAGATGGCGGTGTAGGTATTTGTATGTTCATACAGATGGCGGTGTAGATATTTCCATGTTCATACAGATAGCGGTGTAGATTTTTCCATGTTCATACAGATAGCGGTGTAGATATATCCATGTTTATATAGATAGTGGTGTAGATAATTTCAATTTTATACAAAGTGCAGTGTAGATATTTCCAAGTTCATACAGATAGTGGTGTAGATATTTCCAGGTTCATACAAATGGCGGTGTAGATATTTACATGTTCATACAAATGGCGGTATAGTTATTTCCATGTTCGTACAGATGTCGGTGTGGATATTTCCATGTTCATACCAATAGCGGTGTAGTTATTTCCATGTTCATACAGTTAGCGGTGTAGATATTTCCATGTTCATACAGAAGGCGGTGTAGATATTTACATGTTCATACAGATGGCGGTGTAGATATTTCCATGTTCGTACGGATGGCAGTGTAGATATTTCCATGTTCATACAGGTGGCGGTGTAGATATTTCCATGTTCATACAGATAGCGGTGTAGGTATTTCCATGTTCATACAGATAGCGGTGTAGATAATTCCATGTTCATACAGTTAGCTGTGTAGATATTTCCATGTTCATACAGATGGCGGTGTAGATATTTACATGTTCATACAGATGGCGGTGTAGATATTTCCATGTTCATACAGATAGCGGTGTAGATATTTCCATGTTCATACAGATAGCGGTGTATATATTTCCATGTTCATACAGATAGCGGTGTAGATATTTCCATGTTCGTACAGATAGCGGTGAAGATATTTCCATGTTTATACAGATAGCGGCGTAGATATATCCATGTTTATACAGATAGCAGTGTAGATACTTCCATGTTTATAGAGATAGTGGTGTAGATAATTTCAATTTTATACAGAGAGCAGTGTAGATATTTCCAAGTTCATACAGATAGTGGTGTCGATATTTCCAGGTTCATACAAATGGCGGTGTAGATATTTCCATGTTCTTCCAGATAGCGGTTTAGTTATTTCCATGTTCATTCAGATAGCGGTGTTGATATTTCCATGTTCATACAGATAACGGTGTAGATAATTCCATGTTCATACAGATAGCGGTATAGATATTTCCATGTTCGTACAGATGGCGGTGTAGATATTTCCATGTTCATAGAGATGGCGGTGTAGATATTTCCATGTTTATGCAGATAGCGGTGTAGATATTTCCATGTTTATTCAGATGGTGGTGTAGATATTTCCATGTTTATAGAGATGGAGGTCTAGATATTTTCATGTTTACAGAGATAGTGGTGTAGTTATTTCCAAGTTTATAGAGACAGCGTTGTAAATATTTCCATGTTTATACAGATAGCTGTGAAGATATTTCCTTGTTTATACAGAGAGCATTGTAGATATTTCCATGTTTATACAGATAGCAGTGTAGATATTTCCATGTTTATAGAGATAGTGGTGTAGATAATTTCAATTTTATACAGAGAGCAGTGTAGATATTTCCAAGTTCATACAGATAGCGGTGTAGTTATTTCCACGTTTATAGAGATGGCGGTGTAGACATGTCCATGTTCGTACAGATGGCGGTGTAGAATTTCCATGTTCATACAGATGGCGGTGTAGATATTTCGAAGTTTATAGAGATAGCGCTGTAGTTATTTCCATATTTATAGAGAAATCGGTGTAGATATTTCCATGTATATTCAGATAGCTGTGTAGATATTTCCATGTTCATGCAGATAGCGGTGTAGATATTTCCATGTTCATCCAGATGCCGGTGTACATATATCCATGTTAATACCGATGGCAGTGAAGATATTTCCATGTTCATACAGATGGCGGTTTAGGTATTTCCATGTTCATACAAATGGCGGTGTAGATATTTCCATGTTCATAGAGATGGCGGTGTAGATATTTCCAAGTTTATACAGATAGTAGTGTAGTTATTTCCATGTTTATAGAGATAGCAGTGTAGATATTTCCATTGATATAAAGATAGCTGTGTAGATATTTGCATGTTCATACAGATAGCGGTGTAGATATTTCCATGTTTATACAGATAGCGGTGTAGATATTTCCATATTCATACAGATAGCGGTGTAGATATTTCCATGTTCATACAGATAGGGGTGTAGATATTTCCATGTTCACAGATAGCGGTGTAGATATTTCCATGTTCATACACTTAGCGGTGTAGATATTTCCATGTTCATACAGATGGCGGTGTAGATATTTACATGTTCATACAGATGGCGGTGTAGTTATTTCCATGTTCATACAGATAGCGGTGTAGAGATTTCCATGTTAATACAGATAGCGGTGTAGATATTTCCATGTTGATACAGATAGCGGTGTAGATATTTCCATGTTCATACCAATTGCGTTGTAGACATTTCCATGTTCTTACAGTTAGCGGTGTAGATATTTCCATGTTCATACAGATAGCGGTGTCGATATTTCCATGTTCATACAGATAGCGGTGTAGATATTTCCATGTTCATACAGATAGCGGTGTAGATATTTCCATGTTCATACAGATAGCGGTGTAGATAATTCCATGTTCATACAGTTAGCGGTGTAGATATTTCCATGTTCATACATATGGCGGTGTAGATATTTACATGTTCATACAGATCGCGGTGTAGGTATTTCCATGTTCATACTGATAGCGGTGTAGATATTTCCATGTTCATACAGATAGTGGTGTAGATAATTCCATGTTCATACAGTTAGCTGTGTAGATATTTCCATGTTCATACAGATGGCGGCGTAGATATTTACATGTTCATACAGATGGCGGTGTAGATATTTCCATGTTCATACATTTAGCGGTGTAGATATTTCCATGTTCATACAGATGGCGGTGAAGATATTTCCATGTTCATACAGATGGCGGTGTAGATATTTCCATGTTTGTACGGATGGCTGTGTAGATATTTCCATGTTCATACAGGTGGCGGTGTAGATTTTTCCATGTTTATACAGATAGCAGTGTAGTTATTTCCATGTTAATAGAGATAGCTGTGTGGATATTTCCATTGATATACATATAGCTGTGTAGATATTTGCATGTTCATACAGATAGCGGTGTAGATATTTCCATGTTCGTACAGATAGCGGTGTAGATATTTCCATGTTCATACAGATAGCGGTGTAGATATTTCCATGTTCATACAGATAACGGTGTAGATATTTCCATGTTCATACAAACAGCGGTGTAGATATTTCCATGTTTATACAGATGGTGGTGTAGATATTTTCATGTATATAGAGATGGCGTTCTAGATATTTCCATGTTTACAGAGATAGTGGTGTAGTTATTTCCAAGTTTATAGAGACAGCGTTGTAGATATTTCCATGTTTATACAGATAGCAGTGAAGATATTTCCATGTTTATACAGATAGCGGTGTAGATATTTCCATGTTTATACAGATAGCAGTGAAGATATTTCCATGTTTATAGAGATAGTGGTGTAGATAATTTCAATTTTATACAGAGAGCAGTGTAGATATTTCCAAGTTCATACAGATAGCGGTGTAGATATTTCCACGTTTATAGAGATGGTGGTGTAGATATTTCCATGTTCATACAGACGACGGTGTAGATATTTCCATGTTTATAGGGATGGCGGTGTAGATATTTTCATGTTTACACAGATGGCGGTGTAGATATTTCCATGCTCATACAGATGGCGGTGTAGATATTTACATGTTCATACAGATGGCGGTGTAGATATTTCCATGTTCATACAGATAGCGGTGTAGATATTTCCATGTTCATACAGATAGCGGTGCAGATAATTCCATGTTCATACAGTTAGCTCTGTAGATATTTCCATGTTCATACAGATGGCGGTGTAGGTATTTGTATGTTCATACAGATGGCGGTGTAGATATTTCCATGTTCATACAGATAGCGGTGTAGATTTTTCCATGTTCATACAGATAGCGGTGTAGATATATCCATGTTTATATAGATAGTGGTGTAGATAATTTCAATTTTATACAAAGTGCAGTGTAGATATTTCCAAGTTCATACAGATAGTGGTGTAGATATTTCCAGGTTCATACAAATGGCGGTGTAGATATTTACATGTTCATACAAATGGCGGTATAGTTATTTCCATGTTCGTACAGATGTCGGTGTGGATATTTCCATGTTCATACCAATAGCGGTGTAGTTATTTCCATGTTCATACAGTTAGCGGTGTAGATATTTCCATGTTCATACAGAAGGCGGTGTAGATATTTACATGTTCATACAGATGGCGGTGTAGATATTTCCATGTTCGTACGGATGGCAGTGTAGATATTTCCATGTTCATACAGGTGGCGGTGTAGATATTTCCATGTTCATACAGATAGCGGTGTAGGTATTTCCATGTTCATACAGATAGCGGTGTAGATAATTCCATGTTCATACAGTTAGCTGTGTAGATATTTCCATGTTCATACAGATGGCGGTGTAGATATTTACATGTTCATACAGATGGCGGTGTAGATATTTCCATGTTCATACAGATAGCGGTGTAGATATTTCCATGTTCATACAGATAGCGGTGTATATATTTCCATGTTCATACAGATAGCGGTGTAGATATTTCCATGTTCGTACAGATAGCGGTGAAGATATTTCCATGTTTATACAGATAGCGGCGTAGATATATCCATGTTTATACAGATAGCAGTGTAGATACTTCCATGTTTATAGAGATAGTGGTGTAGATAATTTCAATTTTATACAGAGAGCAGTGTAGATATTTCCAAGTTCATACAGATAGTGGTGTCGATATTTCCAGGTTCATACAAATGGCGGTGTAGATATTTCCATGTTCTTCCAGATAGCGGTTTAGTTATTTCCATGTTCATTCAGATAGCGGTGTTGATATTTCCATGTTCATACAGATAACGGTGTAGATAATTCCATGTTCATACAGATAGCGGTATAGATATTTCCATGTTCGTACAGATGGCGGTGTAGATATTTCCATGTTCATAGAGATGGCGGTGTAGATATTTCCATGTTTATGCAGATAGCGGTGTAGATATTTCCATGTTTATTCAGATGGTGGTGTAGATATTTCCATGTTTATAGAGATGGAGGTCTAGATATTTTCATGTTTACAGAGATAGTGGTGTAGTTATTTCCAAGTTTATAGAGACAGCGTTGTAAATATTTCCATGTTTATACAGATAGCTGTGAAGATATTTCCTTGTTTATACAGAGAGCATTGTAGATATTTCCATGTTTATACAGATAGCAGTGTAGATATTTCCATGTTTATAGAGATAGTGGTGTAGATAATTTCAATTTTATACAGAGAGCAGTGTAGATATTTCCAAGTTCATACAGATAGCGGTGTAGTTATTTCCACGTTTATAGAGATGGCGGTGTAGACATGTCCATGTTCGTACAGATGGCGGTGTAGAATTTCCATGTTCATACAGATGGCGGTGTAGATATTTCGAAGTTTATAGAGATAGCGCTGTAGTTATTTCCATATTTATAGAGAAATCGGTGTAGATATTTCCATGTATATTCAGATAGCTGTGTAGATATTTCCATGTTCATGCAGATAGCGGTGTAGATATTTCCATGTTCATCCAGATGCCGGTGTACATATATCCATGTTAATACCGATGGCAGTGAAGATATTTCCATGTTCATACAGATGGCGGTTTAGGTATTTCCATGTTCATACAAATGGCGGTGTAGATATTTCCATGTTCATAGAGATGGCGGTGTAGATATTTCCAAGTTTATACAGATAGTAGTGTAGTTATTTCCATGTTTATAGAGATAGCAGTGTAGATATTTCCATTGATATAAAGATAGCTGTGTAGATATTTGCATGTTCATACAGATAGCGGTGTAGATATTTCCATGTTTATACAGATAGCGGTGTAGATATTTCCATATTCATACAGATAGCGGTGTAGATATTTCCATGTTCATACAGATAGGGGTGTAGATATTTCCATGTTCACAGATAGCGGTGTAGATATTTCCATGTTCATACACTTAGCGGTGTAGATATTTCCATGTTCATACAGATGGCGGTGTAGATATTTACATGTTCATACAGATGGCGGTGTAGTTATTTCCATGTTCATACAGATAGCGGTGTAGAGATTTCCATGTTAATACAGATAGCGGTGTAGATATTTCCATGTTGATACAGATAGCGGTGTAGATATTTCCATGTTCATACCAATTGCGTTGTAGACATTTCCATGTTCTTACAGTTAGCGGTGTAGATATTTCCATGTTCATACAGATAGCGGTGTCGATATTTCCATGTTCATACAGATAGCGGTGTAGATATTTCCATGTTCATACAGATAGCGGTGTAGATATTTCCATGTTCATACAGATAGCGGTGTAGATAATTCCATGTTCATACAGTTAGCGGTGTAGATATTTCCATGTTCATACATATGGCGGTGTAGATATTTACATGTTCATACAGATCGCGGTGTAGGTATTTCCATGTTCATACTGATAGCGGTGTAGATATTTCCATGTTCATACAGATAGTGGTGTAGATAATTCCATGTTCATACAGTTAGCTGTGTAGATATTTCCATGTTCATACAGATGGCGGCGTAGATATTTACATGTTCATACAGATGGCGGTGTAGATATTTCCATGTTCATACATTTAGCGGTGTAGATATTTCCATGTTCATACAGATGGCGGTGAAGATATTTCCATGTTCATACAGATGGCGGTGTAGATATTTCCATGTTTGTACGGATGGCTGTGTAGATATTTCCATGTTCATACAGGTGGCGGTGTAGATTTTTCCATGTTTATACAGATAGCAGTGTAGTTATTTCCATGTTTATAGAGACAGCTGTGTAGATATTTCCATTGATATACAGATAGCTGTGTAGATATTTGCATGTTCATACAGATATCGGTGTAGATATTTCCATGTTCGTACAGATAGCGGTGTAGATATTTCCATGTTCATACAGATAGCGGTGTAGATATTTCCGTGTTCATACAGATAACGGTGTAGATATTTCCGTGTTCATACAGATAGTGGTATAGATATTTCCATGTTCATACAGTTAGCGGTGTAGATATTTCCATGTTCATACAGATGGCGGTGTAGATGTTTACATGTTCATACAAATGGCGGTATAGGTATTTCCATGTTCGTACAGATGGCGGTGTAGATATTTCCATGTTCATAGAGATGGCGGTGTAGATATTTCCATGTTTATGCAGAGAGCGGTATAGTTATTTCCATGTTTATACAGATGGTGGTGTAGATATTTCCATGTTTATAGAGATGGCGGTCTAGATATTTCCATGTTTACAGAGATAGTGGTGTAGTTATTTCCAAGTTTATAGAGACAGCGTTGTAGATATTTCCATGTTTATACAGATAGCGGTGAAGATATTTCCATGTTTATACAGATAGCGGTGTAGATATTTCCATGTTTATACAGATAGCAGTGTAGATATTTCCATGTTTATAGAGATAGTGGTGTAGATAATTTCAATTTTATACAGAGAGCAGTGTAGATATTTCCAAGTTCATACAGATAGCGGTGTAGATATTTCCATGTTTATAGCGATGGCGGTGTAGATATTTCCATGTTCATACAGAGGACGGTGCAGATATTTCCATGTACATACAGATGGCGGTGTAGATATTTTCATGTTTACACAGATGGCGGTGTAGATATATCCATGTTTACATGGATAGCGGTGTAGACATTTCCATGTTTACAGAGATTACGGTGTGGATATTTCCATGTTTATGCAGATAGCAGTGTAGATATTTCCATGTTTATACAGATAGCGGTGCGGATATTTCCATGTTTATTCAGATAGCGGTGCGCATATTTCCAGGTTTATACAGATAGTTGGGCAGATATTTCCATGTTTATACAGATAGCGGTGTAGATATTTCCATCTTAATACAGATGGCGGTGTAGATATGTCCATGTTCGTACAGACGGCGGTGTAGATATTTCCAAGTTCATACAGATGGCGGTGTAGATATTTCGAAGTTTATGGAGATAGCGCTGTAGTTATTTCCATATTTATTGAGAAATTGGTGTAGATATTTCCATGTATATTCAGATAGCTGTGTAGATATTTCCATGTTCATGCAGATAGCGGTGTAGATATTTCCATGTTCATCCAGATGCCGGTGTACATATATCCATGTTCATACAGATGGCGGTGAAGATATTTCCATGTTCATACAGATGGCGGTTTAGGTATTTCCATGTTCATACAAATGGCGGTGTAGATATTTCCATGTTAATAGAGATGGCGGTGTAGATACTTCCAGGTTCATACAAATGGCGGTGTAGATATTTCCATGTTCATAGAGATGGCGGTGTAGATATTTCCATGTTTATACAGATAGCAGTGTAGTTATTTCCATGTTTATAGAGATACCAGTGTGGATATTTCCATTGATATACAGATAGCTTTGTAGATATTTGCATGTTTGTACAGATAGCGGTGTAGATATTTCCATGTTCATACAGACAGCGGTGTTGATATTTCCATGTTCATACAGACAGCGGTGTAGATATTTCCATGTTCATACAGATAGCGGTGTAGATATTTCCATGTTCATACAGATAGCGGTGTAGATATTTCCATGTTCATACAGATGGCGGTGTAGATATTTACATGTTCATACAGATGGCGGTGTAGATATTTCCATGTTCATACAGATGGCGGTGTAGAGATTTCCATGTTCATGCAGATAGCGGTGTAGATATTTCCAAGTTCATACAGATAGCGGTGTAGATATTTCCATGTTCATACCAATAGCGGTGTAGTCATTTCCATGTTCCTACAGTTAGCGGTGTAGATATTTCCATGTTCATACAGATGGCGGTGTAGATATTTACATGTTCATACAGATGGCGGTGTAGATATTTCCATGTTCGTACGGATGGCAGTGTAAATATTTCCATGTTCATACAGGTGGCGGTGTAGATATTTCCATGTTTATACAGATAGCAGTGTAGTTATTTCCATGTTTATAGAGATAGCAGTGTATACATTTCTATTGATATACAGATAGCTGTGTAGATATTTGCATGGTCACACAGATAACGGTGTAGATATTTCCATGTTCGTACAGATAGCGGTGTAGATATTTCCATGTTCATACAGATAGCGGTGTAGATATTTCCATGTTCTTACAGATAACGGTGTAGATATTTCCATGTCCATACAGACGGCGGTATAGATATTTCCATGTTCGTACAGATAGCGGTGTAGATATTTCCATGTTCATACAGTTAGCGGTGTAGATATTTCCATGTTCATACAGATGGCGGTGTAGATATTTACATGTTCATACAGATGGAGGTATAGATATTTCCATGTTCGTACAGATGGCGGTGTAGGTATTTCCATGTTCATAGAGATGGCGGTGTAGATATTTCCATGTTTATGCAGATAGCGGTTTAGATATTTCCATGTTTATACAGATGGTGGTGTAGATATTTCCATGTTTATAGAGATGGCAGTCCAGAAATTTTCATGTTTACAGAGATAGTGGTGTAGTTATTTCCAAGTTTATATAGACAGTGTTTTAGATATTTCCTTGTTTATACAGATAGCGGTGAAGATATTTCCATGTTTATACAGATAGCGGTGTAGATATTTCCATGTTTATACAGATAACAGTGTAGATATTTCGATGTTTATAGAGATAGTGGTGTAGATAATTTCAATTTTATACAGAGAGCAGTGTAGATATTTCCAAGTTCATACAGATAGCGGTGTAGATATTTCCACGTTTATAGAGATGGCGGAGTAGATATTTCCATGTTCATACAGAGGACGGTGTAGATATTTCCATGTCTATAGGGATGGCGGTGTAGATATTTTCATGTTTACACCGATGGCGGTGTAGATATTTCCATGTTTACACAGATAGCGGTGTAGACATTTCCATGTTTACACAGATAGCGGTGTGGATATTTCCATGTTTATGCAGATAGCAGTGTAGATATTTCCATGTTTATACATATAGCGGTGTGGATATTTCCATGTTTATTCAGATAGCGGTGCGGATATTTCCATGTTTATACAGATAGTTGGGCAGATATTTCCATGTTTCTACAGATAGCAGTGTAGATATTTCCATCTTAATACAGATGGCGGTGTAGATATGTCCATGTTTGTAAAGATGGCTTTGTAGATATTTCCATGTTCATACAGATGGTGGTGTAGATATTTTGAAGTTTATATAGATAGCGCTGTAGTTATTTCCATATTTATTGAGAAATGTGTGTAGATATTTCCATGTATATTCAGATAGCTGAGTAGATATTTCCATGTTCATCCAGATGCCGGTGTACATATATCCATGTTCATACAGCTGGCGGTGAAGATATTTCCATGTTCATACAGATGGTGGTGTAGATATTTCCATGTCCATACAAATGGCGGTGTAGATATTTCCATGTTCATAGAGATGGCGGTGTAGATATTTCCATGTTCATACAAATGGCGGTGTAGATATTTCCATGTTCATAGAGATGGCGGTGTAGATATTTCCATATTTATAGAGATAGCAGTGTAGTTATTACCGTGTTTATAGAGATAGCAGTGTAGATATTTCAATTGATATACGGATAGCTGTGTAGATATTTGCATGTTCATAGAGATAGCGGTGTAGATATTTTCATGTTCATACAGATAGCGGTGTAGATATTTCCATGTTCATACAGTTAGCGTTGTAGATATTTCCATGTTCATACAGATAGCGGTGTAGATATTTCCATGTTCATACAGATAGCGGTGTAGATATTTCCATGTTCATACAGTTAGCTGTGTAGATATTTCCATGTTCATACAGATGGCGGTGTAGATATTTACATGTTCATACAGATGGCGGTGTAGATATTTCCATGTTCATACTGATAGCGGTGTAGATATTTCCATGTTCATACAGATAGCGGTGTAGATATTTCCAAGTTCATACAGATAGAGGCGTAGATATTTCCATGTTCATACCAATAGCGGTGTAGACATTTCCATGTTCATACATTTAGCGGTGTAGATATTTCCATGTTCATACAGATGGCAGTGAAGATATTTCCATGTTCATACAGATGGCGGTGTAGATATTTCCATGTTTGTACGGATGGCAGTGTAGATATTTCCATGTTCATACAGGTGGCGGTGTAGTTATTTCCATGTTTATACAGATAGCAGTGTAGTTATTTCCATGTTAATAGAGATAGCTGTGTAGATATTTCCATTGATATACAGATAGCTGTGTAGATATTTGCATGTTCATACAGATAGCGGTGTAGATATTTCCATGTTCGTACAGATAGCGGTGTAGATATTTCCATGTTCCTACAGATAGCGGTGTAGATATTTCCATGTTCATACAGATAACGCTGTAGATATTTCCATGATCATACAGACAGCGGTGTAGATACTTCCATGTTCATACAGATGGCGGTGTAGATATTTACATATTCATACAGATGGCGGTATAGATATTTCCATGTTCGTACAGATGGCGGTGTAGATATTTCCATGTTCATACAGATAGCGGTATAGATATTTCCATGTTTATACAGATGGTGGTGTAGATATTTCCATGTATATAGAGATGGCGGTCTAGATATTTCCATGTTTACAGAGATAGTGGTGTAGTTATTTCCAAGTTTATAGAGACAGCGTTGTAGATATTTCCATGTTTATGCAGATAGCGGTGTAGATATTTCCATGTTCATCCAGATGCCGGTGTACATATATCCATGTTCATACAGATGGCGGTGAAGATATTTCCATGTTCATACAGATGGCGGTGTAGATATTTACATGTTCATACAGATGGCGGTGTAGATATTTCCATGTTAATACAGATAGCGGTGTAGATATTTCCATGTTCATACAGATAGCGGTGTAGATAATTCCATGTTCATACAGTTAGCTCTGTAGATATTTCCATGTTCATACAGATGGGTTATAGGTATTTGTATGTTCATACAGATGGCAGTGTAGATATTTCCATGTTCGTACAGATGGCGGTGTAGATATTTCCATGTTCATACAGATGGCGGTGTAGATATTTCCATGTTCATACAGATGGCGGTGTAGATATTTACATGTTCATACAGATGGTTGTATAGATATTTCCATGTTCGTACAGATGGCGGTGTAGGTATTTCCATGATCATAGAGATGGCGGTGTAGATATTTCCATGTTTATGCAGATGGCGGTTTAGATATTTCCATTTTTATACAGATGGTGGTGTAGATATTTCCATGTTTATAGAGATGGCAGTCCAGATATTTCCATGTTTACAGAGATAGTGGTGTAGTTATTTCCAAGTTTATAGAGACAGCGTTGTAGATATTTCCTTGTTTATACAGATAGCGGTGAAGATATTTCCATGTTTATACAGATAGCGGTGTAGATATTTCCATGTTTATACAGATAGCTGTGTAGATATTTCGATGTTTATGGAGATAGTGGTGTAGATAATTTCAATTTTATACAGAGAGCAGTGTGGATATTTCCAAGTTCATACAGATAGCGGTGTAGATATTTCCACATTTATAGAGATGGCGGTGTAGATATTTCCATGTTCATACAGAGGACGGTGTAGATATTTCCATGTTTATAGGGATGGCGGTTTAGATATTTTCATGTTTACGCAGATGGCGGTGTAGATATTTCCATGTTTACAAGGATAGCAGTGTAGACATTTCCATGTTTTTTCAGATAGCGGTGCGGATATTTCCATGTTTATACAGATAGTTGGGCAGATATTTCCATGTTTATACAGATAGCGGTGTAGATATTTCCATCTTAATACAGATGGCGGTGTAGATATGTCCATGTTCGTACAGATGGCGGTGTAGATATTTTCAAGTTCATACAGATGGTGGTGTAGATATTTCGAAGTTTATAGAGGTAGCCCTGTAGTTATTTCCATATTTATTGAGAAATCGGTGTAGATATTTCCATGTATATTCAGATAGCTGTGTAGATATTTCCATGTTCATGCAGATAGTGGTGTAGATATTTCCATGTTCATCCAGATGCCAGTGTACATATATCCATGTTCATACAGATGGCGGTGAAGATATTTCCATGTTCATACAGATGGCGGTTTAGGTATTTCCATGTTCATACAAATGGCGGTGTAGATATTTCCATGTTCATAGAGATGGCGGTGTAGATATTTCCAGGATCATACAAATGGCGGTGTAGATATTTCCATGTTCATAGAGATGGCGGTGTAGATATTTCCATGTTTATACAGATAGCAGTGTAGTTATTTCCATGTTTATAGAGATAACAGTGTGGATATTTCCATTGATATACAGACAGCTGTGTAGATATTTGAATGTTCGTACAGATAGCGGTGTAGATATTTCCATGTTAATACAGATAGCGGTGTTGATATTTCCATGTTCATACAGATAGCGGTGTAGATATTTCCATGTTCATACAGATAGTGGTGTAGATATTTCCATGTTCATACAGATAGCGGTGTAGATATTTCCATGTTCATACAGATGGCGGTGTAGAGATTTCCATGTTCATACAGATAGCGGTGTAGATATTTCCATGTTCATACAGATAGCGGTGTAGATATTTCCATGTTCATACCAATAGCGGTGTAGACATTTCCATGTTCATACAGATAGCGGTGTAGAGATTTCCATGTTCATACAGATGGCGGTGTAGATATTTCCATGTTCATACAGATAGCGGTGTAGATATTTCCATGTTCATACCAATAGCGGTGTAGTCATTTCCATGTTCCTACAGTTAGCGGTGTAGATATTTCCATGTTCATACAGATGGCGGTGTAGATATTTACATGTTCATACAGATGGCGGTGTAGATATTTCCATGTTCGTACGGATGGCAGTGTAAATATTTCCATGTTCATACAGGTGGCGGTGTAGATATTTCCATGTTTATACAGAAGGCAGTGTAGTTATTTCCATGTTTATAGAGATAGCAGTGTATACATTTCCATTGATATACATATAGCTGTGTAGATATTTGCATGGTCACACAGATAGCGGTGTAGATATTTCCATGTTCGTACAGATAGCGGTGTAGATATTTCCATGTTCATACAGATAGCGGTGTAGTTATTTCCATGTTCTTACAGATAGCGGTGTAGATATTTCCATGTCCATACAGACGGTGGTATAGATATTTCCATGTTCGTACAGATAGCGGTGTAGTTATTTCCATGTTCATACAGTTAGCGGTGTAGATATTTCCATGTTCATACAGATGGCGGTGTAGATATTTACACGTTCATACAGATGGCTGTATAGATATTTCCATGTTCGTACAGATGGCGGCGTAGGTATTTCCATGATCATAGAGATGGCGGTGTAGATATTTCCATGTTTATGCAGATGGCGGTTTAGATATTTCCATGTTTATACAGATGGTGGTGTAGATATTTCCATGTTTATAGAGATGGCAGTCCAGATATTTCCATGTTTACAGAGATAGTGGTGTAGTTATTTCCAAGTTTATAGAGACAGCGTTGTAGATATTTCCTTGTTTATACAGATAGCGGTGAAGATATTTCCATGTTTATACAGATAGCGGTGTAGATATTTCCATGTTTATACAGATAGCAGTGTAGATATTTCGATGTTTATGGAGATAGTGGTGTAGATAATTTCAATTTTATACAGAGAGCAGTGTGGATATTTCCAAGTTCATACAGATAGCGGTGTAGATATTTCCATGTTTATAGAGATGGCGGTGTAGATATTTCCATGTTCATACAGAGGACGGTGTAGATATTTCCATGTTTATAGGGATGGCGGTTTAGATATTTTCATGTTTACGCAGATGGCGGTGTAGATATTTCCATGTTTACACGGATAGCAGTGTAGACATTTCCATGTTTTTTCAGATAGCGGTGCGGATATTTCCATGTTTATACAGATAGTTGGGCAGATATTTCCATGTTTATACAGATAGCGGTGTAGATATTTCCATCTTAATACAGATGGCGGTGTAGATATGTCCATGTTCGTACAGATGGCGGTGTAGATATTTCCAAGTTCATACAGATGGCGGTGTAGATATTTCGAAGTTTATAAAGGTAGCGCTGTAGTTATTTCCATATTTATTGAGAAATCGGTGTAGATATTTCCATGTATATTCAGATAGCTGTGTAGATATTTCCATGTTCATGCAGATAGTGGTGTAGATATTTCCATGTTCATCCAGATGCCAGTGTACATATATCCATGTTCATACAGATGGCGGTGAAGATATTTCCATGTTCATACAGATGGCGGTTTAGGTATTTCCATGTTCATACAAATGGCGGTGTAGATATTTCCATGTTCATAGAGATGGCGGTGTAGATATTTCCAGGATCATACAAATGGCGGTGTAGATATTTCCATGTTCATAGAGATGGCGGTGTAGATATTTCCATGTTTATACAGATAGCAGTGTAGATATTTCCATGTTTATTGAGATACCAGTGTGGATATTTCCATTGATATACAGATAGCTGTGTAGATATTTGAATGTTCGTACAGATAGCGGTGTAGATATTTCCATGTTAATACAGATAGCGGTGTTGATATTTCCATGTTCATACAGATAGCGGTGTAGATATTTCCATGTTCATACAGATAGCGGTGTAGATATTTCCATGTTCATACAGATAGCGGTGTAGATATTTCCATCTTCATACAGATGGCGGTGTAGAGATTTCCATGTTCATACAGATAACGGTGTAGATATTTCCATGTTCATACAGATAGCGGTGTAGATATTTCCATGTTCGTACGGATGGCAGTGTAAATATTTCCATGTTCATACAGGTGGCGGTGTAGATATTTCCATGTTTATACAGATAGCAGTGTAGTTATTTCCATGTTTATAGAGATAGCAGTGTATACATTTCCATTGATATACAGATAGCTGTGTAGATATTTGCATGGTCACACAGATAGCGGTGTAGATATTTCCATGTTCGTACAGATAGCGGTGTAGATATTTCCATGTTCATACAGATAGCGGTGTAGATATTTCCATGTTCTTACAGATAACGGTGTAGATATTTCCATGTCCATACAGACGGCGGTATAGATATTTCCATGTTCGTACAGATAGCGGTGTAGATATTTCCATGTTCATACAGTTAGCGGTGTAGATATTTCCATGTTCATACAGATGGCGGTGTAGATATTTACATGTTCATACAGATGGAGGTATAGATATTTCCATGTTCGTACAGATGGCGGTGTAGGTATTTCCATGATCATAGAGATGGCGGTGTAGATATTTCCATGTTTATGCAGATGGCGGTTTAGATATTTCCATGTTTATACAGATGGTGGTGTAGATATTTCCATGTTTATAGAGATGGCAGTCCAGATATTTCCATGTTTACAGAGATCGTGGTGTAGTTATTTCCAAGTTTATAGAGACAGCGTTGTAGATATTTCCTTGTTTATACAGATAGCCGTGAAGATATTTCCATGTTTATACAGATAGCGGTGTAGATATTTCCATGTTTATACAGATAGCAGTGTAGATATTTCGATGTTTATGGAGATAGTGGTGTAGATAATTTCAATTTTATACAGAGAGCAGTGTAGATATTTCCAAGTTCATACAGATAGCGGTGTAGATATTTCCACGTTTATAGAGATGGCGGTGTAGATATTTCCATGTTCATACAGAGGACGGTGTAGATATTTCCATGTTTATAGGGATGGCGGTGTAGATATTTTCATGTTTTCACCGATGGCGGTGTAGATATTTCCATGTTTACACAGATAGCGGTGTAGACATTTCCATGTTTACACAGATAGCGGTGTGGATATTTCCATGTTTATGCAGATAGCAGTGTAGATATTTCCATGTTTATACATATAGCGGTGTGGATATTTCCATGTTTATTCAGATAGCGGTGCGGATATTTCCATGTTTATACAGATAGCGGTGTAGATATTTCCATCTTAATACAGATGGCGGTGTAGATATGTCCATGTTTGTACAGATGGCGGTGTAGATATTTCCATGTTCATGCAGATGGTGGTGTAGATATTTCGAAGTTTATAGAGATAGCGCTGTAGTTATTTCCATATTTATTGAGAAATCTGTGTAGATATTTCCAGGTATTTTCAGATAGCTGAGTAGATATTTCCATGTTCATGCAGAGAGCGGTGCAGATATTTCCATGTTCATCCAGATGCCGGTGTACATATATCCATGTTCATACAGATGGCGGTGAAGATATTTCCATGTTCATACAGATGGTTGTGTAGATATATCCAAGTCCATACAAATGGCGGTGTAGATATTGCCATGTTCATAGAGATGGCGGTGTAGATATTTCCATGTTCATACAATTGGCGGTGTAGATATTTCCATGTTCATAGAGATGGCGGTGTAGATATTTCCATATTTATAGAGATAGCAGTGTAGTTATTACCATGTTTATAGAGATAGCAGTGTAGATATTTCCATTGATATACAGAGAGCTGTGTAGATATTTGCATGTTCATAGAGATAGCGGTGTAGATATTTTCATGTTCATTCAGATAGCGGTGTAGATATTTCCATGTTCATACAGTTAGCGTGGTAGATATTTCCATGTTCATACAGATAATGGTGTAGATATTTCCATGTTCATACAGATAGCGGTGTAGATATTTCCATGTTCATACAGTTAGCTGTGTAGATATTTCCATGTTCATACAGATGGTGGTGTAGATATTTACATGTTCATTCAGATGGCGGTGTAGTTATTTCCATGTTCATACAGATAGCGGTGTAGATATTTCCATGTTCATACAGATAGCGGTGTAGATATTTCCATGTTCATACAGATAGAGGCGTAGATATTTCCATGTTCATACCAATAGCGGTGTAGACATTTCCATGTTCATACATTTAGCGGTGTAGATATTTCCATGTTCATACAGATGGCGGTGAAGATATTTCCATGTTCATACAGATGGCGGTGTAGATATTTCCATGTTTGTACGGATGGCTGTGTAGATATATCCATGATCATTCAGGTGGCGGTGTATTTATTTCCATGTTTATACAGATAGCAGTGTAGTTATTTCCATATTAATAGAGATAGCTGTGTAGATATTTCCATTGATATACAGATAGCTGTGTAGATATTTGCATGTTCATACAGATAGCGGTGTAGATATTTCCATGTTCGTACAGATGGCGGTGTAGATATTTCCATGTTCATACAGATAGCGGTGTAGATATTTCCATGTTCATACAGATAACGGTGTAGATACTTCCATGTTCATACAGATGGCGGTGTAGATATTTACATGTTCATACAGATGGCGGTATAGATATTTCCATGTTCGTACAGATGGCGGTGTAGATATTTCCATGTTCATACAGATAGCGGTATAGATATTTCCATGTTTATACAGATGTTTGTGTAGATATTTCCATGTATATAGAGATGGCGGTCTAGATATTTCCATGTTTACAGAGATAGTGGTGTAGTTATTTCCAAGTTTATAGAGACAGCGTTGTAGATATTTCCATGTTTATACAGATAGCGGTGAAGATATTTCCATGTTTATACAGATAGCGGTGTAGATATTTCCATGTTTATACAGATAGCAGTGTAGATATTTCCATGTTTATAGAGATAGTGGTGTAGATAATTTCAATTTTATACAGAAAGCAGTGTAGATATTTCGAAGTTCATACAGATAGCGGTGTAGATATTTCCACGTTCATAGAGATGGTGGTGTAGATATTTCCATGTTCATACAGAAGACGGTGTAGATATTTCCATGTTTATAGGGATGGCGGTGTAGATATTTTCATGTTTACACAGATGGCGGTGTAGATATTTCCATGTTTACACGGATAGCGGTGTAGACATTTCCATGTTTACACAGATAGCGGTGTGGATATTTCCATGTTTATGCAGATAGCAGTGTAGATATTTCCATGTTTATACAGATAGCGGTGCGGATATTTCCATGTTTATTCAGATAGCGGTGCGGATATTTCCATGTTTATACAGATAGTTGGGCAGATATTTCCATGTTTATACAGATAGCGGTGTAGATATTTCCATCTTAATACAGATGGCGGTGTAGATATGTCCATGTTTGTACAGATGGCTGTGTAGATATTTCCATGTTCATACAGATGGCGGTGTAGATATTTTGAAGTTTATAGAGATAGCGTTGTAGTTATTTCCATAATTATAGAGAAATCTGTGTAGATATTTCCATGTATATTCAGATAGCTGTGTAGATATTTCCATGTTCATGCAGATAGCGGTGTAGATATTTCCATGTTCATCCAGATGCCGGTGTACATATATCCATGTTCATACAGATGGCGGTGAAGATATTTCCATGTTCATACAGATGGTGGTGTAGATATTTCCATGTTCATACAAATGGCAGTGTAGATATTTCCATGTTCATAGAGATGGTGGTGTAGATATTTCCATGTTCATACAAATGGTGGTGTAGATATTTCCATGTTCATAGAGATGGCGGTGTAGATATTTCCATTTTTATAGAGATAGCAGTGTAGTTATTTCCATGTTTATAGAGATAGCAGTGTTGATATTTCCATTGATATACAGATAGCTGTGTAGATATTTGCATGTTCATAGAGATAGCGGTGTAGATATTTACATGTTCATACAGATGGCGGTGTACATATTTCCATGTTCATACAGATGGCGGTGTAGATATTTCCATGGTCATACAGATAGCGGTGTAGATAATTCCATGTTCATACAGTTAGCTCTGTAGATATTTCCATGTTCATACAGATGGCGGTGTAGGTATTTGTATGTTCATACAGATGGCGGTGTAGATATTTCCATCTTCATACAGATAGCGGTGTAGATATTTCCATGTTCATACAGATAGCGGTGTAGATATATCCATGTTCATACAGATAGCGGTGTAGATATTTCCATGTTCATACCAATAGCGGTGTAGACATTTCCATGTTCATTCATTTAGCGGTGTAGATATTTCCATGTTCATACAGATGGCGGTGAAGTTATTTCCATGTTTATACAGATGGCAGTGTAGATATTTCCATGTTTGTACGGATGGCAGTGTAGATATTTCCATGTTCATACAGGAGGCGGTGTAGATATTTCCATGTTTATACTGGTAGCAGTGTATTTATTTCCATGTTAATAGAGATAGCTGTGTGGATATTTCCATTGATATACAGATAGCTGTGTAGATATTTGCATGTTCATACAGATAGCGGTGTAGATATTTCCATGTTCGTACAGATAGCGGTGTAGATATTTCCATGTTCATACAGTTCGCGGTGTAGATATTTCCATGTTCATACAGATGGCGCTGTAGATATTTCCATGTCCATACAGATGGCGGTATAGATATTTCCATGTTCGTACAGATAGCGGTGTAGATATTTCCATGTTCATACAGTTAGCGGTGTAGATATTTCCATGTTCATACAGATGGCGGTGTAGATATTTCCATGTCCATACAGATGGCGGTATAGATATTTCCATGTTCGTACAGATAGCGGTGTAGATATTTCCATGTTCATACAGATAGCGGTATAGATATTTCCATGTTTATACAGATGGTGGTGTGGATATTTCCATGTATATAGAGATGGCGGTCTAGATATTTCCATGTTTACAGAGATAGTGGTGTAGTTATTTTCAAGTTTATAGAGACAGTGTTGTAGATATTTCCATGTTTATACAGATAGCAGTGAAGATATTTCCATGTTTTTACAGATAGCGGTGTAGACATTGCCATGTTTATGCAGGTAGCAGTGAAGATATTTCCATGTTTATAGAGATAGTGGTGTAGATAATTTCAATTTTATACAAAGTGCAGTGTAGATATTTCCAAGTTCGTACAGATAGTGGTGTAGATATTTCCAGGTTCATACTAATAGCGGTGTAGATATTTACATGTTCATACAAATGGCGGTATAGTTATTTCCATGTTCTTACAGATGGCGGTGTGGATATTTCCATGTTCATACCAATAGCGGTGTAGATATTTCCATGTTCATACAGTTAGCGGTGTAGATATTTCCATGTTCATACAGAAGGCGGTGTAGATATTTACATGTTCATACAGATGGCGGTGTAGATATTTCCATGTTCGTACGGATGGCAGTGTAGATATTTCCATGTTCATACAGGTGGCGGTGTAGATATTTCCATGTTTATACAGATAGCAGTGTAGTTATTTCCATGTTTATAGAGACAGCTGTGAAGATATTTCCATTGATATACAGATAGCTGTGTAGATATTTGCATGTTCATACAGATATCGGTTTAGATATTTCCATGTTCGTACAGATAGCGGTGTAGATATTTCCATGTTCGTACAGATAGCGGTGTAGATATTTCCATGTTCATACAGATAACGGTGTAGATATTTCCGTGTTCATACAGATAGCGGTGTAGATATTTCCATGTTCATACAGTTAGCGGTGTAGATATTTCCATGTTCATACAGATGGCGGTGTAGATATTTACATGTTCATACAAATGGCGGTATAGATATTTCCATGTTCGTACAGATGGCGGTGTAGATATTTCCATGTTCATAGAGATGGCGGAGTAGATATTTCCATGTTTATGCAGATAGCGGTATAGCTATTTCCATGTTTATACAGATGGTTGTGTAGATATTTCCATGTTTATAGAGATGGCGGTCTTGATATTTCCATGTTTACAGAGATAGTGGTGTAGTTATTTCCAAGTTTACAGAGACAGCGTTGTAGATATTTCCATGTTTATACAGATAGCGGTGAAAATATTTCCATGTTTATACAGATAGCGGTGTAGATATTTCCATGTTTATACAGATAGCAGTGTAGATATTTCCATGTTTATAGAGATAGTGGTGTAGATAATTTCAATTTTATACAGAGAGCAGTGTAGATATTTCCAAGTTCATACAGATAGCGGTGTAGATATTTCCACGTTTATAGAGATGGCGGTGCAGATATTTCCATGTTCATACAGAGGACGATGTAGATATTTCCATGTTTATAGGGATGGCGGTGTAGATATTTTCATGTTTACACAGATGGCGGTGTAGATATTTCCATGTTTACACGGATAGCGGTGTAAACATTTCCATGTTTACACAGATAGCGGTGTGGATATTTCCAGGTTTATGCAGATAGCAGTGTAGATATTTCCATGTTTATACATATAGCGGTGTGGATATTTCCATGTTTATTCAGATAGCGGTGCGGATATTTCCATGTTTATACAGATAGTTGGGCAGATATTTCCATGTTTCTACAGATAGCGGTGTAGATATTTCCATCTTAATACAGATGGCGGTGTAGATATGTCCATGTTCATACAGATGGCGGTGTAGATATTTCCAAGTTCATACAGATGGCGGTGTAGATATTTCCAAGTTCATAGAGGTAGCGCTGTAGTTATTTCCATATTTATTGAGAAATCGGTGTAGATATTTCCATGTATATTCAGATAGCTGTGTAGATATTTCCATGTTCATGCAGATAGCGGTGTAGATATTTCCATGTTCATCCAGATGCCGGTGTACATATATCCATGTTCATACAGATGGCGGTGAAGATATTTCCATGTTCATACAGATGGCGGTTTAGGTATTTCCATGTTCATACAAATGGCGGTGTAGATATTTCCATGTTCATAGAGATGGCAGTGTAGATATTTCCAGGTTCATACAAATGGCGGTGTAGATATTTCCATGTTCATAGAGATGGCGGTGTAGATATTTCCATTTTTATACAGATAGCAGTGTAGTTATTTCCATGTTTATAGAGATACCAGTGTGGATATTTCCATTGATATACAGATAGCTGTGTAGATATTTGAATGTTCGTACAGATAGCGGTGTAGATATTTCCATGTTCATACAGATAGCGGTGTTGATATTTCCATGGTCATACAGATAGCGGTGTAGATATTTCCATGTGCATACAGATAGCGGTGTAGATATTTCCATGTTCATACAGATGGCGGTGTACATATTTACATGTTCATACAGATGGCGGTGTAGATATTTCCATGTTCATACAGATGGCGGTGTAGAGATTTCCATGTTCATACAGATAGCGGTGTAGATATTTCCATGTTCAAACAGATAGAGGTGTAGATATTTCCATGTTCATACCAATAGCGGTGTAGTCATTTCCATGTTCCTACAGTTAGCGGTGTAGATATTTCCATGTTCATACAGATGGTGGTGTAGATATTTACATGTTCATACAGATGGCGGTGTAGATATTTCCATGTTCGTATGGATGGCAGTGTAAATATTTCCATGTTCATACAGGTGGCGGTGTAGATATTTCCATGTTTATACAGATAGCAGTGTATTTATTTCCATGTTTATAGAGATAGCAGTGTATACATTTCCATTGATATACAGATAGCTGTGTAGATATTTGCATGGTCACACAGATAGCGGTGTAGATATTTCCATCTTCGTACAGATAGCGGTGTAGATATTTCCATGTTCATACAGATAGCGGTGTAGATATTTCCATGTTCTTACAGATAACGGTGTAGATATTTCCATGTACATACAGACGGCGGTATAGATATTTCCATGTTCGTACAGATAGCGGTGTAGATATTTCCATGTTCATACAGTTAGCGGTGTAGATATTTCCATGTTCATACAGATGGCGGTGTAGATATTTACATGTTCATACAGATGGCGGTATAGATATTTCCATGTTCGTACAGATGGCGGTGTAGGTATTTCCATGTTCATAGAGATGGCGGTGTAGATATTTCCATGTTTATGCAGATGGCGGTTTAGATATTTCCATGTTTATACAGATGGTGGTGTAGATATTTCCATGTTTATAGAGATGGCAGTCCAGATATTTCCATGTTTACATAGATAGTGGTGTAGTTATTTCCAAGTTTATAGAGACAGCGTTGTAGATATTTCCTTGTTTATACAGATAGCGGTGAAGATATTTCCATGTTTATACAGATAGCGGTGTAGATATTTCCATGTTTATACAGATAGCAGTGTAGATATTTCGATGTTTATGGAGATAGTGGTTTAGATAATTTCAATTTTATACAGAGAGCAGTGTAGATATTTCCAAGTTCATACAGATAGCGGTGTAGATATTTCCACGTTTATAGAGATGGCGGTGTAGATATTTCCATGTTCATACAGAGGACGGTGTAGATATTTCCATGTTTATAGGGATGGCGGTGTAGATATTTTCATGTTTACACCGATGGCGGTGTAGATATTTCCATGTTTACACAGATAGCGGTGTAGACATTTCCATGTTTACACAGATAGCGGTGTGGATATTTCCATGTTTATTCAGATAGCAGTTTAGATATTTCCATGTTTATACATATAGCGGTGTGGATATTTCCATGTTTATTCAGATAGTGGTGCGGATATTTCCATGTTTATACAGATAGCGGTGTAGATATTTCCATCTTAATACAGATGGCGGTGTAGATATGTCCATGTTTGTACAGATGGCGTTGTAGATATTTCCATGTTCATACAGATGGTGGTGTAGATATTTCGAAGTTTATAGAGATAGCGCTGTAGTTATTTCCATATTTATGGAGAAATCTGTGTAGATATTTCCATGTATATTCAGATAGCTGTGTAGATATTTCCATGTTCATGCAGAGAGCGGTGTAGATATTTCCATGTTCATACAAATGGCGGTGTAGATATTTACATGTTCATTCAGATGGCTGTGTTGATATTTCATATTCGCACAGATGGCAGTGTAGATATTTCCATGTTCATACAGGTGGTGGTGTAGATATTTCCATGTTTATACAGATAGCAGTGTAGTTATTTCCATGTTTATAGATTTAGCAGTGTAGCTATTTCCATTGATATACAGATAGCTCTGTAGATATTTGCATGTTCATACAGATAGCGGTGTAGATATTTCCATGCTCATACAGATAGCAGTGTAGATATTTCCATACTCATACAGATAGCGGTGTAGATATATTCATGTTCATACAGTTAGCGGTGTAGATATTTCCATGTTCATACAAATGGCGGTGTAGATATTTACATGTTCTTACAGATGGCGGTGTAGATATTTCATGTTCGCACAGATAGCAGTGTACATATTTCCATGTTCATACAGGTGGCGGTGTAGATATTTCCAGGTTTATACAGATAGCAGTGTAGTTATTTCCATGTTTATAGATTTAGCAGTGTAGCTATTTCCATTGATATACAGATAGCTGTGTAGATATTTGCATGTTCATACAGATGGCGGTGTAGATATTTCGAAGTTTATAGAGATAGCGCTGTAGTTATTTCCATATTTATAGAGAAATCTGTGTAGATATTTCCATGTATATGCAGATAGGTGTGTAGATATTTCCATGTTCATGCAGATAGCGGTGTAGATATTTCCATCTTCATCCAGATGCCGGTGTAGATATATCCATGTTCATACAGATTGCGGTGAAGATATTTCCATGTTCATACAGATGGCGGTGTAGATATTTCCATGTTCATACAAATGGCGGTGTAGATATTTCCATGTTCATAGAGATGGCGGTGTAGATATTTCCATGTTCATACAAATGGCGGTGTAGATATTTCCGTGTTCATAGAGATGGCAGTGTAGATATTTCCATGTGTATACACATAGCAGTGTAGTTATTTCCATGTTTATAGAGATAGCAGTGTAGATATTTCCATTGATATTCAGATATCTGTGTAGATATTTCCATGTTCATACAGATAGCGGTGTAGATATTTCCATGTTCATACAGATGGCGGTGTAGATATTTCCATGTTGATACAGATGGCGGTGTAGATATTTACATGTTCATACAGATGGCAGTGTAGATATTTCCATGTTCGTATGGATGGCAGTGTAGATATTTCCATGTTCATACAGGTGGCGGTGTAGATATTTCCATGTTTTTAGAGATGGCGGTGTAGATATTTTCACGTTTACACAGATGGCGGTGGAGATATTTCCATGTTTACACAGATAGCGGTGCAGACATTTCCATGTTTACACATATAGCTGTGTGGATATTTCCATGTTTATGCAGATAGCGGTGTAGATATTTCCATGTTTATACAGATAGCGGTGTAGATATTTCCATTTTAATACAGATGGCGGTGTAGATATGTCCATGTTCGTACAGATGGCCGTGTAGATATTTCCTTGTTCATACAGATGGTGGTGTAGATATTTCGAAGTTTATGGAGATAGCGCGGTAGTTATTTCCATATTTATAGAGAAATCTCTGTAGATATTTCCATGTATATGCAGATAGCTGTGTAGATATTTCCATGTTCATACAGATAGCGGTGCAGATATTTCCATCTTCATCCAGATGCCGGTGTAGATATATCCATGTTCATACAGATGGTGGTGTAGATATTTCGAAGTTTATGGAGATAGCGCGGTAGTTATTTCCATATTTATAGAGAAATCTCTTTAGATATTTCCATGTATATGCAGATAGCTGTGTAGATATTTCCATGTTCATACAGATAGCGGTGCAGATATTTCCATCTTCATCCAGATGGCCGTGTAGATATTTCCTTGTTCATACAGATGGTGGTGTAGATATTTCGAAGTTTATGGAGATAGCGCGGTAGTTATTTCCATATTTATAGAGAAATCTCTGTAGACATTTCCATGTATATGCAGATAGCTGTGTAGATATTTCCATGTTCATACAGATAGCGGTGCAGATATTTCCATCTTCATCCAGATGCCGGTGTAGATATATCCATGTTCATACAGATGGCGGTGAAGATATTTCCGTGTTCATACAGATAGCGGTGTAGATATTTCCATATTCATAGAGATGGCGTTGTAGATATTTCCATGTTCATAGAGATGGCGGTGTAGATATTTCATTGTTTGTACAGATAGCAGTGTAGTTATTTCCATGTTTATAGAGATAGCAGTGTAGATATTTCCATTGATATACAGATAGCTGTGTAGATATTTGCATGTTCATACAGATAGCGGTGTAGATATTTCCATGTTCATACCAATAGCGGTGTAGACATTTCCATGTTCATACAGATAGCGGTGTAGAGATTTCCATGTTCATACAGATGGCGGTGTAGATATTTCCATGTTCATACAGATAGCGGTGTAGATATTTCCATGTTCATACCAATAGCGGTGTAGTCATTTCCATGTTCCTACAGTTAGCGGTGTAGATATTTCCATGTTCATACAGATGGCGGTGTAGATATTTACATGTTCATACAGATGGCGGTGTAGATATTTCCATGTTCGTACGGATGGCAGTGTAAATATTTCCATGTTCATACAGGTGGCGGTGTAGATATTTCCATGTTTATACAGAAGGCAGTGTAGTTATTTCCATGTTTATAGAGATAGCAGTGTATACATTTCCATTGATATACATATAGCTGTGTAGATATTTGCATGGTCACACAGATAGCGGTGTAGATATTTCCATGTTCGTACAGATAGCGGTGTAGATATTTCCATGTTCATACAGATAGCGGTGTAGTTATTTCCATGTTCTTACAGATAGCGGTGTAGATATTTCCATGTCCATACAGACGGCGGTATAGATATTTCCATGTTCGTACAGATAGCGGTGTAGTTATTTCCATGTTCATACAGTTAGCGGTGTAGATATTTCCATGTTCATACAGATGGCGGTGTAGATATTTACACGTTCATACAGATGGCTGTATAGATATTTCCATGTTCGTACAGATGGCGGCGTAGGTATTTCCATGATCATAGAGATGGCGGTGTAGATATTTCCATGTTTATGCAGATGGCGGTTTAGATATTTCCATGTTTATACAGATGGTGGTGTAGATATTTCCATGTTTATAGAGATGGCAGTCCAGATATTTCCATGTTTACAGAGATAGTGGTGTAGTTATTTCCAAGTTTATAGAGACAGCGTTGTAGATATTTCCTTGTTTATACAGATAGCGGTGAAGATATTTCCATGTTTATACAGATAGCGGTGTAGATATTTCCATGTTTATACAGATAGCAGTGTAGATATTTCGATGTTTATGGAGATAGTGGTGTAGATAATTTCAATTTTATACAGAGAGCAGTGTGGATATTTCCAAGTTCATACAGATAGCGGTGTAGATATTTCCATGTTTATAGAGATGGCGGTGTAGATATTTCCATGTTCATACAGAGGACGGTGTAGATATTTCCATGTTTATAGGGATGGCGGTTTAGATATTTTCATGTTTACGCAGATGGCGGTGTAGATATTTCCATGTTTACACGGATAGCAGTGTAGACATTTCCATGTTTTTTCAGATAGCGGTGCGGATATTTCCATGTTTATACAGATAGTTGGGCAGATATTTCCATGTTTATACAGATAGCGGTGTAGATATTTCCATCTTAATACAGATGGCGGTGTAGATATGTCCATGTTCGTACAGATGGCGGTGTAGATATTTCCAAGTTCATACAGATGGCGGTGTAGATATTTCGAAGTTTATAAAGGTAGCGCTGTAGTTATTTCCATATTTATTGAGAAATCGGTGTAGATATTTCCATGTATATTCAGATAGCTGTGTAGATATTTCCATGTTCATGCAGATAGTGGTGTAGATATTTCCATGTTCATCCAGATGCCAGTGTACATATATCCATGTTCATACAGATGGCGGTGAAGATATTTCCATGTTCATACAGATGGCGGTTTAGGTATTTCCATGTTCATACAAATGGCGGTGTAGATATTTCCATGTTCATAGAGATGGCGGTGTAGATATTTCCAGGATCATACAAATGGCGGTGTAGATATTTCCATGTTCATAGAGATGGCGGTGTAGATATTTCCATGTTTATACAGATAGCAGTGTAGATATTTCCATGTTTATTGAGATACCAGTGTGGATATTTCCATTGATATACAGATAGCTGTGTAGATATTTGAATGTTCGTACAGATAGCGGTGTAGATATTTCCATGTTAATACAGATAGCGGTGTTGATATTTCCATGTTCATACAGATAGCGGTGTAGATATTTCCATGTTCATACAGATAGCGGTGTAGATATTTCCATGTTCATACAGATAGCGGTGTAGATATTTCCATCTTCATACAGATGGCGGTGTAGAGATTTCCATGTTCATACAGATAACGGTGTAGATATTTCCATGTTCATACAGATAGCGGTGTAGATATTTCCATGTTCATACCAATAGCGGTGTAGTCATTTCCATGTTCCTACAGTTAGCGGTGTAGATATTTCCATGTTCATACAGATGGCGGTGTAGATATTTCCATGTTCATACAGATAGCGGTGTAGATATTTCCATGTTCGTACGGATGGCAGTGTAAATATTTCCATGTTCATACAGGTGGCGGTGTAGATATTTCCATGTTTATACAGATAGCAGTGTAGTTATTTCCATGTTTATAGAGATAGCAGTGTATACATTTCCATTGATATACAGATAGCTGTGTAGATATTTGCATGGTCACACAGATAGCGGTGTAGATATTTCCATGTTCGTACAGATAGCGGTGTAGATATTTCCATGTTCATACAGATAGCGGTGTAGATATTTCCATGTTCTTACAGATAACAGTGTAGATATTTCCATGTCCATACAGACGGCGGTATAGATATTTCCATGTTCGTACAGATAGCGGTGTAGATATTTCCATGTTCATACAGTTAGCGGTGTAGATATTTCCATGTTCATACAGATGGCGGTGTAGATATTTACATGTTCATACAGATGGAGGTATAGATATTTCCATGTTCGTACAGATGGCGGTGTAGGTATTTCCATGATCATAGAGATGGCGGTGTAGATATTTCCATGTTTATGCAGATGGCGGTTTAGATATTTCCATGTTTATACAGATGGTGGTGTAGATATTTCCATGTTTATAGAGATGGCAGTCCAGATATTTCCATGTTTACAGAGATCGTGGTGTAGTTATTTCCAAGTTTATAGAGACAGCGTTGTAGATATTTCCTTGTTTATACAGATAGCCGTGAAGATATTTCCATGTTTATACAGATAGCGGTGTAGATATTTCCATGTTTATACAGATAGCAGTGTAGATATTTCGATGTTTATGGAGATAGTGGTGTAGATAATTTCAATTTTATACAGAGAGCAGTGTAGATATTTCCAAGTTCATACAGATAGCGGTGTAGATATTTCCACGTTTATAGAGATGGCGGTGTAGATATTTCCATGTTCATACAGAGGACGGTGTAGATATTTCCATGTTTATAGGGATGGCGGTGTAGATATTTTCATGTTTTCACCGATGGCGGTGTAGATATTTCCATGTTTACACAGATAGCGGTGTAGACATTTCCATGTTTACACAGATAGCGGTGTGGATATTTCCATGTTTATGCAGATAGCAGTGTAGATATTTCCATGTTTATACATATAGCGGTGTGGATATTTCCATGTTTATTCAGATAGCGGTGCGGATATTTCCATGTTTATACAGATAGCGGTGTAGATATTTCCATCTTAATACAGATGGCGGTGTAGATATGTCCATGTTTGTACAGATGGCGGTGTAGATATTTCCATGTTCATGCAGATGGTGGTGTAGATATTTCGAAGTTTATAGAGATAGCGCTGTAGTTATTTCCATATTTATTGAGAAATCTGTGTAGATATTTCCAGGTATTTTCAGATAGCTGTGTAGATATTTCCATGTTCATGCAGAGAGCGATGCAGATATTTCCATGTTCATCCAGATGCCGGTGTACATATATCCATGTTCATACAGATGGCGGTGAAGATATTTCCATGTTCATACAGATGGTTGTGTAGATATATCCAAGTCCATACAAATGGCGGTGTAGATATTGCCATGTTCATAGAGATGGCGGTGTAGATATTTCCATGTTCATACAATTGGCGGTGTAGATATTTCCATGTTCATAGAGATGGCGGTGTAGATATTTCCATATTTATAGAGATAGCAGTGTAGTTATTACCATGTTTATAGAGATAGCAGTGTAGATATTTCCATTGATATACAGAGAGCTGTGTAGATATTTGCATGTTCATAGAGATAGCGGTGTAGATATTTTCATGTTCATTCAGATAGCGGTGTAGATATTTCCATGTTCATACAGTTAGCGTGGTAGATATTTCCATGTTCATACAGATAATGGTGTAGATATTTCCATGTTCATACAGATAGCGGTGTAGATATTTCCATGTTCATACAGTTAGCTGTGTAGATATTTCCATGTTCATACAGATGGTGGTGTAGATATTTACATGTTCATTCAGATGGCGGTGTAGTTATTTCCATGTTCATACAGATAGCGGTGTAGATATTTCCATGTTCATACAGATAGCGGTGTAGATATTTCCATGTTCATACAGATAGAGGCGTAGATATTTCCATGTTCATACCAATAGCGGTGTAGACATTTCCATGTTCATACATTTAGCGGTGTAGATATTTCCATGTTCATACAGATGGCGGTGAAGATATTTCCATGTTCATACAGATGGCGGTGTAGATATTTCCATGTTTGTACGGATGGCAGTGTAGATATATCCATGATCATTCAGGTGGCGGTGTATTTATTTCCATGTTTATACAGATAGCAGTGTAGTTATTTCCATATTAATAGAGATAGCTGTGTAGATATTTCCATTGATATACAGATAGCTGTGTAGATATTTGCATGTTCATACAGATAGCGGTGTAGATATTTCCATGTTCGTACAGATGGCGGTGTAGATATTTCCATGTTCATACAGATAGCGGTGTAGATATTTCCATGTTCATACAGATAACGGTGTAGATACTTCCATGTTCATACAGATGGCGGTGTAGATATTTACATGTTCATACAGATGGCGGTATAGATATTTCCATGTTCGTACAGATGGCGGTGTAGATATTTCCATGTTCATACAGATAGCGGTATAGATATTTCCATGTTTATACAGATGTTTGTGTAGATATTTCCATGTATATAGAGATGGCGGTCTAGATATTTCCATGTTTACAGAGATAGTGGTGTAGTTATTTCCAAGTTTATAGAGACAGCGTTGTAGATATTTCCATGTTTATACAGATAGCGGTGAAGATATTTCCATGTTTATACAGATAGCGGTGTAGATATTTCCATGTTTATACAGATAGCAGTGTAGATATTTCCATGTTTATAGAGATAGTGGTGTAGATAATTTCAATTTTATACAGAAAGCAGTGTAGATATTTCGAAGTTCATACAGATAGCGGTGTAGATATTTCCACGTTCATAGAGATGGTGGTGTAGATATTTCCATGTTCATACAGAAGACGGTGTAGATATTTCCATGTTTATAGGGATGGCGGTGTAGATATTTTCATGTTTACACAGATGGCGGTGTAGATATTTCCATGTTTACACGGATAGCGGTGTAGACATTTCCATGTTTACACAGATAGCGGTGTGGATATTTCCATGTTTATGCAGATAGCAGTGTAGATATTTCCATGTTTATACAGATAGCGGTGCGGATATTTCCATGTTTATTCAGATAGCGGTGCGGATATTTCCATGTTTATACAGATAGTTGGGCAGATATTTCCATGTTTATACAGATAGCGGTGTAGATATTTCCATCTTAATACAGATGGCGGTGTAGATATGTCCATGTTTGTACAGATGGCTGTGTAGATATTTCCATGTTCATACAGATGGCGGTGTAGATATTTTGAAGTTTATAGAGATAGCGTTGTAGTTATTTCCATAATTATAGAGAAATCTGTGTAGATATTTCCATGTATATTCAGATAGCTGTGTAGATATTTCCATGTTCATGCAGATAGCGGTGTAGATATTTCCATGTTCATCCAGATGCCGGTGTACATATATCCATGTTCATACAGATGGCGGTGAAGATATTTCCATGTTCATACAGATGGTGGTGTAGATATTTCCATGTTCATACAAATGGCAGTGTAGATATTTCCATGTTCATAGAGATGGTGGTGTAGATATTTCCATGTTCATACAAATGGTGGTGTAGATATTTCCATGTTCATAGAGATGGCGGTGTAGATATTTCCATTTTTATAGAGATAGCAGTGTAGTTATTTCCATGTTTATAGAGATAGCAGTGTTGATATTTCCATTGATATACAGATAGCTGTGTAGATATTTGCATGTTCATAGAGATAGCGGTGTAGATATTTACATGTACATACAGATGGCGGTGTACATATTTCCATGTTCATACAGATGGCGGTGTAGATATTTCCATGGTCATACAGATAGCGGTGTAGATAATTCCATGTTCATACAGTTAGCTCTGTAGATATTTCCATGTTCATACAGATGGCGGTGTAGGTATTTGTATGTTCATACAGATGGCGGTGTAGATATTTCCATCTTCATACAGATAGCGGTGTAGATATTTCCATGTTCATACAGATAGCGGTGTAGATATATCCATGTTCATACAGATAGCGGTGTAGATATTTCCATGTTCATACCAATAGCGGTGTAGACATTTCCATGTTCATTCATTTAGCGGTGTAGATATTTCCATGTTCATACAGATGGCGGTGAAGTTATTTCCATGTTTATACAGATGGCAGTGTAGATATTTCCATGTTTGTACGGATGGCAGTGTAGATATTTCCATGTTAATACAGGAGGCGGTGTAGATATTTCCATGTTTATACTGGTAGCAGTGTATTTATTTCCATGTTAATAGAGATAGCTGTGTGGATATTTCCATTGATATACAGATAGCTGTGTAGATATTTGCATGTTCATACAGATAGCGGTGTAGATATTTCCATGTTCGTACAGATAGCGGTGTAGATATTTCCATGTTCATACAGTTCGCGGTGTAGATATTTCCATGTTCATACAGATGGCGCTGTAGATATTTCCATGTCCATACAGATGGCGGTATAGATATTTCCATGTTCGTACAGATAGCGGTGTAGATATTTCCATGTTCATACAGTTAGCGGTGTAGATATTTCCATGTTCATACAGATGGCGGTGTAGATATTTCCATGTCCATACAGATGGCGGTATAGATATTTCCATGTTCGTACAGATAGCGGTGTAGATATTTCCATGTTCATACAGATAGCGGTATAGATATTTCCATGTTTATACAGATGGTGGTGTGGATATTTCCATGTATATAGAGATGGCGGTCTAGATATTTCCATGTTTACAGAGATAGTGGTGTAGTTATTTTCAAGTTTATAGAGACAGTGTTGTAGATATTTCCATGTTTATACAGATAGCAGTGAAGATATTTCCATGTTTTTACAGATAGCGGTGTAGACATTGCCATGTTTATGCAGGTAGCAGTGAAGATATTTCCATGTTTATAGAGATAGTGGTGTAGATAATTTCAATTTTATACAAAGTGCAGTGTAGATATTTCCAAGTTCGTACAGATAGTGGTGTAGATATTTCCAGGTTCATACTAATAGCGGTGTAGATATTTACATGTTCATACAAATGGCGGTATAGTTATTTCCATGTTCTTACAGATGGCGGTGTGGATATTTCCATGTTCATACCAATAGCGGTGTAGATATTTCCATGTTCATACAGTTAGCGGTGTAGATATTTCCATGTTCATACAGAAGGCGGTGTAGATATTTACATGTTCATACAGATGGCGGTGTAGATATTTCCATGTTCGTACGGATGGCAGTGTAGATATTTCCATGTTCATACAGGTGGCGGTGTAGATATTTCCATGTTTATACAGATAGCAGTGTAGTTATTTCCATGTTTATAGAGACAGCTGTGAAGATATTTCCATTGATATACAGATAGCTGTGTAGATATTTGCATGTTCATACAGATATCGGTTTAGATATTTCCATGTTCGTACAGATAGCGGTGTAGATATTTCCATGTTCGTACAGATAGCGGTGTAGATATTTCCATGTTCATACAGATAACGGTGTAGATATTTCCGTGTTCATACAGATAGCGGTGTAGATATTTCCATGTTCATACAGTTAGCGGTGTAGATATTTCCATGTTCATACAGATGGCGGTGTAGATATTTACATGTTCATACAAATGGCGGTATAGATATTTCCATGTTCGTACAGATGGCGGTGTAGATATTTCCATGTTCATAGAGATGGCGGAGTAGATATTTCCATGTTTATGCAGATAGCGGTATAGCTATTTCCATGTTTATACAGATGGTTGTGTAGATATTTCCATGTTTATAGAGATGGCGGTCTTGATATTTCCATGTTTACAGAGATAGTGGTGTAGTTATTTCCAAGTTTACAGAGACAGCGTTGTAGATATTTCCATGTTTATACAGATAGCGGTGAAAATATTTCCATGTTTATACAGATAGCGGTGTAGATATTTCCATGTTTATACAGATAGCAGTGTAGATATTTCCATGTTTATAGAGATAGTGGTGTAGATAATTTCAATTTTATACAGAGAGCAGTGTAGATATTTCCAAGTTCATACAGATAGCGGTGTAGATATTTCCACGTTTATAGAGATGGCGGTGCAGATATTTCCATGTTCATACAGAGGACGATGTAGATATTTCCATGTTTATAGGGATGGCGGTGTAGATATTTTCATGTTTACGCAGATGGCGGTGTAGATATTTCCATGTTTACACGGATAGCGGTGTAAACATTTCCATGTTTACACAGATAGCGGTGTGGATATTTCCAGGTTTATGCAGATAGCAGTGTAGATATTTCCATGTTTATACATATAGCGGTGTGGATATTTCCATGTTTATTCAGATAGCGGTGCGGATATTTCCATGTTTATACAGATAGTTGGGCAGATATTTCCATGTTTCTACAGATAGCGGTGTAGATATTTCCATCTTAATACAGATGGCGGTGTAGATATGTCCATGTTCGTACAGATGGCGGTGTAGATATTTCCAAGTTCATACAGATGGCGGTGTAGATATTTCCAAGTTCATAGAGGTAGCGCTGTAGTTATTTCCATATTTATTGAGAAATTGGTGTAGATATTTCCATGTATATTCAGATAGCTGTGTAGATATTTCCATGTTCATGCAGATAGCGGTGTAGATATTTCCATGTTCATCCAGATGCCGGTGTACATATATCCATGTTCATACAGATGGCGGTGAAGATATTTCCATGTTCATACAGATGGCGGTTTAGGTATTTCCATGTTCATACAAATGGCGGTGTAGATATTTCCATGTTCATAGAGATGGCAGTGTAGATATTTCCAGGTTCATACAAATGGCGGTGTAGATATTTCCATGTTCATAGAGATGGCGGTGTAGATATTTCCATTTTTATACAGATAGCAGTGTAGTTATTTCCATGTTTATAGAGATACCAGTGTGGATATTTCCATTGATATACAGATAGCTGTGTAGATATTTGAATGTTCGTACAGATAGCGGTGTAGATATTTCCATGTTCATACAGATAGCGGTGTTGATATTTCCATGGTCATACAGATAGCGGTGTAGATATTTCCATGTGCATACAGATAGCGGTGTAGATATTTCCATGTTCATACAGATGGCGGTGTTCATATTTACATGTTCATACAGATGGCGGTGTAGATATTTCCATGTTCATACAGATGGCGGTGTAGAGATTTCCATGTTCATACAGATAGCGGTGTAGATATTTCCATGTTCAAACAGATAGAGGTGTAGATATTTCCATGTTCATACCAATAGCGGTGTAGTCATTTCCATGTTCCTACAGTTAGCGGTGTAGATATTTCCATGTTCATACAGATGGTGGTGTAGATATTTACATGTTCATACAGATGGCGGTGTAGATATTTCCATGTTCGTATGGATGGCAGTGTAAATATTTCCATGTTCATACAGGTGGCGGTGTAGATATTTCCATGTTTATACAGATAGCAGTGTATTTATTTCCATGTTTATAGAGATAGCAGTGTATACATTTCCATTGATATACAGATAGCTGTGTAGATATTTGCATGGTCACACAGATAGCGGTGTAGATATTTCCATCTTCGTACAGATAGCGGTGTAGATATTTCCATGTTCATACAGATAGCGGTGTAGATATTTCCATGTTCTTACAGATAACGGTGTAGATATTTCCATGTACATACAGACGGCGGTATAGATATTTCCATGTTCGTACAGATAGCGGTGTAGATATTTCCATGTTCATACAGTTAGCGGTGTAGATATTTCCATGTTCATACAGATGGCGGTGTAGATATTTACATGTTCATACAGATGGCGGTATAGATATTTCCATGTTCGTACAGATGGCGGTGTAGGTATTTCCATGTTCATAGAGATGGCGGTGTAGATATTTCCATGTTTATGCAGATGGCGGTTTAGATATTTCCATGTTTATACAGATGGTGGTGTAGATATTTCCATGTTTATAGAGATGGCAGTCCAGATATTTCCATGTTTACATAGATAGTGGTGTAGTTATTTCCAAGTTTATAGAGACAGCGTTGTAGATATTTCCTTGTTTATACAGATAGCGGTGAAGATATTTCCATGTTTATACAGATAGCGGTGTAGATATTTCCATGTTTATACAGATAGCAGTGTAGATATTTCGATGTTTATGGAGATAGTGGTTTAGATAATTTCAATTTTATACAGAGAGCAGTGTAGATATTTCCAAGTTCATACAGATAGCGGTGTAGATATTTCCACGTTTATAGAGATGGCGGTGTAGATATTTCCATGTTCATACAGAGGACGGTGTAGATATTTCCATGTTTATAGGGATGGCGGTGTAGATATTTTCATGTTTACACCGATGGCGGTGTAGATATTTCCATGTTTACACAGATAGCGGTGTAGACATTTCCATGTTTACACAGATAGCGGTGTGGATATTTCCATGTTTATTCAGATAGCAGTTTAGATATTTCCATGTTTATACATATAGCGGTGTGGATATTTCCATGTTTATTCAGATAGTGGTGCGGATATTTCCATGTTTATACAGATAGCGGTGTAGATATTTCCATCTTAATACAGATGGCGGTGTAGATATGTCCATGTTTGTACAGATGGCGTTGTAGATATTTCCATGTTCATACAGATGGTGGTGTAGATATTTCGAAGTTTATAGAGATAGCGCTGTAGTTATTTCCATATTTATGGAGAAATCTGTGTAGATATTTCCATGTATATTCAGATAGCTGTGTAGATATTTCCATGTTCATGCAGAGAGCGGTGTAGATATTTCCATGTTCATACAAATGGCGGTGTAGATATTTACATGTTCATTCAGATGGCTGTGTTGATATTTCATATTCGCACAGATGGCAGTGTAGATATTTCCATGTTCATACAGGTGGTGGTGTAGATATTTCCATGTTTATACAGATAGCAGTGTAGTTATTTCCATGTTTATAGATTTAGCAGTGTAGCTATTTCCATTGATATACAGATAGCTCTGTAGATATTTGCATGTTCATACAGATAGCGGTGTAGATATTTCCATGCTCATACAGATAGCAGTGTAGATATTTCCATACTCATACAGATAGCGGTGTAGATATATTCATGTTCATACAGTTAGCGGTGTAGATATTTCCATGTTCATACAAATGGCGGTGTAGATATTTACATGTTCTTACAGATGGCGGTGTAGATATTTCATGTTCGCACAGATAGCAGTGTACATATTTCCATGTTCATACAGGTGGCGGTGTAGATATTTCCAGGTTTATACAGATAGCAGTGTAGTTATTTCCATGTTTATAGATTTAGCAGTGTAGCTATTTCCATTGATATACAGATAGCTGTGTAGATATTTGCATGTTCATACAGATGGCGGTGTAGATATTTCGAAGTTTATAGAGATAGCGCTGTAGTTATTTCCATATTTATAGAGAAATCTGTGTAGATATTTCCATGTATATGCAGATAGGTGTGTAGATATTTCCATGTTCATGCAGATAGCGGTGTAGATATTTCCATCTTCATCCAGATGCCGGTGTAGATATATCCATGTTCATACAGATTGCGGTGAAGATATTTCCATGTTCATACAGATGGCGGTGTAGATATTTCCATGTTCATACAAATGGCGGTGTAGATATTTCCATGTTCATAGAGATGGCGGTGTAGATATTTCCATGTTCATACAAATGGCGGTGTAGATATTTCCGTGTTCATAGAGATGGCAGTGTAGATATTTCCATGTGTATACACATAGCAGTGTAGTTATTTCCATGTTTATAGAGATAGCAGTGTAGATATTTCCATTGATATTCAGATATCTGTGTAGATATTTCCATGTTCATACAGATAGCGGTGTAGATATTTCCATGTTCATACAGATGGCGGTGTAGATATTTCCATGTTGATACAGATGGCGGTGTAGATATTTACATGTTCATACAGATGGCAGTGTAGATATTTCCATGTTCGTATGGATGGCAGTGTAGATATTTCCATGTTCATACAGGTGGCGGTGTAGATATTTCCATGTTTTTAGAGATGGCGGTGTAGATATTTTCACGTTTACACAGATGGCGGTGGAGATATTTCCATGTTTACACAGATAGCGGTGCAGACATTTCCATGTTTACACAGATAGCTGTGTGGATATTTCCATGTTTATGCAGATAGCGGTGTAGATATTTCCATGTTTATACAGATAGCGGTGTAGATATTTCCATTTTAATACAGATGGCGGTGTAGATATGTCCATGTTCGTACAGATGGCCGTGTAGATATTTCCTTGTTCATACAGATGGTGGTGTAGATATTTCGAAGTTTATGGAGATAGCGCGGTAGTTATTTCCATATTTATAGAGAAATCTCTGTAGATATTTCCATGTATATGCAGATAGCTGTGTAGATATTTCCATGTTCATACAGATAGCGGTGCAGATATTTCCATCTTCATCCAGATGCCGGTGTAGATATATCCATGTTCATACAGATGGTGGTGTAGATATTTCGAAGTTTATGGAGATAGCGCGGTAGTTATTTCCATATTTATAGAGAAATCTCTTTAGATATTTCCATGTATATGCAGATAGCTGTGTAGATATTTCCATGTTCATACAGATAGCGGTGCAGATATTTCCATCTTCATCCAGATGGCCGTGTAGATATTTCCTTGTTCATACAGATGGTGGTGTAGATATTTCGAAGTTTATGGAGATAGCGCGGTAGTTATTTCCATATTTATAGAGAAATCTCTGTAGACATTTCCATGTATATGCAGATAGCTGTGTAGATATTTCCATGTTCATACAGATAGCGGTGCAGATATTTCCATCTTCATCCAGATGCCGGTGAAGATATATCCATGTTCATACAGATGGCGGTGAAGATATTTCCGTGTTCATACAGATAGCGGTGTAGATATTTCCATATTCATAGAGATGGCGTTGTAGATATTTCCATGTTCATAGAGATGGCGGTGTAGATATTTCATTGTTTGTACAGATAGCAGTGTAGTTATTTCCATGTTTATAGAGATAGCAGTGTAGATATTTCCATTGATATACAGATAGCTGTGTAGATATTTGCATGTGCATACAGATAGCGGTGTAGATATTTCCATCCTCATACAGATAGCAGTGTAGATATTTTCATGTTCATACAGATAGCGGTGTAGATATTTCCATGTTCATACAGATAGCGGTGTAGATATTTAAATGTTCGCACGGATGGCAGTGTAGATATTTCCATGTTCATACAGGTGGCGGTGTAGATATTTCCATGTTTATACAGATAGCAGTGTAGTTATTTCCATGTTTATACAGATAGCAGTGTAGATATTTCCGTTGACATACAGATAGCTGTGTAGATGTTTGCATGTTCATACAGATAGCGGTGTAGATATTTCCATGTTCGTACAGATAGCGGTGTAGATATTTCCACGTTTATAGAGATGGCAGTGCAGATATTTCCATGTTTATAGAGATAGTGGTGTAGATAATTTCAATTTTATACAGATAGCAGCGTAGATATTTCCAAGTTCATACAGATAGCGGTGTAGATATTTCCACGTTTATAGAGATGGCGGTGTAGATATTTCCGTGTTCATACAGATGGCGGTGTAGATATTTCCATGTTTTTAGATATGGCGGTGTAGATATTTTCACGTTTACAGAGATGGCGGTGGAGATATTTCCATGTTTACAAAGATAGCGCTGTGTATACTTCCATGTTTATGCAGATAGCGGTGTAGATATTTCCATGTTTATACAGATAGCGGTGCGGATATTTCCATGTTTATACAGATATTTGGGCAGATATTTCCATGTTTAAACAGATAGCGGTGTAGATATTTCCATCTTAATACAGATGGCGGTGTAGATATTTCCATGTTCATACAGATAGCAGTGTAGATATTTCCATGTTCATACAGATAGCGGTGTATATATTTCCATGTTCATACAGATAGCGGTGTAGATATTTCCATGTTCGTACAGATAGCGGTGAAGATATTTCCATGTTTATACAGATAGCGGCGTAGATATATCCATGTTTATACAGATAGCAGTGTAGATATTTCCATGTTTATAGAGATAGTGGTGTAGATAATTTCAATTTTATACAGAGAGCAGTGTAGATATTTCCAAGTTCATACAGATGGTGGTGTCGATATTTCCAGGTTCATACAAATGGCGGTGTAGATATTTCCATGTTCTTCCAGATAGCGGTTTAGTTATTTCCATGTTCATTCAGATAGCGGTGTAGATATTTCCATGTTCATACAGATGGCGGTGTAGATATTTACATGTTCACACAGATGGCGGTGTAGATATTTCCATGTTCGTACAGATAGCGGTGTAGTTATTTCCATGTTCATACAGATAGCGGTGTAGATATTTCCATGTTCACAGATAGCGGTGTAGATATTTCCATGTTCATACACTTAGCGGTGTAGATATTTCCATGTTCATACAGATGGCGGTGTAGGTATTTACATGTTCATACAGATGGCGGTGTAGTTATTTCCATGTTCATACAGATAGCGGTGTAGAGATTTCCATGTTCATACAGATAGCGGTGTAGATATTTCCATGTTGATACAGATAGCGGTGTAGATATTTCCATGTTCATACCAATAGCGTTGTATACATTTCCATGTTCATACAGTTAGCGGTGTAGATATTTCCATGTTCATACAGATAGCGGTGTCGATATTTCCATGTTCATACAGATAGCGGTGTACATATTTCCATGTTCATACAGATAGCGGTGTAGATATTTCCATGTTCATACAGATAGCGGTATAGATAATTCCATGTTCATACAGTTAGCGGTGTAGATATTTCCATGTTCATACAGATGGCGGTGTAGATATTTCCATGTTCATACAGATCGCGGTGCAGGTATTTCCATGTTCATACAGATAGCGGTGTAGATATTTCCATGTTCATACAGATAGTGGTGTAGATAATTCCATGTTCATACAGTTAGCTGAGTAGATATTTCCATGTTCATACAGATGGCGGTGTAGATATTTACATGTTCATACAGATGGCGGTGTAGATATTTCCATGTTCATACATTTAGCGGTGTAGATATTTCCATGTTCATACAGATGGCGGTGAAGATATTTCCATGTTCATACAGATGGCGGTGTAGATATTTCCATGTTTGTACGGATGGCTGTGTAGATATTTCCATGTTCATACAGGTGGCGGTGTAGTTATTTCCATGTTTATACAGATAGCAGTGTAGTTATTTCCATGTTAATAGAGATAGCTGTGTGGATATTTCCATTGATATACATATAGCTGTGTAGATATTTGCATGTTCATACAGATAGCGGTGTAGATATTTCCATGTTCGTACAGATAGCGGTGTAGATATTTCCATGTTCATACAGATAGCGGTGTAGATATTTCCATGTTCATACAGATAACGGTGTAGATATTTCCATGTTCATACAAACAGCGGTGTAGATATTTCCATGTTTATACAGATGGTGGTGTAGATATTTCCATGTATATAGAGATGGCGTTCTAGATATTTCCATGTTTACAGAGATAGTGGTGTAGTTATTTCCAAGTTTATAGAGACAGCGTTGTAGATATTTCCATGTTTATACAGATAGCAGTGAAGATATTTCCATGTTTATACAGATAGCGGTGTAGATATTTCCATGTTTATACAGATAGCAGTGAAGATATTTCCATGTTTATAGAGATAGTGGTGTAGATAATTTCAATTTTATACAGAGAGCAGTGTAGATATTTCCAAGTTCATACAGATAGCGGTGTAGATATTTCCACGTTTATAGAGATGGTGGTGTAGATATTTCCATGTTCATACAGACGACGGTGTAGATATTTCCATGTTTATAGGGATGGCGGTGTAGATATTTTCATGTTTACACAGATGGCGGTGTAGATATTTCCATGCTCATACAGATGGCGGTGTAGATATTTACGTGTTCATACAGATGGCGGTGTAGATATTTCCATGTTCATACAGATAGCGATGTAGATATTTCCATGTTCATACAGATAGCGGTGCAGATAATTCCATGTTCATACAGTTAGCTCTGTAGATATTTCCATGTTCATACAGATGGCGGTGTAGGTATTTGTATGTTCATACAGATGGCGGTGTAGATATTTCCATGTTCATACAGATAGCGGTGTAGATTTTTCCATGTTCATACAGATAGCGGTGTAGATATATCCATGTTTATATAGATAGTGGTGTAGATAATTTCAATTTTATACAAAGTGCAGTGTAGATATTTCCAAGTTCATACAGATAGTGGTGTAGATATTTCCAGGTTCATACAAATGGCGGTGTAGATATTTACATGTTCATACAAATGGCGGTATAGTTATTTCCATGTTCGTACAGATGTCGGTGTGGATATTTCCATGTTCATACCAATAGCGGTGTAGTTATTTCCATGTTTATACAGTTAGCGGTGTAGATATTTCCATGTTCATACAGAAGGCGGTGTAGATATTTACATGTTCATACAGATGGCGGTGTAGATATTTCCATGTTCGTACGGATGGCAGTGTAGATATTTCCATGTTCATACAGGTGGCGGTGTAGATATTTCCATGTTCATACAGATAGCGGTGTAGGTATTTCCATGTTCATAAAGATAGCGGTGTAGATAATTCCATGTTCATACAGTTAGCTGTGTAGATATTTCCATGTTCATACAGATGGCGGTGTAGATATTTACATGTTCATACAGATGGCGGTGTAGATATTTCCATGTTCATACAGATAGCGGTGTAGATATTTCCATGTTCATACAGATAGCGGTATATATATTTCCATGTTCATACAGATAGCGGTGTAGATATTTCCATGTTCGTACAGATAGCGGTGAAGATATTTCCATGTTTATACAGATAGCGGCGTAGATATATCCATGTTTATACAGATAGCAGTGTAGATATTTCCATGTTTATAGAGATAGTGGTGTAGATAATTTCAATTTTATACAGAGAGCAGTGTAGATATTTCCAAGTTCATACAGATAGTGGTGTCGATATTTCCAGGTTCATACAAATGGCGGTGTAGATATTTCCATGTTCTTCCAGATAGCGGTTTAGTTATTTCCATGTTCATTCAGATAGCGGTGTAGATATTTCCATGTTCATACAGATGGCGGTGTAGATATTTACATGTTCACACAGATGGCGGTGTAGATATTTCCATGTTCGTACAGATAGCGGTGTAGTTATTTCCATGTTCATACAGATAGCGGTGTAGATATTTCCATGTTCACAGATAGCGGTGTAGATATTTCCATGTTCATACACTTAGCGGTGTAGATATTTCCATGTTCATACAGATGGCGGTGTAGATATTTACATGTTCATACAGATGGCGGTGTAGTTATTTCCATGTTCATACAGATAGCGGTGTAGAGATTTCTATGTTCATACAGATATCGGTGTAGATATTTCCATGTTGATACAGATAGCGGAGTAGATATTTCCATGTTCATACCAATAGCGTTGTATACATTTCCATGTTCATACAGTTAGCGGTGTAGATATTTCCATGTTCATACAGATAGCGGTGTCGATATTTCCATGTTCATACAGATAGCGGTGTACATATTTCCATGTTCATACAGATAGCGGTGTAGATATTTCCATGTTCATACAGATAGCGGTGTAGATAATTCCATGTTCATACAGTTAGCGGTGTAGATATTTCCATGTTCATACAGATGGCGGTGTAGATATTTCCATGTTCATACAGATCGCGGTGCAGGTATTTCCATGTTCATACAGATAGCGGTGTAGATATTTCCATGTTCATACAGATAGTGGTGTAGATAATTCCATGTTCATACAGTTAGCTGAGTAGATATTTCCATGTTCATACAGATGGCGGTGTAGATATTTACATGTTCATACAGATGGCGGTGTAGATATTTCCATGTTCATACATTTAGCGGTGTAGATATTTCCATGTTCATACAGATGGCGGTGAAGATATTTCCATGTTCATACAGATGGCGGTGTAGATATTTCCATGTTTGTACGGATGGCTGTGTAGATATTTCCATGTTCATACAGGTGGCGGTGTAGTTATTTCCATGTTTATACAGATAGCAGTGTAGTTATTTCCATGTTAATAGAGATAGCTGTGTGGATATTTCCATTGATATACATATAGCTGTGTAGATATTTGCATGTTCATACAGATAGCGGTGTAGATATTTCCATGTTCGTACAGATAGCGGTGTAGATATTTCCATGTTCATACAGATGGCGGTGTAGATATTTCCATGTTCATACAGATGGCGGTGTAGATATTTCCATGTTTATAGGGATGGCGGTGTAGATATTTTCATGTTTATACAGATGGCGGTGTAGATATTTCCATGTTTACACAGATAGCAGTGTAGACATTTCCATGTTTACACAGATAGCGGTGTGGATATTTCCATGTTTATGCAGATAACAGTGTAGATATTTCCATGTTTATACAGATAGCAGTGCGGATATTTCCATGTTTATACAGATAGCGGTGTAGATATTTCCATCTTAATACAGATGGCGGTGTAGATATGTCCATGTTCGTACAGATGGCGGTGTAGAATTTCCATGTTCATACAGATGGCGGTGTAGATATTTCGAAGTTTATAGGGATAGCGCTGTAGTTATTTCCATATTTATAGAGAAATCGGTGTAGATATTTCCATGTATATTCAGATAGCTGTGTAGATATTTCCATGTTCATGCAGATAGCGGTGTAGATATTTCCATGTTTATACAGATAGCAGTGTAGATATTTCCATGTTTATAGAGATAGTGGTGTAGATAATTTCAATTTTATACAGAGAGCAGTGTAGATATTTCCAAGTTCACACAGATAGCGGTGTAGATATTTCCATGTTTATAGGGATGGCCGTGTAGATATTTTCATGTTTACACAGATGGCAGTGTAGATATTTCCATGTTTACACAGATAGCGGTGTGGATATTTCCAAGTTTATGCAGATAGCAGTGTATATATTTCCATGTTTATACAGATAGCGGTGCGGATATTTCCATGTTTATACAGATAGTTGAACAGATATTTCCATGTTTATACAGATAACGGTGTAGATATTTCCATCTTAATACAGATGGGGGTGTAGATATGTCCATGTTTGTACAGATGGCGGTGTAGATATTTCCCTGTTCATACAGATGGCGGTGTAGATATTTCGAAGTTTATAGAGATAGCGCTGTAGTTATTTCCATATTTATAGAGAAATCTCTGTAGATATTTCCAAGTATATTCAGATAGCTGTGTAGATATTTCCATGTTCATGCAGATAACGGTGTAGATATTTCCATGTTCATCCAGATGCCGGTGTACATATATCCATGTTCATACAGATGGCGGTGAAGATATTTCCATGTTAATACAGATGGTGGTGTAGATATTTCCATGTTCATACAAATGGCGGTGTAGATATTTCCATATTCATAGAGATTGCGGTGTAGATATTTCCATATTTATACAGATAGCAGTGTAGTTATTTCCATGTTTATAGAGATAGCAGTGTAGATATTTCCATTGATATACAGATAGCTGTGTAGATATTTGCATGTTCATACAGATAGCGGTGTAGATATTTCCATGTTCATACAGATAGCGGTGTAGATATTTCCATGTTCATACAGATAGCGGTGTAGATATTTCCATGTTCATACAGATAGCGGTGTAGATATTTCCATGTCCAAGCAGATAGCGGTGTAGATATTTCCATGTTCATACATTTAGCGGTGTAGATATTTCCATGTTCATACAGATGGCGGTGTAGATATTTACATGTTCATACAGATGGCGGTGTAGATATATCCATGTTCATACAGATAGCGGTGTAGCTATTTCCATGTTCATACAGATAGCGGTGTAGATATTTCCATCTTCATACAGATAGCGGTGTAGATATTTGAATGTTCTTACCGAGAGTTGTGTAGATATTTCCATGTTCATACAGTTAGCGGTGTAGATATTTCCATGTTCATACAGATGGCGGTGTAGATATTTACATGTTCATAGAGATGGCGGTGTAGATATTTCCATGTTCGTACGGATGGCAGTGTAGATATTTCCAAGTTCATACAGGTGGCGGTGTAGATATTTCCATGTTTATATAGATAGCAGAGTAGTTATTTCCATGTTTATAGAGATAGCTGTGTAGATATTCGCATTGATATACAGATAGCTGTGTAGATATTTGCATGTTCATACAGAAAGCGGGGTAGATGTTTCCATGTTCGTACAGATAGCCGTGTAGATATTTCCATGTTCATACAGATATCGGTGTAGATATTTCCACGTTTATAGAGATGGCGGTGTAGATATTTCCATGTTCATACAGATGGCGGTGTAGATATTGCCATGTTTATAGGGATGGCGGTGTAGATATTTTCATGTTTACACAGAAGGCGGTGTAGATATTTCCATGTTTACACAGATAGCTTTGTACACATTTCCATGTTTACACAGATGGCGGTGTGGATATTTCCATGTTTATGCAAATAGCAGTGTAGATATTTCCATGTTTACACAGATAGCGGTGCGGATATTTCCATGTTTATACAGATAGTTGGGCAGATATTTCCATGTTTATACAGATAGCGGTGTAGATATTTCCATCTTAATACAGATGTCGGTGTAGATATGTCCATGTTCAAACAGATGGCGGTGTAGATATTTCCATGTACATAAAGATGGCGGTGTATATGTTTCGATGTTTATAGAGGTAGCGCTGTAGTTATTTCCATGTTTATAGAGATAGCGGTGTAGATATTTCCATGTTCATACAGGTAGCGGTGTAGATATTTCCATGTTCATACAGATAGCGGTGTAGATATTTCCATGTTCATACAGATAGCGGTGTAGATAATTCCATGTTCATACAGTTAGCGGTGTAGATATTTCCATGTTCATTCAGATGGCGGTGTAGATATTTACATGTTCATACAGATGGCGGAGTAGATATTTCCATGTTCATACAGATAGCGGTGTAGATATTTCCATGTTCATACAGAGAGCGGTGTAGATAATTTCATGTTCATACAGTTAGCTGTGTAGATATTTCCATGTTCATACAGATGGCGGTGTAGATATTTACATGTTCATACAGATGGCGGTGTAGATATTTCCATGTTCATACAGATAGCGGTGTAGATATTTCCATGTTCATACAGATAGCGGTGTAGATATTTCCATGTTCATACAGATAGCGGTGCAGATATTTCCATGTTCATAGCAATAGCGGTGAAGACATTTCCATGTTCATACATTTAGCGGTGTAGATATTTCCATGTTCATACAGATGGCGGTGAAGATATTTCCATGTTCATACAGATGGCGGTGTAGATATTTCCATGTTCATACAGATGGCGGTGTAGATATTTCCATGTTTATAGGGATGGCGGTGTAGATATTTTCATGTTTATACAGATGGCGGTGTAGATATTTCCATGTTTACACAGATAGCAGTGTAGACATTTCCATGTTTACACATATAGTGGTGTGGATATTTCCATGTTTATGCAGATAACAGTGTAGATATTTCCATGTTTATACAGATAGCAGTGCGGATATTTCCATGTTTATACAGATAGCGGTGTAGATATTTCCATCTTAATACAGATGGCGGTGTAGATATGTCCATGTTCGTACAGATGGCGGTGTAGAATTTCCATGTTCATACAGATGGCGGTGTAGATATTTCGAAGTTTATAGAGATAGCGCTGTAGTTATTTCCATATTTATAGAGAAATCGGTGTAGATATTTCCATGTATATTCAGATAGCTGTGTAGATATTTCCATGTTCATGCAGATAGCGGTGTAGATATTTCCATGTTTATACAGATAGCAGAGTAGATATTTCCATGTTTATAGAGATAGTGGTGTAGATAATTTCAATTTTATACAGAGAGCAGTGTAGATATTTCCAAGTTCACACAGATAGCGGTGTAGATATTTCCATGTTTATAGGGATGGCCGTGTAGATATTTTCATGTTTACACAGATGGCAGTGTAGATATTTCCATGTTTACACAGATAGCGGTGTGGATATTTCCAAGTTTATGCAGATAGCAGTGTATATATTTCCATGTTTATACAGATAGCGGTGCGGATATTTCCATGTTTATACAGATAGTTGAACAGATATTTCCATGTTCATACAGATAGTGGTGTAGATATTTCCATGTTGATACAGATGGCGGTCTAGATATTTCCATGTTCATACCAATAGCGTGGTAGACATTTCCATGTTCATACAGATAGCGGTGTAGATATTTCCATGTTCATACAGATAGCGGTGTAGATATTTCCATGTTCATACAGATAGCGGTGTCGATATTTCCATGTTCATACAGATAGCAGTGTAGATATTTCCATGTTCATGCAGATAGAGGTGTAGATATTTCCATGTTCATCCAGATGCCGCTGTACATATATCCATGTTCATACCGATGGCAGTGAAGATATTTCCATGTTCACACAGATGGCGGTTTAGGTATTTCCATGTTCATACAAATGGCGGTGTAGATATTTCCATGTTCATAGAGATAGCTGTGTAGATATTTCCAGGTTCATACAAATGGCGGTGTAGATATTTCCATGTTCATAGAGATGGCGGTGTAGATATTTCCAAGTTTATACAGATAGCAGTGTAGTTATTTCCATGTTTATAGAGATAGCAGTGTAGATATTTCCATTGATATAAAGATAGCTGTGTAGATATTTGCATGTTCATACAGATAGCGGTGTGGATATTTCCATGTTTATACAGATAGCGGTGTAGATATTTCCATATTCATACAGATAGCGGTGTAGATATTTCCATGTTCATACAGATAGCGGTGTAGATATTTCCATGTTCACAGATAGCGGTGTAGATATTTCCATGTTCATACACTTAGCGGTGTAGATATTTCCATGTTCATACAGATGGCGGTGTAGATATTTACATGTTCATACAGATGGCGGTGTAGTTATTTCCATGTTCATACAGATAGCGGTGTAGAGATTTCCATGTTCATACAGATAGCGGTGTAGATATTTCCATGTTGATACAGATAGCGGTGTAGATATTTCCATGTTCATACCAATAGCGTTGTATACATTTCCATGTTCATACAGTTAGCGGTGTAGATATTTCCATGTTCATACAGATAGCCGTGTCGATATTTCCATGTTCATACAGATAGCGGTGTACATATTTCCATGTTCATACAGATAGCGGTGTAGATATTTCCATGTTCATACAGATAGCGGTGTAGATAATTCCATGTTCATACAGTTAGCGGTGTAGATATTTCCATGTTCATACAGATGGCGGTGTAGATATTTCCATGTTCATACAGTTAGCTGAGTAGATATTTCCATGTTCATACAGATGGCGGTGAAGATATTTCCATGTTCATACAGATGGCGGTGTAGATATTTCCATGTTTGTACGGATGGCTGTGTAGATATTTCCATGTTCATACAGGTGGCGGTGTAGTTATTTCCATGTTTATACAGATAGCAGTGTAGTTATTTCCATGTTAATAGAGATAGCTGTGTGGATATTTCCATTGATATACATATAGCTGTGTAGATATTTGCATGTTCATACAGATAGCGGTGTAGATATTTCCATGTTCGTACAGATAGCGGTGTAGATATTTCCATGTTCATACAGATAGCGGTGTAGATATTTCCATGTTCATACAGATAACGGTGTAGATATTTCCATGTTCATACAAACAGCGGTGTAGATATTTCCATGTTTATACAGATGGTGGTGTAGATATTTCCATGTATATAGAGATGGCGTTCTAGATATTTCCATGTTTACAGAGATAGTGGTGTAGTTATTTCCAAGTTTATAGAGACAGCGTTGTAGATATTTCCATGTTTATACAGATAGCAGTGAAGATATTTCCATGTTTATACAGATAGCGGTGTAGATATTTCCATGTTTATACAGATAGCAGTGAAGATATTTCCATGTTTATAGAGATGGTGGTGTAGATAATTTCAATTTTATACAGAGAGCAGTGTAGATATTTCCAAGTTCATACAGATAGCGGTGTAGATATTTCCACGTTTATAGAGATGGTGGTGTAGATATTTCCATGTTCATACAGACGACGGTGTAGATATTTCCATGTTTATAGGGATGGCGGTGTAGATATTTTCATGTTTACACAGATGGTGGTGTAGATATTTCCATGCTCATACAGATGGCGGTGTAGATATTTACATGTTCATACAGATGGCGGTGTAGATATTTCCATGTTCATACAGATAGCGGTGTAGATATTTCCATGTTCATACAGATAGCGGTGCAGATAATTCCATGTTCATACAGTTAGCTCTGTAGATATTTCCATGTTCATACAGATGGCGGTGTAGGTATTTGTATGTTCATACAGATGGCGGTGTAGATATTTCCATGTTCATACAGATAGCGGTGTAGATTTTTCCATGTTCATACAGATAGCGGTGTAGATATATCCATGTTTATATAGATAGTGGTGTAGATAATTTCAATTTTATACAAAGTGCAGTGTAGATATTTCCAAGTTCATACAGATAGTGGTGTAGATATTTCCAGGTTCATACAAATGGCGGTGTAGATATTTACATGTTCATACAAATGGCGGTATAGTTATTTCCATGTTCGTACAGATGTCGGTGTGGATATTTCCATGTTCATACCAATAGCGGTGTAGTTATTTCCATGTTCATACAGTTAGCGGTGTAGATATTTCCATGTTCATACAGAAGGCGGTGTAGATATTTACATGTTCATACAGATGGCGGTGTAGATATTTCCATGTTCGTACGGATGGCAGTGTAGATATTTCCATGTTCATACAGGTGGCGGTGTAGATATTTCCATGTTCATACAGATAGCGGTGTAGGTATTTCCATGTTCATACAGATAGCGGTGTAGATAATTCCATGTTCATACAGTTAGCTGTGTAGATATTTCCATGTTCATACAGATGGCGGTGTAGATATTTACATGTTCATACAGATGGCGGTGTAGATATTTCCATGTTCATACAGATAGCGGTGTAGATATTTCCATGTTCATACAGATAGCGGTGTATATATTTCCATGTTCATACAGATAGCGGTGTAGATATTTCCATGTTCGTACAGATAGCGGTGAAGATATTTCCATGTTTATACAGATAGCGGCGTAGATATATCCATGTTTATACAGATAGCAGTGTAGATATTTCCATGTTTATAGAGATAGTGGTGTAGATAATTTCAATTTTATACAGAGAGCAGTGTAGATATTTCCAAGTTCATACAGATAGTGGTGTCGATATTTCCAGGTTCATACAAATGGCGGTGTAGATATTTCCATGTTCTTCCAGATAGCGGTTTAGTTATTTCCATGTTCATTCAGATAGCGGTGTAGATATTTCCATGTTCATACAGATGGCGGTGTAGATATTTACATGTTCACACAGATGGCGGTGTAGATATTTCCATGTTCGTACAGATAGCGGTGTAGTTATTTCCATGTTCATACAGATAGCGGTGTAGATATTTCCATGTTCACAGATAGCGGTGTAGATATTTCCATGTTCATACACTTAGCGGTGTAGATATTTCCATGTTCATACAGATGGCGGTGTAGATATTTACATGTTCATACAGATGGCGGTGTAGTTATTTCCATGTTCATACAGATAGCGGTGTAGAGATTTCCATGTTCATACAGATAGCGGTGTAGATATTTCCATGTTGATACAGATAGCGGTGTAGATATTTCCATTTTCATACCAATAGCGTTGTATACATTTCCATGTTCATACAGATCGCGGTGCAGGTATTTCCATGTTCATACAGATAGCGGTGTAGATATTTCCATGTTCATACAGATAGTGGTGTAGATAATTCCATGTTCATACAGTTAGCTGAGTAGATATTTCCATGTTCATACAGATGGCGGTGTAGATATTTACATGTTCATACAGATGGCGGTGTAGATATTTCCATGTTCATACATTTAGCGGTGTAGATATTTCCATGTTCATACAGATGGCGGTGAAGATATTTCCATGTTCATACAGATGGCGGTGTAGATATTTCCATGTTTGTACGGATGGCTGTGTAGATATTTCCATGTTCATACAGGTGGCGGTGTAGTTATTTCCATGTTTATACAGATAGCAGTGTAGTTATTTCCATGTTAATAGAGATAGCTGTGTGGATATTTCCATTGATATACATATAGCTGTGTAGATATTTGCATGTTCATACAGATAGCGGTGTAGATATTTCCATGTTCATACAGATAGCGGTGTAGATATTTCCATGTTCATACAGATAACGGTGTAGATATTTCCATGTTCATACAAACAGCGGTGTAGATATTTCCATATTTATACAGATGGTGGTGTAGATATTTCCATGTATATAGAGATGGCGTTCTAGATATTTCCATGTTTACAGAGATAGTGGTGTAGTTATTTCCAAGTTTATAGAGACAGCGTTGTAGATATTTCCATGTTTATACAGATAGCAGTGAAGATATTTCCATGTTTATACAGATAGCGGTGTAGATATTTCCATGTTTATACAGATAGCAGTGAAGGTATTTCCATGTTTATAGAGATAGTGGTGTAGATAATTTCAATTTTATACAGAGAGCAGTGTAGATATTTCCAAGTTCATACAGATAGCGGTGTAGATATTTCCACGTTTATAGATATGGTGGTGTAGATATTTCCATGTTCATACAGACGACGGTGTAGATATTTCCATGTTTATAGGGATGGCGGTGTAGATATTTTCATGTTTACACAGATGGCGGTGTAGATATTTCCATGTTCATACAGATGGCGGTATAGATATTTCCATGTTCATACAAATGGCGGTGAAGATATTTCCATGTTCATACAGATGGCGGTGTAGGTATTTCCATGTTTGTACGGATGGCTGTGTAGATATTTCCATGTTCATACAGGTGGCGGTGTAGTTATTTCCATGTTTATACAGATAGCAGTGTAGTTATTTCCATGTTAATAGAGATAGCTGTGTGGATATTTCCATTGATATACATATAGCTGTGTAGATATTTGCATGTTCATACAGATAGCGGTGTAGATATTTCCATGTTCGTACAGATAGCGGTGTAGATATTTCCATGTTCATACAGATAGCGGTGTAGATATTTCCATGTTCATACAGATAACGGTGTAGATATTTCCATGTTCATACAAACAGCGGTGTAGATATTTCCATGTTTATACAGATGGTGGTGTAGATATTTCCATGTATATAGAGATGGCGTTCTAGATATTTCCATGTTTACAGAGATAGTGGTGTAGTTATTTCCAAGTTTATAGAGACAGCGTTGTAGATATTTCCATGTTTATACAGATAGCAGTGAAGATATTTCCATGTTTATACAGATAGCGGTGTAGATATTTCCATGTTTATACAGATAGCAGTGAAGATATTTCCATGTTTATAGAGATAGTGGTGTAGATAATTTCAATTTTATACAGAGAGCAGTGTAGATATTTCCAAGTTCATACAGATAGCGGTGTAGATATTTCCACGTTTATAGAGATGGTGGTGTAGATATTTCCATGTTCATACAGACGACGGTGTAGATATTTCCATGTTTATAGGGATGGCGGTGTAGATATTTTCATGTTTACACAGATGGCGGTGTAGATATTTCCATGTTCATACAGATGGCGGTGTAGATATTTCCATGTTCATACAGATAGTGGTGTAGATATTTCCATGTTCATACAGATAGCGGTGCAGATAATTCCATGTTCATACAGTTAGCTCTGTAGATATTTCCATGTTCATACAGATGGCGGTGTAGGTATTTGTATGTTCATACAGATGGCGGTGTAGATATTTCCATGTTCATACAGATAGCGGTGTAGATTTTTCCATGTTCATACAGATAGCGGTGTAGATATATCCATGTTTATATAGATAGTGGTGTAGATAATTTCAATTTTATACAAAGTGCAGTGTAGATATTTCCAAGTTCATACAGATAGTGGTGTAGATATTTCCAGGTTCATACAAATGGCGGTGTAGATATTTACATGTTCATACAAATGGCGGTATAGTTATTTCCATGTTCGTACAGATGTCGGTGTGGATATTTCCATGTTCATACCAATAGCGGTGTAGATATTTCCATGTTCATACAGTTAGCGGTGTAGATATTTCCATGTTCATACAGAAGGCGGTGTAGATATTTACATGTTCATACAGATGGCGGTGTAGATATTTCCATGTTCGTACAGATAGCGGTGTAGGTATTTCCATGTTCATACAGATAGCGGTGTAGATAATTCCATGTTCATACAGTTAGCTGTGTAGATATTTCCATGTTCATACAGATGGCGGTGTAGATATTTACATGTTCATACAGATGGCGGTGTAGATATTTCCATGTTCATACAGATAGCGGTGTAGATATTTCCATGTTCATACAGATAGCGGTGTATATATTTCCATGTTCATACAGATAGCGGTGTAGATATTTCCATGTTCGTACAGATAGCGGTGAAGATATTTCCATGTTTATACAGATAGCGGCGTAGATATATCCATGTTTATACAGATAGCAGTGTAGATATTTCCATGTTTATAGAGATAGTGGTGTAGATAATTTCAATTTTATACAGAGAGCAGTGTAGATATTTCCAAGTTCATACAGATAGTGGTGTCGATATTTCCAGGTTCATACAAATGGCGGTGTAGATATTTCCATGTTCTTCCAGATAGCGGTTTAGTTATTTCCATGTTCATTCAGATAGCGGTGTAGATATTTCCATGTTCATACAGATGGCGGTGTAGATATTTACATGTTCACACAGATGGCGGTGTAGATATTTCCATGTTCGTACAGATAGCGGTGAAGATATTTCCATGTTTATACAGATAGCGGCGTAGATATATCCATGTTTATACAGATAGCAGTGTAGATATTTCCATGTTTATAGAGATAGTGGTGTAGATAATTTCAATTTTATACAGAGAGCAGTGTAGATATTTCCAAGTTCATACAGATAGTGGTGTCGATATTTCCAGGTTCATACAAATGGCGGTGTAGATATTTCCATGTTCTTCCAGATAGCGGTTTAGTTATTTCCATGTTCATTCAGATAGCGGTGTAGATATTTCCATGTTCATACAGATGGCGGTGTAGATATTTACATGTTCACACAGATGGCGGTGTAGATATTTCCATGTTCGTACAGATAGCGGTGTAGTTATTTCTATGTTCATACAGATAGCGGTGTAGATATTTCCATGTTCACAGATAGCTGTTTAGATATTTCCATGTTCATACAGATAGCGGTGCAGATAATTCCATGTTCATACAGTTAGCTCTGTAGATATTTCCATGTTCATACAGATGGCGGTGTAGGTATTTGTATGTTCATACAGATGGCGGTGTAGATATTTCCGTGTTCATACAGATAGTGGTGTAGATTTTTCCATGTTCATACAGATAGCGGTGTAGATATATCCATGTTTATATAGATAGTGGTGTAGATAATTTCAATTTTATACAAAGTGCAGTGTAGATATTTCCAAGTTCATACAGATAGTGGTGTAGATATTTCCAGGTTCATACAAATGGCGGTGTAGATATTTACATGTTCATACAAATGGCGGTATAGTTATTTCCATGTTCGTACAGATGTCGGTGTGGATATTTCCATGTTCATACCAATAGCGGTGTAGTTATTTCCATGTTCATACAGTTAGCGGTGTAGATATTTCCATGTTCATACAGAAGGCGGTGTAGATATTTACATGTTCATACAGATGGCGGTGTAGATATTTCCATGTTCGTACGGATGGCAGTGTAGATATTTCCATGTTCATACAGGTGGCGGTGTAGATATTTCCATGTTCATACAGATAGCGGTGAAGGTATTTCCATGTTCATACAGATAGCTGTGTAGATAATTCCATGTTCATACAGTTAGCTGTGTAGATATTTCCATGTTCATACAGATGGCGGTGTAGATATTTACATGTTCATACAGATGGCGGTGTAGATATTTCCATGTTCTACAGATAGCGGTGTAGATATTTCCATGTTCATACAGATAGCGGTGTATATATTTCCATGTTCATACAGATAGCGGTGTAGATATTTCCATGTTCGTACAGATAGCGGTGAAGATATTTCCATGTTTATACAGATAGCGGCGTAGATATATCCATGTTTATACAGATAGCAGTGTAGATATTTCCATGTTCATACAGATGGCGGTGTAGATATTTCCATGTTCATACAGATGGCGGTGTAGTTATTTCCATGTTCATACATATAGCGGTGCAGATAATTCCATGTTCATACAGTTAGCTCTGTAGATATTTCCATGTTCATACAGATGGCGGTGTAGGTATTTGTATGTTCATACAGATGGCGGTGTAGATATTTCCATGTTCATACAGATAGCGGTGTAGATTTTTCCATGTTCATACAGATAGCGGTGTAGATATATCCATGTTTATATAGATAGTGGTGTAGATAATTTCAATTTTATACAAAGTGCAGTGTAGATATTTCCAAGTTCATACATATAGTGGTGTAGATATTTCCAGGTTCATACAAATGGCGGTGTAGATATTTACATGTTCATACAAATGGCGGTATAGTTATTTCCATGTTCGTACAGATGTCGGTGTGGATATTTCCATGTTCATACCAATAGCGGTGTAGTTATTTCCATGTTCATACAGTTAGCGGTGTAGATATTTCCATGTTCATACAGAAGGCGGTGTAGATATTTCCATGTTCATACATTTAGCGGTGTAGATATTTCCATGTTCATACAGATGGCGGTGAAGATATTTCCATGTTCATACAGATGGCGGTGTAGATTTTCCATGTTTGTACGGATGACTGTGTAGATATTTCCATGTTCATACAGGTGGCGGTGTAGTTATTTCCATGTTTATACAGATAGCAGTGTAGTTATTTCCATGTTAATAGAGATAGCTGTGTGGATATTTCCATTGATATACATATAGCTGTGTAGATATTTGCATGTTCATACAGATAGCGGTGTAGATATTTCCATGTTCGTACAGATAGCGGTGTAGATATTTCCATGTTCATACAGATAGCGGTGTAGATATTTCCATGTTCATACAGATAACGGTGTAGATATTTCCATGTTCATACAAACAGCGGTGTAGATATTTCCATGTTTATACAGATGGTGGTGTAGATATTTCCATGTATATAGAGATGGCGTTCTAGATATTTCCATGTTTACAGAGATAGTGGTGTAGTTATTTCCAAGTTTATAGAGACAGCGTTGTAGATATTTCCATGTTTATACAGATAGCAGTGAAGATATTTCCATGTTTATACAGATAGCGGTGTAGATATTTCAATGTTTATACAGATAGCAGTGAAGATATTTCCATGTTTATAGAGATAGTGGTGTAGATAATTTCAATTTTATACAGAGAGCAGTGTAGATATTTCCAAGTTCATACAGATAGCGGTGTAGATATTTCCACGTTTATAGAGATGGTGGTGTAGATATTTCCATGTTCATACAGACGACGGTGTAGATATTTCCATGTTTATAGGGATGGCGGTGTAGATATTTTCATGTTTACACAGATGGCGGTGTAGATATTTCCATGTTCATACAGATGGCGGTGTAGATATTTACATGTTCATACAGATGGCGGTGTAGATATTTCCATGTTCATACAGATAGCGGTGTAGATATTTCCATGTTCATACAGATAGCGGTGCAGATAATTCCATGTTCATACAGTTAGCTCTGTAGATATTTCCATGTTCATACAGATGGCGGTGTAGGTATTTGTATGTTCATACAGATGGCGGTGTAGATATTTCCATGTTCATACAGATAGCGGTGTAGATTTTTCCATGTTCATACAGATAGCGGTGTAGATATATCCATGTTTATATAGATAGTGGTGTAGATAATTTCAATTTTATACAAAGTGCAGTGTAGATATTTCCAAGTTCATACAGATAGTGGTGTAGATATTTCCAGGTTCATACAAATGGCGGTGTAGATATTTACATGTTCATACAAATGGCGGTATAGTTATTTCCATGTTCGTACAGATGTCGGTGTGGATATTTCCATGTTCATACCAATAGCGGTGTAGTTATTTCCATGTTCATACAGTTAGCGGTGTAGATATTTCCATGTTCATACAGAAAGCGGTGTAGATATTTACATGTTCATACAGATGGCGGTGTAGATATTTCCATGTTCGTACGGATGGCAGTGTAGATATTTCCATGTTCATACAGGTGGCGGTGTAGATATTTCCATGTTCATACAGATAGCGGTGTAGGTATTTCCATGTTCATACAGATGGCGGTGTAGATAATTCCATGTTCATACAGTTAGCTGTGTAGGTATTTCCATGTTCATACAGATGGCGGTGTAGATATTTACATGTTCATACAGATGGCGGTGTAGATATTTCCATGTTCATACAGATGGCGGTGTAGATATTTCCATGTTCATACAGATAGCGGTGTATATATTTCCATGTTCATACAGATAGCGGTGTAGATATTTCCATGTTCGTACAGATAGCGGTGAAGATATTTCCATGTTTATACAGATAGCGGCGTAGATATATCCATGTTTATACAGATAGCAGTGTAGATATTTCCATGTTTATAGAGATAGTGGTGTAGATAATTTCAATTTTATACAGAGAGCAGTGTAGATATTTCCAAGTTCATACAGATAGTGGTGTCGATATTTCCAGGTTCATACAAATGGCGGTGTAGATATTTCCATGTTCTTCCAGACAGCGGTTTAGTTATTTCCATGTTCATTCAGATAGCGGTGTTGATATTTCCATGTTCATACAGATAACGGTGTAGATAATTCCATGTTCATACAGATAGCGGTATAGATATTTCCATGTTCGTACAGATGGCGGTGTAGATATTTCCATGTTCATAGAGATGGCGGTGTAGATATTTCCATGTTTATGCAGATAGCGGTGTAGATATTTCCATGTTTATTCAGATGGTGGTGTAGATATTTCCATGTTTATAGAGATGGAGGTCTAGATATTTTCATGTTTACAGAGATAGTGGTGTAGTTATTTCCAAGTTTATAGAGACAGCGTTGTAAATATTTCCATGTTTATACAGATAGCTGTGAAGATATTTCCTTGTTTATACAGAGAGCATTGTAGATATTTCCATGTTTATACAGATAGCAGTGTAGATATTTCCATGTTTATAGAGATAGTGGTGTAGATAATTTCAATTTTATACAGAGAGCAGTGTAGATATTTCCAAGTTCATACAGATAGCGGTGTAGTTATTTCCACGTTTATAGAGACGGCGGTGTAGACATGTCCATGTTCGTACAGATGGCGGTGTAGAATTTCCATGTTCATACAGATGGCGGTGTAGATATTTCGAAGTTTATAGAGATAGCGCTGTAGTTATTTCCATATTTATAGAGAAATCGGTGTAGATATTTCCATGTATATTCAGATAGCTGTGTAGATATTTCCATGTTCATGCAGATAGCGGTGTAGATATTTCCATGTTCATCCAGATGCCGGTGTACATATATCCATGTTAATACCGATGGCAGTGAAGATATTTCCATGTTCATACAGATGGCGGTTTAGGTATTTCCATGTTCATACAAATGGCGGTGTAGATATTTCCATGTTCATAGAGATGGCGGTGTAGATATTTCCAAGTTTATACAGATAGTAGTGTAGTTATTTCCATGTTTATAGAGATAGCAGTGTAGATATTTCCATTGATATAAAGATAGCTGTGTAGATATTTGCATGTTCATACAGATAGCGGTGTAGATATTTCCATGTTTATACAGATAGCGGTGTAGATATTTCCATATTCATACAGATAGCGGTGTAGATATTTCCATGTTCATACAGATAGGGGTGTAGATATTTCCATGTTCACAGATAGCGGTGTAGATATTTCCATGTTCATACACTTAGCGGTGTAGATATTTCCATGTTCATACAGATGGCGGTGTAGATATTTACATGTTCATACAGATGGCGGTGTAGTTATTTCCATGTTCATACAGATAGCGGTGTAGAGATTTCCATGTGAATACAGATAGCGGTGTAGATATTTCCATGTTGATACAGATAGCGGTGTAGATATTTCCATGTTCATACCAATAGCGTTGTAGACATTTCCATGTTCATACAGTTAGCGGTGTAGATATTTCCATGTTCATACAGATAGCGGTGTCGATATTTCCATGTTCATACAGATAGCGGTGTAGATATTTCCATGTTCATACAGATAGCGGTGTAGATATTTCCATGTTCATACAGATAGCGGTGTAGATGATTCCATGTTCATACAGTTAGCGGTGTAGATATTTCCATGTTCATACATATGGCGGTGTAGATATTTACATGTTCATACAGATCGCGGTGTAGGTATTTCCATGTTCATACTGATAGCGGTGTAGATATTTCCATGTTCATACAGATAGTGGTGTAGATAATTCCATGTTCATACAGTTAGCTGTGTAGATATTTCCATGTTCATACAGATGGCGGCGTAGATATTTACATGTTCATACAGATGGCGGTGTAGATATTTCCATGTTCATACATTTAGCGGTGTAGATATTTCCATGTTCATACAGATGGCGGTGAAGATATTTCCATGTTCATACAGATGGCGGTGTAGATATTTCCATGTTTGTACGGATGGCTGTGTAGATATTTCCATGTTCATACAGGTGGCGGTGTAGATTTTTCCATGTTTATACAGATAGCAGTGTAGTTATTTCCATGTTTATAGAGACAGCTGTGTAGATATTTCCATTGATATACAGATAGCTGTGTAGATATTTGCATGTTCATACAGATATCGGTGTAGATATTTCCATGTTCGTACAGATAGCGGTGTAGATATTTCCATGTTCGTACAGATAGCGGTGTAGATATTTCCGTGTTCATACAGATAACGGTGTAGATATTTCCGTGTTCATACAGATAGTGGTATAGATATTTCCATGTTCATACAGTTAGCGGTGTAGATATTTCCATGTTTATACAGATGGCGGTGTAGATGTTTACATGTTCATACAAATGGCGGTATAGGTATTTCCATGTTCGTACAGATGGCGGTGTAGATATTTCCATGTTCATAGAGATGGCGGTGTAGATATTTCCATGTTTATGCAGAGAGCGGTATAGTTATTTCCATGTTTATACAGATGGTGGTGTAGATATTTCCATGTTTATAGAGATGGCGGTCTAGATATTTCCATGTTTACAGAGATAGTGGTGTAGTTATTTCCAAGTTTATAGAGACAGCGTTGTAGATATTTCCATGTTTATACAGATAGCGGTGAAGATATTTCCATGTTTATACAGATAGCGGTGTAGATATTTCCATGTTTATACAGATAGCAGTGTAGATATTTCCATGTTTATAGAGATAGTGGTGTAGATAATTTCAATTTTATACAGAGAGCAGTGTAGATATTTCCAAGTTCATACAGATAGCGGTGTAGATATTTCCATGTTTATAGCGATGGCGGTGTAGATATTTCCATGTTCATACAGAGGACGGTGCAGATATTTCCATGTACATACAGATGGCGGTGTAGATATTTTCATGTTTACACAGATGGCGCTGTAGATATATCCATGTTTACATGGATAGCGGTGTAGACATTTCCATGTTTACAGAGATTACGGTGTGGATATTTCCATGTTTATGCAGATAGGAGTGTAGATATTTCCATGTTTATACAGATAGCGGTGCGGATATTTCCATGTTTATTCAGATAGCGGTGCGCATATTTCCAGGTTTATACAGATAGTTGGGCAGATATTTCCATGTTTATACAGATAGCGGTGTAGATATTTCCATCTTAATACAGATGGCGGTGTAGATATGTCCATGTTCGTACAGACGGCGGTGTAGATATTTCCAAGTTCATACAGATGGCGGTGTAGATATTTCGAAGTTTATAGAGATAGCGCTGTAGTTATTTCCATATTTATTGAGAAATTGGTGTAGATATTTCCATGTATATTCAGATAGCTGTGTAGATATTTCCATGTTCATGCAGATAGCGGTGTAGATATTTCCATGTTCATCCAGATGCCGGTGTACATATATCCATGTTCATACAGATGGCGGTGAAGATATTTCCATGTTCATACAGATGGCGGTTTAGGTATTTCCATGTTCATACAAATGGCGGTGTAGATATTTCCATGTTAATAGAGATGGCGGTGTAGATACTTCCAGGTTCATACAAATGGCGGTGTAGATATTTCCATGTTCATAGAGATGGCGGTGTAGATATTTCCATGTTTATACAGATAGCAGTGTAGTTATTTCCATGTTTATAGAGATACCAGTGTGGATATTTCCATTGATATACAGATAGCTGTGTAGATATTTGCATGGTCACACAGATAGCGGTGTAGATATTTCCATGTTCGTACAGATAGCGGTGTAGATATTTCCATGTTCATACAGATAGCGGTGTAGATATTTCCATGTTCTTACAGATAACGGTGTAGATATTTCCATGTCCATACAGACGGCGGTATAGATATTTCCATGTTCGTACAGATAGCGGTGTAGATATTTCCATGTTCATACAGTTAGCGGTGTAGATATTTCCATGTTCATACAGATGGCGGTGTAGATATTTACATGTTCATACAGATGGAGGTATAGATATTTCCATGTTCGTGCAGATGGCGGTGTAGGTATTTCCATGTTCATAGAGATGGCGGTGTAGATATTTCCATGTTTATGCAGATAGCGGTTTAGATATTTCCATGTTTATACAGATGGTGGTGTAGATATTTCCATGTTTATAGAGATGGCAGTCCAGAAATTTTCATGTTTACAGAGATAGTGGTGTAGTTATTTCCAAGTTTATATAGACAGTGTTTTAGATATTTCCTTGTTTATACAGATAGCGGTGAAGATATTTCCATGTTTATACAGATAGCGGTGTAGATATTTCCATGTTTATACAGATAACAGTGTAGATATTTCGATGTTTATAGAGATAGTGGTATAGATAATTTCAATTTTATACAGAGAGCAGTGTAGATATTTCCAAGTTCATACAGATAGCGGTGTAGATATTTCCACGTTTATAGAGATGGCGGAGTAGATATTTCCATGTTCATACAGAGGACGGTGTAGATATTTCCATGTCTATAGGGATGGCGGTGTAGATATTTTCATGTTTACACCGATGGCGGTGTAGATATTTCCATGTTTACACAGATAGCGGTGTAGACATTTCCATGTTTACACAGATAGCGGTGTGGATATTTCCATGTTTATGCAGATAGCAGTGTAGATATTTCCATGTTTATACATATAGCGGTGTGGATATTTCCATGTTTATTCAGATAGCGGTGCGGATATTTCCATGTTTATACAGATAGTTGGGCAGATATTTCCATGTTTCTACAGATAGCAGTGTAGATATTTCCATCTTAATACAGATGGCGGTGTAGATATGTCCATGTTTGTAAAGATGGCTTTGTAGATATTTCCATGTTCATACAGATGGTGGTGTAGATATTTTGAAGTTTATATAGATAGCGCTGTAGTTATTTCCATATTTATTGAGAAATCTGTGTAGATATTTCCATGTATATTCAGATAGCTGAGTAGATATTTCCATGTTCATCCAGATGCCGGTGTACATATATCCATGTTCATACAGCTGGCGGTGAAGATATTTCCATGTTCATACAGATGGTGGTGTAGATATTTCCATGTCCATACAAATGGCGGTGTAGATATTTCCATGTTCATAGAGATGGCGGTGTAGATATTTCCATGTTCATACAAATGGCGGTGTAGATATTTCCATGTTCATAGAGATGGCGGTGTAGATATTTCCATATTTATAGAGATAGCAGTGTAGTTATTACCGTGTTTATAGAGATAGCAGTGTAGATATTTCCATTGATATACGGATAGCTGTGTAGATATTTGCATGTTCATAGAGATAGCGGTGTAGATATTTTCATGTTCATACAGATAGCGGTGTAGATATTTCCATGTTCATACAGTTAGCGTTGTAGATATTTCCATGTTCATACAGATAGCGGTGTAGATATTTCCATGTTCATACAGATAGCGGTGTAGATATTTCCATGTTCATACAGTTAGCTGTGTAGATATTTCCATGTTCATACAGATGGCGGTGTAGATATTTACATGTTCATACAGATGGCGGTGTAGATATTTCCATGTTCATACAGATAGCGGTGTAGATATTTCCATGTTCATACAGATAGCGGTGTAGATATTTCCAAGTTCATACAGATAGAGGCGTAGATATTTCCATGTTCATACCAATAGCGGTGTAGACATTTCCATGTTCATACATTTAGCGGTGTAGATATTTCCATGTTCATACAGATGGCAGTGAAGATATTTCCATGTTCATACAGATGGCGGTGTAGATATTTCCATGTTTGTACGGATGGCAGTGTAGATATTTCCATGTTCATACAGGTGGCGGTGTAGTTATTTCCATGTTTATACAGATAGCAGTGTAGTTATTTCCATGTTAATAGAGATAGCTGTGTAGATATTTCCATTGATATACAGATAGCTGTGTAGATATTTGCATGTTCATACAGATAGCGGTGTAGATATTTCCATGTTCGTACAGATAGCGGTGTAGATATTTCCATGTTCCTACAGATAGCGGTGTAGATATTTCCATGTTCATACAGATATCGCTGTAGATATTTCCATGATCATACAGACAGCGGTGTAGATACTTCCATGTTCATACAGATGGCGGTGTAGATATTTACATATTCATACAGATGGCGGTATAGATATTTCCATGTTCGTACAGATGGCGGTGTAGATATTTCCATGTTCATACAGATAGCGGTATAGATATTTCCATGTTTATACAGATGGTGGTGTAGATATTTCCATGTATATAGAGATGGCGGTCTAGATATTTCCATGTTTACAGAGATAGTGGTGTAGTTATTTCCAAGTTTATAGAGACAGCGTTGTAGATATTTCCATGTTTATGCAGATAGCGGTGTAGATATTTCCATGTTCATCCAGATGCCGGTGTACATATATCCATGTTCATACAGATGGCGGTGAAGATATTTCCATGTTCATACAGATGGCGGTGTAGATATTTACATGTTCATACAGATGGCGGTGTAGATATTTCCATGTTAATACAGATAGCGGTGTAGATATTTCCATGTTCATACAGATAGCGGTGTAGATAATTCCATGTTCATACAGTTAGCTCTGTAGATATTTCCATGTTCATACAGATGGGTTATAGGTATTTGTATGTTCATACAGATGGCAGTGTAGATATTTCCATGTTCGTACAGATGGCGGTGTAGATATTTCCATGTTCATACAGATGGCGGTGTAGATATTTCCATGTTCATACAGATGGCGGTGTAGATATTTACATGTTCATACAGATGGTTGTATAGATATTTCCATGTTCGTACAGATGGCGGTGTAGGTATTTCCATGATCATAGAGATGGCGGTGTAGATATTTCCATGTTTATGCAGATGGCGGTTTAGATATTTCCATTTTTATACAGATGGTGGTGTAGATATTTCCATGTTTATAGAGATGGCAGTCCAGATATTTCCATGTTTACAGAGATAGTGGTGTAGTTATTTCCAAGTTTATAGAGACAGCGTTGTAGATATTTCCTTGTTTATACAGATAGCGGTGAAGATATTTCCATGTTTATACAGATAGCGGTGTAGATATTTCCATGTTTATACAGATAGCTGTGTAGATATTTCGATGTTTATGGAGATAGTGGTGTAGATAATTTCAATTTTATACAGAGAGCAGTGTGGATATTTCCAAGTTCATACAGATAGCGGTGTAGATATTTCCACATTTATAGAGATGGCGGTGTAGATATTTCCATGTTCATACAGAGGACGGTGTAGATATTTCCATGTTTATAGGGATGGCGGTTTAGATATTTTCATGTTTACGCAGATGGCGGTGTAGATATTTCCATGTTTACACGGATAGCAGTGTAGACATTTCCATGTTTTTTCAGATAGCGGTGCGGATATTTCCATGTTTATACAGATAGTTGGGCAGATATTTCCATGTTTATACAGATAGCGGTGTAGATATTTCCATCTTAATACAGATGGCGGTGTAGATATGTCCATGTTCGTACAGATGGCGGTGTAGATATTTTCAAGTTCATACAGATGGTGGTGTAGATATTTCGAAGTTTATAGAGGTAGCCCTGTAGTTATTTCCATATTTATTGAGAAATCGGTGTAGATATTTCCATGTATATTCAGATAGCTGTGTAGATATTTCCATGTTCATGCAGATAGTGGTGTAGATATTTCCATGTTCATCCAGATGCCAGTGTACATATATCCATGTTCATACAGATGGCGGTGAAGATATTTCCATGTTCATACAGATGGCGGTTTAGGTATTTCCATGTTCATACAAATGGCGGTGTAGATATTTCCATGTTCATAGAGATGGCGGTGTAGGTATTTCCAGGATCATACAAATGGCGGTGTAGATATTTCCATGTTCATAGAGATGGCGGTGTAGATATTTCCATGTTTATACAGATAGCAGTGTAGTTATTTCCATGTTTATAGAGATAACAGTGTGGATATTTCCATTGATATACAGACAGCTGTGTAGATATTTGAATGTTCGTACAGATAGCGGTGTAGATATTTCCATGTTAATACAGATAGCGGTGTTGATATTTCCATGTTCATACAGATAGCGGTGTAGATATTTCCATGTTCATACAGATAGTGGTGTAGATATTTCCATGTTCATACAGATAGCGGTGTAGATATTTCCATGTTCATACAGATGGCGGTGTAGAGATTTCCATGTTCATACAGATAGCGGTGTAGATATTTCCATGTTCATACAGATAGCGGTGTAGATATTTCCATGTTCATACCAATAGCGGTGTAGACATTTCCATGTTCATACAGATAGCGGTGTAGAGATTTCCATGTTCATACAGATGGCGGTGTAGATATTTCCATGTTCATACAGATAGCGGTGTAGATATTTCCATGTTCATACCAATAGCGGTGTAGTCATTTCCATGTTCCTACAGTTAGCGGTGTAGATATTTCCATGTTCATACAGATGGCGGTGTAGATATTTACATGTTCATACAGATGGTGGTGTAGATATTTCCATGTTCGTACGGATGGCAGTGTAAATATTTCCATGTTCATACAGGTGGCGGTGTAGATATTTCCATGTTTATACAGAAGGCAGTGTAGTTATTTCCATGTTTATAGAGATAGCAGTGTATACATTTCCATTGATATACATATAGCTGTGTAGATATTTGCATGGTCACACAGATAGCGGTGTAGATATTTCCATGTTCGTACAGATAGCGGTGTAGATATTTCCATGTTCATACAGATAGCGGTGTAGTTATTTCCATGTTCTTACAGATAGCGGTGTAGATATTTCCATGTCTATACAGACGGCGGTATAGATATTTCCATGTTCGTACAGATAGCGGTGTAGTTATTTCCATGTTCATACAGTTAGCGGTGTAGATATTTCCATGTTCATACAGATGGCGGTGTAGATATTTACACGTTCATACAGATGGCGGTATAGATATTTCCATGTTCGTACAGATGGCGGCGTAGGTATTTCCATGATCATAGAGATGGCGGTGTAGATATTTCCATGTTTATGCAGATGGCGGTTTAGATATTTCCATGTTTATACAGATGGTGGTGTAGATATTTCCATGTTTATAGAGATGGCAGTCCAGATATTTCCATGTTTACAGAGATAGTGGTGTAGTTATTTCCAAGTTTATAGAGACAGCGTTGTAGATATTTCCTTGTTTATACAGATAGCGGTGAAGATATTTCCATGTTTATACAGATAGCGGTGTAGATATTTCCATGTTTATACAGATAGCAGTGTAGATATTTCGATGTTTATGGAGATAGTGGTGTAGATAATTTCAATTTTATACAGAGAGCAGTGTGGATATTTCCAAGTTCATACAGATAGCGGTGTAGATATTTCCATGTTTATAGAGATGGCGGTGTAGATATTTCCATGTTCATACAGAGGACGGTGTAGATATTTCCATGTTTATAGGGATGGCGGTTTAGATATTTTCATGTTTACGCAGATGGCGGTGTAGATATTTCCATGTTTACACGGATAGCAGTGTAGACATTTCCATGTTTTTTCAGATAGCGGTGCGGATATTTCCATGTTTATACAGATAGTTGGGCAGATATTTCCATGTTTATACAGATAGCGGTGTAGATATTTCCATCTTAATACAGATGGCGGTGTAGATATGTCCATGTTCGTACAGATGGCGGTGTAGATATTTCCAAGTTCATACAGATGGCGGTGTAGATATTTCGAAGTTTATAAAGGTAGCGCTGTAGTTATTTCCATATTTATTGAGAAATCGGTGTAGATATTTCCATGTATATTCAGATAGCTGTGTAGATATTTCCATGTTCATGCAGATAGTGGTGTAGATATTTCCATGTTCATCCAGATGCCAGTGTACATATATCCATGTTCATACAGATGGCGGTGAAGATATTTCCATGTTCATACAGATGGCGGTTTAGGTATTTCCATGTTCATACAAATGGCGGTGTAGATATTTCCATGTTCATAGAGATGGCGGTGTAGATATTTCCAAGATCATGCAGACAGCGGTGTAGATATTTCCATGTTCACAAAGATAGCGGTGTAGATATTTCCATGTTCATACAGTTAGCGGTGTAGATATTTCTATGTTCATGCAGATAGGGGTGTAGATATTTCCATGTTCATACAGATAGCGGTGTAGATATTTCCATGTTTTTAGAGATGGCGGTGTAGGTATTTTCATGTTTACACCAATGGTGGTGGAGATATTTCCATGTTTACACAGATAGCGTTGTAGACATTTCCATGTTTACACAGATAGCGGTGTGGATATTTCCATGTTTATGCAGATAGCGGTGTAGATATTTCCATGTTTATACAGTTAGCGGTGCGGATATTTCCATGTTTATACAGATATTTGGGCAGATATTTCCATGTTTATACAGATAGCGGTGTAGATATTTCCATCTTTATACAGATGGTGGTGTGGATATGTCCATGTTCGTACAGATGGCGGTGTAGATATTTCCATGTTCATAAAGATGGCGGTGTAGATATTTCGAAGTTTATAGATATAGCGCTGTAGTTATTTCCATATTTATAGGGAAATCTCTGTAGATATTTCCATGTATATGCAGAGAGCTGTGTAGATATTTCCATGTTCATGCAGATAGCGGAGTAGATATTTCCATGTTCATCCAGATGCCGGTGTAGATATATCCATGTTCATACAGATGGCAGTGAAGATATTTCCATGTTCATGCAGATGGCGGTGTAGATATTTCCATGTTTTTAGAGATGGCGGTGTAGATATTTTCATGTTTACACAGATGGCGGTGGAGATACTTCCATGTTTACACAGATAGCGTTGTAGACATTTCCATGTTTACACAGATAGCGGTGTGTATATTTCCACGTTTATGCAGATAGCGGTGTAGATATTTCCATGTTTTTGCAGATAGCGGTGCGGATATTTCCATGTTTATACAGATAGTTGGGCAGATATTGCCATGTTTATACAGATAGCGGTGTAGATATTTCCATCTTAATACAGATGGCGGTGTAGATATGTCTATGTTCGTACAGAAGGCGGTGTAGATATTTGCATGTTCATAGAGATGGCGGTGTAGATATTTCGAAGTTTATAGAGATAGTGCTGTAGTTATTTCCAAATTTATAGAGAAATCTTTGTAGATATTTCCATGTATATGCAGATAGTTGTGTAGATATTTCCATGTTCATGCAGATAGCGGTGTAGATATTTCCATGTTCATCCAGATGCCGGTGTAGATATATCCATGTTCATACAGATGGCGGTGAAGATATTTCCATGTTCATACAGATGGCGGTATTGATATTTCCATGTTCATACACATGGCGGTGTAGATATATCCATGTTCATAGAGATGGCGCTGTAGATATTTCCATGTTCATACAAATAGCGGTGTAGATATTTCCATATTCATAGAGATGGCGGTGTAGATATTTCCATGTTTATACAGATAGCAGTGTAGATATTTCCATGTTTATAGAGATAGCAGTGTAGATATTTCCATTGATATACAGATAGCTGTGTAGATATTTGCATGTTCATACAGATAGCGGTGTAGATATTTCCATGTTCATACTGATAGCGGTGTAGATATTTCCATGTTCATACAGTTAGCGGTGTAGATATTTCCATGTTCATACCGATGGCGGTGTAGATATTTCCATGTTCATACAGATGGCCGTGTAGATATTTACATGTTCATACAGATGGCGGTGTAGATATTTCCATGTTCGTACGGATTGCAGTGTAGATATTTCCATGTTCATACAGGTGGCGGTGTAGATATTCCCCTGTTTTTACAGATAGCTGTGTAGTTATTTCCGTGTTTATAGAGATAGCAGGGTAGATATTTCCATTGATATACAGATAGCTGTGTAGATATTTGCATGTTCAAACAGATAGCGGTGTAGATATTTCCCTGTTCATACAGATAGCGGTGTAGATATTTCCATGTTCTCACAGATAGCGGTGTAGATATTTCCATGTTCATACAGTTAGCGGTGTAGATATTTCCATTTTCATGCAGATAGCGGTGTAGATATTTCCATGTTTGTACAGATAGGAGTGTAGTTATTTCCATGTTTATAGAGATAGCAGTGTAGATATTTCCATTGATATACAGATAGCTGTGTAGATATTTACATGTTCATACAGATGGCGGTGTAGATATTTCCATGTTCGTACGGATGGCAGTGTAGATATTTCCATGTTCGTACAGGTGGCGGTGTAGATATTTCCATGTTTATACAAATAGCAGTGTAGTTATTTCAATGTTTATAGAGATAGCAATGTAGATATTTCCATTGATATACATATAGCTGTGTAGATATTTGCATGTTCATACAGATAGCGGTGTAGATATTGCCATGTTCATACAGATAGAGGTGTAGATATTTCCATGTTCATACAGATAGCGGTGTAGATATTTCCATGTTCATACTGATAACGGTGTAGATATTTCCATGTTCATACAGATAGCGGTGTAGATATTTCCATGTTCATACAGTTAGCGGTGTAGATATTTCCATGTTCATACAGATGGCGGTGTAGATATTTACATGTTCATACAGATGGCGTTGTAGATATTTCCATGTTCGTACAGATGGCGGGGAAGATATTTCCATGTTCATAGAGATGGCGTTGTAGATATTTCCATGTTTATGCAGATAGCGGTATAGATATTTCCATGTTTATACAGATGGTGGTGTAGATATTTCCATGTTTATAGAGATGGCGGTCTAGATATTTCCATGTTTATAGAGATAGTGGTGTAGTTATTTCCAAGTTTGTAGAGACAGCGTTGTAGATATTTCCATGTTTATACAGATAGCGGTGAAGATATTTCCATATTTATACAGATAGCGGTATAGATATTTCAATGTTTATACTGATAGCAGTGTATTTATTTCCATGTTTATAGAGATAGCAGTGTAGATGTTTCAATTGTTATACAGATAGCTGTGTAGATATTTGCATGTTCATGCAGATAGCGGTGTAGATATTTCCATGTTAATACTGATAGCGGTGTAGATATTTCCATGTTCATACAGTTAGCGGTGTAGATATTTCCATGTTTATGCAGATGGTTGTGTAGATATTTCCATGTTGATACAGATGGTGGTGTAGATATTTCCATGTTCATACCGATGGCGGTGTAGATATTTCCATGTTCATACAGATGGCCGTGTAGATATTTACATGTTCATACAGATGGCGGTGTAGATATTTCCATGTTCGTACGGATTGCAGTGTAGATATTTCCATGTTCATACAGGTGGCGGTGTAGATATTCCCCTGTTTTTACAGATAGCTGTGTAGTTATTTCCGTGTTTATAGAGATAGCAGGGTAGATATTTCCATTGATATACAGATAGCTGTGTAGATATTTGCATGTTCAAACAGATAGCGGTGTAGATATTTCCCTGTTCATACAGATAGCGGTGTAGATATTTCCATGTTCTCACAGATAGCGGTGTAGATATTTCCATGTTCATACAGTTAGCGGTGTAGATATTTCCATTTTCATGCAGATAGCGGTGTAGATATTTCCATGTTTGTACAGATAGGAGTGTAGTTATTTCCATGTTTATAGAGATAGCAGTGTAGATATTTCCATTGATATACAGATAGCTGTGTAGATATTTACATGTTCATACAGATGGCGGTGTAGATATTTCCATGTTCGTACGGATGGCAGTGTAGATATTTCCATGTTCGTACAGGTGGCGGTGTAGATATTTCCATGTTTATACAAATAGCAGTGTAGTTATTTCAATGTTTATAGAGATAGCAATGTAGATATTTCCATTGATATACATATAGCTGTGTAGATATTTGCATGTTCATACAGATAGCGGTGTAGATATTGCCATGTTCATACAGATAGAGGTGTAGATATTTCCATGTTCATACAGATAGCGGTGTAGATATTTCCATGTTCATACTGATAACGGTGTAGATATTTCCATGTTCATACAGATAGCGGTGTAGATATTTCCATGTTCATACAGTTAGCGGTGTAGATATTTCCATGTTCATACAGATGGCGGTGTAGATATTTACATGTTCATACAGATGGCGTTGTAGATATTTCCATGTTCGTACAGATGGCGGGGAAGATATTTCCATGTTCATAGAGATGGCGTTGTAGATATTTCCATGTTTATGCAGATAGCGGTATAGATATTTCCATGTTTATACAGATGGTGGTGTAGATATTTCCATGTTTATAGAGATGGCGGTCTAGATATTTCCATGTTTATAGAGATAGTGGTGTAGTTATTTCCAAGTTTGTAGAGACAGCGTTGTAGATATTTCCATGTTTATACAGATAGCGGTGAAGATATTTCCATATTTATACAGATAGCGGTATAGATATTTCAATGTTTATACTGATAGCAGTGTATTTATTTCCATGTTTATAGAGATAGCAGTGTAGATGTTTCAATTGTTATACAGATAGCTGTGTAGATATTTGCATGTTCATGCAGATAGCGGTGTAGATATTTCCATGTTAATACTGATAGCGGTGTAGATATTTCCATGTTCATACAGTTAGCGGTGTAGATATTTCCATGTTTATGCAGATGGTTGTGTAGATATTTCCATGTTGATACAGATGGTGGTGTAGATATTTACATGTTCATACAGATGGCGGTGTAGATATTTCCATGTTTGTACGGATGGCAATGTAGATATTTCCATGTTCATACAGGTGGCGGTGTAGATATTCCCATGTTTTTACAGATAGCTGTGTAGATATTTCCATGTTTATACAGATAGCAGTGTAGTTATTTCAATGTTTATAGAGATAGCAATGAAGATATTTCCATTGATATCCATATAGCTTTGTAGATATTTGCATGTTCATACAGATAGTGGCGTAGATATTTCCATGTTCATACAGTTAGCGGTGTAGATATTTCCATGTTCATACATATGGCGGTGTAGATATTTACATGTTCATACAGATGGCGGTGTAGATATTTCCATGTTCGTACGGATGGCAGTGTAGATATTTCCATGTTCATACAGGTGGCGGTGTAGATATTCCCCTGTTTTTACAGATAGCTTTGTAGTTATTTCCGTGTTTATAGAGATAGCAGGGTAGATATTTCCATTGATATACAGATAGGTTTGTAGATATTTGCATGTTCATACAGATAGCGGTGTAGATATTTCCATGTTCATACAGATAGCGGTGTAGATATTTCCATGTTCATACACATAGCGGTGTAGATATTTCCATGTTCATACAGATAACGGTGTAGATGTTTGCATGTTCATACAGATAGCGGTGTAGATATTTCCATGTTCACACAGATAGCGGTGTAGATATTTCCATGTTCATACAGTTAGCGGTGTAGATATTTCCATGTTCATGCAGATAGCGGTGTAGATATTTCCATGTTCATCCTGATGCCGGTGTAGATATATCCATGTTCATACAGATGGCGGTGAAGATATTTCCATGTTCATACAGATGGCGGTGTAGATATTTCCATGTTCATACACATGGCGGTGTATATATTTCCATGTTCATAGAGATGGCGGTGTAGATATTTCCATGTTTATACGGATAGCAGTGCAGTAATTTCCATGTTAATAGAGATAGCATTGTAGATATTTCCATTGATATACAGATAGCTGTGTAGATATTTACATGTTCATTCAGATGGCGGTGTAGATATTTCCATGTTCGTACGGATGGCAGTGTAGATATTTCCATGTTCGTACAGGTGGCGGTGTAGGTATTTCCATGTTTATACAAATAGCAGTGTAGTTATTTCAATGTTTATAGAGATAGCAATGTAGTTATTTCCATTGATATACATATAGCTGTTTAGATATTTGCATGTTCATACAGATAGCGGTGTAGATATTGCCATGTTCATACAGATAGAGGTGTAGATATTTCCATGTTCATACAGATAGCGGTGTAGATATTTCCATGTTTTACAGATAGCAGTGTAGATATTTCCATGTTCATACAGATAGCGGTGTAGATATTTCCATGTTTATAGAGATGGCGGTCTAGATATTTCCATGTTTATAGAGATATTGGTGTAGTTATTTCCAAGTTTATAGAGACTGCGGTGTAGATATTTCCATGTTTATGCAGACAGCGGTATAGGTATTTCCATGTTCATACAGATTTCGGTGTAGATATTTCCATGTTTTTAGAGATGGCGGTGTAGATATTTTCACGTTTACACAGATGGCGGTGGAGATATTTCCATGTTTACACAGATAGCGGTGCAGAGATTTCCATGTTTACACAGATAGCGGTGTGGATATTTCCATGTTTATGCAGATAGCGGTGTAGATATTTCCATGTTTATACAGATAGCGGTGCGGATATTTCCATGTTTATACAGATAGTTGGGCAGATATTTCCATGTTTATACAGATAGCGGTGTAGATATTTCCATCTTAATACAGACGGCGGTGTAGATATGTCCATGTTCGTACAGATGGCGGTGTAGATATTTCCATGTTCATACAGATGGCGGTGGAGATATTTCGAAGTTTATAGAGATATCGCTGCAGTTATTTCCATATTTATAGAGAAATCTGTGTAAATATTTCCATGTATATGCAGATAGCTGTGTAGATATTTCCATGTTCATGCAGATAGCGGTGTAGATATTTCCACGTTCATCCAGATGCCGGTGTAGATATATCCATGTTCATACAGATGGCGGTGAAGATATTTCCATGTTCATACAGATGGCGGTGTAGATATTTCCATGTTCATACACATGGCGGTGTAGATATTTCCAAGTTCATAGAGATGGCGATGTAGATATTTCCATGTTCATACAAATGGCGGTGTAGCTATTTCCATGTTCATAGAGATGGCGGTGTAGATATTTCCATGTTTATACAGATAGCAGTGTAGTTATTTCCATGTTTATAGAGATAGCAGTGTAGATATTTCCATTGATATACAGACAGCTGTGTAGATATTTGCATGCTCATACAGATAGCGGTGTAGATATTTCCATGTTAATACAGTTAGCGGTGTAGATATTTCCATGTTCATACAGATGGTGGTGTAGATATTTCCATGTTCATACAGATGGCGGTGTAGATATTTACATGGTCATACAGATGGCGGTGTAGATATTTCCATGTTTGTACGGATGGCAATGTAGATATTTCCATGTTCATACAGGTGGCGGTGTAGATATTCCCATGTTTTTACAGATAGCTGTGTAGATATTTCCATGATTATACAGATAGCAGTGTAGTTATTTCAATGTTTATAGAGATAGCAATGTAGATATTTCCATTGATATCCATATAGCTTTGTAGATATTTGCATGTTCATACAGATAGTGGCGTAGATATTTCCATGTTCATACAGTTAGCGGTGTAGATATTTCCATGTTCATACATATGGTGGTGTAGATATTTACATGTTCATACAGATGGCGGTGTAGATATTTCCATGTTCGTACGGATGGCAGTGTAGATATTTCCATGTTCATACAGGTGGCGGTGTAGATATTCCCCTGTTTTTACAGATAGCTGTGTAGTTATTTCCGTGTTTATAGAGATAGCAGGGTAGATATTTCCATTTATATACAGATAGGTTTGTAGATATTTGCATGTTCATACAGATAGCGGTGTAGATATTTCCATGTTCATACAGATAGCGGTGTAGATATTTCCATGTTCATACACATAGCGGTGTAGATATTTCCATGTTCATACACATAACGGTGTAGATATTTGCATGTTCATACAGATAGCGGTGTAGATATTTCCATGTTCACACAGATAGCGGTGTAGATATTTCCATGTTCATACAGTTAGCGGTGTAGATATTTCCATGTTCATGCAGATAGCGGTGTAGATATTTCCATGTTCATCCTGATGCCGGTGTAGATATATCCATGTTCATACAGATGGCGGTGAAGATATTTCCATGTTCATACAGACGGCGGTGTAGATATTTCCATGTTCATACACATGGCGGTGTAGATATTTCCATGTTCATAGAGATGGCGGTGTAGATATTTCCATGTTCATAAAAATGGCGGTGTAGATATTTCCATGTTCATAGAGATGGCGGTGTAGATATTTCCATGTTTGTACAGATAGCAGTGTAGTTATTTCCATGTTTATAGAGATAGCAGTGTAGATATTTCCATTGATATACAGATAGCTGAGGAGATATTTCCATGTTCATACAGATAGCGGTGCAGATATTTCCATGTTCATACAGATAGCTGTGTAGATATTTCCATGTTCATACAGATAGCGGTGTAGTTATTTCCATGTTCATACAGTTAGCGGTGTAGATATTTCCATGTTCATACAGATGGCGGTGTAGATATTTCCATGTTCATACAGATGGCGGTGTAGATATTTACATGTTCATACAGATGGCTTTGTAGATATTTCCATGTTCATACAGGTGGCGGTGTAGATATTTCCATGTTCATACAGATAGCAGTGTAGTTATTTCCATGTTTATAGAGATAGCAGTGTAGGTATTTCCATTGATATACAGATAGCTGTGTAGATATTTACATGTTCATACAGATGGCGGTGTAGATATTTCCATGTTCTTACGGATGGCAGTGTAGATATTTCCATGTTCGTTCAGGTGGCGGTGTAGATATTCCATGTTTATACAAATAGCAGTGTAGTTATTTCAATGTTTATAGAGATAGCAATGTAGATATTTCCATTGATATACATATAGCTGTGTAGATATTTGCATGTTCATACAGATAGCGGTGTAGATATTGCCATGTTCATACAGATAGAGGTGTAGATATTTCCATGTTCATACAGATAGCGGTGTTGATATTTCCATGTTCATACAGATAACGGTGTAGATATTTCCATGTTCATACAGATGGCGGTGTAGATATTTCCATGTTTTTAGAGATGGCGGTGTAGATATTTTCATGTTTACACAGATGGCGGTGGAGATACTTCCATGTTTACACAGATAGCGTTGTAGACATTTCCATGTTTACACAGATAGCGGTGTGTATATTTCCACGTTTATGCAGATAGCGGTGTAGATATTTCCATGTTTATGCAGATAGCGGTGCGGATATTTCCATGTTTATACAGATAGTTGGGCAGATATTTCCATGTTTATTCAGATAGCGGTGTAGATATTTCCATCTTAATACAGATGGCGGTGTAGATATGTCTATGTTCGTACAGATGGCGGTGTAGATATTTGCATGTTCATAGTGATGGCGGTGTAGATATTTCGAAGTTTATAGAGATAGCGCTGTAGTTATTTCCAAATTTATAGAGAAATCTGTGTAGATATTTCCATGTATATGCAGATATTTGTGTAGATATTTCCATGTTCATGCAGATAGCGGTGTAGATATTTCCATGTTCATCCAGATGCCGGTGTAGATATATCCATGTTCATACAGATGGCGGTGAAGATATTTCCATGTTCATATAGACGGCGGTATTGATATTTCCATGTTCATACACATGGCGGTGTAGATATATCCAAGTTCATAGAGATGGCGCTGTAGATATTTCCATGTTCATACAAATGGCGGTGTAGATATTTCCATATTCATAGAGATGGCGGTTTAGATATTTCCATGTTTATACAGATAGCAGTGTAGATATTTCCATGTTTATTGAGATAGCAGTGTAGATATTTCCATTGATATACAGATAGCTGTGTAGATATTTGCATGTTCATACAGATAGCGGTGTAGATATTTCCATGTTCATAATGATAGCGGTGTAGATATTTCCATGTTCATACAGTTAGTGGTGTAGATATTTCCATGTTCATACAGATGGCGGTGTAGATATTTCCATGTTCATACAGATGGCCGTGTAGATATTTACATGTTCATACAGATGGCGGAGTAGATATTTCCATGTTCGTACGGATTGCAGTGTAGATATTTCCATGTTCATACAGGTGGCGGTGTAGATATTCCCCTGTTTTTAAAGATAGCTGTGTAGTTATTTCCGAGTTTATAGAGATAGCAGGGTAGATATTTCCATTGATATACAGATAGCTGTGTAGATATTTGCATGCTCATACAGATAGCGGTGAAGATATTTCCATGTTCATACAGATAACGGTGTAGATATTTCCATGTTCATACACATAGCGGTGTAGATATTTCCATGTTCATACAGATAACGGTGTAGATATTTCCATGTTAATACAGATAGCGGTGTAGATATTTCCATGTTCACACAGATAGCGGTGTAGATATTTCAATGTTCATACAGTTAGCGGTGTAGATATTTCCATGTTCATTCAGATAGCCGTGTAGTTATTTCCATGTTCATCCAGATGCCGGTGTAGATATATCCATGTTCATACAGATGGCGGTGAAGATATTTCCATGTTCATACAGATGGCGGTGTAGATATTTCCATGTTCATACACATGGCGGTGTAGATATTTCCATGTTCCTAGAGATGGCGGTGTAGATATTTCCATGTTTGTACAGATAGGAGTGTAGTTATTTCCATGTTTATAGAGATAGCAGTGTAGCTATTTCCTTTGATATACAGATAGCTGTGGAGATATTTCCATGTTCATACAGATAGCGGTGCAGATATTTCCATGTTCATACAGATAGCTGTGTAGATATTTCCATGTTCATACAGATAGCGGTGTAGTTATTTCCATGTTTATACAGTTAGCGGTGTAGATATTTCCATTTTCTTACAGATGGTGGTGTAGATATTTAGATGTTCATACAGATGGCGGTGTAGATATTTCCATGTTCGCACGTATGGCAGTGTAGATATTTCCATGTTCATACAGGTGGCGTGTGTACATATTTCCATGTTTATACAGATAGCAGTTTAGTTATTTCCATGTTTATAGAGATAGCAGTGTAGATATTTCCATTGATATACAGATAGCTGTGTAGATATTTGCATGTTCATACAGATACCGGTGTAGATATTTCCATGTTCATACAGAGAGCCGTGTAGATATTTCCTTGTTCATACAGATAGTGGTGTAGATATTTCCATGTTCATGCAGATAACGGTGTAGATATTTCCATGTTCATACAGATAGCCTTGTAGATATTTCCATGTTCATACAGTTATCGGTGTAGATATTAACATGTTCTTACAGATGGCGGTGTAGATATTTACATGTTCATACAGATGGCGGTGTAGATATTTCCATGTTCGTAAAGATGACGGTGTAGATATTTCCATGTTCATACAGATGGCGGTGTAGATATTTCCATGTTCATACAAATGGCGGTGTAGATATTTCTATGTTCATACAGATGGCGGTGTAGATATTTCCGTGTTCATACAAATGGCGGTGTAGATATTTCCATGTTCATAGAGATGGCGGTGTAGATATTTCCATGTTTCTACAGATAGCAATGTAGATATTTCCATGTTTATAGAGATAGCGGTGCAGAGATTTCCATGTTTACACAGATAGCGGTGTGGATATTTCCATGTTTATGCAGATAGCGGTGTAGGTATTTCCATGTTTATACAGATAGCGGTGCGGATATTTCCATGTTTATACAGATAGTTGGGCAGATATTTCCATGTTTATACAGATAGCGGTGTAGATATTTCCATCTTAATACAGATGGCGGTGTAGATATGTCCATGTTCGTACAGATGGCGGTGTAGATATTTCCATGTTCATACAGATGGCGGTGGAGATATTTTGAAGTTTATAGAGATATCGCTGCAGTTATTTCCATATTTATAGAGAAATCTGTGTAAATATTTCCATGTATATGCAGATAGCTGTGTAGATATTTCCATGTTCATGCAGATAGCGGTGTAGATATTTCCACGTTCATCCAGATGCCGGTGTAGATATATCCATGTTCATACAGATGGCGGTGAAGATATTTCCATGTTCATACAGATGGCGGTGTAGATATTTCCATGTTCATACACATGGCGGTGTAGATATTTCCAAGTTCATAGAGATGGCGATGTAGATATTTCCATGTTCATACAAATGGCGGTGTAGCTATTTCCATGTTCATAGAGATGGCGGTGTAGATATTTCCATGTTTATACAGATAGCAGTGTAGTTATTTCCATGTTTATAGAGATAGCAGTGTAGATATTTCCATTGATATACAGACAGCTGTGTAGATATTTGCATGCTCATACAGATAGCGGTGTAGATATTTCCATGTTCATACTGATAGCGGTGTAGATATTTCCATGTTCATACAGTTAGCGGTGTAGATATTTCCATGTTCATACAGATGGCGGTGTAGATATTTCCATGTTCATACAGATGGCGGTGTAGATATTTACATGTTCATACAGATGGCGGTGTAGATATTTCCATGTTCATACGGATGGCAGTGTAGATATTTCCATGTTCATACAGGTGGCGGTGTAGATATTCCCATGTTTTTACAGATAGCTGTGTAGTTATTTCCATGTTTATAGAGATAGCAGTGTAGATATTTCCATTGATATACAGATAGCTGTGTAGAAATTTGCATGTTCATACAGATAGCGGTGTAGATATTTCCATGTTCATACAGATGGCGGTGTAGATATTTACATGTTCATACAGGTGGCGGTGTAGATATTCCCATGTTTTTACAGATAGCTGTGTAGATATTTCCGTGTTTATAGAGATAGAAGTGTAGATATTTCCATTGATATACAGATAGCTGTGTACATATTTGCATGCTCATACAGATAGCGGTGAAGATATTTCCATGTTCATACAGATAACGGTGTAGATATTTCCATGTTCATACACATAGCGGTGTAGATATTTCCATGTTCATACAGATAACGGTGTAGATATTTCCATGTTAATACAGATAGCGGTGTAGATATTTCCATGTTCACACAGATAGCGGTGTAGATATTTCCATGTTCATACAGTTAGCGGTGTAGATATTTCCATGTTCATACAGATAGCGGTGTAGATATTTCCATGTTTTACAGATAGCAGTGTAGATATTTCCATGTTCATACAGATAGCGGTGTAGATATTTCCATGTTTATAGAGATGGCGGTCTAGATATTTCCATGTTTATAGAGATATTGGTGTAGTTATTTCCAAGTTTATAGAGACTGCGGTGTAGATATTTCCATGTTTATGCAGACAGCGGTATAGGTATTTCCATGTTCATACAGATTTCGGTGTAGATATTTCCATGTTTTTAGAGATGGCGGTGTAGATATTTTCACGTTTACACAGATGGCGGTGGAGATATTTCCATGTTGACACAGATAGCGGTGCAGGGATTTCCATGTTTACACAGATAGCGGTGTGGATATTTCCATGTTTATGCAGATAGCGGTGTAGATATTTCCATGTTTATACAGATAGCGGTGCGGATATTTCCATGTTTATACAGATAGTTGGGCAGATATTTCCATGTTTATACAGATAGCGGTGTAGATATTTCCATCTTAATACAGATGGCGGTGTAGATATGTCCATGTTCGTACAGATGGCGGTGTAGATATTTCCATGTTCATACAGATGGCGGTGGAGATATTTTGAAGTTTATAGAGATATCGCTGCAGTTATTTCCATATTTATAGAGAAATCTGTGTAAATATTTCCATGTATATGCAGATAGCTGTGTAGATATTTCCATGTTCATGCAGATAGCGGTGTAGATATTTCCACGTTCATCCAGATGCCGGTGTAGATATATCCATGTTCATACAGATGGCGGTGAAGATATTTCCATGTTCATACAGATGGCGGTGTAGATATTTCCATGTTCATACACATGGCGGTGTAGATATTTCCAAGTTCATAGAGATGGCGATGTAGATATTTCCATGTTCATACAAATGGAGGTGTAGCTATTTCCATGTTCATAGAGATGGCGGTGTAGATATTTCCATGTTTATACAGATAGCAGTGTAGTTATTTCCATGTTTATAGAGATAGCAGTGTAGATATTTCCATTGATATACAGACAGCTGTGTAGATATTTGCATGCTCATACAGATAGCGGTGTAGATATTTCCATGCTAATACTGATAGCGGTGTAGATATTTCCATGTTCATACAGTTAGCGGTGTAGATATTTCCATGTTCATACAGATGGCGGTGTAGATATTTCCATGTTCATACAGATGGCGGTGTAGATATTTACATGTTCATACAGATGGCGGTGTAGATATTTCCATGTTCGTACGGATGGCAGTGTAGATATTTCCATGTTCATACAGGTGGCGGTGTAGATATTCCCATGTTTTTACAGATAGCTGTGTAGTTATTTCCATGTTTATAGAGATAGCAGTGTAGATATTTCCATTGATATACAGATAGCTGTGTAGAAATTTGCATGTTCATACAGATAGCGGTGTAGTTATTTCCATGTTCATACAGATAGCGGTGTAGATATTTCCATGTTCATACAGATGGCGGTGTAGATATTTCCATGTTCATACAGATGGCGGTGTAGATATTTACATGTTCATACAGGTGGCGGTGTAGATATTCCCATGTTTTTACAGATAGCTGTGTAGATATTTCCGTGTTTATAGAGATAGCAGTGTAGATATTTCCATTGATATACAGATAGCTGTGTAGATATTTGCATGCTCATACAGATAGCGGTGAAGATATTTCCATGTTCATACAGATAACGGTGTAGATATTTCCATATTCATACACATAGCGGTGTAGATATTTCCATGTTCATACAGATAACGGTGTAGATATTTCCATGTTAATACAGATAGCGGTGTAGATATTTCCATGTTCACACAGATAGCGGTGTAGATATTTCCATGTTCATACAGTTAGCGGTGTAGATATTTCCATGTTCATGCAGATAGCCGTGTAGTTATTTCCATGTTCATCCAGATGCCGGTGTAGATATATCCATGTTCATACAGATGGCGGTGAAGATATTTCCATGTTCATACAGATGGCGGTGTAGATATTTCCATGTTCATACACATGGCGGTGTAGATATTTCCATGTTCATAGAGATGGCGGTGTAGATATTTCCATGTTTGTACAGATAGGTGTGTAGTTATTTCCATGTTTATAGAGATAGCAGTGTAGATATTTCCATTGATATACAGATAGCTGTGGAGATATTTCCATGTTCATACAGATAGCGGTGCAGATATTTCCATGTTCATACAGATAGCTGTGTAGATATTTCCATGTTCATACAGATAGCGGTGTAGTTATTTCCATGTTCATACAGTTAGCGGTGTAGATATTTCCATTTTCTTACAGATGGCGGTGTAGATATTTCCATGTTCATACAGATGGCGGTGTAGATATTTCCATGTTCGCACGGATGGCAGTGTAGATATTTCCATGTTCATACGGGTGGCGGTGTACATATTTCCATGTTTATACAGATAGCAGTTTAGTTATTTCCATGTTTATAGAGATAGCAGTGTAGATATTTCCATTGATATACAGATAGCTGTGTAGATATTTGCATGTTCATACAGATAGCGGTGTAGATATTTCCATGTTCGTACAGACAGCCGTGTAGATATTTCCTTGTTCATACAGATAGTGGTGTAGATATTTCCATGTTCATGCAGATAACGGTGTAGATATTTCCATGTTCATACAGATAGCCTTGTAGATATTTCCATGTTCATACAGTTAGCGGTGTAGATATTTCCATGTTCTTACAGATGGCGGTGTAGATATTTACATGTTCATACAGATGGCGGTGTAGATATTTCCATGTTCGTAAAGATGACGGTGTAGATATTTCCATGTTCATACAGATGGCGGTGTAGATATTTCCATGTTCATACAAATGGCGGTGTAGATATTTCTATGTTCATACAGATGGCGGTGTAGAAATTTCCGTGTTCATACAAATGGCGGTGTAGATATTTCCATGTTCATAGAGATGGCGGTGTAGATATTTCCAAGTTTCTACAGATAGCAATGTAGATATTTCCATGTTTATAGAGATAGCGGTGTAGATATTTCCACTGATATACAGATAGCTGTGTAGATATTTGCATGTACATACAGATAGCGGTGTAGATATTTCCATGTTCATACAGATAGCGGTGTAGATATTTCCATGTTCATACAGATAGTGGTGTAGATATTTCCATGTTTTACAGATAGCAGTGTAGATATTTCCATGTTCATACAGATAGCGGTGTAGATATTTCCATGTTTATATAGAGGGTGGTTTAGATATTTCCATGTTCATACCGATGGCGGTGTATATATTTCCATGTTCATAGAGATGGCGGTGAAGGTATTTCCATGTTCATACAGATGGCGGTGTAGATATTTCCATGTTCATACACATGGCGTTGTGGATATTTCCATGTTCATAGAGATGGCGGTGTAGATATTTCCATGTTCGTACGGATGGCAGTGTAGATATTTCCATGTTCGTACAGGTGGTGGTGTAGGTATTTCCATGTTTATACAGATATCAGTGTAGTTATTTCCATGTTTATAGAGATAGCAATGTAGATATTTCCATTGATATACAGATAGCTGTGTAGATATTTGCATGTTCATACAGATAGCGGTGTAGATATTTCCATGTTCGTACAGATAGAGGTGTAGATATTTCCATGTTCACACAGATAGCGGTGTAGATATTTCCACGTTCATACAGATAACGGTGTAGATATTTCCATGTTCATACAGTTAGCGGTGTAGATATTTCCATGTTCGTACAGATGGCGGTGTAGATATTTCCATGTTCATTAAGATGGCGGTGTAGATATTTCCATGTTTATGCAGATAGCGGTATAGATATTTCCATGTTTATACAGATGGTGGTGTAGATATTTCCATGTTTATAGAGATGGCGGTCTAGATATTTTCATGTTTATAGAGATAGTGGTGTAGTTATTTCCAAGTTTTTAGAGACAGCGTTGTAGATATTTCCATGTTTATACATATAGCGGTGAAGGTATTTCCATGTTTATACAGATATCGGTGTAGATATTTCCATGTTTATAGAGATAGCAGTGTAGATATTTCCATGTTTATAGAGATAGTTGTGTAGATAATTTCAATTTTATACAGATAACAGTGTAGATATTTCCAAGTTCATACAGATAGCTTTGTAGATATTTCCACGTTTATAGAGATTGTGGTGTAGATGTTTCCATGTTCATACAGATGGCGGTGTAAATATTTCCATGTTTTTAGAGATGGCGGTGTAGATATTTTCATGTTTAGACAGATGGCGGTGTAGATATTTCCATGTTTACACAGATAGCGGTGTAGACATTTCCATGTTTACACTGATAGCGGTGTGGATATTTCCATGTTTATGCAGATAGCGGTGTGGATATTTCCATGTTTATACAGATAGCGGTGTAGATATTTCCATGTTTATACAGATAGCTGGGCAGAGATTTCCATGTTTATACAGATAGCGGTGTAGATATTTCCATCTTAATACAGAAGGCTGTGTAGATATGTCTATGTTCGTACGGATGGTGGTGTAGATATTTCCATGTTAATACAGATGGAGGTGTAGATATTTCGAAGTGTATAGAGATAGGGCTGTACTTATTTCCATATTTATAGAGAAATCTGTGTAGATATTTCGATGTATATGCAGATAGTTCTGTAGATATTTCCATGTTCATGCAGATAGCGGTGTAGATATTTCCACGTTCATCCAGATGGTGGTGTAGATATATCCATGTTCATACAGATGGCGGTGAAGATATTTCCATGTTCATAAAGATGGCGGTCTAGATATTTCCATGTTCATACACATGGCGGTGTAGATATTTCCATGTTCATACAGATGGCGGTGTAGATATTTCCATGTTTATTGAGATGGCGGTGTAGATATTTTCATGTTTACACAGATGGCGGTGTAGATATTTCCATGTTTACAAAGATAGCGGTGTAGACATTTCCATGTTTACACAGATAGCGGTGTGGCTATTTCCATATTTATGCAGATAGCGGTGCAGGTATTTCCATGTTTATACAGATTGTGGTGCGGTTATTTCCATGTTTATACAGATAGTTGGGCAGATATTTCCATGTTTATACAGATAGCGGTGTAGATATTTCCATCTTAATACAGATGACGGTGTAGATATGTCTATGTTCGTACAGATGGCGGTGTAGATATTTCGATGTTCATACAGATGGTGGTGTAGATATTTCGAAGTTTATAGAGATAGCCCTGTAGCTATTTCCATATTTATAGAGAAATCTGTGTAGATATTTCCATGTATATGCAGATAGCTGTGTAGATATTTCCATGTTCATGCAGATAGCGGTGTAGATATTTCCATGTTCATCCAGATTCCGGTGTAGATATATCCATGTTCATACAGATGCTGGTGTAGATATTTACATGTTTATAGAGATGGTGGTGTAGATATTTCCATGTTTATATAGAGGGCGGTTTAGATATTTCCATGTTCATACCGATGGCGGTGTATATATTTCCATGTTCATAGAGATGGCGGTGAAGATATTTCCATGTTCATACAGATGGCGGTGTAGATATTTCCATGTTCATGCAGATAGCAGTGTAGATATTTCCATGTTCATCCAGATTCCGGTGTAGATATATCCATGTTCATACAGATGCTGGTGTAGATATTTACATGTTTATAGAGATGGTGGTGTAGATATTTCCATGTTTATATAGAGGGCGGTTTAGATATTTCCATGTTCATACCGATGGCGGTGTATATATTTCCATGTTCATAGAGATGGCGGTGAAGATATTTCCATGTTCATACAGATGGCGGTGTAGATATTTCCATGTTCATAGAGACGGCGGTGTAGATATTTCCATGTTTATACAGATAGCAGTGTAGTTATTTCCATGTTTATAGAGATAGCAATGTAGATATTTCCATTGACATACATATAGCTGTGTAGATATTTGCATGTTCACACAGACAGCGGTTTAGTTATTTCCATGTTCATACAGATAGCGGTGTAGATATTTCCATGTTCATACACATAGCGGAGTAGATATTTCCATGTTCATACAGATAACGGTGTAGATATTTCCATGTTCATGCAGATAGCGGTGTAGATATTTCCATGTTCACACAGATAGCGGTGTAGATATTTCCATGTTAATATAGATAGCGGTGTAGATATTTCCATGTTCATACAGATAGCGGTGTAGATATTTCCGTGTTTTACAGATAGCGGTGTAGATATTTCCATGTTCATACAGATAGCGGGGTAGATATTTCCATCTTCATACAGTTAGCCGTGTAGATATTTCCATGTTCATACTGATGGCGGTGTAGATATTTACATGTTCATATAGAAGGCGGTGTAGATATTTCCATGTTCGTACGGATGGCAGTGTAGATATTTCCATGTTCATACAGGTGGCGGTGTAGATATTTCCATGTTTGTACAGATAGCAGTGTAGTTATTTCCATGTTTATACAGATAGCGGTGTAGATATTTCCATTGTTATACAGATAGCTGTGTAGATATTTGCATGTTCATACAGATAGCGGTGTAGATATTTCCATGTTCATACACATAGCGGTGTAGATGTTTCCATGTTCATACAGATAACGGTGTAGATATTTCCATGATCATGCAGACAGCGGTGTAGATATTTCCATGTTCACACAGATAGCGGTGTAGATATTTCCATGTTCATACAGTTAGCGGCGTTGATATTTCCATGTTCATGCAGATAGGGGTGTAGATATTTCCATGTTCATACAGATAGCGGTGTAGATATTTCCATGTTCATACAGATAGCGGTGTAGATATTTCCATGTTCATACAGATAGCGGTGTAGATATTTCCATGTTCATACAGATAGCGGTGTAGATATTTCCATGTTTTACAGATAGCGGTGTAGATATTTCCATGTTCATACAGATAGCGGAGTAGATATTTCCATGTTCATACAGTTAGCGATGTAGATATTTCCATGTTCATACAGATGGCGGTGTAGATATCTACATGTTCATACAGATGGCGGTGTAGATATTTCCATGTTCGTACGGATGGCAGTGTAGATATTTCCATGTTCATACAGGTGGTGGTGTAGATATTTCCATGTTCATACAGATAGCAGTGTAGTTATTTCCATGTTTATAGAGATAGCAGTGTAGATATTTCCATTGATATACAGATAGCTGTGTAGATATTTAAATGTTCATAGAAATGGTGTTGTAGATATTTCCATCTTCGTACGGATGGCAGTGTAGCTATTTCCATGTTCTTACAGAAGGCGGTGTAGATATTTCCATGTTTATACAGATAGCAGTGTAGTTATTTCCATGTTTATAGAGATAGCAATGTAGTTATTTCCATTGATCTAAATATAGCTGTGTAGATATTTGCATGTTCATACTGATAGCGGTGTATATATTTCCATGTTCGTACAGATAGCGGTGTAGATATTTCCATGTTCATACAGATAGCGGTGTAGATATTTCCATGTTCATACAGATAACGGTGTAGATAATTCCATGTTCATACAGATAGCGGTGTAGATATTTCCATGTTCATACAGGTAGAGGTGTAGATAATTCCATGTACATACAGATGGCGGTGTAGATATTTACATGTTCATACAGATAGCGGTGAAGATATTTCCATGTTCGTAGAGATGGCGGTGTAGATATTTCCATGTTCATAGAGATGGCGGTGTAGATATTTCCATGTTTATGCAGATAGCGGTATAGATATTTCCATGTTTATACAGATGGTGGTGTAGATATTTCCATGTTTATAGAGATGGCGGTCTAGATATTTCCATGTTTATAGAGATAGTGGTGTAGTTATTTCCAAGTTTATAGAGACAGCATTGTAGATATTTCCATGTTTATACAGATAGCGGTGAAGATATTTCCATGTTTATACAGATAGCGGTGTAGATATTTCCATGTTTATACAGATAGCAGTGTAGATATTTCCATGTTTATAGAGATAGTGGTGTAGATAATTTCAATTTTATACAGATAGCAGTGTAGATATTTCCAAGTTCATACAGATAGCGGTGTAGATATTTCCACGTTTATAGAGATGGTGGTGTAGATATTTCCATGTTCATACAGATGGCGGTGTAGATATTTCCATGTTTTTAGAGATGGCGGTGTAGATATTTTCATGTTTACACCGATGGCGGTGGAGATATTTCCATGTTTACACAGATAGCGGTGTAGACATTTCCATGTTTACACAGATAGCGGTGTGGATATTTCCATGTTTTTGCAGATAGCTGTGTAGATATTTCCATGTTTATACAGATAGAGGTGTGGATATTTCCATGTTTATACAGATAGTTGAGCAGATATTTCCATGTTTATACAGATAGCGGTGTAGATATTTCCATCTTAATACAGATGGCGGTGTAGATAGGTCCATGTTCGTACAGATGGCGGTGTAGATATTTCCATGTTCATACAGATGGCGGTGTAGATTTTTCGAAGTTTATAGAGATAGCGCTGTAGTTATTTCCATATTTATAGAGAAATCTCTGTAGATATTTCCATGTATATGCAGATAGCCGTGTAGATATTTCCATGTTCATGCAGATAGCAGTGTAGATAATTCCATGTTCATCCAGATGCCGGTGTAAATATATCCATGTTCATACAGATGGCGGTGAAGATATTTCCATGTTCATACAGATGGCGGTGTAGATATTTCCGTGTTCATACAAATGGCGGTGTAGATATTTCCATGTTCATAGACATGACGGTGTAGATATTTCCATGTTTATACAGATAGCAATGTAGATATTTCCATGTTTATAGAGATAGCGGTGTAGATATTTCCATTGATGTACAGATAACTGTGTAGATATTTGCATGTTCATGCAGATAGCGGTGTAGATATTTCCATGTTCAAACAGATAGCTGTGTAGATATTTCCATGTTCATACAGATAGCGGTGTAGATATTTCCATGTTTTACAGATAGCGGTGTAGATATTTCCATGTTCATACAGATAGCGGAGTAGATATTTCCATGTTCATACAGTTAGCGATGTAGATATTTCCATGTTCATACAGATGGCGGTGTAGATATCTACATGTTCATACAGATGGCGGTGTAGATATTTCCATGTTCGTACGGATGGCGGTCTACATATTTCCATGTTTATAGAGATAGTGGTGTAGTTATTTCCAAGTTTATAGAGACAGCTTTGTAGATATTTCCATGTTTATACAGATAGCGGTGAAGATATTTCCATGATTATACAGATAGCGGTGTAGATATTTCCATGTTTATACAGACAGCAGTGTAGATATTTCCATGTTTATAGAGATAGTGGTGTAGATAATTTTACTTTTATACAGAGAGCAGTGTTGATATTTCCAAGTTCATACAGATAGCGGTGTAGATATTTCCACTTTTATAGAGATGGCGGTGTAGATATTTCCATGTTCATACAGATGGCGGTGTAGATATTTCCATGATTATAGAGATGGCGGTGTAGATATTTTCATGTTTACACAGATGGCGGTGTAGATATTTCCATGTTTACACAGATAGCGGTGTAGACATTTCCATGTTTTCACAGATAGCGGAGTGGATATTTCCATGTTTATGCAGATAGCGGTGTAGATATTTCCATGTTTATACAGATAGCGGTGCGGATATTTCCATGTTTTTACAGATAGTTGGGCAGATATTTCCATGTTTATACAGATAGCGGTGTAGATATTTCCATCTTAATACAGATGGCGGTGTAGATATGTCTATGTTCGTACAGATGGCGGTGTAGATATTTCGATGTTCATACAGATGGTGGTGTAGATATTTCAAAGTTTATAGAGATAGCCCTGTAGTTATTTCCATATTTATAGAGAAATCTGTGTAGATATTTCCATGTATATGCAGATAGCTGAGTAGATATTTCCGTGTTCATGCAGATAGCGGTGTTGATATTTCCATGTTCATCCAGATTCCGGTGTAGATATATCCATGTTCATACAGATGCTGGTGTAGATATTTACATGTTTATAGAGATGGTGGTGTAGATATTTCCATGTTTATATAGAGGGCGGTTTAGATATTTCCATGTTCATACCGATGGCGGTGTATATATTTCCATGTTCATAGAGATGGCGGTGAAGATATTTCCATGTTCATACAGATGGCGGTGTAGATATTTCCATGTTCATACACATGGCGTTGTAGATATTTCCATGTTCATAGAGATGGCGGTGTAGATATTTCCATGTTCGTACGGATGGCAGTGTTGATATTTCCATGTTCGTACAGGTGGTGGTGTAGATATTTCCATGTTTATACAGATAGCAGTGTAGTTATTTCCATGTTTATAGAGATAGCAATGTAGATATTTCCATTGATATACAGATAGCTGTGTAGATATTTGCATGTTCATACAGATAGCGGTGTAGATATTTCCATGTTCGTACAGATAGAGGTGTAGATATTTCCATGTTCACACAGATAGCGGTGTAGATATTTCCACGTTCATACAGATAACGGTGTAAATATTTCCATGTTCATACAGTTAGCGGTGTAGATATTTCCATGTTCGTACAGATGGCGGAGTAGATATTTCCATGTTCATTAAGATGGCGGTGTAGATATTTCCATGTTTATGCAGATAGCAGTATAGATATTTCCATGTTTATACAGATGGTGGTGTAGATATTTCCATGATTGTAGAGATGGCGGTCTAGATATTTCCGTGTTTATAGAGATAGTGGTGTAGTTATTTCCAAGTTTATAGAGACAGCGTTGTAGATATTTCCATGTTTATACAGATAGCGGTGAAGGTATTTCCATGTTTATACAGATAGCGGTGTAGATATTTCCATGTTTATACAGGTAGCAGTGTAGATATTTCCATGTTTATAGAGATAGTTGTGTAGATAATTTCAATTTTATACAGATAGCAGTGTAGATATTTCCAAGTTCATACAGATAGCGGTGTAGATATTTCCACCTTTATAGAGATGGTGGTGTAGATATTTCCATGTTCATACAGATGGCGGTGTAGATATTTCCATGTTTATAGAGATGGCGGTGTAGATATTTTCCAGTTTACACAGATGGCGGTGTAGATATTTCCATGTTTACACAGATAGCGTTGTAGACATTTCCATGTTTACACAGATAGCGGTGTGGATATTTCCATGTTTATGCAGATAGCGGTGTAGATATTTCCATGTTTATACAGTTAGCGGTGCGGATATTTCAATGTTTATACAGATATTTGGGCAGATATTTCCATGTTTATACAGATAGCGGTGTAGATATTTCCATCTTAATACAGATGGCGGTGTGGATATGTCCATGTTGGTACAGATGGCGGTGTAGATATTTCCATGTTCATAAAGATGGCGGTGTTGATATTTCGAAGTTTATAGATATAGCGCTGTAGTTATTTCGATATTTATAGGGAAATCTCTGTAGATATTTCCATGTATATTCAGATAGCTGTTTAGATATTTCCATGTTCATGCAGATAGCGGTGTAGATATTTCCATGTTCATCCAGATGCCGGTGTAGATATATCCATGTTCATACAGATGGCAGTGAAGATATTTCCATGTTCATGCAGATGGCAGTGTAGATATTTCCATGTTCATACAGATGGCGGTGTAGATATTTCCATGTTCGTAGAGATGGCGGTGTAGATATTTCCATGTTCATATAGATGGCGGTGTAGATATTTCCATGTTTTACAGATAGCAGTGTAGTTATTTCCATGTTTATAGAGATAGCAGTGTAGATATTTCCATTGATATACAGATAGCTGTGTAGATATTTGCATGTTCATACACATAGCGGTGTAGATATTTCCATGCTCATACAGATAGCGGTGTAGATATTTCCATGTTCATACAGATAGCGGTGCAGATATTTCCATGTTCATTCAGATAGCGGTGTAGATCTTACCATGTTCATACAGATAGCGGTGTAGATATTTCCATGTTCATACAGTTAGCGGTGTAGATATTTCCATGTTCATACAGATGGCGGTGTAGATATTTAAATGTTCATACAGATGGCGTTGTAGATATTTCCATGTTCGCACGGATGGCTGTGTAGATATTTCCATGTTCATACAGGTGGCGGTGTAGATATTTCCATGTTTATACAGATAGCAGTGTAGTTATTTCCATGTTTATAGAGATAGCAGTGTAGATATTTCCATTTGTATACAGATAGCTGTGTAGATATTTGCATCTTCATACAGATAGCTGTGTAGATATTTCCATGTTCGGACAGATAGCGGTGTAGATATTTCCATGTTCATACAGATAGCAGTGTAGATATTTCCATGTTCATAGAGATAACGGTGTAGATATTTCCATGTTCATACAGATAGCCTTGTAGATATTTCCATGTTCATACAGTTAGCTGTGTAGATATTTCCATGTTCATACAGATGGCGGTGTAGATATTTACATGTTCATACAGATGGCGGTGTAGATATTTCCATGTTCGTGCAGATGGCGGTGTAGATATTTCCATATTCATAGAGATGGCGGTGTAGATATTTCTATGTTTATGCAGATAGCGGTATAGATATTTCCATGTTTATAAAGATGGTGGTGTAGATATTTCCATGTTTATATAGATGGCGGTCTACATATTTCCATGTTTATAGAGATAGTGGTGTAGTTATTTCCAAGTTTATAGAGACAGCGTTGTAGATATTTCCATGTTTATACAGATAGCAGTGAAGATATTTCCATGATTATACAGATAGCGGTGTAGATATTTCCATGTTTATACAGACAGCAGTGTAGATATTTCCATGTTTATAGAGATAGTGGTGTAGATAACTTCAATTTTATACAGAGAGCAGTGTAGATATTTCCAAGTTCATACAGATAGCGGTGTAGATATTCCCACTTTTATAGAGATGGCGGTGTAGATATTTCCATGTTCATACAGATGGCGGTGTAGATATTTCCATGTTTATAGAGATGGCGGTGTAGATATTTTCATGTTTACACAGATGGTGGTGTAGGTATTTCCATGTTTACACAGATAGCGGTGTAGACATTTCCATGTTTACACAGATAGCGGTGTGGATATTTCCATGTTTATGCAGATAGCGGTGTAGATATTTCCATGTTTATACAGATAGCGGTGCGGATATTTCCATGTTTTTACAGATAGTTGGGCAGATATTTCCATGTTTATACAGATAGCGGTGAAGGTATTTCCATGTTTATACAGATAGCGGTGTAGATATTTCCATGTTTATACAGATAGCAGTGTAGATATTTCCATGTTTATAGAGATAGTTGTGTAGATAATTTCAATTTTATACAGATAGCAGTGTAGATATTTCCAAGTTCATACAGATAGCGGTGTAGATATTTCCACCTTTATAGAGATGGTGGTGTAGGTATTTCCATGTTCATACAGATGGCGGTGTAGATATTTCCATGTTTATAGAGATGGCGGTGTAGATATTTTCCTGTTTACACAGATGGCGGTGGAGATATTTCCATGTTTACACAGATAGCGTTGTAGACATTTCCATGTTTACACACATAGCGGTGTGGATATTTCCATGTTTATGCAGATAGCGGTGTAGATATTTCCATGTTTATACAGATAGCGGTGCGGATATTTCCATGTTTTTACAGATATTTGGGCAGATATTTCCATGTTTATACAGATAGCGGTGTAGATATTTAAATCTTAATACAGATGGCGGTGTAGATATGTCTATGTTCGTACAGATGGCGGTGTAGATATTTCCATGTTCATACAGATGGTGGTGTAGATATTTCGAAGTTTATAGAGATAGCGCTGTAGTTATTTCCATATTTATAGAGAAATCTGTGTAGATATTTCCATGTATATGCAGATAGCTGTGTAGATATTTCCATGTTCATGCAGATAGCGGTGTAGATATTTCCATGTTCATCCAGATGCCGGTGTAGATATATCCATGTTCATACAGATGCTGGTGTAGATATTTACATGTTTATAGAGATGGTGGTGTAGATATTTCCATGTTTATATAGAGGGCGGTTTAGATATTTCCATGTTCTTACCGATGGCGTTGTATATATTTCCATGTTCATAGAGATGGCGGTGAAGATATTTCAATGTTCATACAGATGGCGGTGTAGATATTTCCATGTTCATACACATGGCGGTGTAGATATTTCCATGTTCATAGAGATGGCGGTGTAGATATTTCCATGTTTATACAGATAGCAGTGTAGTTATTTCCATTTTTATAGGGATAGCAATGTAGATATTTCCATTGATATACAGATAGCTGTGTAGATATTTGCATTTTCACACAGATAGCGGTGTAGATATTTCCATGTTCATACAGATAACGGTGTAGATATTTCCATGTTCATACAGATAGCGGTGTAGATATTTCCATCTTCCTACAGTTAGCGGTGTAGATATTTCCATGTTCGTACAGATGGCGGTGTAGATATTTCCATGTTCATAGAGATGGCGGTGTAGATATTTCCATGTTCATACAAATGGCGGTGTAGATATTTCCATGTTCATAGAGATGGCGGTGTAGATATTTCCATGTTTATACAGATAGCAGTTTAGTTATTTCCATGTTTATAGAGATAGCAGTGTAGATATTTCCATTGATATACAGATAGCTGTGTAGATATTTGCATGTTCATACACATGTCGATGTAGATATTTCCATGTTAATACAGATAGTGGTGTAGATATTTCCATGTTCATACAGTTAGCGGTGTAGATATTTCCATGTTCATACATATGGCGGTGTAGATATTTCCATGTTCATACAGATAGTGGTGTAGATATTTCCATGTTTTACAGATAGCGGTGTAGATATTTCCATGTTCATACAGATAGCGGGGTAGATATTTCCATGTTTATACAGATAGCGGTGTAGATATTTCCATTGTTATACAGATGGCTGTGTAGATATTTGCATGTTCATACAGATAGGGGTGTAGATATTTCCATGTTCATACACATAGCGGTGTAGATGTTTCCATGTTCATACAGATAACGGTGTAGATATTTCCAAGATCATGCAGACAGCGGTGTAGATATTTCCATGTTCACAAAGATAGCGGTGTAGATATTTCTATGTTCATACAGTTAGCGGTGTAGATACTCCATATTCATGCAGATAGGGGTGTAGATATTTCCATGTTCATACAGATAGCGGTGTAGATATTTCCATGTTTTTAGAGATGGCGGTGTAGGTATTTTCATGTTTACACCGATGGCGGTGGAGATATTTCCATGTTTACACAGATAGCGTTGTAAACATTTCCATGTTTACACAGATAGCGGTGTGGATATTTCCATGTTTATGCAGATAGCGGTGTAGATATTTCCATGTTTATACAGTTAGCGGTGCGGATATTTCCATGTTTATACAGATATTTGGGCAGATATTTCCATGTTTATACAGATAGCGGTGTAGATATTTCCATCTTAATACAGATGGCGGTGTGGATATGTCCATGTTCGTACAGATGGCAGTGTAGGTATTTCCATGTTCATAAAGATGGCGGTGTAGATATTTCGAAGTTTATAGATATAGCGCTGTAGTTATTTCCATATTTATAGGGAAATCTCTGTAGATATTTCCATGTATATGCAGATAGCTGTGTAGATATTTCCATGTTCATGCAGATAGCGGTGTAGATATTTCCATGTTCATCCAGATGCCGGTGTAGATATATCCATGTACATACAGATGGCAGTGAAGATATTTCCATGTTCATGCAGATGGCAGTGTAGATATTTCCATGTTCATACAGATGGCGGTGTAGATATTTCAATGTTCGTAGAGATGGCGGTGTAGATATTTCCACGTTCATACAGATGGCGGTGTAGATATTTCCATGTTCATATAGATGATGGTGTAGATATTTCCATGTTTGTACAGATAGCAGTGTAGTTATTTCCATGTTTACAGAGATAGCAGTGTAGATATTTCCATTGATATACAGATAGCTGTGTAGATATTTGCATGTTCATACACATAGCGGTGTAGATATTTCCATGCTCATACAGATAGCGGTGTAGATATTTCCATGTTCATACATATAGCGGTGCAGATATTTCCATGTTCATTCAGATAGCGGTGTAGATCTTACCATGTTCATACAGATAGCGGTGTAGATATTTCCATGTTCATACAGTTAGCGGTGTAGATATTTCCATGTTCATACAGATGGCGGTGTAGATATTTAAATGTTCATACAGATGGCGTTGTAGATATTTCCATGTTCGCACGGATGGCTGTGTAGATATTTCCATGTTCATACAGGTGGCGGTGTAGATATTTCCATGTTTATACAGATAGCAGTGTAGTTATTTCCATGTTTATAGAGATAGCAGTGTAGATATTTCCATTTGTATACAGATAGCTGTGTAGATATTTGCATCTTCATACAGATAGCTGTGTAGATATTTCCATGTTCGGACAGATAGCGGTGTAGATATTTCCATGTTCATACAGATAGCAGTGTAGATATTTCCATGTTCATACAGATAACGGTGTAGATATTTCCATGTTCATACAGATAGCCTTGTAGATATTTCCATGTTCATACAGTTAGCTGTGTAGATATTTCCATGTTCATACAGATGGCGGTGTAGATATTTACATGTTCATACAGATGGCGGTGTAGGTATTTCCATGTTCGTGCAGATGGCGGTGTAGATATTTCCATATTCATAGAGATGGCGGTGTAGATATTTCCATGTTTATGCAGATAGCGGTATAGATATTTCCATGTTTATAAAGATTGTGGTGTAGATATTTCCATGTTTATATAGATGGCGGTCTACATATTTCCATGTTTATAGAGATAGTGGTGTAGTTATTTCCAAGTTTATAGAGACAGCGTTGTAGATATTTCCATGTTTATACAGATAGCAGTGAAGATATTTCCATGATTATACAGATAGCGGTGTAGATATTTCCATGTTTATACAGACAGCAGTGTAGATATTTCCATGTTTATAGAGATAGTGGTGTAGATAACTTCAATTTTATACATAGAGCATTGTAGATATTTCCAAGTTCATACAGATAGCGGTGTAGATATTTCCACTTTTATAGAGATGGCGGTGTAGATATTTCCATGTTCATACAGATGGCGGTGTAGATATTTCCATGTTTATAGAGATGGCGGTGTAGATATTTTCATGTTTACACAGATGGTGGTGTAGATATTTCCATGTTTACACAGATAGCGGTGTAGACATTTCCATGTTTACACAGATAGCGGTGTGGATATTTCCATGTTTATGCAGATAGCGGTGTAGATATTTCCATGTTTATACAGATAGCGGTGCGGATATTTCCATGTTTTTACAGATAGTTGGGCAGATATTTCCATGTTTATACAGATAGCGGTGAAGGTATTTCCATGTTTATACAGATAGCGGTGTAGATATTTCCATGTTTATACAGATAGCAGTGTAGATATTTCCATGTTTATAGAGATAGTTGTGTAGATAATTTCAATTTTATACAGATAGCAGTGTAGATATTTCCAAGTTCATACAGATAGCGGTGTAGATATTTCCACCTTTATAGAGATGGTGGTGTAGGTATTTCCATGTTCATACAGATGGCGGTGTAGATATTTCCATGTTTATAGAGATGGCGGTGTAGATATTTTCCTGTTTACACAGATGGCGGTGGAGATATTTCCATGTTTACACAGATAGCGTTGTAGACATTTCCATGTTTACACACATAGCGGTGTGGATATTTCCATGTTTATGCAGATAGCGGTGTAGATATTTCCATGTTTATACAGATAGCGGTGCGGATATTTCCATGTTTTTACAGATATTTGGGCAGATATTTCCATGTTTATACAGATAGCGGTGTAGATATTTAAATCTTAATACAGATGGCGGTGTAGATATGTCTATGTGCGTACAGATGGCGGTGTAGATATTTCCATGTTCATACAGATGGTGGTGTAGATATTTCGAAGTTTATAGAGATAGCGCTGTAGTTATTTCCATATTTATAGAGAAATCTGTGTAGATATTTCCATGTATATGCAGATAGCTGTGTAGATATTTCCATGTTCATGCAGATAGCGGTGTAGATATTTCCATGTTCATCCAGATGCCGGTGTAGATATATCCATGTTCATACAGATGCTGGTGTAGATATTTACATGTTTATAGAGATGGTGGTGTAGATATTTCCATGTTTATATAGAGGGCGGTTTAGATATTTCCATGTTCTTACCGATGGCGTTGTATATATTTCCATGTTCATAGAGATGGCGGTGAAGATATTTCCATGTTCATACAGATGGCGGTGTAGATATTTCCATGTTCATACACATGGCGGTGTAGATATTTCCATGTTCATAGAGATGGCGGTGTAGATATTTCCATGTTTATACAGATAGCAGTGTAGTTATTTCCATTTTTATAGGGATAGCAATGTAGATATTTCCATTGATATACAGATAGCTGTGTAGATATTTGCATTTTCACACAGATAGCGGTGTAGATATTTCCATGTTCATACAGATAACGGTGTAGATATTTCCATGTTCATACAGATAGCGTTGTAGATATTTCCATCTTCCTACAGTTAGCGGTGTAGATATTTCCATGTTCATACAGATGGCGGTGTAGATATTTCCATGTTCATAGAGATGGCGGTGTAGATATTCCCATGTTCATACAAATGGCGGTGTAGATATTTCCATGTTCATAGAGATGGCGGTGTAGATATTTCCATGTTTATACAGATAGCAGTTTAGTTATTTCCATGTTTATAGAGATAGCAGTGTAGATATTTCCATTGATATACAGATAGCTGTGTAGATATTTGCATGTTCATACACATGTCGATGTAGATATTTCCATGTTAATACAGATAGTGGTGTAGATATTTCCATGTTCATACAGTTAGCGGTGTAGATATTTCCATGTTCATACATATGGCGGTGTAGATATTTCCATGTTCATACAGATAGTGGTGTAGATATTTCCATGTTTTACAGATAGCGGTGTAGATATTTCCATGTTCATACAGATAGCAGGGTAGATAATTCCATCTTCATACAGTTAGCGGTGTAGATATTTCCATGTTCATACAGATGGCGGTGTAGATATTTACATGTTCATACAGATGGCGGTGTAGATATTTCCATGTTCGTACGGAGGGCAGTGTAGATATTTCCATGTTCATACAGGTGGCGGTGTAGATATTTCCATGTTTATACAGATAGCAGTGTAGTTATTTCCATGTTTATACAGATAGCGGTGTAGATATTTCCATTGTTATACAGATAGCTGTGTAGATATTTGCATGTTCATACAGATAGCGGTGTCGATATTTCCATGTTCATACACATAGCGGTGTAGATGTTTCCATGTTCATACAGATAACGGTGTAGATATTTCCAAGATCATGCAGACAGCGGTGTAGATATTTCCATGTTCACAAAGATAGCGGTGTAGATATTTCCATGTTCATGCAGTTAGCGGTGTAGATATTTCCATGTTCATGCAGATAGGGGTGTAGATATTTCCATGTTCATACAGATAGCGGTGTAGATATTTCCATGTTTTTAGAGATGGCGGTGTAGGTATTTTCATGTTTACACCGATGGCGGTGGAGATATTTCCATGTTCGTAGAGATGGCTGTGTAGATATTTCCATGTTCATACAGATGGCAGTGTAGATATTTCCATGTTCATATAGATGACGGTGTAGATATTTCCATGTTTGTACAGATAGCAGTGTAGTTATTTCCATGTTTACAGAGATAGCAGTGTAGATATTTCCATTGATATACATATAGCTGTGTAGATATTTGCATGTTCATACACATAGCGGTGTAGATATTTCCATGCTCATACAGATAGCGGTGTAGATATTTCCATGTTCATACAGATAGCGGTGCAGATATTTCCATGTTCATACAGATAGCGGTGTAGATCTTTCCATGTTCATACATATAGCGGTGTAGATATTTCCATGTTCATACAGTTAGCGGTGTAGATATTTCCATGTTCATACAGATGGCGGTGTAGATATTTAAATGTTCATACAGATGGCGGTGTAGATATTTCCATGTTCGCACGGATGGCAGTGTAGATATTTCCATGTTCATACAGGTGGCGGTGTAGATATTTCTATGTTTATACAGATAGCAGTATAGTTATTTCCATGTTTATAGAGATAGCAGTGTAGATATTTCCATTTGTATACAGATAGCTGTGTAGATATTTGCATCTTCATACAGATAGCTGTGTAGATATTTCCATGTTCGGACGGATAGCGGTGTAGATATTTCCATGTTCATACAGATAGCAGTGTAGATATTTCCATGTTCATAGAGATAACGGTGTAGATATTTCCATGTTCATACAGATAGCCTTGTAGATATTTCCATGTTCATACAGTTAGCTGTGTAGATATTTCCATGTTCATACAGATGGCGGTGTAGATATTTACATGTTCATACAGATGGCGGTGTAGATATTTCCATGTTCGTGCAGATGGCGGTGTAGATATTTCCATATTCATAGAGATGGCGGTGTAGATATTTCCATGTTTATGCAGATAGCGGTATAGATATTTCCATGTTTATAAAGATGGTGGTGTAGATATTTCCATGTTTATAGAGATGGCGGTCTAGATATTTCCATGTTTATAGAGATAGTGGTGTAGTTATTTCCAAGTTTATAGAGACAGCGTTGTAGATATTTCCATGTTTATACAGATAGCGGTGAAGATATTTCCATGTTTATACAGATAGCGGTGTAGATATTTCCATGTTTATACAGACAGCAGTGTGGATATTTCCATGTTTATAGAGATAGTGGTGTAGATAATTTCAATTTTATAAAGAGAGCAGTGTAGATATTTCCAAGTTCATACAGATAGCGGTGTAGATATTTCCACTTTTATAGAGATGGCGGTGTAGATATTTCCATGTTCATACAGATGGCGGTGTAGGTATTTCCATGTTTATAGAGATGGCGGTGTAGATATTTTCATGTTTACACAGATGGCGGTGTAGATATTTCCATGTTTACACAGATAGAGTTGTAGACATTTCCATGTTTATGCAGATAGCATTGTAGACATTTCCATGTTTACACAGATAGCGGTGTGGATATTTCCATGTTTATGCAGATAGCGATGTAGATATTTCCATGTTTATACAGATAGCGGTGCGGATATTTCCATGTTTTTACAGATATTTGGGCAGATATTTCCATGTTTATACAGATAGCGGTGTAGATATTTAAATCTTAATACAGATGGCGGTGTAGATATGTCTATGTTCGTACAGATGGCGGTGTAGATATTTCCATGTTCATACAGATGGTGGTGTAGATATTTCGAAGTTTATAGAGATAGCGCTGTAGTTATTCCCATATTTATAGAGAAATCTGTGTAGATAATTCCATGTATATGCAGATAGCTGTGTAGATATTTCCATGTTCATGCAGATAGCGGTGTAGATATTTCCATGTTCATCCAGATGCCGGTGTAGATATATCCATGTTCATACAGATGCTGGTGTAGATATTTACATGTTTATAGAGATTGTGGAGTAGATATTTCCATGTTTATATAGAGGGCGGTTTAGATATTTCCATGTTCATACCGATGGCGGTGTATATATTTCCATGTTCATAGAGATGGCGGTGAAGATATTTCCATGTTCATACAGATGGCGGTGTAGATATTTCCATGTTCATACACATGGCAGTGTAGATATTTCCATGTTCATAGAGATGGCGGTGTAGATATTTCCATGTTTATACAGATAGCAGTGTAGTTATTTCCATGTTTATAGAGATAGCAATGTAGATATTTCCATTGATATACAGATAGCTGTGTAGATATTTGCATTTTCACACAGATAGCGGTGTAGATATTTCCATGTTCATACAGATAACGGTGTAGATATTTCCATGTTCATACAGATAGCGGTGTAGATATTTCCATCTTCCTACAGTTAGCGGTGTAGATATTTCCATGTTCGTACAGATGGCGGTGTAGATATTTCCATGTTCATAGAGATGGCGGTGTAGATATTTCCATGTTCATACAAATGGCGGTGTAGATATTTCCATGTTCATAGAGATGGCGGTGTAGATATTTCCATGTTTATACAGATAGCAGTTTAGTTATTTCCATGTTTATAGAGATAGCAGTGTAGATATTTCCATTGATATACAGATAGCTGTGTAGATATTTGCATGTTCATACACATAGCGATGTAGATATTTACATGTTCATACAGTTAGCGGTGTAGATATTTCCATGTTCATACATATGGCGGTGTAGATATTTCCATGTTCATACAGATAGCGGTGTAGATATTTCCATGTTTTACAGATAGCGGTGTAGATATTTCCATGTTCATACAGATAGCGGGGTAGATATTTCCATCTTCATACAGTTAGCGGTGTAGATATTTCCATGTTCATACAGATGGCGGTGTAGATATTTACATGTTCATACAGATGGCGGTGTAGGTATTTCCATGTTCTTACGGATGGCAGTGTAGATATTTCCATGTTCATACAGGTGGCGGTGTAGATATTTCCATGTTTATACAGATAGCAGTGTAGTTATTTCCATGTTTATACAGATAGCGGTGTAGATATTTCCATTGTTATACAGATAGCAGTGTAGTTATTTCCATGTTTATACAGATAGCGGTGTAGATATTTCCATTGTTATACAGATAGCTGTGTAGATATTTGCATGTTCATACACATAGCGGTGTAGATGTTTCCATGTTCATACAGATAACGGTGTAGATATTTCCAAGATCATGCAGACAGCGGTGTAGATATTTCCATGTTCACAAAGATAGCGGTGTAGATATTTCCATGTTCATACAGTTAGCGGTGTAGATATTTCTATGTTCATGCAGATAGGGGTGTAGATATTTCCATGTTCATACAGATAGCGGTGTAGATATTTCCATGTTTTTAGAGATGGCGGTGTAGGTATTTTCATGTTTACACCGATGGCGGTGGAGATATTTCCATGTTTACACAGATAGCGTTGTAGACATTTCCATGTTTACACAGATAGCGGTGTGGATATTTCCATGTTTATGCAGATAGCGGTGTAGATATTTCCATGTTTATACAGTTAGCGGTGCGGATATTTCCATGTTTATACAGATATTTGGGCAGATATTTCCATGTTTATACAGATAGCGGTGTAGATATTTCCATCTTTATACAGATGGTGGTGTGGATATGTCCATGTTCGTACAGATGGCGGTGTAGATTTTTCCATGTTCATAAAGATGGCGGTGTAGATATTTCGAAGTTTATAGATATAGCGCTGTAGTTATTTCCATATTTATAGGGAAATCTCTGTAGATATTTCCATGTATATGCAGAGAGCTGTGTAGATATTTCCATGTTCATGCAGATAGCGGAGTAGATATTTCCATGTTCATCAAGATGCCGGTGTAGATATATCCATGTTCATACAGATGGCAGTGAAGATATTTCCATGTTCATGCAGATGGCAGTGTAGATATTTCCATGTTCATACAGATGGCGGTGTAGATATTTCCATGTTCGTAGAGATGGCTGTGTAGATATTTCCATGTTCATACAGATGGCGGTGTAGATATTTCCATGTTCATATAGATGACGGTGTAGATATTTCCATGTTTGTACAGATAGCAGTGTAGTTATTTCCATGTTTACAGAGATAGCAGTGTAGATATTTCCATTGATATACAGATAGCTGTGTAGATATTTGCATGTTCATACACATAGCGGTGTAGATATTTCCATGCTCATACAGATAGCGGTGTAGATATTTCCATGTTCATACAGATAGCGGTGCAGATATTTCCATGTTCATACAGATAGCGGTGTAGATATTTCCATGTTCATACAGATAGCGGTGTAGATATTTCCATGTTCATACAGTTAGCGGTGTAGATATTTCCATGTTCATACAGATGGCGGTGTAGATATTTAAATGTTCATACAGATGGCGGTGTAGATATTTCCATGTTCACACGGATGGCAGTGTAGATATTTCCATGTTCATACAGGTGGCGGTGGAGATATTTCCATGTTTATACAGATAGCAGTGTAGTTATTTCCATGTTTATAGAGATAGCAGTGTAGATATTTCCATTTGTATACAGATAGCTGTGTAGATATTTGCATCTTCATACAGATAGCTGTGTAGATATTTCCATGTTCGGACAGATAGCGGTGTAGATATTTCCATGTTCATACAGATAGCAGTGTAGATATTTCCATGTTCATAGAGATAACGGTGTAGATATTTCCATGTTCATACAGATTGCCTTGTAGATATTTCCATGTTCATACAGTTAGCTGTGTAGATATTTCCATGTTCATACAGATGGCGGTGTAGATATTTACATGTTCATACAGATGGCGGTGTAGATATTTCCATGTTCGTGCAGATGGCGGTGTAGATATTTCCATATTCATAGAGATGGCGGTGTAGATATTTCCATGTTTATGCAGATAGCGGTATAGATATTTCCATGTTTATAAAGATGGTGGTGTAGATATTTCCATGTTTATAGAGATAGTGGTGTAGTTATTTCCAAGTTTATAGAGACAGCGTTGTAGATATTTCCATGTTTATACAGATAGCGGTGAAGTTATTTCCATGTTTATACAGATAGCGGTGTAGATATTTCCATGTTTATACAGGTAGCAGTGTAGATATTTCCATGTTTATAGAGATAGTTGTGTAGATAATTTCAATTTTATACAGATAGCAGTGTAGATATTTCCAAGTTCATACAGATAGCGGTGTAGATATTTCCACCTTTATAGAGATGGTGGTGTAGATATTTCCATGTTCATACAGATGGCGGTGTAGATATTTCCATGTTTATAGAGATGGCGGTGTAGATATTTTCCAGTTTACACAGATGGAGGTGTAGATATTTCCATGTTTACACAGATAGCATTGTAGACATTTCCATGTTTACACAGATAGCGGTGTGGATATTTCCATGTTTATGCAGATAGCGGTGTAGATATTTCCATGTTTATACAGTTAGCGGTGCGGATATTTCAATGTTTATACAGATATTTGGGCAGATATTTCCATGTTTATACAGATAGCGGTGTAGATATTTCCATCTTAATACAGATGGCGGTGTGGATATGTCCATGTTGGTACAGATGGCGGTGTAGATATTTCCATGTTCATAAAGATGGCGGTGTTGATATTTCGAAGTTTATAGATATAGCGCTGTAGTTATTTCGATATTTATAGGGAAATCTCTGTAGATATTTCCATGTATATTCAGATAGCTGTGTAGATATTTCCATGTTCATGCAGATAGCGGTGTAGATATTTCCATGTTCATCCAGATGCCGGTGTAGATATATCCATGTTCATACAGATGGCAGTGAAGATATTTCCATGTTCATGCAGGTGGCAGTGTAGATATTTCCATGTTCATACAGATGGCGGTGTAGATATTTCCATGTTCGTAGAGATGGCGGTGTAGATATTTCCATGTTCATATAGATGGCGGTGTAGATATTTCCATGTTTGTACAGATAGCAGTGTAGTTATTTCCATGTTTATAGAGATAGCAGTGTAGATATTTCCATTGATATACAGATAGCTGTGTAGATATTTGCATGTTCATACACATAGCGGTGTAGATATTTCCATGCTCATACAGATAGCGGTGTAGATATTTCCATGTTCATACAGATAGCGGTGCAGATATTTCCATGTTCATACAGATAGCGGTGTAGATATTTCCATGTTCATACAGATAGCGGTGTAGATATTTCCATGTTTTACAGATAGCGGTGTAGATATTTCCATGTTCATACAGATAGCGGGGTAGATATTTCCATCTTCATACAGTTAGCGGTGTAGATATTTCCATGTTCATACAGATGGCGGTGTAGATATTTACATGTTCATACAGATGGCGGTGTAGGTATTTCCATGTTCTTACGGATGGCAGTGTAGATATTTCCATGTTCATACAGGTGGCGGTGTAGATATTTCCATGTTTATACAGATAGCAGTGTAGTTATTTCCATGTTTATACAGATAGCGGTGTAGATATTTCCATTGTTATACAGATAGCAGTGTAGTTATTTCCATGTTTATACAGATAGCGGTGTAGATATTTCCATTGTTATACAGATAGCTGTGTAGATATTTGCATGTTCATACACATAGCGGTGTAGATGTTTCCATGTTCATACAGATAACGGTGTAGATATTTCCAAGATCATGCAGACAGCGGTGTAGATATTTCCATGTTCACAAAGATAGCGGTGTAGATATTTCCATGTTCATACAGTTAGCGGTGTAGATATTTCTATGTTCATGCAGATAGGGGTGTAGATATTTCCATGTTCATACAGATAGCGGTGTAGATATTTCCATGTTTTTAGAGATGGCGGTGTAGGTATTTTCATGTTTACACCGATGGCGGTGGAGATATTTCCATGTTTACACAGATAGCGTTGTAGACATTTCCATGTTTACACAGATAGCGGTGTGGATATTTCCATGTTTATGCAGATAGCGGTGTAGATATTTCCATGTTTATACAGTTAGCGGTGCGGATATTTCCATGTTTATACAGATATTTGGGCAGATATTTCCATGTTTATACAGATAGCGGTGTAGATATTTCCATCTTTATACAGATGGTGGTGTGGATATGTCCATGTTCGTACAGATGGCGGTGTAGATTTTTCCATGTTCATAAAGATGGCGGTGTAGATATTTCGAAGTTTATAGATATAGCGCTGTAGTTATTTCCATATTTATAGGGAAATCTCTGTAGATATTTCCATGTATATGCAGAGAGCTGTGTAGATATTTCCATGTTCATGCAGATAGCGGAGTAGATATTTCCATGTTCATCAAGATGCCGGTGTAGATATATCCATGTTCATACAGATGGCAGTGAAGATATTTCCATGTTCATGCAGATGGCAGTGTAGATATTTCCATGTTCATACAGATGGCGGTGTAGATATTTCCATGTTCGTAGAGATGGCTGTGTAGATATTTCCATGTTCATACAGATGGCGGTGTAGATATTTCCATGTTCATATAGATGACGGTGTAGATATTTCCATGTTTGTACAGATAGCAGTGTAGTTATTTCCATGTTTACAGAGATAGCAGTGTAGATATTTCCATTGATATACAGATAGCTGTGTAGATATTTGCATGTTCATACACATAGCGGTGTAGATATTTCCATGCTCATACAGATAGCGGTGTAGATATTTCCATGTTCATACAGATAGCGGTGCAGATATTTCCATGTTCATACAGATAGCGGTGTAGATATTTCCATGTTCATACAGATAGCGGTGTAGATATTTCCATGTTCATACAGTTAGCGGTGTAGATATTTCCATGTTCATACAGATGGCGGTGTAGATATTTAAATGTTCATACAGATGGCGGTGTAGATATTTCCATGTTCACACGGATGGCAGTGTAGATATTTCCATGTTCATACAGGTGGCGGTGGAGATATTTCCATGTTTATACAGATAGCAGTGTAGTTATTTCCATGTTTATAGAGATAGCAGTGTAGATATTTCCATTTGTATACAGATAGCTGTGTAGATATTTGCATCTTCATACAGATAGCTGTGTAGATATTTCCATGTTCGGACAGATAGCGGTGTAGATATTTCCATGTTCATACAGATAGCAGTGTAGATATTTCCATGTTCATAGAGATAACGGTGTAGATATTTCCATGTTCATACAGATTGCCTTGTAGATATTTCCATGTTCATACAGTTAGCTGTGTAGATATTTCCATGTTCATACAGATGGCGGTGTAGATATTTACATGTTCATACAGATGGCGGTGTAGATATTTCCATGTTCGTGCAGATGGCGGTGTAGATATTTCCATATTCATAGAGATGGCGGTGTAGATATTTCCATGTTTATGCAGATAGCGGTATAGATATTTCCATGTTTATAAAGATGGTGGTGTAGATATTTCCATGTTTATAGAGATAGTGGTGTAGTTATTTCCAAGTTTATAGAGACAGCGTTGTAGATATTTCCATGTTTATACAGATAGCGGTGAAGTTATTTCCATGTTTATACAGATAGCGGTGTAGATATTTCCATGTTTATACAGGTAGCAGTGTAGATATTTCCATGTTTATAGAGATAGTTGTGTAGATAATTTCAATTTTATACAGATAGCAGTGTAGATATTTCCAAGTTCATACAGATAGCGGTGTAGATATTTCCACCTTTATAGAGATGGTGGTGTAGATATTTCCATGTTCATACAGATGGCGGTGTAGATATTTCCATGTTTATAGAGATGGCGGTGTAGATATTTTCCAGTTTACACAGATGGAGGTGTAGATATTTCCATGTTTACACAGATAGCATTGTAGACATTTCCATGTTTACACAGATAGCGGTGTGGATATTTCCATGTTTATGCAGATAGCGGTGTAGATATTTCCATGTTTATACAGTTAGCGGTGCGGATATTTCAATGTTTATACAGATATTTGGGCAGATATTTCCATGTTTATACAGATAGCGGTGTAGATATTTCCATCTTAATACAGATGGCGGTGTGGATATGTCCATGTTGGTACAGATGGCGGTGTAGATATTTCCATGTTCATAAAGATGGCGGTGTTGATATTTCGAAGTTTATAGATATAGCGCTGTAGTTATTTCGATATTTATAGGGAAATCTCTGTAGATATTTCCATGTATATTCAGATAGCTGTGTAGATATTTCCATGTTCATGCAGATAGCGGTGTAGATATTTCCATGTTCATCCAGATGCCGGTGTAGATATATCCATGTTCATACAGATGGCAGTGAAGATATTTCCATGTTCATGCAGGTGGCAGTGTAGATATTTCCATGTTCATACAGATGGCGGTGTAGATATTTCCATGTTCGTAGAGATGGCGGTGTAGATATTTCCATGTTCATATAGATGGCGGTGTAGATATTTCCATGTTTGTACAGATAGCAGTGTAGTTATTTCCATGTTTATAGAGATAGCAGTGTAGATATTTCCATTGATATACAGATAGCTGTGTAGATATTTGCATGTTCATACACATAGCGGTGTAGATATTTCCATGCTCATACAGATAGCGGTGTAGATATTTCCATGTTCATACAGATAGCGGTGCAGATATTTCCATGTTCATACAGATAGCGGTGTAGATATTTCCATGTTCATACAGATAGCGGTGTAGATATTTCCATGTTCATACAGTTAGCGGTGTAGATATTTCCATGTTCATACAGATGGCGGTGTAGATATTTAAATGTTCATACAGATGGCGGTGTAGATATTTCCATGTTCGCACAGATGGCAGTGTAGATATTTCCATGTTCATACAGGTGGCGGTGTAGATATTTCCATGATTTACAGATAGCAGTGTAGTTATTTCCATGTTTATAGAGATTGCAGTGTAGATATTTCCATTTATATACAGATAGCTGTGTAGATATTTGCATGTTCATACAAATAGCTGTGTAGATATTTCCATGTTCGGACAGATAGCGCTGTAGATATTTCCATGTTCATACAGATAGCAGTGTAGATATTTCCATGTTCATAGAGATAACGGTGTAGATATTTCCATGTTCATACAGATAGCCTTGTAGATATTTCCATGTTCATACAGTTAGCGGTGTAGATATTTCCATGTTCATACAGATGGCGGTGTAGATATTTCCATGTTCGTGCAGATGGCGGTGTAGATATTTCCATATTCATAGAGATGGCGGTGTAGATATTTCCGTGTTTATGCAGATAGCGGTATAGGTATTTCCATGTTTATACAGATGGTGGTGTAGATATTTCCATGTTTATAGAGATGGCGGTCTAGATATTTCCATGTTTATAGAGATAGTGGTTTAGTTATTTCCAAGTTTATAGAGACAGCTTTGTAGATTTTTCCATGTTTATACAGATAGCGGTGAAGATATTTCCATGTTTATACAGATAGCGGTGTAGATATTTCCATGTTTATACAGACAGCAGTGTAGATATTTCCATGTTTATAGAGATAGTGGTGTAGATAATTTCAATTTTATACAGAGAGCAGTGTTGATATTTCCAAGTTCATACAGATAGTGGTGTAGATATTTCCACTTTTATAGAGATGGCGGTGTAGATATTTCCATGTTCATACAGATGGCGGTGTAGATATTTCCATGATTATAGAGATGGCGGTGTAGATATTTTCATGTTTACACAGATGGCGGTGTAGATATTTCCATGTTTACACAGATAGCGGTGTAGACATTTCCATGTTTACACAGATAGCGGAGTGGATATTTCCATGTTTATGCAGATAGCGGTGTAGATATTTCCATGTTTATACAGATAGCGTTGCGGATATTTCCATGTGTTTACAGATAGTTGGGCAGATATTTCCATGTTTATGCAGATAGCGGTGTAGATATTTCCATCTTAATACAGATGGCGGTGTAGATATGTCCATGTTCATACAGATGGCGGTGTAGATATTTCGAAGTTTATAGATATAGCGCTGTAGTTATTTCCATATTTATTGAGAAATCGTTGTAGATATTTCCATGTATATTCAGATAGCTGTGTAGATATTTCCATGTTCATGCAGATAGCGGTGTAGATATTTCCATGTTCATCCAGATTCCGGTGTAGATATATCCATGTTCAGACAGATGCTGGTGTAGATATTTACATGTTTATAGAGATGGTGGTGTAGATATTTCCATGTTTATATAGAGGGCGGTTTAGATATTTCCATGTTCATACCGATGGCGGTGTATATATTTCCATGTTCATAGAGATGGCGGTGAAGATATTTCCATGTTCATACAGATGGCGGTGTAGATATTTCCATGTTCATACACATGGCGTTGTAGATATTTCCATGTTCATAGAGATGGCGGTGTAGATATTTCCATGTTCGTACGGATGGCAGTGTTGATATTTCCATGTTCGTACAGGTGGTGGTGTAGATATTTCCATGTTTATACAGATAGCAGTGTAGTTATTTCCATGTTTATAGAGATAGCAATGTAGATATTTCCATTGATATACAGATAGCTGTGTAGATATTTGCATGTTCATACAGATAGCGGTGTAGATATTTCCATGTTCGTACAGATAGAGGTGTAGATATTTCCATGTTCACACAGATAGCGGTGTAGATATTTCCACGTTCATACAGATAACGGTGTAGATATTTCCATGTTCATACAGTTAGCGGTGTAGATATTTCCATGTTCGTACAGATGGCGGAGTAGATATTTCCATGTTCATTAAGATGGCGGTGTAGATATTTCCATGTTTATGCAGATAGCCGTATAGATATTTCCATGTTTATACAGATGGCGGTCTAGATATTTCCGTGTTTATAGAGATAGTGTTGTAGTTATTTCCAAGTTTATAGAGACAGAGTTGTAGATATTTCCATGTTTATACAGATAGCGGTGAAGGTATTTCCATGTTTATACAGATAGCGGTGTAGATATTTCCATGTTTATACAGGTAGCAGTGTAGATATTTCCATGTTTATAGAGATAGTTGTGTAGATAATTTCAATTTTATACAGATAGCAGTGTAGATATTTCCAAGTTCATACAGATAGCGGTGTAGATATTTCCACCTTTATAGAGATGGTGGTGTAGATATTTCCATGTTCATACAGATGGCGGTGTAGATATTTCCATGTTTATAGAGATGGCGGTGTAGATATTTTCCAGTTTACACAGATGGCGGTGTAGATATTTCCATGTTTACACAGATAGCATTGTAGACATTTCCATGTTTACACAGATAGCGGTGTGGATATTTCCATGTTTATGCAGATAGCGGTGTAGATATTTCCATGTTTATACAGATAGCGGTGCGGATATTTCCATGTTTTTACAGATATTTGGGCAGATATTTCCATGTTTATACAGATAGCGGTGTAGATATTTAAATCTTAATACAGATGGCGGTGTAGATATGTCTATGTTCGTACAGATGGCGGTGAAGATATTTCCATGTTCATACAGATGGTGGTGTAGATATTTCGAAGTTTATAGAGATAGCGCTGTAGTTATTTCCATATTTATAGAGAAATCTGTGTAGATATTTCCATGTATATGCAGATAGCTGTGTAGATATTTCCATGTTCATGCAGATAGCGGTGTAGATATTTCCATGTTCATCCAGATGCCGGTGTAGATATATCCATGTTCATACAGATGCTGGTGTAGATATTTACATGTTTATAGAGATGGTGGTGTAGATATTTCCATGTTTATATAGAGGGCGGTTTAGATATTTCCATGTTCATACCGATGGCGGTGTATATATTTCCATGTTCATAGAGATGGCGGTGAAGATATTTCCATGTTCATACAGATGGCGGTGTAGATATTTCCATGTTCATACACATGGCGGTGTAGATATTTCCATGTTCATAGAGATGGCGGTGTAGATATTTCCATGTTTATACAGATAGCAGTGTAGTTATTTCCATGTTTATAGAGATAGCAATGTAGATATTTCCATTGATATACAGATAGCTGTGTAGATATTTGCATTTTCACACAGATAGCGGTGTAGATATTTCCATGTTCATACAGATAACGGTGTAGATATTTCCATGTTCATACAGATAGCGGTGTAGATATTTCCATGTTCCTACAGTTAGCGGTGTAGATATTTCCATGTTCGTACAGATGGCGGTGTAGATATTTCCATGTTCATAGAGATGGCGGTGTAGATATTTCCATGTTCGTACACATGGCGGTGTAGATATTTCCATGTTCATAGAGATGGCGGTGTAGATATTTGCATGTTTATACAGATAGCAGTTTTGTTATTTCCATGTTTATAGAGATAGCAGTGTAGATATTTCCATTGATATACAGATAGCTGTGTAGATATTTGCATGTTCATACACATAGCGATGTAGATATTTCCATGTTAATACAGATAGTGGTGTAGATATTTCCATGTTCATACAGTTAGCGGTGTAGATATTTCCATGTTCATACATTTGGCGGTGTAGATATATCCATGTTCATACAGATAGCGGTGTAGATATTTCCATGTTTTACAGATAGCGGTGTAGATATTTCCATGTTCATACAGATAGCGGGGTAGATATTTCCATCTTCATACAGTTAGCGGTGTAGATATTTCCATGTTCATACAGATGGCGGTGTAGATATTTCCATGTTCATACAGATGGCGGTGTAGATATTTCCATGTTCGTACGGATGGCAGTGTAGATATTTCCATGTTCATACAGGTGGCGGTGTAGATATTTCCATGTTTATACAGATAGCAGTGTAGTTATTTCCATGTTTATACAGATAGCGGTGTAGATATTTCCATTGTTATACAGATGGCTGTGTAGATATTTGCATGTTTATACAGATAGCGGTGTAGATATTTCCATGTTCATACACATAGCGGTGTAGATGTTTCCATGTTCATACAGATAACGCTGTAGATATTTCCAAGATCATGCAGACAGCGGTGTAGATATTTCCATGTTCACAAAGATAGCGGTGTAGATATTTCCATGTTCATACAGTTAGCGGTGTAGATATTCCATATTCATGCAGATAGGGGTGTAGATATTTCCATGTTCATACAGATAGCGGTGTAGATATTTCCATGTTTTTAGAGATGGCGGTGTAGGTATTTTCATGTTTACACCGATGGCGGTAGAGATATTTCCATGTTTACACAGATAGCGTTGTAAACATTTCCAAGTTTACACAGATAGCGGTGTGGATATTTCCATGTTTATGCAGATAGCGGTGTAGATATTTCCATGTTTATACAGTTAGCGGTGCGGATATTTCCATGTTTATACAGATATTTGGGCAGATATTTCCATGTTTATACAGATAGCGGTGTAGATATTTCCATCTTAATACAGATGGCGGTGTGGATATGTCCATGTTCGTACAGATGGCAATGTAGGTATTTCCATGTTCATAAAGATGGCGGTGTAGATATTTCGAAGTTTATAGATATAGCGCTGTAGTTATTTCCATATTTATAGGGAAATCTCTGTAGATATTTCCATGTATATGCAGATAGCTGTGTAGATATTTCCATGTTCATGCAGATAGCGGAGTAGTTATTTCCATGTTCATCCAGATGCCGGTGTAGATATATCCATGTTCATACAGATGGCAGTGAAGATATTTCCATGTTCATGCAGATGGCAGTGTAGATATTTCCATGTTCATACAGATGGCCGTGTAGATATTTCAATGTTCGTAGAGATGGCGGTGTAGATATTTCCACGTTCATACAGATGGCGGTGTAGATATTTCCATGTTCATATAGATGATGGTGTAGATATTTCCATGTTTGTACAGATAGCAGTGTAGTTATTTCCATGTTTACAGAGATAGCAGTGTAGATATTTCCATTGATATACAGATAGCTGTGTAGATATTTGCATGTTCATACACATAGCGGTGTAGATATTTCCATGCTCATACAGATAGCGGTGTAGATATTTCCATGTTCATACAGATAGCGGTGCAGATATTTCCATGTTCATTCAGATAGCGGTGTAGATCTTACCATGTTCATACAGATAGCGGTGTAGATATTTCCATGTTCATACAGTTAGCGGTGTAGATATTTCCATGTTCATACATATGGCGGTGTAGATATTTCCATGTTCATACAGATAGCGGTGTAGATATTTCCATGTTTTACAGATAGCGGTGTAGATATTTCCATGTTCATACAGATAGCGGGGTAGATATCTCCATCTTCATACAGTTAGCGGTGTAGATATTTCCATGTTCATACAGATGGCTGTGTAGATATTTCCATGTTCATACAGGTGGCGGTGTAGATATTTCCATGTTTATACAGATAGCAGTGTAGTTATTTCCATGTTTATATAGATAGCGGTGTAGATATTTCCATTGTTATACAGATAGCTGTGTAGATATTTGCATGTTCATACAGATAGCGGTGTCGATATTTCCATGTTCATACACATAGCGGTGTAGATGTTTCCATGTTCATACAGATAACGGTGTAGATATTTCCAAGATCATGCAGACAGCGGTGTAGATATTTCCATGTTCACAAAGATAGCAGTGTAGATATTTCCATGTTCATACAGTTAGCGGTGTAGATATTTCCATGTTCATGCAGATAGGGGTGTAGATATTTCCATGTTCATACAGATAGCGGTGTAGATATTTCCATGTTTTTAGAGATGGCGGTGTAGGTATTTTCATGTTTACACCGATGGCGGTGGAGATATTTCCATGTTTACACAGATAGCGTTGTAGACATTTCCATGTTTACACAGATAGCGGTGTGGATATTTCCATGTTTATGCAGACAGCGGTGTAGATATTTCCATGTTTATACAGTTGGCGGTGCGGATATTTCCATGTTTATACAGATATTTGGGCAGATATTTCCATGTTTATACAGATAGCGGTGTAGATATTTCCATCTTTATACAGATGGCGGTGTGGATATGTCCATGTTCGTACAGATGGCGGTGTAGATATTTCCATGTTCATAAAGATGGCGGTGTAGATATTTCGAAGTTTATAGATATAGCGCTGTAGTTATTTCCATATTTATAGGGAAATCTCTGTAGATATTTCCATGTATATGCAGATAGCTGTGTAGATATTTCCATGTTCATGCAGATAGCGGTGTAGATATTTCCATGTTCATCCAGATGCCTGTGTAGATATATCCATGTTCATACAGATGGCAGTGAAGATATTTCCATGTTCATGCAGATGGCAGTGTAGATATTTCCATGTTCATACAGATGGCGGTGTAGATATTTCCATGTTCGTAGAGATGGCTGTGTAGATATTTCCATGTTCATACAGATGGCGGTGTAGATATTTCCATGTTCATATAGATGACGGTGTAGATATTTCCATGTTTGTACAGATAGCAGTGTAGTTATTTCCATGTTTACAGAGATAGCAGTGTAGATATTTCCATTGATATACAGATAGCTGTGTAGATATTTGCATGTTCATACACATAGCGGTGTAGATATTTCCATGCTCATTCATATAGCGGTGTAGATATTTCCATGTTCATACAGATAGCGGTGCAGATATTTCCATGTTCATACAGATAGCGGTGTAGATATTTCCATGTTCATACAGATAGCGGTGTAGATATTTCCATGTTCATACAGTTAGCGGTGTAGATATTTCCATGTTCATACAGATGGCGGTGTAGATATTTAAATGTTCATACAGATGGCGGTGTAGATATTTCCATGTTCGCACGGATGGCAGTGTAGATATTTCCATGTTCATACAGGTGGCGGTGTAGATATTTCCATGTTTATACAGATAGCAGTGTAGTTATTTCCATGATTATAGAGATAGCAGTGTAGATATTTCCATTTGTATACAGATAGCTGTGTAGATATTTGCATCTTCATACAGATAGCTGTGTAGATATTTCCATGTTCGGACAGATAGCGGTGTAGATATTTCCATGTTCATTCAGATAGCAGTGTAGATATTTCCATGTTCGTAGAGATAACGGTGTAGATATTTCCATGTTCATACAGATAGCCTTGTAGATATTTCCATGTTCATACAGTTAGCTGTGTAGATATTTCCATGTTCATACAGATGGTGGTGTAGATATTTCCATGTTCGTGCAGATGGCGGTGTAGATATTTCCATATTCATAGAGATGGCGGTGTAGATATTTCCATGTTTATGCAGATAGCGGTATAGATATTTCCATGTTTATAAAGATGGTGGTGTAGATATTTCCATGTTTATAGAGATGGCGGTCTAGATATTTCCATGTTTATAGGGATAGTGGTGTAGTTATTTCCAAGTTTATAGAGAGAGCGTTGTAGATATTTCCATGTTTATACAGATAGCGGTGTAGATATTTCCATGTTTATACAGACAGCAGTGTAGATATTTCCATGTTTATAGAGATAGTGGTGTAGATAATTTCAATTTTATACAGAGAGCAGTGTAGATATTTCCAAGTTCATACAGATAGCGGTGTAGATATTTCCACTTTTATAGAGATGGCGGTGTAGATATTTCCATGTTCATACAGATGGCGGTGTAGATATTTCCATGTTCGGACAGATAGCGGTGTAGATATTTCCATGTTCATACAGATAGCAGTGTAGATATTTCCATGTTCATAGAGATAACGGTGTAGATATTTCCATGTTCATACAGATAGCCTTGTAGATATTTCCATGTTCATACAGTTAGCTGTGTAGATATTTCCATGTTCATACAGATGGCGGTGTAGATATTTACATGTTCATACAGATGGCGGTGTAGATATTTCCATGTTCGTGCAGATGGCGGTGTAGATATTTCCATATTCATAGAGATGGCGGTGTAGATATTTCCATGTTTATGCAGATAGCGGTATAGATATTTCCATGTTTATAAAGATGGTGGTGTAGATATTTCCATGTTTATAGAGATGGCGGTCTAGATATTTCCATGTTTATAGAGATAGTGGTGTAGTTATTTCCAAGTTTATAGAGACAGCGTTGTAGATATTTCCATGTTTATACAGATAGCGGTGAAGATATTTCCATGTTTATAAAGACAGCAGTGTAGATATTTCCATGTTTATAGAGATAGTGGTGTAGATAATATCAGTTTTATACAGAGAGCAGTGTAGATATTTCCAAGTTCATACAGATAGCGGTGTAGATATTTCCACTTTTATAGAGATGGCGGTGTATATATTTCCATGTTCATACAGATGGCGGTGTAGATATTTCCATGTTTATAGAGATGGCGGTGTAGATATTTTCATGTTTACACAGATGGCGGTGTAGATATTTCCATGTTTACACAGATAGCGGTGTAGACATTTCAATGTTTACACAGATAGCGGTGTGGATATTTCCATGTTTATGCAGATAGCGGTGTAGATATTTCCATTTTTATACAGATAGCGGTGCGGATATTTCCATGTTTTTACTGATAGTTGGGCAGATATTTCCATGTTTATACAGATAGCGGTGAAGGTATTTCCATGTTTATACAGATAGCGGTGTAGATATTTCCATGTTTATACAGATAGCAGTGTAGATATTTCCATGTTTATAGAGATAGTTGTGTAGATAATTTCAATTTTATACAGATAGCAGTGTAGATATTTCCAAGTTCATACAGATAGCGGTGTAGATATTTCCACCTTTATAGAGATGGTGGTGTAGGTATTTCCATGTTCATACAGATGGCGGTGTAGATATTTCCATGTTTATAGAGATGGCGGTGTAGATATTTTCCTGTTTACACAGATGGCGGTGGAGATATTTCCATGTTTACACAGATAGCGTTGTAGACATTTCCATGTTTACACACATAGCGGTGTGGATATTTCCATGTTTATGCAGATAGCGGTGTAGATATTTCCATGTTTATACAGATAGCGGTGCGGATATTTCCAAGTTTTTACAGATATTTGGGCAGATATTTCCATGTTTATACAGATAGCGGTGTAGATATTTAAATCTTAATACAGATGGCGGTGTAGATATGTCTATGTTCGTACAGATGGCGGTGTAGATATTTCCATGTTCATACAGATGGTGGTGTAGATATTTCGAAGTTTATAGAGATAGCGCTGTAGTTATTTCCATATTTATAGAGAAATCTGTGTAGATATTTCCATGTATATGCAGATAGCTGTGTAGATATTTCCATGTTCATGCAGATAGCGGTGTAGATATTTCCATGTTCATCCAGATGCCGGTGTAGATATATCCATGTTCATACAGATGCTGGTGTAGATATTTACATGTTTATAGAGATGGTGGTGTAGATATTTCCATGTTTATATAGAGGGCGGTTTAGATATTTCCATGTTCATACCGATGGCGTTGTATATATTTCCATGTTCATAGAGATGGCGGTGAAGATATTTCCATGTTCATACAGATGGAGGTGTAGATATTTCCATGTTCATACACATGGCGGTGTAGATATTTCCATGTTCATAGAGATGGCGGTGTAGATATTTCCATGTTTATACAGATAGCAGTGTAGTTATTTCCATGTTTATAGGGATAGCAATGTAGATATTTCCATTGATATACAGATAGCTGTGTAGATATTTGCATTTTCACACAGATAGCAGTGTAGATATTTCCATTGATATACAGATAGCTGTGTAGATATTTGCATGTTCATACACATAGCGATGTAGATATTTCCATGTTAATACAGATAGTGGTGTAGATATTTCCATGTTCATACAGTTAGCGGTGTAGATATTTCCATGTTCATACATATGGCGGTGTAGATATTTCCATGTTCATACAGATAGTGGTGTAGATATTTCCATGTTTTACAGATAGCGGTGTAGATATTTCCATGTTCATACAGATAGCGGGGTAGATATTTCCATCTTCATACAGTTAGCGGTGTAGATATTTCCATGTTCATACAGATGGCGGTGTAGATATTTACATGTTCATACAGATGGCGGTGTAGATATTTCCATGTTCGTACGGATGGCAGTGTAGATATTTCCATGTTCATACAGGTGGCGGTGTAGATATTTCCATGTTTATACAGATAGCAGTGTAGTTATTTCCATGTTTATACAGATAGCGGTGTAGATATTTCCATTGTTATACAGATAGCTGTGTAGATATTTGCATGTTCATACAGATAGCGGTGTCGATATTTCCATGTTCATACACATAGCGGTGAAGATGTTTCCATGTTCATACAGATAACGGTGTAGATATTTCCAAGATCATGCAGACAGCGGTGTAGATATTTCCATGTTCACAAAGATAGCGGTGTAGATATTTCCATGTTCATACAGTTAGCGGTGTAGATATTTCCATGTTCATGCAGATAGGGGTGTAGATATTTCCATGTACATACAGATAGCGGTGTAGATATTTCCATGTTTTTAGAGATGGCGGTGTAGGTATTTTCATGTTTACACCGATGGCGGTGGAGATATTTCCATGTTTACACAGATAGCGTTGTAGACATTTCCATGTTTACACAGATAGCGGTGTGGATATTTCCATGTTTATGCAGATAGTGGTGTAGATATTTCCATTTTTATACAGTTAGCGGTGCGGATATTTCCATGTTTATACAGATATTTGGGCAGATATTTCCATGTTTATACAGATAGCGGTGTAGATATTTCCATCTTTATACAGATGGCGGTGTGGATATGTCCATGTTCGTACAGATGGCGGTGTAGATATTTCCATGTTCATAAAGATGGCGGTGTAGATATTTCGAAGTTTATAGATATAGCGCTGTAGTTATTTCCATATTTATAGGGAAATCTCTGTAGATATTTCCATGTATATGCAGATAGCTGTGTAGATATTTCCATGTTCATGCAGATAGCGGTGTAGATATTTCCATGTTCATCCAGATGCCGGTGTAGATATATCCATGTTCATACAGATGGCAGTGAAGATATTTCCATGTTCATGCAGATGGCAGTGTAGATATTTCCATGTTCATACGGATGGCGGTGTAGATATTTCCATGTTCGTAGAGATGGCTGTGTAGATATTTCCATGTTCATACAGATGGCGGTGTAGATATTTCCATGTTCATATAGATGACGGTGTAGATATTTCCATGTTTGTACAGATAGCAGTGTAGTTATTTCCATGTTTACAGAGATAGCAGTGTAGATATTTCCATTGATATACATATAGCTGTGTAGATATTTGCATGTTCATACACATAGCGGTGTAGATATTTCCATGCTCATACAGATAGCGGTGTAGATATTTCCATGTTCATACAGATAGCGGTGCAGATATTTCCATGTTCATACAGATAGCGGTGTAGATCTTTCCATGTTCATACAGATAGCGGTGTAGATATTTCCATGTTCATACAGTTAGCGGTGTAGATATTTCCATGTTCATACAGATGGCGGTGTAGATATTTAAATGTTCATACAGATGGCGGTGTAGATATTTCCATGTTCGCACGGATGGCAGTGTAGATATTTCCATGTTCATACAGGTGGCGGTGTAGATATTTCCATGTTTATACAGATAGCAGTGTAGTTATTTCCATGTTTATAGAGATAGCAGTGTAGATATTTCCATTTGTATACAGATAGCTGTGTAGATATTTGCATCTTCATACAGATAGCTGTGTAGATATTTCCATGTTCGGACGGATAGCGGTGTAGATATTTCCATGTTCATACAGATAGCAGTGTAGATATTTCCATGTTCATAGAGATAATGGTGTAGATATTTCCATGTTCATACAGATAGCCTTGTAGATATTTCCATGTTCATACAGTTAGCTGTGTAGATATTTCCATGTTCATACAGATGGCGGTGTAGATATTTACATGTTCATACAGATGGCGGTGTAGATATTTCCATGTTCGTGCAGATGGCGGTGTAGATATTTCCATATTCATAGAGATGGCGGTGTAGATATTTCCATGTTTATGCAGATAGCGGTATAGATATTTCCATGTTTATAAAGATGGTGGTGTAGATATTTCCATGTTTATAGAGATGGCGGTCTAGATATTTCCATGTTTATAGAGATAGTGGTGTAGTTATTTCCAAGTTTATAGAGACAGCGTTGTAGATATTTCCATGTTTATACAGATAGCGGTGAAGATATTTCCATGTTTATACAGATAGCGGTGTAGATATTTCCATGTTTATACAGACAGCAGTGTGGATATTTCCATGTTTATAGAGATAGTGGTGTAGATAATTTCAATTTTATAAAGAGAGCAGTGTAGATATTTCCAAGTTCATACAGATAGCGGTGTAGATATTTCCACTTTTATAGAGATGGCGGTGTAGATATTTCCATGTTCATACAGATGGCGGTGTAGGTATTTCCATGTTTATAGAGATGGCGATGTAGATATTTTCATGTTTACACAGATGGCGGTGTAGATATTTCCATGTTTACACAGATAGCGTTGTAGACATTTCCATGTTTATGCAGATAGCATTGTAGACATTTCCATGTTTACACAGATAGCGTTGTGGATATTTCCATGTTTATGCAGATAGCAATGTAGATATTTCCATGTTTATACAGATAGCGGTGCGGATATTTCCATGTTTTTACAGATATTTGAGCAGATATTTCCATGTTTATACAGATAGCGGTGTAGATATTTAAATCTTAATACAGATGGCGGTGTAGATATGTCTATGTTCATACAGATGGCGGTGTAGATATTTCCATGTTCATACAGATGGTGGTGTAGATATTTCGAAGTTTATAGAGATAGCGCTGTAGTTATTCCCATATTTATAGAGAAATCTGTGTAGATAATTCCATGTATATGCAGATAGCTGTGTAGATATTTCCATGTTCATGCAGATAGCGGTGTAGATATTTCCATGTTCATCCAGATGCCGGTGTAGATATATCCATGTTCATACAGATGCTGGTGTAGATATTTACATGTTTATAGAGATGGTGGAGTAGATATTTCCATGTTTATATAGAGGGCGGTTTAGATATTTCCATGTTCATACCGATGGCGGTGTATATATTTCCATGTTCATAGAGATGGCGGTGTATATATTTCCATGTTCATACACATGGCGGTGTAGATATTTCCATGTTCATAGAGATGGCGGTGTAGATATTTCCATGTTTATACAGATAGCAGTGTAGTTATTTCCATGTTTATAGAGATAGCAATGTAGATATTTCCATTGATATACAGATAGCTGTGTAGATATTTGCATTTTCACACAGATAGCGGTGTAGATATTTCCATGTTCATACAGATAACGGTGTAGATATTTCCATGTTCATACAGATAGCGGTGTAGATATTTCCATCTTCCTACAGTTAGCGGTGTAGATATTTCCATGTTCGTACAGATGGCGGTGTAGATATTTCCATGTTCATAGAGATGGCGGTGTAGATATTTCCATGTTTATACAAATGGCGGTGTAGATATTTCCATGTTCATAGAGATGGCGGTGTAGATATTTCCATGTTTATACAGATAGCAGTTTAGTTATTTCCATGTTTATAGAGATAGCAGTGTAGATATTTCCATTGATATACAGATAGCTGTGTAGATATTTGCATGTTCATACACATAGCGATGTAGATATTTCCATGTTCATACAGTTAGCGGTGTAGATATTTCCATGTTCATACATATGGCGGTGTAGATATTTCCATGTTCATACAGATAGCGGTGTAGATATTTCCATGTTTTACAGATAGCGGTGTAGATATTTCCATGTTCATACAGATAGCGGGGTAGATATTTCCATCTTCATACAGTTAGCGGTGTAGATATTTCCATGTTCATACAGATGGCGGTGTAGATATTTATATGTTCATACAGATGGCGGTGTAGGTATTTCCATGTTCTTACGGATGGCAGTGTAGATATTTCCATGTTCATACAGGTGGCGGTGTAGATATTTCCATGTTTATACAGATAGCAGTGTAGTTATTTCCATGTTTATACAGATAGCGGTGTAGATATTTCCATTGTTATACAGATAGCAGTGTAGTTATTTCCATGTTTATACAGATAGCGGTGTAGATATTTCCATTGTTATACAGATAGCTGTGTAGATATTTGCATGTTCATACACATAGCGGTGTAGATGTTTCCATGTTCATACAGATAACGGTGTAGATATTTCCAAGATCATGCAGACAGCGGTGTAGATATTTCCATGTTCACAAAGATAGCGGTGTAGATATTTCCATGTTCATACAGTTAGCGGTGTAGATATTTCTATGTTCATGCAGATAGGGGTGTAGATATTTCCATGTTCATACAGATAGCGGTGTAGATATTTCCATGTTTTTAGAGATGGCGGTGTAGGTATTTTCATGTTTTCACCGATGGCGGTGGAGATATTTCCATGTTTACACAGATAGCGTTGTAGACATTTCCATGTTTACACAGATAGCGGTGTGGATATTTCCATGTTTATGCAGATAGCGGTGTAGATATTTCCATGTTTATACAGTTAGCGGTGCGGATATTTCCATGTTTATACAGATATTTGGGCAGATATTTCCATGTTTATACAGATAGCGGTGTAGATATTTCCATCTTTATACAGATGGTGGTGTGGATATGTCCATGTTCGTACAGATGGCGGTGTAGATTTTTCCATGTTCATAAAGATGGCGGTGTAGATATTTCGAAGTTTATAGATATTGCGCTGTAGTTATTTCCATATTTATAGGGAAATCTCTGTAGATATTTCCATGTATATGCAGAGAGCTGTGTAGATATTTCCATGTTCATGCAGATAGCGGAGTAGATATTTCCATGTTCATCCAGATGCCGGTGTAGATATATCCATGTTCATACAGATGGCAGTGAAGATATTTCCATGTTCATGCAGATGGCAGTGTAGATATTTCCATGTTCATACAGATGGCGGTGTAGATATTTCCATGTTCGTAGAGATGGCTGTGTAGATATTTCCATGTTCATACAGATGGCGGTGTAGATATTTCCATGTTCATATAGATGACGGTGTAGTTATTTCCATGTTTGTACAGATAGCAGTGTAGTTATTTCCATGTTTACAGAGATAGCAGTGTAGATATTTCCATTGGTATACAGATAGCTGTGTAGATATTTGCATGTTCATACACATAGCGGTGTAGATATTTCCATGCTCATACAGATAGCAGTGTAGATATTTCCATGTTCATACAGATAGCGGTGCAGATATTTCCATGTTCATACAGATAGCGGTGTAGATATTTCCATGTTCATACAGATAGCGGTGTAGATATTTCCATGTTCATACAGTTAGCGGTGTAGATATTTCCATGTTCATACAGATGGCGGTGTAGATATTTAAATGTTCATACAGATGGCGGTGTAGATATTTCCATGTTCGCACGGATGGCAGTGTAGATATTTCCATGTTCATACAGGTGGCGGTGTAGATATTTCCATGTTTATACAGATAGCAGTGTAGTTATTTCCATGTTTATAGAGATAGCAGTGTAGATATTTCCATTTGTATACAGATAGCTGTGTAGATATTTGCATCTTCATACAGATAGCTGTGTAGATATTTCCATGTTCGGACGGATAGCGGTGTAGATATTTCCATGTTCATACAGATAGCAGTGTAGATATTTCCATGTTCATAGAGATAACGGTGTAGATATCTCCATGTTCATACAGATAGCCTTGTAGATATTTCCATGTTCATACAGTTAGCTGTGTAGATATTTCCATGTTCATACAGATGGCGGTGTAGATATTTACATGTTCATACAGATGGCGGTGTAGATATTTCCATGTTCGTGCAGATGGCGGTGTAGATATTTCCATATTCATAGAGATGGCGGTGTAGATATTTCCATGTTTATGCAGATAGCGGTATAGATATTTCCATGTTTATAAAGATGGTGGTGTAGATATTTCCATGTTTATAGAGATGGCGGTCTAGATATTTCCATGTTTATAGAGATAGTGGTGTAGTTATTTCCAAGTTTATAGAGACAGCGTTGTAGATATTTCCATGTTTATACAGATAGCGGTGAAGGTATTTCTATGTTTATACAGATAGCGGTGTAGATATTTCCATGTTTATACAGACAGCAGTGTAGATATTTCCATGTTTATAGAGATAGTGGTGTAGGTAATTTCAACTTTATACAGAGAGCAGTGTAGATATTTCCAAGTTCATACAGATAGCGGTGTAGATATTTCCACTTTTATAGAGATGGCGGTGTAGATATTTCCATGTTCATAAGATGGCGGTGTAGGTATTTCCATGTTTATAGAGATGGCGGTGTAGATATTTTCATGTTTACACAGATGGCGGTGTAGATATTTCCATGTTTACACAGATAGCGGTGTAGACATTTCCATGTTTATGCAGATAGCATTGTAGACATTTCCATGTTTACACAGATAGCGGTGTGGATATTTCCATGTTTATGCAGATAGCGATGTAGATATTTCCATGTTTATACAGATAGCGGTGCGGATACTTCCATGTTTTTACAGATATTTGGGCAGATATTTCCATGTTTATACAGATAGCGGTGTAGATATTTAAATCTTAATACAGATGGCGGTGTAGATATGTCTATGTTCGTACAGATGGCGGTGTAGATATTTCCATGTTCATACAGATGGTGGTGTAGATATTTCGAAGTTTATAGAGATAGCGCTGTAGTTATTCCCATATTTATAGAGAAATCTGTGTAGATAATTCCATGTATATGCAGATAGCTGTGTAGATATTTCCATGTTCATGCAGATAGCGGTGTAGATATTTCCATGTTCATCCAGATGCCGGTGTAGATATATCCATGTTCATACAGATGCTGGTGTAGATATTTACATGTTTATAGAGATGGTGGAGTAGATATTTCCATGTTTATATAGAGGGCGGTTTAGATATTTCCATGTTCATACCGATGGCGGTGTATATATTTCCATGTTCATAGAGATGGCGGTGAAGATATTTCCATGTTCATACAGATGGCGGTGTAGATATTTCCATGTTCATACACATGGCGGTGTAGATATTTCCATGTTCATAGAGATGGCGGTGTAGATATTTCCATGTTTATACAGATAGCAGTGTAGTTATTTCCATGTTTATAGAGATAGCAATGTAGATATTTCCATTGATATACAGATAGCTGTATAGATATTTGCATTTTCACACAGATAGCGGTGTAGATATTTCCATGTTCCTACAGTTAGCGGTGTAGATATTTCCATGTTCATACAGATAGCGTTGTAGATATTTCCATCTTCCTACAGTTAGCGGTGTAGATATTTCCATGTTCGTACAGATGGCGGTGTAGATATTTCCATGTTCATAGATATGTCGGTGTAGATATTTGCATGTTCATACAAATGGCGGTGTAGATATTTCCATGTTCATAGAGATGGCGGTGTAGATATTTCCATGTTTATACAGATAGCAGTTTAGTTATTTCCATGTTTATAGAGATAGCAGTGTAGATATTTCCATTGATATACAGATAGCTGTGTAGATATTTGCATGTTCATACACATAGCGATGTAGATATTTCCATGTTCATACAGTTAGCGGTGTAGATATTTCCATGTTCATACATATGGCGGTGTAGATATTTCCATGTTCATACAGATAGCGGTGTAGATATTTCCATGTTTTACAGATAGCGGTGTAGATATTTCCATGTTCATACAGATAGCGGGGTAGATATTTCCATCTTCATACAGTTAGCGGTGTAGATATTTCCATGTTCATACAGATGTCGGTGTAGATATTTACATGTTCATACAGATGGCGGTGTAGGTATTTCCATGTTCTTACGGATGGCAGTGTAGATATTTCCATGTTCATACAGGTGGGGGTGTAGATATTTCCATGTTTATACAGATAGCAGTGTAGTTATTTCCATGTTTATACAGATAGCGGTGTAGATATTTCCATTGTTATACAGATAGCAGTGTAGTTATTTCCATGTTTATACAGATAGCGGTGTAGATATTTCCATTGTTATACAGATAGCTGTGTAGATATTTGCATGTTCATACACATAGCGGTATAGATGTTTCCATGTTCATACAGATAACGGTGTAGATATTTCCAAGATCATGCAGACAGCGGTGTAGATATTTCCATGTTCACAAAGATAGCGGTGTAGATATTTCCATGTTCATACAGTTAGCGGTGTAGATATTTCTATGTTCATGCAGATAGGTGTGTAGATATTTCCATGTTCATACAGATAGCGGTGTAGATATTTCCATGTTTTTAGAGATGGCGGTGTAGGTATTTTCATGTTTACACCGATGGCGGTGGAGATATTTCCATGTTTACACAGATAGCGTTGTAGACATTTCCATGTTTACACAGATAGCGGTGTGGATATTTCCATGTTTATGCAGATAGCGGTGTAGATATTTCCATGTTTATACAGTTAGCGGTGCGGATATTTCCATGTTTATACAGATATTTGGGCAGATATTTCCATGTTTATACAGATAGCGGTGTAGATATTTCCATCTTTATACAGATGGTGGTGTGGATATGTCCATGTTCGTACAGATGGCGGTGTAGATTTTTCCATGTTCATAAAGATGGCGGTGTAGATATTTCGAAGTTTATAGATATAGCGCTGTAGTTATTTCCATATTTATAGGGAAATCTCTGTAGATATTTCCATGTATATGCAGAGAGCTGTGTAGATATTTCCATGTTCATGCAGATAGCGGAGTAGATATTTCCATGTTCATCCAGATGCCGGTGTAGATATATGCATGTTCATACAGATGGCAGTGAAGATATTTCCATGTTCATGCAGATGGCAGTGTAGATATTTCCATGTTCATACAGATGGCGGTGTAGATATTTCCATGTTCGTAGAGATGGCTGTGTAGATATTTCCATGTTCATACAGATGGCGGTGTAGATATTTCCATGTTCATATAGATGACGGTGTAGATATTTCCATGTTTGTACAGATAGCAGTGTAGTTATTTCCATGTTTACAGAGATAGCAGTGTAGATATTTCCATTGGTATACAGATAGCTGTGTAGATATTTGCATGTTCATACACATAGCGGTGTAGATATTTCCATGCTCATACAGATAGCGGTGTAGATATTTCCATGTTCATACAGATAGCGGTGCAGATATTTCCATGTTCATACAGATAGCGGTGTAGATATTTCCATGTTCATACAGATAGCGGTGTAGATATTTCCATGTTCATACAGTTAGCGGTGTAGATATTTCCATGTTCATACAGATGGCGGTGTAGATATTTAAATGTTCATACAGATGGCGGTGTAGATATTTCCATGTTCACACGGATGGCAGTGTAGATATTTCCATGTTCATACAGGTGGCGGTGTAGATATTTCCATGTTTATACAGATAGCAGTGTAGTTATTTCCATGTTTATAGAGATAGCAGTGTAGATATTTCCATTTGTATACAGATAGCTGTGTAGATATTTGCATCTTCATACAGATAGCTGTGTAGATATTTCCATGTTCGGACAGATAGCGGTGTAGATATTTCCATGTTCATAGAGATAGCAGTGTAGATATTTCCATGTTCATAGAGATAACGGTGTAGATATTTCCATGTTCATACAGATAGCCTTGTAGATATTTCCATGTTCATACAGTTAGCTGTGTAGATATTTCCATGTTCATACAGATGGCGGTGTAGATATTTACATGTTCATACAGATGGCGGTGTAGATATTTCCATGTTCGTGCAGATGGCGGTGTAGATATTTCCATATTCATAGAGATGGCGGTGTAGATATTTCCATGTTTATGCAGATAGCGGTATAGATATTTCCATGTTTATAAAGATGGTGGTGTAGATATTTCCATGTTTATAGAGATGGCGGTCTAGATATTTCCATGTTTATAGAGATAGTGGTGTAGTTATTTCCAAGTTTATAGAGACAGCGTTGTAGATATTTCCATGTTTATACAGATAGTGGTGAAGGTATTTCTATGTTTATACAGATAGCGGTGTAGATATTTCCATGTTTATACAGACAGCAGTGTAGATATTTCCATGTTTATAGAGATAGTGGTGTAGGTAATTTCAACTTTATACAGAGAGCAGTGTAGATATTTCCAAGTTCATACAGATAGCGGTGTAGATATTTCCACTTTTATAGAGATGGCGGTGTAGATATTTCCATGTTCATACAGATGGCGGTGTAGGTATTTCCATGTTTATAGAGATGGCGGTGTAGATATTTTCATGTTTACACAGATGGCGGTGTAGATATTTCCATGTTTACACAGATAGCGGTGTAGACATTTCCATGTTTATGCAGATAGCATTGTAGACATTTCCATGTTTACACAGATAGCGGTGTGGATATTTCCATGTTTATGCAGATTGCGGTGTAGATATTTCCATGTTTATACAGATAGCGGTGCGGATATTTCCATGTTTTTACAGATATTTGGGCAGATATTTCCATGTTTATACAGATAGCGGTGTAGATATTTAAATCTTAATACAGATGGCGGTGTAGATATGTCTATGTTCGTACAGATGGCGGTGTAGATATTTCCATGTTCATACAGATGGTGGTGTAGATATTTCGAAGTTTATAGAGAGCGCTATAGTTATTTCCATATTTATAGAGAAATCTGTGTAGATAATTCCATGTATATGCAGATAGCTTTGTAGATATTTCCATGTTCATGCAGATAGCGGTGTAGATATTTCCATGTTCATCCAGATGCCGGTGTAGATATATCCATGTTCATACAGATGCTGGTGTAGATATTTACATGTTTATAGAGATGGTGGAGTAGATATTTCCATGTTTATATAGAGGGCGGTTTAGATATTTCCATGTTCATACCGATGGCGGTGTATATATTTCCATGTTCATAGAGATGGCGGTGAAGATATTTCCATGTTCATACAGATGGCGGTGTAGATATTTCCATGTTCATACACATGGCGGTGTAGATATTTCCATGTTCATAGAGATGGCGGTGTAGATATTTCCATGTTTATACAGATAGCAGTGTAGTTATTTCCATGTTTATAGAGATAGCAATGTAGATATTTCCATTGATATACAGATAGCTGTGTAGATATTTGCATTTTCACACACATAGCGGTGTAGATATTTCCATGTTCATACAGATAACGGTGTAGATATTTCCATGTTCATACAGATAGCGGTGTAGATATTTCCATGTTCCTACAGTTAGCGGTGTAGATATTTCCATGTTCGTACAGATGGCGGTGTAGATATTTCCATGTTCATAGAGATGGCGGTGTAGATATTTCCATGTTCATACAAATGGCGGTGTAGATATTTCCATGTTCATAGAGATGGCGGTGTAGATATTTCCATGTTTATACAGATAGAAGTTTAGTTATTTCCATGTTTATAGAGATAGCAGTGTAGATATTTCCATTGATATACAGATAGCTGTGTAGATATTTGCATGTTCATACACATAGCGATGTAGATATTTCCATGTTAATACAGATAGTGGTGTAGATATTTCCATGTTCATACAGTTAGCGGTGTAGATATTTCCATGTTCATACATATGGCGGTGTAGATATTTCCATGTTCATACAGATAGCGGTGTAGATATTTCCATGTTTTACAGATAGCGGTGTAGATATTTCCATGTTCATACAGATAGCGGGGTAGATATTTCCATCTTCATACAGTTAGCGGTGTAGATATTTCCATGTTCATACAGATGGCGGTGTAGATATTTACATGTTCATACAGATGGCGGTGTAGGTAATTCCATGTTCTTTCGGATGGCAGTGTAGATATTTCCATGTTCATACAGGTGGCGGTGTAGATATTTCCATGTTTATACAGATAGCAGTGTAGTTATCTCCATGTTTATACAGATAGCGGTGTAGATATTTCCATTATTATACAGATAGCAGTGTAGTTATTTCCATGTTTATACAGATAGCGGTGTAGATATTTCCATTGTTATACAGATAGCTGTGTAGATATTTGCATGTTCATACACATAGCGGTGTAGTTGTTTCCATGTTCGTACAGATAACGGTGTAGATATTTCCAAGATCATGCAGACAGCAGTGTAGATATTTCCATGTTCACAAAGATAGCGGTGTAGATATTTCCATGTTCATACAGTTAGCGGTGTAGATATTTCTATGTTCATGCAGATAGGGGTGTAGATATTTCCATGTTCATACAGATAGCGGTGTAGATATTTCCATGTTTTTAGAGATGGCGGTGTAGGTATTTTCATGTTTACACCGATGGTGGTGGAGATATTTCCATGTTTACACAGACAGCGTTGTAGACATTTCCATGTTTACACAGATAGCGGTGTGGATATTTCCATGTTTATGCAGATAGCGGTGTAGATATTTCCATGTTTATACAGTTAGCGGTGCGGATATTTCCATGTTTATACAGATATTTGGGCAGATATTTCCATGTTTATACAGATAGCGGTGTAGATATTTCCATCTTTATACAGATGGTGGTGTGGATATGTCCATGTTCGTACAGATGGCGGTGTAGATATTTCCATGTTCATAAAGATGGCGGTGTAGATATTTCGAAGTTTATAGATATAGCGCTGTAGTTATTTCCATATTTATAGGGAAATCTCTGTAGATATTTCCATGTATATGCAGAGAGCTGTGTAGATATTTCCATGTTCATGCAGATAGCGGAGTAGATATTTCCATGTTCATCCAGATGCCGGTGTAGATATATCCATGTTCATACAGATGTCAGTGAAGATATTTCCATGTTCATGCAGATGGCAGTGTAGATATTTCCATTTTCATACAGATGGCGGTGTAGATATTTCCATGTTCGTAGAGATGGCTGTGTAGATATTTCCATGTTCATACAGATGGCGGTGTAGATATTTCCATGTTCATATAGATGGCGGTGTAGATATTTCCATGTTTATACAGATAGCAGTTTAGTTATTTCCATGTTTATAGAGATAGCAGTGTAGATATTTCCATTGATATACAGATAGCTGTGTAGATATTTGCATGTTCATACACATAGCGATGTAGATATTTCCATGTTAATACAGATAGTGGTGTAGATATTTCCATGTTCATACAGTTAGTGGTGTAGATATTTCCATGTTCATACATATGGCGGTGTAGATATTTCCATGTTAATACAGATAGTGGTGTAGATATTTCCATGTTCATACAGTTAGCTGTGTAGATATTTCCATGTTCATACAGATGGCGGTGTAGATATTTCCATGTTCGTGCAGATGGCGGTGTAGATATTTCCATATTCATAGAGATGGCGGTGTAGATATTTCCATGTTTATGCAGATAGCGGTATAGATATTTCCATGTTTATAAAGATGGTGGTGTAGATATTTCCATGTTTATACAGATAGCGGTGCGGATATTTCCATGTTTTTACAGATAGTTGGGTAGATATTTCCATGTTTATACAGATAGCGGTGAAGGTATTTCCATGTTTATACAGATAGCGGTGTAGATATTTCCATGTTTATACAGATAGAATTGTAGATATTTCCATGTTTATAGAGATAGTTGTGTAGATAATTTCAATTTTATACTGATAGCAGTGTAGATATTTCCAAGTTCATACAGATAGCGGAGTAGATATTTCCACCTTTATAGAGATGGTGGTGTAGATATTTCCATGTTCATACAGATGGCGGTGTAGATATTTCCATGTTTATAGAGATGGCAGTGTAGATATTTTCCTGTTTACACAGATGGCGGTGTAGATATTTCCATGTTTACACAGATAGCGTTGTAGACATTTCCATGTTTACACAGATAGCGGTGTGGATATTTCCATGTTTATGCAGATAGCGGTGTAGATATTTCCATGTTTATACAGATAGAGGTGCGGATATTTCCATGTTTTTACAGATATTTGGGCAGATATTTCCATGTTTATACAGATAGCGGTGTAGATATTTAAATCTTAATACAGATGGCGGTTTAGATATGTCTATGTTCGTACAGATGGCGGTGTAGATATTTCCATGTTCATACAGATGGTGGTTTAGATATTTCGAAGTTTATAGAGATAGCGCTGTAGTTATTTCCATATTTATAGAGAAATCTGTGTAGATATTTCCATGTATATGCAGATAGCTGTGTAGATATTTCCATGTTCATGCAGATAGCGGTGTAGATATTTCCACATTTATAGAGATGGCGGTGTAGATATTTCCATGTTCATACAGATGGCGGTGTAGATATTTCCATGTTTATAGAGATGGCGGTGCAGATATTTTCATGTTTACTCAGATGGCGGTGTAGATATTTCCATGTTTACACAGATAGCGGTGTAGACATTTCCATGTTTACACAGATAGCGGTGTGGATATTTCCATGTTTATGCAGATAGCGGTGTAGATATTTCCATGTTTATACAGATAGCGGTGCGGATATTTCCATGTTTTTACAGATAGTTGGGCATATATTTCCATGTTTATACAGATAGCGGTGAAGGTATTTCCATGTTTATACAGATAGCGGTGTAGATATTTCCATGTTTATACAGATAGCAGTGTAGATATTTCCATGTTTATAGAGATAGTTGTGTAGATAATTTCAATTTTATACAGATAGCAGTGTAGATATTTAAATCTTAATACAGATGGCGGTGTAGATATGTCTATGTTCGTACAGATGGCGGTGTAGATATTTCCATGTTCATACAGATGGTGGTGTAGATATTTCGAAGTTTATAGAGATAGCGCTGTAGTTATTTCCATATTTATAGAGAAATCTGTGTAGATATTTCCATGTATATGCAGATAGCTGTGTAGATATTTCCATGTTCATGCAGATAGCGGTGTAGGTATTTCCATGTTCATCCAGATGCCGGTGTAGATAAATCCATGTTCATACAGATGCTGGTGTAGATATTTACATGTTTATAGAGATGGTGGTGTAGATATTTCCATGTTTATATAGAGGGCGGTTTAGATATTTCCATGTTCATACCGATGGCGGTGTATACATTTCCATGTTCATAGAGATGGCGGTGAAGATATTTCCATGTTCATACAGATGGCGGTGTAGATATTTCCATGTTCATACACATGGCGGTGTAGATATTTCCATGTTCATAGAGATGGCGGTGTAGATTTTTCCATGTTTATAGAGATAGCAATGTAGATATTTCCATTGATATACAGATACCTGTGTAGATATTTGCATTTTCACACAGATAGCGGTGTAGATATTTCCATGTTCATACAGATAACGGTGTAGATATTTCCATGTTCATACAGATAGCGGTGTAGATATTTCCATGTTCCTACAGTTAGCGGTGTAGATATTTCCATGTTCGTACAGATGGCGGTGTAGATATTTCCATGTTCATAGAGATGGCGGTGTAGATATTTCCATGTTCATACAAATGGCGGTGTAGATATTTCCATGTTCATAGAGATGGCGGTGTAGATATTTCCATGTTTATACAGATAGCAGTTTAGTTATTTCCATGTTTATAGAGATAGCAGTGTAGATATTTCCATTGATATACAGATAGCTGTGTAGATATTTGCATGTTCATACACATAGCGATGTAGATATTTCCATGTTAATACAGATAGTGGTGTAGATATTTCCATGTTCATACAGTTAGCGGTGTAGATATTTCCATGTTCATACATATGGCGGTGTAGATATTTCCATGTTAATACAGATAGTGGTGTAGATATTTCCATGTTCATACAGTTAGCTGTGTAGATATTTGCATGTTCATACACATAGCGGTGTAGATATTTCCATGCTCATACAGATAGCGGTGTAGATATTTCCATGTTCATACAGATAGCGGTGCAGATATTTCCATGTTCATACAGATAGCGGTGTAGATATTTCCATGTTCATACAGATAGCGGTGTAGATATTTCCATGTTCATACAGTTAGCGGTGTAGATATTTCCATGTTCATACAGATGGCGGTGTAGATATTTAAATGTTCATACAGATGGCGGTGTAGATATTTCCATGTTCGCACGGATGGCAGTGTAGATATTTCCATGTTCATACAGGTGGCGGTGTAGATATTTCCATGTTTATACAGATAGCAGTGTAGTTATTTCCATGTTTATAGAGATAGCAGTGTAGATATTTCCATTTGTATACAGATAGCTGTGTAGATATTTTCATCTTCATACAGATAGCTGTGTAGATATTTCCATGTTCGGACAGATAGCGGTGTAGATATTTCCATGTTCATACAGATAGCAGTGTAGATATTTCCATGTTCATAGATATAACGGTGTAGATATTTCCATGTTCATACTGATAGCCTTGTAGATATTTCCATGTTCATACAGTTAGCTGTGTAGATATTTCCATGTTCATACAGATGGCGGTGTAGATATTTACATGTTCATACAGATGGCGGTGTAGATATTTCCATGTTCGTGCAGATGGCGGTGTAGATATTTCCATATTCATAGAGATGGCGGTGTAGATATTTCCATGTTTATGCAGATAGCGGTATAGATATTTCCATGTTCATACAGATGGCGGTGTAGATATTTACATGTTCATACAGATGGCGGTGCAGATATTTCCATGTTTATAGAGATAGTGGTGTAGTTATTTCCAAGTTTATAGAGACAGCGTTGTAGATATTTCCATGTTTATACAGATAGCGGTGAAGATATTTCCATGTTTATACAGATAGCGGTGTAGATATTTCCATGTTTATACAGACAGCAGTGTAGATATTTCCATGTTTATAGAGATAGTGGTGTAGATAATTTCAATTTTATACAGAGGGCAGTGTAGATATTTCCAAGTTCATACAGATAGCGGAGTAGATATTTCCACCTTTATAGAGATGGTGGTGTAGATATTTCCATGTTCATACAGATGGCGGTGTAGATATTTCCATGTTTATAGAGATGGCGGTGAAGATATTTTCCTGTTTACACAGATGGCGGTGTAGATATTTCCATGTTTACACAGATAGCGTTGTAGACATTTCCATGTTTACACAGATAGCGGTGTGGATATTTCCATGTTTATACAGATAGCGGTGAAGGTATTTCCATGTTTATACAGATAGCAGTGTAGATATTTCCATGTTTATACAGATAGCAGTGTAGATATTTCCATGTTTATAGAGATAGTTGTGTAGATAATTTCAATTTTATACAGATAGCAGTGTAGATATTTCCAAGTTCATACAGATAGCGGAGTAGATATTTCCACCTTTATAGAGATGGTGGTGTAGATATTTCCATGTTCATACAGATGGTGGTGTAGATATTTCCATGTTTATAGAGATGGCGGTGTAGATATTTTCATGTTTACACAGATGGCGGTGTAGATATTTCCATGTTTACACAGATAGCGTTGTAGACATTTCCATGTTTACACAGATAGCGGTGTGGATATTTCCATGTTTATGCAGATAGCGGTGTAAATATTTCCATGTTTATACAGATAGCGGTGCGGATATTTCCATGTTTTTACAGATATTTGGGCAGATATTTCCATGTTTATACAGATAGCGGTGTAGATATTTAAATCTTAATACAGATGGCGGTGTAGATATGTCTATGTTCGTACAGATGGCGGTGTAGATATTTCCATGTTCATACAGATGGTGGTTTAGATATTTCGAAGTTTATAGAGATAGCGCTGTAGTTATTTCCATATTTATAGAGAAATCTGTGTAGATACTTCCATGTATATGCAGATAGCTTTGTAGATATTTCCATGTTCATGCAGATAGCGGTGTAGATATTTCCATGTTCATCCAGATGCCGGTGTAGATATATCCATGTTCATACAGATGCTGGTGTAGATATTTACATGTTTATATAGATGGTGGTGTAGATATTTCCATGTTTATATAGAGGGCGGTTTAGATATTTCCATGTTCATACCGATGGCGGTGTATATATTTCCATGTTCATAGAGATGGCGTTGAAGATATTTCCATGTTCATACAGATGGCGGTGTAGATATTTCCATGTTCATACACATGGCGGTGTAGATATTTCCATGTTCATAGAGATGGCGGTGTAGATATTTCCATGTTTATACAGATAGCAGTGTAGTTATTTCCATGTTTATAGAGATGGCAATGAAGATATTTCCATTGATATACAGATAGCTGTGTAGATATTTGCATTTTCACACAGATAGCGGTGTAGATATTTCCATGTTCATACAGATAACGGTGTAGATATTTCCATGTTCATACAGGTAGCGGTGTAGATATTTCCATGTTCCTACAGTTAGCGGTGTAGATATTTCCATGTTCGTACAGATGGCGGTGTAGATATTTCCATGTTCATAGAGATGGCGGTGTAGATATTTCCATGTTCATAGAGATGTCGGTGTAGATATTTCCATGTTCATACAAATGGCGGTGTAGATATTTCCATGTTAATAGAGATGGCGGTGTAGATATTTCCATGTTTATACAGATAGCAGTTTAGTTATTTCCATGTTTATAGAGATAGCGGTGTAGATATTTCCATTGATATACAGATAGCTGTGTAGATATTTGCATGTTCATACACATAGCGATGTAGATATTTCCATGTTAATACAGATAGTGGTGTAGATATTTCCATGTTCATACAGTTAGCGGTGTAGATATTTCCATGATCATACATATGGCGGTGTAGATATTTCCATGTTCATACAGATAGCGGTGTAGATATTTCCATGTTTTACAGATAGCGGTGTAGATATTTCCATGTTCATACAGATAGCGGGGTAGATAGTTCCATCTTCATACAGTTAGCGGTGTAGATATTTCCATGTTCATACAGATGGCGGTGTAGATATTTACATGTTCATACAGATGGCGGTGTAGATATTTCCATGTTCGTACGGATGGCAGTGTAGATATTTCCATGTTCATACAGGTGGCGGTGTAGATATTTCCATGTTTATACAGATAGCAGTGTAGTTATTTCCATGTTTATACAGATAGCGGTGTAGATATTTCCATTGTTATACAGATAGCTGTGTAGATATTTGCATGTTCATACAGATAGCGGTGTAGATATTTCCATGTTCATACAGATAACGGTGTAGATATTTCCAAGATCATGCAGACAGCGGTGTAGATATTTCCATGTTCACAAAGATAGCGGTGTAGATATTTCCATGTGCATACAGTTAGCGGTGTAGATATTTCCATGTTCATGCAGATAGGGGTGTAGATATTTCCATGTTCATACAGATAGCGGTGTAGATATTTCCATGTTTTTAGAGATGGCGGTGTAGGTATTTTCATGTTTACACCGATGGCGGTGGAGATATTTCCATGTTTACACAGATAGCGTTGTAGACATTTCCATGTTTACACAGATAGCGGTGTGGATATTTCCATGTTTATGCAGATAGCCGTGTAGATATTTCCATGTTTATACAGTTAGCGGTGCGGATATTTCCATGTTTATACAGATATTTGGGCAGATATTTCCATGTTTCTACAGATAGCGGTGTAGATATTTCCATCTTAATACAGATGGCGGTGTGGATATGTCCATGTTCGTACAGATGGCGGTGTAGATATTTCCATGTTCATAAAGATGGCGGTGTAGATATTTCGAAGTTTATAGATATAGTGCTGTAGTTATTTCCATATTTATAGGGAAATCTCTGTAGATATTTCCGTGTATATGCAGATAGCTGTGTAGATATTTCCATGTTCATGCAGATAGCGGTGTAGATATTTCCATGTTCATCCAGATGCCGGTGTAGATATATCCATATTCATACAGATGGCAGTGAAGATATTTCCATGTTCATGGAGATGGCAGTGTAGATATTTCCATGTTCATACAGATGGCGGTGTAGATATTTCCATGTTCGTAGAGATGGCTGTGTAGATATTTCCATGTTCATACAGATGGCGGTGTAGATATTTCCATGTTCATATAGATGACGGTGTAGATATTTCCATGTTTGTACAGATAGCAGTGTAGTTATTTCCATGTTTACAGAGATAGCAGTGTAGATATTTCCATTGATATACAGATAGCTGTGTAGGTATTTGCATGTTCATACACATAGCGGTGTAGATATTTCCATGCTCATACAGATAGCGGTGTAGATATTTCCATGTTCATACAGATAGCAGTGCAGATATTTCCATGTTCATACAGATAGCGGTGTAGATATTTCCATGTTCATACCGATAGCGGTGTAGATATTTCCATGTTCATACAGTTAGCGGTGTAGATATTTCCATGTTCATACAGATGGCGGTGTAGATATTTAAATGTTCATACACATGGCGGTGTAGATATTTCCATGTTCGCACGGATGGCAGTGTAGATATTTCCATGTTCATACAGGTGGCGGTGTAGATATTTCCATGTTTATACAGATAGCAGTGTAGTTATTTCCATGTTTATAGAGATAGAAGTGTAGGTATTTCCATTTGTATATAGATAGCTGTGTAGATATTTGCATCTTCATACAGATAGCTGTGTAGATATTTCCATGTTCGGACAGATAGCGGTGTAGATATTTCCATGTTCATACAGATAGCAGTGTAGATATTTCCATGTTCATAGAGATAACGGTGTAGATATTTCCATGTTCATACAGATAGCCTTGTAGATATTTCCATGTTCATACAGTTAGCTGTGTAGATATTTCCATGTGCATACAGATGGCGGTGTAGATATTTACATGTTCATACAGATGGCGGTGTAGATATTTCCATGTTCGTACAGGTGGCGGTGTAGATATTTCCATATTCATAGAGATGGCGGTGTAGATATTTCCATGTTTATGCAGATAGCGGTATAGATATTTCCATGTTTATAAAGATGGCGGTGTAGATATTTCCATGTTTATAGAGATGGCGGTCGTGTTATTTCCATGTTTATAGAGATAGTGGTGTAGTTATTTCCAAGTTTATAGAGACAGCGTTGTAGATATTTCCATGTTTATACAGATAGCGGTGAAGATATTTCCATGTTTATACAGATAGCGGTGTAGATATTTCCATGTTTATACAGACAGCAGTGTAGATATTTCCATGTTTATAGAGATAGTGGTGTAGATAAATTCAATTTTATACAGAGAGCAGTGTAGATATTTCCAAGTTCATACAGATAGCGGTGTAGATATTTCCACTTTTATAGACATGGCGGTGTAGATATTTCCATGTTCATACAGATGGCGGTGTAGGTATTTCCATGTTTATAGAGATGGCGGTGTAGATATTTTCATGTTTACACAGATGGCGGTGTAGATATTTCCATGTTTACACAGATAGCGGTGTAGACATTTCCAAGTTTACACAGATAGCGGTGTGGATATTTCCATGTTTATGCAGATTGCGGTGTAGATATTTCCATGTTTATACAGATAGCGGTGCGGATATTTCCATGTTTTTACAGATAGTTGGGCAGGTATTTCCATGTTTATACAGATAGCGGTGAAGGTATTTCCATGTTTATACAGATAGCGGTGTAGATATTTCCATGTTTATACAGATAGCAGTGTAGATATTTCCATGTTTATAGAGATAGTTGTGTAGATAATTTCAATTTTATACAGATAGCAGTGTAGACATTTCCAAGTTCATACAGATAGCGGAGTAGATATTTCCACCTTTATAGAGATGGTGGTGTAGATATTTCCATGTTCATACAGATGGCGGTGTAGATATTTCCATGTTTATAGAGATGGCGGTGTAGATATTTTCCTGTTTACAAAGATGGCGGTGTAGATATTTCCATGTTTACACAGATAGCGGTGTGGATATTTCCATGTTTATGCAGATAGCGGTGTAGATATTTCCATGTTTATACAGATAGCGGTGCGGATATTTCCATGTTTTTACAGATATTTGGGCAGATATTTCCATGTTTATACAGATAGCGGTGTAGATATTTAAATCTTAATACAGATGGCGGTGTAGATATGTCTATGTTCGTACAGATGGCGGTGTAGATATTTCCATGTTCATACAGATGGTGGTTTAGATATTTCGAAGTTTATAGAGATAGCTCTGTAGTTATTTCCATGTTTATAGAGAAATCTGTGTAGATATTTCCATGTATATGCAGATAGCTGTGTAGATATTTCCAGGTTCATGCAGATAGCGGTGTAGATATTTCCATGTTCATCCAGATGCCGGTGTAGATATATCCATGTTCATACAGATGCTGGTGTAGATATTTACATGTTTATAGAGATGGTGGTGTAGATATTTCCATGTTTATATAGAGGGCGGTTTAGATATTCCCATGTTCATACCGATGGCGGTGTATATATTTCCATGTTCATAGAGATGGCGATAAAGATATTTCCATGTTCATACAGATGGCGGTGTAGATATTTCCATGTTCATACACATGGCGGTGTAGATATTTCCATGTTCATAGAGATGGCGGTGTAGATATTTCCATGTTTATACAGATAGCAGTGTAGTTATTTCCATGTTTATAGAGATAGCAATGTAGATATTTCCATTGACATACAGATAGCTGTGTAGATATTTGCATTTTCACACAGATAGCGGTGTACATATTTCCATGTTCGTACAGATAACGGTGTAGATATTTCCATGTTCTTACAGATAGCGGTGTAGATATTTCCATGTTCCTACAGTTAGCGGTGTAGATATTTCCATCTTCGTACAGATGGCGGTGTAGATATTTCCATGTTCATAGAGATGGCGGTGTAGATATTTCCATGTTCATAGAGATGGCGGTGTAGATATTTCCATGTTCATACAGATGGCGGTGTAGATATTTCCATGTTCATAGAGATGGCGGTGTAGATATTTCCATGTTTATACAGATAGCAGTTTAGTTATTTCCATGTTTATAGAGATAGCAGTGTAGATATTTCCATTGATATACAGATAGCTGTGTAGATATTTGCATGTTCATACACATAGCGATGTAGATATTTCCATGTTAATACAGATAGTGGTGTAGATATTTCCATGTTCATACAGTTAGCGGTGTAGATATTTCCATGTTCATACATATGGCGGTGTAGATATTTCCATGTTCATACAGATAGCGGTGTAGATATTTCCATGTTTTACAGATAGCGGTGTAGATATTTCCATGTTCATACAGATAGCGGGGTAGATATTTCCATCTTCATACAGTTAGCGGTGTAGATATTTCCATGTTCATACAGATGGCGGTGTGGATATTTACATGTTCATACAGATGGCGGTGTAGATATTTCCATGTTCGTACGGATGGCAGTGTAGATATTTCCATGTTCATACAGGTGGCGGTGTAGATATTTCCATGTTTATTCAGATAGCAGTGTAGTTATTTCCATGTTTATACAGATATCGGTGTAGGTATTTCCATTGTTATACAGATAGCTGTGTAGATATTTGCATGTTCATACAGGTAGCGGTGTAGATATTTCCATGTTCATACACATAGCGGTGTAGATGTTTCCATGTTCATACAGATAACGGTGTAGATATTTCCAAGATCATGCAGACAGCGGTGTAGATATTTCCATGTTCACAAAGATAGCGGTGTAGATATTTCCATGTTCATACAGTTAGCGGTGTAGATATTTCCATGTTCATGCAGATAGGGGTGTAGATATTTCCATGTTCATACAGATAGCGGTGTAGATATTTCCATGTTTTTAGAGATGGCGGTGTAGGTATTTTCATGTTTACACCGATGGCGGTGGAGATATTTCCATGTTTACACAGCGTTGTAGACATTTCCAGGTTTACACACATAGCGGTGTGGATATTTCCATGTTTATGCAGATAGCGGTGTAGATATTTCCATGTTTATACAGTTAGCGGTGCGGATATTTCCATGTTTATACAGATATTTGGGCAGATATTTCCATGTTTATACAGATAGCGGTGTAGATATTTCCATCTTAATACAGATGGCGGTGTGGATATGTCCATGTTCGTACAGATGGCGGTGTAGATATTTCCATGTTCATAAAGATGGCGGTGTAGATATTTCGAAGTGGATAGATATAGCGCTGTAGTTATTTCCATATTTATAGGGAAATCTCTGTAGATATTTCCATGTATATGCAGATAGCTGTGTAGATATTTCCATGTTCATGCAGATAGCGGTGTAGATATTTCCATGTTCATCCAGATGCCGGTGTAGATATATCCATGTTCATGCAGATGGCAGTGAAGATATTTCCATGCTCATGCACATGGCAGTGTAGATATTTCCATGTTCATACAGATGGCGGTGTAGATATTTCCATGTTCGTAGAGATGGCTGTGTAGATATTTCCATGTTCATACAGATGGCGGTGTAGATATTTCCATGTTCATATAGATGACGGTGTAGATATTTCCATGTTTGTACAGATAGCAGTGTAGTTATTTCCATGTTTACAGAGATAGCAGTGTAGATATTTCCATTGATATACAGATAGCTGTGTAGGTATTTGCATGTTCATACAGTTAGCGGTGTAGATATTTCCATGTTCATACAGATGGCGGTGTAGATATTTAAATGTTCATACAGATGGCGGTGTAGATATTTCCATGTTCGCACGGATGGCAGTGTAGATATTTCCATGTTCATACAGGTGGTGGTGTAGATATTTCCATGTTTATACAGATAGCAGTGTAGTTATTTCCATGTTTATAGAGATAGCAGTGTAGTTATTTCCATTTGTATACAGATAGCTGTGTAGATATTTGCATCTTCATACAGATAGCTATGTAGATATTTCCATGTTCGGACAGATAGCGGTGTAGATATTTCCATGTTCATAGAGATAGCAGTGTAGATATTTCCATGTTCATAGAGATAACGGTGTAGATATTTCCATGTTCATACAGATAGCCTTGTAGATATTTCCATGTTCATACAGTTAGCTGTGTAGATATTTCCATGTTCATACAGATGGCGGTGTAGATATTTACATGTTCATTCAGATGGCGGTGTAGATATTTCCATGTTCGTGCAGATGGCGGTGTAGATATTTCCATATTCATAGAGATGGCGGTGTAGATATTTCCATGTTTATGCAGATAGCGGTATAGATATTTCCATGTTTATAAAGATGGTGGTGTAGATATTTCCATGTTTATAGAGATGGCAGTCTAGTTATTTCCATGTTTATAGAGATAGTGGTGTAGTTATTTCCAAGTTTATAGAGACAGCGTTGTAGATATTTCCATGTTTATACAGATAGCGGTGAAGATATTTCCATGTTTATACAGATAGCGGTGTAGATATTTCCATGTTTATACAGACAGCAGTGTAGATATTTCCATGTTTATAGAGATAGTGGTGTAGATAATTTCAATTTTATACAGATAGCAGTGTAGATATTTCCAAGTTCATACAGATAGCGGTGTAGATGTTTCCACTTTTATAGAGATGGCGGTGTAGATATTTCCATGTTCATACAGATGGTGGTGTAGATATTTCCATGTTTATAGAGATGGCGGTGTAGATATTTTCATGTTTACACAGATGGCGGTGTAGATATTTCCATGTTTACACAGATAGCGGTGTAGACATTTCCATGTTTACACAGATAGCGGTGTGGATATTTCCATGTTTATGCAGATAGCGGTGTAGATATTTCCATGTTTATACAGATAGCGGTGCGAATATTTCCATGTTTTTACAGATAGTTGGGCAGATATTTCCATGTTTATACAGATAGCGGTGAAGGTATTTCCATGTTTATACATATAGCGGTGTAGATATTTCCATGTTTATACAGATAGCAGTGTAGATATTTCCATGTTTATAGAGATAGTTGTGTAGATAATTTCAATTTTATACAGATAGCAGTGTAGATATTTCCAAGTTCATACAGTTAGCGGAGTAGATATTTCCACCTTTATAGAGATGGTGGTGTAGATATTTCCATGTTCATACAGATGGCGGTGTAGATATTTCCATGTTTATAGAGATGGCGGTGTAGATATTTTCCTGTTTACACAGATGGCGGTGTAGATATTTCCATGTTTACACAGATAGCGTTGTAGACATTTCCATGTTTACACAGATAGCGGTGTGGATATTTCCATGTTTATGCAGATAGCGGTGTAGATATTTCCATGTTTATACAGATAGCGGTGCGGATATTTCCATGTTTTTACAGATATTTGGGCAGTTATTTCCATGTTTATACAGATAGCGGTGTAGATATTTAAATCTTAATACAGATGGCGGTGTAGATATGTCTATGTTCGTACAGATGGCGGTGTAGATATTTCCATGTTCATACAGATGGTGGTGTAGATATTTCGAAGTTTATAGAGATAGCGCTGTAGTTATTTCCATATTTATAGAGAAATCTGTGTAGATATTTCCATGTATATGCAGATAGCTGTGTAGATATTTCCATGTTCATGCAGATAGCGGTGTAGATATTTCCATGTTCATCCAGATGCCGGTGTAGATATATCCATGTTCATACAGATGCTGGTGTTGATATTTACATGTTTATAGAGATGGTGGTGTAGATATTTCCATGTTTATATAGAGGGCGGTTTAGATATTCCCATGTTCATACCGATGGCGGTGTATATATTTCCATGTTCATAGAGATGGCGGTGAAGATATTTCCATGTTCATACAGATGGCGGTGTAGATATTTCCATGTTCATACACATGGCGGTGTAGATATTTCCATGTTCATAGAGATGGCGGTGTAGATATTTCCATGTTTATACAGATAGCAGTGTAGTTATTTCCATGTTTATAGAGATAGCAATGTAGATATTTCCATTGATATACAGATAGCTGTGTAGATATTTGCATTTTCACACAGATAGCGGTGTAGATATTTCCATGTTCGTACAGATAACGGTGTAGATATTTCCATGTTCATACAGATAGCGGTGTAGATATTTCCATGTTCCTACAGTTAGCGGTGTAGATATTTCCATGTTCATACAGATGGCGGTGTAGATATTTCCATGTTCATAGAGATGGCGGTGTAGATATTTCCATGTTCATAGAGATGGCGGTGTAGATATTTCCATGTTCATACAAATGGCGGTGTAGATATTTCCATGTTCATAGAGATGGCGGTGTAGATATTTCCATGTTTATACAGATAGCAGTTTAGTTATTTCCATGTTTATAGAGATAGCAGTGTAGATATTTCCATTGATATACAGATAGCTGTGTAGATATTTGCATGTTCATACACATAGCGATGTAGATATTTCCATGTTAATACAGATAGTGGTGTAGATATTTCCATGTTCATACAGTTAGCGGTGTAGATATTTCCATGTTCATACATATGGCGGTGTAGATATTTCCATGTTCATACAGATAGCGGTGTAGATATTTCCATGTTTTACAGATAGCGGTGTAGATATTTCCATGTTCATACAGATAGCGGGGTAGATATTTCCATCTTCATACAGTTAGTGGTGTAGATATTTCCATGTTCATACAGATGGCGGTGTAGATATTTACATGTTCATACAGATGGCGGTGTAGATATTTCCATGTTCGTACGGATGGCAGTGTAGATATTTCCATGTTCATACAGGTGGCGGTGTAGATATTTCCATGTTTATACAGATAGCAGTGTAGTTATTTCCATTTTTATACAGATAGCGGTGTAGATATTTCCATTGTTATACAGATAGCTTTGTAGATATTTGCATGTTCATACAGATAGCCGTGTAGATATTTCCATGTTCATACACATAGCGGTGTAGATGTTTCCATGTTCATACAGATAACGGTGTAGATATTTCCAAGATCATGCAGACAGCGGTGTAGATATTTCCATGTTCACAAAGATAGCGGTGTAGATATTTCCATGTTCAGTTAGCGGTGTAGATATTTCCATGTTCATGCAGATAGGGGTGTAGATATTTCCATGTTCATACAGATAGCGGTGTAGATATTTCCATGTTTTTAGAGATGGCGGTGTAGGTATTTTCATGTTTACACCAATGGCGGTGGAGATATTTCCATGTTTACACAGATGGCGTTGTAGACATTTCCATGTTTACACAGATAGCGGTGTGGATATTTCCATGTTTATGCAGATAGCGGTGTAGATATTTCCATGTTTATACAGTTAGCGGTGCGGATATTTCCATGTTTATACAGATATTTGGGCAGATATTTCCATGTTTATACAGATAGCGGTGTAGATATTTCCATCTTAATACTGATGCCGGTGTGGATATGTCCATGTTCGTACAGATGGCGGTGTAGATATTTCCATGTTCATAAAGATGGCGGTGTAGATATTTCGAAGTTTATAGAGATAGCGCTGTAGTTATTTCCATATTTATAGGGAAATCTCTGTAGATATTTCCATGTATATGCAGATAGCTGTGTAGATATTTCCATGTTCATGCAGATAGCGGTGTAGATATTTCCATGTTCATCCAGATGCCGGTGTAGATATATCCATGTTCATACAGATGGCAGTGAAGATATTTCCATGTTCATGCAGATGGCAGTGTAGATATTTACATGTTCATACAGATGGCGGTGTAGATATTTCCATGTTCGTAGAGATGGCTGTGTAGATATTTCCATGTTCATACAGATGGCGGTGTAGATATTTCCATGTTAATATAGATGACAGTGTAGATATTTCCATGTTTGTAAAGATAGCAGTGTAGTTATTTCCATGTTTACAGAGATAGCAGTGTAGATATTTCCATTGATATACAGATAGCTGTGTAGGTATTTGCATGTTCATACACATAGCGGTGTAGATATTTCCATGCTCATACAGATAGCGGTGTAGATATTTAAATGTTCATACAGATAGCGGTGCAGATATTTCCATGTTCATACAGATAGCGGTGTAGATATTTCCATGTTCATACAGATAGCGGTGTAGATATTTCCATGTTCATACAGTTAGCGGTGTAATTTCCATGTTCATACAGATGGCGGTGTAGATATTTAAATGTTCATACAGATGGCGGTGTAGATATTTCCATGTTCGCACGGATGGCAGTGTATATATTTCCATGTTCATACAGGTGGCGGTGTAGATATTTCCATGTTTATACAGATAGCAGTGTAGTTATTTCCATGTTTATAGAGATAGCAGTGTAGATATTTCCATTTGTATACAGATAGCTGTGTAGATATTTGCATCTTCATACAGATAGCTGTGTAGATATTTCCATGTTCAGACAGATAGCGGTGTAGATATTTCCATGTTCATACAGATAGCAGTGTAGATATTTCCATGTTCATAGAGATAACGGTGTAGATATTTCCATGTTCATACAGATAGCCTTGTAGATATTTCCATGTTCATACAGTTAGCTGTGTAGATATTTCCATGTTCATACAGATGGCGGTGTAGTTATTTACATGTTCGTACAGATGGCGGTGTAGATATTTCCATGTTCGTGCAGATGGCGGTGTAGATATTTCCATATTCATAGAGATGGCGGTGTAGATATTTCCATGTTTATGCAGATAGCGGTATAGATATTTCCATGTTTATAAAGATGGTGGTGTAGATATTTCCATGTTTATAGAGATGGCGGTCTAGATATTTCCATGTTTATAGAGATAGTGGTGTAGTTATTTCCATGTTTATAGAGACAGCGTTGTAGATATTTCCAGGTTTATACAGATAGCGGTGAAGATATTTCCATGTTTATACAGATAGCGGTATAGATATTTCCATGTTTATACAGACAGCAGTGTAGATAATTCCATGTTTATAGAGATAGTGGTGTAGATAATTTCAATTTTATACAGAGAGCCGTGTAGATATTTCCAAGTTCATACAGATAGCGGTGTAGATATTTCCACTTTTATAGAGATGGCGGTGTAGATATTTCCATGTTCATACAGATGGCGGTGTAGATATTTCCATGTTTATAGAGATGGCGGTGTAGATATTTTCATGTTTACACAGATGGCGGTTTAGATATTTCCATGTTTACACAGATAGCGGTGTAGACATTTCCATGTTTACACAGATAGCGGTGTGGATATTTCCATGTTTATGCAGATAGCGGTGTAGATATTTCCATGTTTATACAGATAGCGGTGCGGATATTTCCATGTTTTTACAGATAGTTGGGCAGATATTTCCATGTTTATACAGATAGCTGTGAAGGTATTTCCATGTTTATACAGATAGCGGTGTAGATATTTCCATGTTTATACAGAGAGCAGTGTAGATATTTCCAGGTTTATAGAGATAGTTGTGTAGATAATTTCAATTTTATACAGATAGCAGTGTAGATATTTCCAAGTTCATACAGATAGCGGAGTAGATATTTTCACCTTTATAGAGATGGTGGTGTAGATATTTCCATGTTCATACAGATGGCGGTGTAGATATTTCCATGTTCATATAGATGACGGTGTAGATATTTCCATGTTTGTGCAGATAGCAGTGTAGTTATTTCCATGTTTACAGAGATAGCAGTGTAGATATTTCCATTGATATACAGATAGCTGTGTAGGTATTTGCATGTTCATACACATAGCGGTGTAGATATTTCCATGCTCATACAGATAGCGGTGTAGATATTTCCATGTTCATACAGATAGCGGTGCAGATATTTCCATGTTCATACAGATAGCGGTGTAGATATTTCCATGTTCACACAGATAGCGGTGTAGATATTTCCATGTTCATACAGTTAGCGGTGTAGATATTTCCATGTTCATACAGATGGCGGTGTAGATATTTCCATGCTCATCCAGATGCCGGTGTAGATATTTCCATGTTCACACAGATGGCGGTGTAGATATTTACATGTTCATACAGATGGCGGTGTAGATATTTCCATGTTCGTACGGACGGCAGTGTAGATATTTCCATGTTCATACAGGTGGCGGTGTAGTTATTTCCATGTTCATACAGATGGCGGTGTAGATATTTCCGTGTTCATACAAATGGCGGTGTAGATATTTCCATGTTCATAGAGATGGTGGTGTAGATATTTCCATGTTTATACAGATAGCAATGTAGATATTTCCATGTTTATACAGATAGCGGTGTAGATATTTCCATTGATATACAGATAGCTCTGTAGATATTTGCATGTTCATACAGATAGCGGTGTAGATATTTCCATGTTCATACAGATAGCGGTGTAGTTATTTCCATGTTCATACAGATAGCGGTGTAGATATTTCCATGTTTTACAGATAGCGGTGTAGATATTTCCATGTTCATACAGATAGCGGTGTAGATATTTCCATCTTCATACAGTTAGCGGTGTAGATATTTCCATTGATATACAGATAGCTGTGTAGATATTTGCATTTTCATACAGACAGCGGTGCAGATATTTCCATGTTCATACAGATAGCGGTGTAGATATTTCCATTGATATACAGATAGCTGTGTAGATATTTGCATTTTCATACAGACAGCGGTGCAGATATTTCCATGTTCATACAGATAGCGGTGTAGATATTTCCATGTTCATCCAGATGCCGGTGTAGATATATCCATTTTCATACAGATGGCGGTGAAGATATTTCCAAGTTCATACAGATGGCATTGTAGATATTTCCATGTTCATACAAATGGCGGTGTAGATATTTCCATGTTCATACAGATGGCGTTGTAGATATTTCCGTGTTCATACAAATGGCAGTGTAGATATTCCCATGTTCATAGAGATGGAGGTGTACATATTTCCATGTTTATGCAGATAGCGGTATAGGTATTTCCATGTTTATACAGATGGTGGTGTAGATATTTCCATGTTTATAGAGATGGCGGTCTAGATATTTCCATGTTTATAGAGATAGTGGTGTAGTTATTTCCAAGTTTATAGAGACAGCGTTGTAGATATTTCCATGTTTATAAAGATAGCGGTGAAGATATTTGCATGTTTATACAGACAGCAGTGTAGATATTTCCATGTTTATAGAGATAGTGGTGTAGATAATTTCAATTTTATACAGATAGCAGTGTAGATATTTCCAAGTTCATACAGATAGCGGTGTAGATATTTCCACCTTTATAGAGATGGCGGTGTAGATATTTCCATGTTCATACAGATGGCGGTGTAGATATTTCCATGTTCGTACAGGTGGCGGTGTAGATATTTCCATGTTTATACAGATAGAAGTGTGGTTATTTCCATGTTTATGGAGATAGCAATGTAGATATTTCCACTGGTATGCATATAGCTGTGTAGATATTTGCATGCTCATACTGATAGCAGTGTAGATATTTCCATGTTCGTACAGATAGCGGTGTAGATATTTCCATGTTCATACAGATAGCGGTGTAGATATTTCCATGTTCATACAGATAACGGTTTAGATATTTCCATGTTCATACAGATAGCGGTGTAGATATTTCCATGTTCATACAGATAACGGTTTAGATATTTCCATGTTCATACAGAGAGTGGTGTAGATATTTCCATGTTCATACAGTTAGCGGTGTAGATATTTCCATGTTCATACTGATGGCGGTGTAGATATTTCCATGTTCATACAGATGGCGGTGTAGATATTTCCATATTTGTACAGATGGCGGTGTAGATATTTCCATGTTCATAGAGATGGAGGTATAGTTATTTCCAAGTTTATGCACATAGCGGTATAGATATTTCCATGTTTATACAGATGGTGGTGTAGATATTTCCATGTTTATAGAGATGGCGGTCTAGATATCTCCATGTTTATAGAGATAGTGGTGTAGTTATTTCCAAGTTTATAGAGACAGCATTGTAGATATTTCCATGTTTATACAGATAGCGGTGAAGATATTTCCATGTTTATACAGATAGCAGTGTAGATATTTCCATGTTTATACAGATAGCAGTGTAGATATTTCCAAGTTTATAGAGATAGTGGTGTAGATAATTTCAATTTTATACAGATAGCAGTGTAGATAATTCCAAGTTCATACAGATAGTGGTGTAGATATTTCCACGTTTATAGAGATGGCGGTGTAGATATTTCCATGTTCATACAGATGGCGGTGTAGATATTTCCATGTTTTTAGAGATGGTGGTGTAGGTATTTTCATGTTTACACAGATGGCGGGGGAGATATTTCCATGTTTACACAGATAGCGGTGTAGACATTTCCATGTTTACACAGATAGCGGTGTGGAAATTTCCATGTTTATGCAGATAGCGGTGTGGATATTTCCATGTTTATACAGATAGCGGTGTGTATATTTCCATGTTTATACAGATAGTTGGGCAGAGATTTCCATGTTTATACAGATAGCAGTGTAGATATTTCCATCTTAATACAGATGGCGGTGTAGATATGTCCATGTTCGTACTGATGGCGGTGTAGATATTTCCATGTTCATACAGATGGCTGTGTAGATATTTCGAAGTTTATAGAGATAGCGCTGTAGTTATTTCCATATTTATAGGGAATTCTCTGTAGATATTTCCATGTATATGCAGATAGCAGTGTGGATATTTCCATGTTCATCCAGATGCCGGTGTAGATATATCCATGTTCATACAGATGGCGGTGAAGATATTTCCATGTTCATATAGATGGCGGTGTAGATATTTCCATGTTCATACACATGGCGGTGTAGATATTTCCATGTTCGTAGAGATGGCTGTGTACATATTTCCATGTTCATACAAATGGCGGTGTAGATATTTCCATGTTCATATAGATGGCGGTGTAGATATTTCCATGTTTGTACAGATAGCAGTGTAGTTATTTCCATGTTCATAGAGATAGCAGTGTAGATATTTCCATTGATATACAGATAGCTGTGTAGATATTTGCATGTTCATACAGATAGCGGTGTAGATATTTCCATGCTCATACAGATAGCGGTGTAGATATTTCCAGGGTCATACAGATAGCGTTGCAGATATTTCCATGTTCATGGAGATAGCGGTGTAGATATTTCCATGTTCATACAGATAGCGGTGTAGATATTTCCATGTTCATACAGATGGCGGTGTAGATATTTCCATGTTCATACAGATGGCGGTGTAGATATTTACATGTTCATACAGATGGCGGTGTAGATATTTCCATGTTCGTACGGATGGCAGTGTAGATATTTCCATGTACATACAGGTGGCGGTGTAGATATTTCCATGTTTATACAGATTGCAGTGTAGTTATTTCCATGTTTATAGAGATAGCAGTGTAGATATTTCCACTTATATACAGATAGCTGTGTAGATATTTGCAAGTTCATGCAGATAGCGGTGTAGATATTTCCATGTTCGTACAGATAGCGGTGTAGATATTTCCATGTTCATACAGATAGCAGTGTAGATATTTCCATGTTCATAGGGATAACGGTGTAGATATTTCCATGTTCATGCAGATAGCCTTGTAGATATTTCCATGTTCATACAGTTAGCGGTGTTGATATTTCCATGTTCATACAGATGGCGGTGTAGATATTTACATGTTCATACAGATGGCGGTGTAGATATTTCTATGTTCGTACAGATGGCGGTGTAGATACTTCCATGTTCATAGAGATGGCGGTGTAGATATTTCCATGTTTATGCAGATAGCGGTAAAGGTATTTCCATGTTTATACAGATGGTGGTGTAGATATTTCCATGTTTATAGAGATGGCGGTGTAGATATTTCCATGTTTATAGTGATAGTGGTGTAGTTATTTCCAAGTTTATGGAGGCAGCATTGTAGATATTTCCAAATTTATACAGATAGCGGTGAAGATATTTCCATGTTTATACAGATATCGGTGTAGATATTTCCATGTTTATACAGAGAGCAGTGTAGATATTTCCATGTTTATACAGATAGTGGTGTAGATAATTTCAATTTTATACAGATAGCAGTGTAGATATTTCCAAGTTCATACAGATAGCGGTGTAGATATTTCCATTGATATACAGATAGCTGTGTAGATATTTGCATGTTCATACAGATAGCGGTGTAGATATTTCCATGTTTATAGAGATGGTGGTCTAGATATTTCCATGTTTATAGAGATAGTGGTGTAGTTATTTCCAAGTTTATAGAGACAGCATTGTAGATATTTCCATGTTTATGCACACAGCGGTATAGGTATTTCCATGTTCATACAGATTTCAGTGTAGATATTTCCATGTTTTTAGAGATGGCGATGTAGTTATTTTCACGTTTACACAGATGGCGGTGGAGATATTTCCATGTTTACACAGATAGCGGTGCAGACATTTCCATGTTTACACAGATAGCGGTGTGGATATTTCCATGTTTATGCAGATAGCGGTGTAGATATTTCCATGTTTATACAGATAGCGGTGCGGCTATTTCCATGTTTATGCAGATAGTTGGGTAGATATTTCCATGTTTATACAGATAGCGGTGTAGATATTTCCATCTTAATACAGATGGCGGTGTAGATATGTCCATGTTCGTACAGATGGCGGTGTAGATATTTCCATGTTCATACAGATGGCGGTGTAGGTATTTCGAAGTCTATAGAGATAGCGCTGCAGTTATTTCCATATTTATAGAGAAATCTGTGTAGATATTTCCATGTATATGCAGATAGCTGTGTAGATATTTCCATGTTCATGCAGATAGCGGTGTAGATATTTCCACATTTATAGAGATGGCGGTGTAGATATTTACATGTTCTTACGGATGGCAGTGTAGATATTTCCATGTTCATACAGGTGGCGGTGTATATATTTCCATGTTCATACAGATAGCAGTGTAGTTATTTCAATGTTTATAGAGATAGCAATGTAGATATTTCCATTGATATTCATATAGCTGTGTAGATATTTGCATGTTCACACAGATAGCTGTGTAGATATTGCCATGTTCATACAGATAGAGGTGTAGATATTTCCATGTTTATAGAGATAGCAGTGTAGATATTTCCATTGATATACAGATAGCTGTGTAGATATTTGCATGTTCATACAGATAGCGGTGTAGATATTTCCATGTTCATACTGATAGCGGTGTAGACATTTCCATGTTTACACAGATAGCGGTGTGTATATTTCCACATTTATGCAGATAGCGGTGTAGATATTTCCATGTTTATACAGATAGCGGTGCGGATATTTCCATGTTTATACAGATAGTTGGGCAGATATTTCCATGTTTATACAGATAGCGGTGTAGATATTTCCATCTTAATACAGATGGCGGTGTAGATATGTCTATGTTCGTACAGATGGCGGTGTAGATATTTGCATGTTCATAGGGATGGCGGTGTAGATATTTCCATGTTTATAGAGATAGTGGTGTAGTTATTTCCAAATTTATAGAGAAATCTGTGTAGATATTTCCATGTATATGCAGATAGTTGTGTAGATATTTCCATGTTCATGCACATAGCGGTGTAGATATTTCCATGTTCATCCACATGCCGGTGTAGATATATCCATGTTCATACAGATGGCGGTGAAGATATTTCCATGTTCATACAGATGGCGGTGTAGATATTTCCATGTTCATACACATGGTGGTGTAGATATATCCATGTTCATAGAGATGGCGCTGTAGATATTTCCATGTTCATACAAATGGCAGTGTAGATATTTCCATATTCATAGAGATGGCGGTGTAGATATTTCCATGTTTATACAGATAGCAGTGTAGATATTTCCATGTTTATAGAGATAGCAGTGTAGATATTTCCATTGATATACAGATAGCTGTGTAGATATTTGCATGTTCATACAGATAGCGGTGTAGATATTTCCATGTTCATACTGATAGCGGTGTAGATATTTCCATGTTCATACAGTTAGCGGTGTAGATATTTCCATGTTCATACAGATGGCTGTGTAGATATTTCCATGTTCATACAGATGGCCGTGTAGATATTTACATGTTCATACAGATGGCGGTGTAGATATTTCCATGTTTGTACAGATAGCAGAGTAGTTATTTCCATGTTTATAGAGATAGCAGTGTAGATATTTCCATTGATATACAGATATCTGTGTAGATATTTGCATGTTCATACAGATAGCGGTGTAGATATTTCCCTGTTCATACAGATAGCGGTGTAGATATTTCCATGTTCATACACATAGCGGTGTAGATATTTCCATGTTCATACAGATAACGGTGTAGATATTTGCATGTTCATACAGATAGCGGTGTAGATATTTCCATGTTCTCACAGATAGCGGTGTAGATATTTCCATGTTCATACAGTTAGCGGTGTAGATATTTCCATGTCCATGCAGATAGCGGTGTAGATATTTCCATGTTCATCCAGATGCCGGTGTAGATATATCCATGTTCATACATATGGCGGTGAAGATATTTCCATGTTCATACTGATGGCGGTGTAGATATTTCCATGTTCATACACATGGCGGTGTAGATATTTCCATGTTCATAGAGATGGCGGGGTAGATATTTCCATGTTCATAGAGATGGCGGTGTAGATATATCCATGTTTGTACAGATAGCAGAGTAGTTATTTCCATGTTTATAGAGATAGCAGTGTAGATATTTCCCTTGATATATAGATAGCTGTGTAGATATTTCCATGTTCATACAGATAGCGGTGCAGATATTTCCATGTTCATACAGATAGCGGTGTAGGTATTTCCATGTTCATACAGATAGCGGTGTAAATATTTCCATGTTTTACAGATAGCGGTGTAGATATTTCCATGTTCATACAGATAGCGGTGTAGATATTTCCATGTTCATACAGTTAGCGGTGTAGGTATTTCCATGTTTTACAGATAGCGGTATAGATATTTCCATGTTCATTCAGATAGCGGTGTAGATATTTCCATGTTTTACAGATAGCAGTGTAGATATTTCCATGTTCATACAGATGGCGGTGTAGATATTTCCATGTTCGTACGGATGGCAGTGTAGATATTTCCATGTTCGTACAGGTGGCGGTGTAGATATTTCCATGTTTATACAGATAGCAGTGTAGTTATTTCAATGTTTATAGAGATAGCAATGTAGATATTTCCATTGATATACATATAGCTTTGTAGATATTTGCATGTTCATACAGATAGCGGTGTAGATATTTCCATGTTGATACAGATAGAGGTGTAGATATTTCCATGTTCATACACATAGCGGTGTAGATATTTCCATGTTCATACAGATAACGGGGTAGATATTTCCATGTTCATACAGATAGTGGTGTAGATAATTCCATGTTCATACAGTTAGCGGTGTAGATATTTCCATGTTCATACATATGGCGGTGTAGATATTTACATGTTCATACAGATGTCGTTGTAGATATTTCCACATTCGTACAGATGGCGGTGTAGATATTTCCATGTTCATAGAGATGGCGGTGTAGATATTTCCATGTTTATGCAGATAGCGGTATAGCTATTTTCATGTTTATACAGATGGTGGTGTAGATATTTCCCTGTTTATAGAGATGGCGGTCTAGATATTTCCATGTTTATAGAGATAGTGGTGTAGTTATTTCCAAGTTTATAGAGACAGCGTTGTAGATATTTCCATGTTTATACAGATAGCGGTGTAAATATTTCCATGTTTTACAGATAGCGGTGTAGATATTTCCATGTTTATAGAGATAGTGGTGTAGATAATTTCAATTTTATACAGATAGCAGTGTAGATAATTCCAAGTTCATACAGATAGCGGTGTAGATATTTCCACGTTTATAGAGATGGCGGTGTAGATATTTCCATGTTCATACAGATGGCGGTTTAGATATTTCCATGTTTTTAGAGATGGCGGTGTAGATATTTTCATGTTTACACAGATGGCGGTGGAGATACTTCCATGTTTACACAGATAGCGTTGTAGACATTTCCATCTTTACACAGATAGCAGTGTGTATATTTCCACGTTTATGCAGATAGCGGTGTAGATATTTCCATGTTTATACAGATAGCGGTGCGGATATTTCCATGTTTATACAGATAGTTGGGCAGATATTTCCATGTTTATACAGATAGCGGTGTAGATATTTCCATCTTAATACAGATGGCGGTGTAGATATGTCTATGTTCGTACAGATGGCGGTGTAGATATTTGCATGTTCATAGGGATGGCGGTGTAGATATTTCGAAGTTTATAGAGATAGCCCTGTAGTTATTTCCAAATTTATAGAGAAACCTGTGTAGATATTTCCATGTATATGCAGATAGCTGTATAGATATTTCCATGTTCATGCAGATAGCGGTGTAGGTATTTCCATGTTCATCCAGATGCCGGTGTAGATATATCCATGTTCATACAGATGGCGGTGTAGATATTTCCATGTTCATACAAATGGCGGTGTAGATATTTCCATATTCATAGAGATGGCGGTGTAGATATTTCCATGTTTATACAGATAGCAGTGTAGTTATTTCCATGTTTATAGAGATAGCAGTGTAGATATTTCCATTGATATACAGAGAGCTGTGTAGATATTTGCATGTTCATACAGATATCGGTGTAGATATTTCCATGTTCATACTGATAGCGGTGTAGATATTTCCATGTTCATACAGTTAGCGGTGTAGATATTTCCATGTTCATACAGATGGTGGTGTAGATATTTCCATGTTCATACAGATGGCCGTGTAGATATTTACATGTTCATATAGATGGCGGTGTAGACATTTCCATGTTCGTACAGATGGCAGTGTAGATATTTCCATGTTCATACAGGTGGCGGTGTAGATATTCCCCTGTTTTTCCAGATAGCTGTGTAGTTATTTCCGTGTTTATAGAGATAGCAGGGTAGATATTTCCATTGATATACAGATAGCTGTGTAGATATTTGCATGTTCATACAGATAGCGGTGTAGATATTTCCATGTTCATACAGATAGCGGTGTAGATATTTCCATGTTCATACACATAGCGGTGTAGATATTTCCATGTTCATACAGATAACGTTGTAGATATTTGCATGTTCATACAGATAGCTGTGTACATATTTCCATGTTCACACAGATAGCGGTGTAGATATTTCCATATTCATACAGTTAGCGGTGTAGATATTTCCATGTTCATGCAGATAGCTGTGTAGATATTTCCATGTTCATCCTGATGCCGGTGTAGATATATCCATGTTCATACAGATGGCCGTGTAGTTATTTCCATGTTTATAGAGATAGCAGTGTAGATATTTCCATTGATATAGAGATAGCTGTGTAGATATTTACATGTTCATACAGATGGCGGTGTAGATATTTCCATGTTCGTACAGGTGGCGTTGTAGATATTTCCATGTTTATACAGATAGCAGTGTAGTTATTTCAATGTTTATAGAGATAGCGATGTAGATATTTCAATGTTTATGGAGATAGCGATGTAGATATTTCCATTGATATACATATAGCTTTGTAGATATTTGCATGTTCATACAGATAGCGGTGTAGATATTTCCATGTTGATACAGATAGAGGTGTAGATATTTCCATGTTCATACACATAGCGGTGTAGATATTTCCATGTTCATACAGATAACGGGGTAGATATTTCCATGTTCATACAGATAGCGGTGTAGATATTTCCATGTTCATACAGTTAGCGGTGTAGATATTTCCATGTTCATACATATGGCGGTGTAGATATTTACATGTTCATACAGATGGCGTTGTAGATATTTCCACGTTCGTACAGATGGCGGTGTAGATATTTCCATGTTCATAGAGATGGCGGTGTAGATATTTCCATGTTTATGCAGATAGCGGTATAGCTATTTTCATGTTTATACAGATGGTGGTGTAGATATTTCCATGTTTATAGAGATGGCGGTCTAGATATTTCCATGTTTATAGAGATAGTGGTGTAGTTATTTCCAAGTTTATAGAGACAGCGTTGTAGATATTTCCATGTTTATACAGATAGCGGTGAAGATATTTCCATGTTTATACAGATAGTGGTGTAGATAATTTCAATTTTATACAGATAGCAGTGTAGATAATTCCAAGTTCATACAGATAGCGGTGTAGATATTTCCACGTTTATAGAGATGGCGGTGTAGATATTTCCATGTTCATACAGATGGCGGTGTAGATATTTCCATGTTTTTAGAGATGGCGGTGTAGATATTTTCATTTTTACACAGATGGCGGTGGAGATACTTCCATGTTTACACAGATAGCGTTGTAGCCATTTCCATCTTTACACAGATAGCGGTGTGTATATTTCCACGTTTATGCAGATAGCGGTGTGGATATTTCCATGTTTATACAGATAGCTGTGCGGATATTTCCATGTTTATACAGATAGTTGGGCAGATATTTCCATGTTTATACAGATAGCGGTGTAGATATTTCCATCTTAATACAGATGGCGGTGTAGATATGTCTATGTTCGTACAGATGGCGGTGTAGATATTTGCATGTTCATACGGATGGCAGTGTAGATATTTCGAAGTTTATAGAGATAGCCCTGTAGTTATTTCCAAATTTATAGAGAAATCTGTGTAGATATTTCCATGTATATGCAGATAGCTGTGTAGATATTTCCATGTTCATGCAGATAGCGGTGTAGATATTTCCATGTTCATCCAGATGCCGTTGTAGATATATCCATGTTCATACAGATGGCGGTGTAGATATTTCCATGTTCATACACATGGCGGTGTAGATATATCCATGTTCATACAAATGGCGGTGTAGATATCTCCATGTTCATACAAATGGCGGTGTAGATATTTCCATATTCATAGAGATGGCGGTGTAGATATTTCCATGTTTATACAGATAGCAGTGTAGTTATTTCCATGTTTATAGAGATAGCAGTGTAGATATTTCCATTGATATACTGATAGCTATGTAGATATTTGCATGTTCATACAGATATCGGTGTAGATATTTCCATGTTCATAGTGATAGCGGTGTAGATATTTCCATGTTCATACAGTTAGCGTTGTAGATATTTCCATGTTCATACAGTTAGCGGTGTAGATATTTCCATTGTCTTACAGATGGCGGTGTAGATATTTACATGTTCATACAGATTGCGGTGTAGATATTTCCATGTTCGCACGGATGGCAGTGTAGCTATTTCCATGTTCATACAGGTGGCGTTGTAGATATTTCCATGTTTATACAGATAGCAGTTTAGTTATTTCCATGTTTATAGAGATAGCAGTGTAGATATTTCCATTGATATACAGATAGCTCTGTAGATATTTGCATGTTCATACAGATAGCGGTGTAGATTTTTCCATGTTCGTACAGACAGCTGTGTAGATATTTCCTTGTTCATACAGATAGTGGTGTAGATATTTCCATGTTCATACAGATAACGGTGTAGATATTTCCATGTTCATACAGATAGCCTTGTAGATATTTCCATGTTCATACAGTCAGCGGAGTAGATATTTCCGTGTTCTTACAGATGGCGGTGTAGATATTTCCATGTTCGTAAAGATGACGGTGTAGATATTTCCATGTTCATACAGATGGCGGTGTAGATATTTCCATGTTCATACAAATGGCGGTGTAGATATTTCTATGTTCATACAGATGGCGGTGTAGATATTTCCGTGTTCATACAAATGGCGGTGTAGATATTTCCATGTTCATAGAGATGGCGGTGTAGATATTTCCATGTTTCTACAGACAGCAATGTAGATATTTCCATGTTTATAGAGATAGCGGTGTAGATATTTTCTCTGATATACAGATAGCTGTGTAGATATTTGCATGTTCATACAGATAGCGGTGTAGATTTTTCCATGTTCATACAGATAGCGGTGTAGATATTTGCATGTACATACAGATAGCGGTGTAGATATTTCCATGTTTTACAGATAGCAGTGTAGATATTTCCATGTTCATACAGATAGCGGTGTAGATATTTCCATGTTTATAGAGATGGCGGTCTAGATATTTCCATGTTTATAGAGATAGTGGTGTAGTTATTTCCAAGTTTATAGAGACTGCGGTGTAGATATTTCCATGTTTATGCAGACAGCGTTATAGGTATTTCCATGTTCATACAGATTTCGGTGTAGATATTTCCATGTTTTTAGAGATGGCGGTGTAGATATTTTCATGTTTACACAGATGGCGGTGTAGATATTTCCATGTTCGTACGGATGGCAGTGTAGATATTTCCATGTTCATACAGGTGGCGGTGTAGTTATTCCCATGTTTTTACAGATAGCTGTGTAGTTATTTCCATGTTTATAGAGATAGCAGTGTACATATTTCCATTGATATACAGATAGCTGTGTAGAAATTTGCATGTTCATACAGATAGCAGTGTAGTTATTTCCATGTTCATACAGATAGCGGTGTAGATATTTCCATGTTCATACACATAGCGGTGTAGATATTTCCATGTTCATACAGATAACGGTGTAGATATTTCCATGTTCATACAGATAGCGGTGTAGATATTTCCATGTTCACACAGATAGCGGTGTAGTTATTTCCATGTTCATACAGTTAGCGGTGTAGATATCTCCATGTTCATGCAGATAGCGGTGTAGATATTTCCATGTTCATCCAGATGCCGGTGTAGATATATCAATGTTCATACAGATGGCGGTGAAGATATTTCCATGTTCATACAGATGGCGGTGTAGATATTTCCATGTTCATACAAATGGCGGTGTAGATATTTCCATGTTCATAAAGATGGCGGTGTAGATATTTCCGTCTTCATACAAATGGCGGTGTAGATATTTCCATGTTCATAGCATGGCGGTGTTGATATTTCCATGTTTATACAGATAGCAATGTAGATATTTCCATGTTTATAGAGATAGCGGTGCAGATATTTCCATTGATATACAGATAGCTGTGTAGATATTTGCATGTTCATACAGATAACGGTGTAGATATTACCATGTTCGTACAGATAGCGGTGTAGATATTTCCATGTTCATGCAGATAGCGGTGTAGATATTTCCATGTTTTACAGATAGCGGTGTAGATATTTCCATGTTCATACAGATAGGGGTGTAGATATTTCCATGTTTATAGAGATGGCGGTCTAGATATTTCCATGTTTATAGAGATAGTGGTGTAGTTATTTCCGAGTTTATAGAGACAGCGTTGTAGATATTTCCATGTTTATACAGATAGCGGAGAAGGTATTTCCATGTTTATACAGATAGCGGTGTAGATATTTCCATGTTTATACAGATAGCAGTGTAGATATTTCCATGTTTATAGAGATAGTTGTGTAGATAATTTCAATTTTATACAGATAGCAGTGTAGATATTTCCAAGTTCATACAGATAGCGGCGTAGATATTTCCACGTTTATAGAGATGGTGGTGTAGATATTTCCATGTTCATACAGATGGCAGTGTAGATATTTCCATGTTTTTAGAGATGGCGGTGTAGATATTTTCATGTTTACACAGATGGCGGTGTAGATATTTCCATGTTTACACAGATAGCGGTGTAGACATTTCCATGTTTACACAGATAGCGGTGTGGATATTTCCATGTTTATGCAGATAGCGTTGTAGATATTTCCATGTTTATACAGATATCGGTGCGGATATTTCCATGTTTATACAGATAGTTGGGCAGAGATTTCCATGTTTATACAGATAGCAGTGTAGATATTTCCATCTTAATACAGATGGCGGTGTAGATATGTGTATATTCGTACAGATGGCGGTGTAGTTATTTCCATGTTCATAGAGATGGCGGTGTAGATATTTCCATGTTTGTACAGATAGGAGTGTAGTTATTTCCATGTTTATAGAGATAGCAGTGTAGATATTTCCATTGATATACAGATAGCTGTGTAGATATTTACATGTTCATACAGATGGCGGTGTAGATATTTCCATGTTCATACAGTTAGCGGTGTAGATATTTCCATGTTCATGCAGATAGCGGTGTAGATATTTCCATGTTCATCCAGATGCCGGTGTAGATATATCCATGTTCATACAGATGGCGGTGAAGATATTTCCATGTTCATAGAGATGGCGGTGTAGATATTTCCATGTTCATACAGATGGCGGTGTAGATATTTCCGTGTTCATACAAATGGCGGTGTAGATATTTCCATGATCATAGCATGGCGGTGTTGATATTTCCATGTTTATACAGATAGCAATGTAGATATTTCCATGTTTATAGAGATAGCGGTGCAGATATTTCCATTGATATACAGATAGCTGTGTAGATATTTGCATGTTCATACAGATAACGGTGTAGATATTTCCATGTTCATACAGATAGCGGTGTAGATATTTTCATGTTCATACAGATAGCGGTGTAGATATTTCCATGTTTTACAGATAGCGGTGTAGATATTTCCATGTTCATACAGATAGGGGTGTAGATATTTCTATGTTTATAGAGATGGCGGTCTAGATATTTCCATGTTTATAGAGATAGTGGTGTAGTTATTTCCGAGTTTATAGAGACAGCGTTGTAGATATTTCCATGTTTATACAGATAGCGGTGAAGGTATTTCCATGTTTATACAGATAGCGGTGTAGATATTTCCATGTTTATACAGATAGCAGTGTAGATATTTCCATGTTTATAGAGATAGTTGTGTAGATAATTTCAATTTTATACAGATAGCAGTGTAGATATTTCCAAGTTCATACAGATAGCGGCGTAGATATTTCCACGTTTATAGAGATGGTGGTGTAGATATTTCCATGTACATACAGATGGCGGTGTAGATATTTCCATGTTTTTAGAGATGGCGGTGTAGATATTTTCATGTTTACACAGATAGCGGTGTGGATATTTCCATGTTTATGCAGATAGCGTTGTAGATATTTCCATGTTTATACAGATAGCGGTGTAGACATTTCCATGTTTACACAGATAGCGGTGTGGATATTTCCATGTTTATGCAGATAGCGTTGTAGATATTTCCATGTTTATACAGATATCGGTGCGGATATTTCCATGTTTATACAGATAGTTGGGCAAAGATTTCCATGTATATACAGATAGCAGTGTAGATATTTCCATCTTAATACAGATGGCGGTGTAGATATGTCTATGTTCGTACAGATGGCGGTGTAGATATTTCCATGTTCGTACGGATGGCAGTGTAGATATTTCCATGTTCGTACAGGTGGCGGTGTAGATATTTCCATGTTTATACAAATAGCAGTGTAGTTATTTCAATGTTTATAGAGATAGCAATGTAGATATTTCCATTGATATACATATAGCTGTGTAGATATTTGCATGTTCATACAGATAGCGGTGTAGATATTGCCATGTTCATACAGATAGAGGTGTAGATTTTCCATGTTCATACAGATAGCGGTGTAGATATTTCCATGTTCATACTGATAACGGTGTAGATATTTCCATGTTCATACAGATAGCGGTGTAGATATTTCCATGTTCATACAGTTAGCGGTGTAGATATTTCCATGTTCATACAGATGGCGGTGTAGATATTTACATGTTCATACAGATGACGTTGTAGATATTTCCATGTTCGTACAGATGGCGGGGAATATATTTCCATGTTCATAGAGATGGCGTTGTAGATATTTCCATGTTTATACAGATAGCTGTGTAGATATTTCCATGTTCATACAGATAGCGGTGCAGATATTTCCATGTTCATACAGATAGCTGTGTAGATATTTGCATGTTCATACAGATATCGGTGTAGATATTTCCATGTTCTCACAGATAGCGGTGTAGACATTTCCATGTTCATACAGTTAGCGGTGTAGATATTTCCAAGTTCATGCAGATAGCGGTGTAGATATTTCCATGTTCATCCAGATGTCGGTGTAGATATATCCATGTTCATACAGATGGCGGTGAAGATATTTCCATGTTCATACAGATGGCGGTGTAGATATTTCCATGTTCATACACATGGCGGTGGAGATATTTCCATGTTCATAGAGATGGCGGTGTAGGTATTTCCATGTTCATACAAATGGCGGTGTAGATATTTCCATGTTCATAGAGATGGCGGTGTAGATATTTCCATGTTTGTACAGATAGCAGTGTAGTTATTTCCATGTTTATAGAGATAGCAGTGTAGATATTTCCCTTGATATACAGATAGCTGTGTAGATATTTCCATGTTCATACAGATAACGGTGCAGATATTTCCATGTTCATACAGATAGCTGTGTAGATATTTCCATGTTCATACAGATAGCGGTGTAGCTATTTCCATGTTCATACAGTTAGCGGTGTAGCTATTTCCATGTTCATACAGTTAGCGGTGTAGATATTTCCATGTTCATACAGATGGCGGTGTAGATATTTCCATGTTCATACAGATGGCCGTGTAGATATTTCCATGTTCGTACGGATGGCAGTGTAGATATTTCCATGTTCATTCAGGTGGCGGTGTAGATATTTCCATGTTCATACAGATAGCCGTGTAGTTATTTCCATGTTTATAGAGATAGCAGTGTAGATATTTCCATTGATATACAGATAGCTGTGTAGATATTTACATGTTCATACAGATGGCGGTGTAGATATTTCCATTTTCGTAGGGATGGCAGTGTAGATATTTCCATGTTCGTACAGGTTGCGGTGTAGATATTTCCATGTTCATACAGATGGCGGTGTAGATATTTCCATTTTCATACAGATGGCGGTGTAGATATTTACATGTTCATACAGATGGCGGTGTAGATATTTCCATGTTCGTACGGATGGAAGTGTAGATATTTCCATGTTCATACAGGTGGCGGTGTAGTTATTCCCATGTTTTTACAGATAGCTGTGTAGTTATTTCCATGTTTATAGAGATAGCAGTGTACATATTTCCATTGATATACAGATAGCTGTGTAGAAATTTGCATGTTCATACAGATAGCAGTGTAGTTATTTCCATGTTCATACAGATAGCGGTGTAGATATTTCCATGTTCATACACATAGCGGTGTAGATATTTCCATGTTCATACAGATAACGGTGTAGATATTTCCATGTTCATACAGATAGCGGTGTAGATATTTCCATGTTCACACAGATAGCGGTGTAGTTATTTCCATGTTCATACAGTTAGCGGTGTAGATATCTCCATGTTCATGCAGATAGCGGTGTAGATATTTCCATGTTCATCCAGATGCCGGTGTAGATATATCAATGTTCATACAGATGGCGGTGAAGATATTTCCATGTTCATACAGATGGCGGTGTAGATATTTCCATGTTCATACAAATGGCGGTGTAGATATTTCCATGTTCATAAAGATGGCGGTGTAGATATTTCCGTCTTCATACAAATGGCGGTGTAGATATTTCCATGTTCATAGCATGGCGGTGTTGATATTTCCATGTTTCTACAGATAGCAATGTAGATATTTCCATGTTTATAGAGATAGCGGTGCAGATATTTCCATTGATATACAGATAGCTGTGTAGATATTTGCATGTTCATACAGATAACGGTGTAGATATTACCATGTTCGTACAGATAGCGGTGTAGATATTTCCATGTTCATACAGATAGCGGTGTAGATATTTCCATGTTTTACAGATAGCGGTGTAGATATTTCCATGTTCATACAGATAGGGGTGTAGATATTTCCATGTTTATAGAGATGGCGGTCTAGATATTTCCATGTTTATAGAGATAGTGGTGTAGTTATTTCCGAGTTTATAGAGACAGCGTTGTAGATATTTCCATGTTTATACAGATAGCGGAGAAGGTATTTCCATGTTTATACAGATAGCGGTGTAGATATTTCCATGTTTATACAGATAGCAGTGTAGATATTTCCATGTTTATAGAGATAGTTGTGTAGATAATTTCAATTTTATACAGATAGCAGTGTAGATATTTCCAAGTTCATACAGATAGCGGCGTAGATATTTCCACGTTTATAGAGATGGTGGTGTAGATATTTCCATGTTCATACAGATGGCAGTGTAGATATTTCCATGTTTTTAGAGATGGCGGTGTAGATATTTTCATGTTTACACAGATGGCGGTGTAGATATTTCCATGTTTACACAGATAGCGGTGTAGACATTTCCATGTTTACACAGATAGCGGTGTGGATATTTCCATGTTTATGCAGATAGCGTTGTAGATATTTCCATGTTTATACAGATATCGGTGCGGATATTTCCATGTTTATACAGATAGTTGGGCAGAGATTTCCATGTTTATACAGATAGCAGTGTAGATATTTCCATCTTAATACAGATGGCGGTGTAGATATGTGTATATTCGTACAGATGGCGGTGTAGATATTTCCATGTTCATAGAGATGGCGGTGTAGATATTTCCATGTTTGTACAGATAGGAGTGTAGTTATTTCCATGTTTATAGAGATAGCAGTGTAGATATTTCCATTGATATACAGATAGCTGTGTAGATATTTACATGTTCATACAGATGGCGGTGTAGATATTTCCATGTTCATACAGTTAGCGGTGTAGATATTTCCATGTTCATGCAGATAGCGGTGTAGATATTTCCATGTTCATCCAGATGCCGGTGTAGATATATCCATGTTCATACAGATGGCGGTGAAGATATTTCCATGTTCATAGAGATGGCGGTGTAGATATTTCCATGTTCATACAGATGGCGGTGTAGATATTTCCGTGTTCATACAAATGGCGGTGTAGATATTTCCATGTTCATAGCATGGCGGTGTTGATATTTCCATGTTTATACAGATAGCAATGTAGATATTTCCATGTTTATAGAGATAGCGGTGCAGATATTTCCATTGATATACAGATAGCTGTGTAGATATTTGCATGTTCATACAGATAACGGTGTAGATATTTCCATGTTCATACAGATAGCGTTGTAGATATTTTCATGTTCATACAGATAGCGGTGTAGATATTTCCATGTTTTACAGATAGCGGTGTAGATATTTCCATGTTCATACAGATAGGGGTGTAGATATTTCTATGTTTATAGAGATGGCGGTCTAGATATTTCCATGTTTATAGAGATAGTGGTGTAGTTATTTCCGAGTTTATAGAGACAGCGTTGTAGATATTTCCATGTTTATACAGATAGCGGTGAAGGTATTTCCATGTTTATACAGATAGCGGTGTAGATATTTCCATGTTTATACAGATAGCAGTGTAGATATTTCCATGTTTATAGAGATAGTTGTGTAGATAATTTCAATTTTATACAGATAGCAGTGTAGATATTTCCAAGTTCATACAGATAGCGGCGTAGATATTTCCACGTTTATAGAGATGGTGGTGTAGATATTTCCATGTACATACAGATGGCGGTGTAGATATTTCCATGTTTTTAGAGATGGCGGTGTAGATATTTTCATGTTTACACAGATAGCGGTGTGGATATTTCCATGTTTATGCAGATAGCGTTGTAGATATTTCCATGTTTATACAGATAGCGGTGTAGACATTTCCATGTTTACACAGATAGCGGTGTGGATATTTCCATGTTTATGCAGATAGCGTTGTAGATATTTCCATGTTTATACAGATATCGGTGCGGATATTTCCATGTTTATACAGATAGTTGGGCAGAGATTTCCATGTATATACAGATAGCAGTGTAGATATTTCCATCTTAATACAGATGGCGGTGTAGATATGTCTATGTTCGTACAGATGGCGGTGTAGATATTTCCATGTTCGTACGGATGGCTGTGTAGATATTTCCATGTTCGTACAGGTGGCGGTGTAGATATTTCCATGTTTATACAAATAGCAGTGTAGTTATTTCAATGTTTATAGAGATAGCAATGTAGATATTTCCATTGATATACATATAGCTGTGTAGATATTTGCATGTTCATACAGATAGCGGTGTAGATATTGCCATGTTCATACAGATAGAGGTGTAGATTTTCCATGTTCATACAGATAGCGGTGTAGATATTTCCATGTTCATACTGATAACGGTGTAGATATTTCCATGTTCATACAGATAGCGGTGTAGATATTTCCATGTTCATACAGTTAGCGGTGTAGATATTTCCATGTTCATACAGATGGCGGTGTAGATATTTACATGTTCATACAGATGACGTTGTAGATATTTCCATGTTCGTACAGATGGCGGGGAATATATTTCCATGTTCATAGAGATGGCGTTGTAGATATTTCCATGTTTATACAGATAGCTGTGTAGATATTTCCATGTTCATACAGATAGCGGTGCAGATATTTCCATGTTCATACAGATAGCTGTGTAGATATTTGCATGTTCATACAGATATCGGTGTAGATATTTCCATGTTCTCACAGATAGCGGTGTAGACATTTCCATGTTCATACAGTTAGCGGTGTAGATATTTCCAAGTTCATGCAGATAGCGGTGTAGATATTTCCATGTTCATCCAGATGTCGGTGTAGATATATCCATGTTCATACAGATGGCGGTGAAGATATTTCCATGTTCATACAGATGGCGGTGTAGATATTTCCATGTTCATACACATGGCGGTGGAGATATTTCCATGTTCATAGAGATGGCGGTGTAGGTATTTCCATGTTCATACAAATGGCGGTGTAGATATTTCCATGTTCATAGAGATGGCGGTGTAGATATTTCCATGTTTGTACAGATAGCAGTGTAGTTATTTCCATGTTTATAGAGATAGCAGTGTAGATATTTCCCTTGATATACAGATAGCTGTGTAGATATTTCCATGTTCATACAGATAACGGTGCAGATATTTCCATGTTCATACAGATAGCTGTGTAGATATTTCCATGTTCATACAGATAGCGGTGTAGCTATTTCCATGTTCATACAGTTAGCGGTGTAGATATTTCCATTTTCATACAGATGGCGGTGTAGATATTTCCATGTTCATACAGATGGCGGTGTAGATATTTCCATGTTCATACAGATGGCCGTGTAGATATTTCCATGTTCGTACGGATGGCAGTGTAGATATTTCCATGTTCATTCAGGTGGCGGTGTAGATATTTCCATGTTCATACAGATAGCCGTGTAGTTATTTCCATGTTTATAGAGATAGCAGTGTAGATATTTCCATTGATATACAGATAGCTGTGTAGATATTTACATGTTCATACAGATGGCGGTGTAGATATTTCCATTTTCGTAGGGATGGCAGTGTAGATATTTCCATGTTCGTACAGGTTGCGGTGTAGATATTTCCATGTTTATACAAATAGCAGTGTAGTTATTTCAATGTTTATAGAGATAGCAATGTAGATATTTCCATTGATATACATATAGCTGTGTAGATATTTGCATGTTCATACAGATAGAGGTGTAGATATTGCCATGTTCATACAGATAGAGGTGTAGATATTTCCATGTTCATACAGATAGCGGTGTAGATATTTCCATGTTCATACAGATAACGGTGTAGATATTTCCATGTTCATACAGATGGCGGTGTAGATATTTCCATGTTTTTAGAGATGGCGGTGTAGAAATTTTCATGTTTACACAGATGGCGGTGGAGATACTTCCGTGTTTACACAGATTGCGTTGTAGACATTTCCATGTTTACACAGATAGCGGTGTGTATATTTCCACGTTTATGTAGATAGCGGTGTAGATATTTCCATGTTTATACAGATAGCGGTGCGGATATTTCCATGTTTATACAGATCTTTGGGCAGATATTTCCATGCTTATACAGATAGCGGTTTAGATATTTCCATCTTAATACAGATGGCGGTGTAGATATGTCTATGTTCGTACAGATGTCGGTGTAGATATTTGCATGTTCATAGGGATGGCGGTGTAGATATTTCGAAGTTTATAGAGATAGCGCTGTAGTTATTTCCAAATTTATAGAGAAATCTGTGTAGATATTTCCATGTATATGCAGATAGTTGTGTAGATATTTCCATGTTCATGCAGATAGCGGTGAAGATATTTCCATGTTCATCCAGATGCCGGTGTAGATATATCCATGTTCATACAGATGGCGGTGAAGATATTTCCATGTTCATACAGATGGCGGTGTAGATATTTCCATGTTCATACAGATGGCGGTGTAGATATATCCATGTTCATAGAGATGGCGGTGTAGATATTTCCATGTTTATACAGATAGCAGTGTAGATATTTCCATGTTTATAGAGATAGCAGTGTAGATACTTCCATTGATATACAGATAGCTGTGTAGATATTTGCATGTTCATACAGATAGCGGTGTAGATATTTCCATGTTCATACTGATAGCGGTGTAGATATTTCCATGTTCATACAGTTAGCGGTGTAGGTATTTCCATGTTCATACAGATGGCGGTGTAGATATTTCCATGTTCATACAGATGGCCGTGTAGATATTTACATGTTCATACAGATGGCAGTGTAGATATTTCCATGTTCGTACGGATGGCAGTGTAAATATTTCCATGTTCATACAGGTGGCGGTGTAGATATTCCCCTGTTTTTACAGATAGCTGTGTAGTTATTTCCGTGTTTATAGAGATAGCAGGGTAGATATTTACATTGATATACAGATAGCTGTGTAGATATTTGCATTTTCATACAGATAGCGGTGTAGATATTTCCCTGTTCATACAGATAGCGGTGTAGATATTTCCATGTTCATACACATAGCGGTGTAGATATTTCCATGTTCATACAGATAACGGTGTAGATATTTGCATGTTCATACAGATAGCGGTGTAGATATTTCCATGTTCTCACAGATAGCGGTGTAGATATTTCCATGTTCATACAGTTAGCGGTGTAGATATTTCCATGTTCATGCAGATAGCGGTGTAGATATTTCCATGTTCATCCAGATGCCGGTGTAGATATATCCATGTTCATACAGATGGCGGTGAAGATGTTTCCATGTTCATACAGATGGCGGTGTAGATATTTCCATGTACGTACAGGTGGCGGTGTAGATATTTCCATGTTTATACAAATAGCTGAGTAGTTATTTCAATGTTTATAGAGATAGCAATGTAGATATTTTCACTGATATACATATAGCTGTGTAGATATTTGCATGTTCATACAGATAGCGGTGTAGATATTGCCATGTTCATACAGATAGAGGTGTAGATATTTCCATGTTCATACAGATAGCGGTGTAGATATTTCCATGTTCATACTGATAACGGTGTAGATATTTCCATGTTCATAAAGATAGCGGTGTGGATATTTCCATGTTCATACAGTTAGCGGTGTAGATATTTCCATGTTCATACAGATGGCGTTGTAGATATTTACATGTTCATACAGATGGCGTTGTAGATATTTCCATGTTTATGCAGATAGCGGTATAGATACTTCCATGTTTATACAGATGGTGGTGTAGATATTTCCATGTTTATAGAGATGGCAGTCTAGATATTTCCATGTTTATAGAGATAGTGGTATAGTTATTTCCAAGTTTATAGAGACAGCGTTGTAGTTATTTCCATGTTTATACAGATAGCTGTGAAGATATTTCCATGTTTATACAGATAGCGGTATAGATATTTCCATGTTTATACAGATAGCAGTGTAGATATTTCCATGTTTATAGAGATAGTGGTGTAGATAACTTCAATTTTATACAGATAGCAGTGTAGATAATTCCAAGTTCATACAGGTAGCGGTGTAGATATTTCCACGTTTATAGAGATGGCGGTGTAGATATTTCCATGTTCATACATATGGCGGTGTAGATATTTCCATGTTTTTAGAGATGGCGGTGTAGATATTTTCATGTTTACACAGATGGCGGTGGAGATATTTCCATGTTTACACAGACAGCGGTGTAGACATTTCCATGTTTACACAGATAGTGGTGTGGATATTTCCACATTTATGCAGATAGCGGTGTAGATATTTCCATGTTTATACAGATAGCGGTGTGGATATTTCCATGTTTATACAGATAGTTGGGCAGATATTTCCATGTTTATACAGATAGCGGTGTAGATATTTCCATCTTAATACAGATGGCGGTGTAGATATGTCTATGTTCGTACAGATGGCGGTGTAGATATTTGCATGTTCATAGGGATGGCGGTGTAGATATTTCGAAGTTTATAGAGATAGCGCAGTAGTTATTTCCAAATTTATAGAGAAATCTGTGTAGATATTTCCATGTATATACAGATAGTTGTGTAGATATTTCCATGTTCATGCAGATAGCGGTGTAGATATTTCCATGTTCATCCAGATGCCGGTGTAGATATATCCATGTTCATACAGATGGCGGTGAAGATATTTCCATGTTCATACAGATGGCGGTGTAGATATTTCCATGTTCATACACATGGCGGTGTAGATATATCCATGTTCATAGAGATGACAGTGTAGATATTTCCATGTTCATACAAATGGCGGTGTAGATATTTCCATATTCATAGAGATGGCGGTGTAGATATTTCCATGTTTATACAGATAGCAGTGTAGTTATTTCCATGTTTATAGAGATATCAGTGTAGATATTTCCATTGATATACAGATAGCTGTGTAGATATTTACATGTTCATACAGTAGCGGTGTAGATATTTCCATGTTCATACTGATAGCGGTGTAGATATTTCCATGTTCATACAGTTAGCGGTGTAGATATTTCCATGTTCATACAGATGGCGGTGTAGATATTTACATGTTCATACAGATGGCGGTGTAGATATTTTCATGTTCATACAGATGGCGGTGTAGATATTTCCACGTTCGTACGGATGGCAGTGTAGATATTTCCATATTCATACAGGTGGCGGTGTAGATATTCCCATGTTTTTACAGATAGCTGTGTAGATATTTCCGTGTTTATAGAGATAGCAGTGTAGATATTTCCATTGATATACAGATAGCTGTGTAGATATTTGCATGTTCATACAGATAGCGGTGTAAATATTTCCATGTTCATACAGATAACGGTGTAGATATTTCCATGTTCATACACGTAGCGGTGTAGATATTTCCATGTTCATACAGATAACGGTGTAGATATTTCCATGTTGATACAGATAGCGGTGTAGATATTTCCAAGTTCACACAGATAGCGGTGTAGATATTTCCATGTTCATACACATAGCGGTGTAGATATTTCCATGTTCATGCAGATAGCCGTGTAGTTATTTCCATGTTCATCCAGATGCCGGTGTAGATATATCCATGTTCATACAGATGGCGGTGAAGATATTTCCATGTTCATACAGATGGCGGTGTAGATATTTACATGTTCATACAGATGACGGTGAGGATATTTCCATGCTCGTACGGATGGCAGTGTAGATATTTCCATGTTCATACAGGTGGCGGTGTAGATATTTCCATGTTCATACAGATAGCAGTGTAGTTATTTCCATGTTTATAGAGATAGCAGTGTAGATATTTCCACTGATATACAGATAGCTGTGTAGATATTTACATGTTCATACAGATGGCGGTGTAGATATTTCCATGTTCGTACGGATGGCAGTGTAGATATTTCCATGTTTATAGAGATAGCAGTGTAGATATTTCCATTGATATACAGATAGCTGTGTAGATATTTCCATGTTCATACAGATAGCGGTGCAGATATTTCCATGTTCATACAGATAGATGTGTAGATATTTCCATGTTCATACAGATAGCGGTGTAGTTATTTCCATGTTCATACAGTTAGCGGTGTAGATATTTCCATGTTCATACAGATGGCGGTGTAGATATTTCCATGTTCATACAGATGGCGGTGTAGATATTCACATGTTCATACAGATGGCGGTGTAGATATTTCCATGTTCATACTGATAGCGGTGTAGATATTTCCATGTTCATACAGTTAGCGGTGTAGGTATTTCCATGTTCATACAGATGGCGGTGTAGATATTTCCATGTTCATACAGATGGCCGTGTAGATATTTACATGTTCATACAGATGGCGGTGTAGATATTTCCATGTTCGTACGGATGGCAGTGTAAATATTTCCATGTTCATACAGGTGGCGGTGTAGATATTCCCCTGTTTTTACAGATAGCTGTGTAGTTATTTCCATGTTTATAGAGATAGCAGGGTAGATATTTACATTGATATACAGATAGCTGTGTATATATTTGCATGTTCATACAGATAGCGGTGTAGATATTTCCCTGTTCATACAGATAGCGGTGTAGATATTTCCATGTTCATACACATAGCGGTGTAGATATTTCCATGTTCATACAGATAACGGTGTAGATATTTGCATGTTCATACAGATAGCGGTGTAGATATTTCCATGTTCTCACAGATAGCGGTGTAGATATTTCCATGTTCATACAGTTAGCGGTGTAGATATTTCCATGTTCATGCAGATAGCGGTGTAGATATTTCCATGTTCATCCAGATGCCGGTGTAGATATATCCATGTTCATACAGATGGCGGTGAAGATATTTCCATGTTCATACAGATGGTGGTGTAGATATTTCCATGTTCGTACAGGTGGCGGTGTAGATATTTCCATGTTTATACAAATAGCAGAGTAGTTATTTCAATGTTTATAGAGATAGCAATGTAGATATTTTCATTGATATACATATAGCTGTGTAGATATTTGCATGTTCATACAGATAGCGGTGTAGATATTGCCATGTTCATACAGATAGAGGTGTAGATATTTCCATGTTCATACAGATAGCCGTGTAGATATTTCCATGTTTATACTGATAACGGTGTAGATATTTCCATGTTCATAAAGATAGCGGTGTAGATATTTCCATGTTCATACAGTTAGCGGTGTAGATATTTCCATGTTCATACAGATGGCGGTGTAGATATTTACATGTTCATACAGATGGCGTTGTAGATATTTCCATGTTTATGCAGATAGCGGTATAGATACTTCCATGTTTATACAGATGGTGGTGTAGATATTTCCATGTTTATAGAGATGGCAGTCTAGATATTTCCATGTTTATAGAGATAGTGGTGTAGTTATTTCCAAGTTTATAGAGACAGCGTTGTAGTTATTTCCATGTTTATACAGATAGCGGTGAAGATATTTCCATGTTTATACAGATAGCGGTATAGATATTTCCATGTTTATACAGATAGCAGTGTAGATATTTCCATGTTTATAGAGATAGTGGTGTAGATAACTTCAATTTTATACAGATAGCAGTGTAGATAATTCCAAGTTCATACAGGTAGCGGTGTAGATATTTCCACGTTTATAGAGATGGCGGTGTAGATATTTCCATGTTCATACAGATGGCGGTGTAGATATTTCCATGTTTTTAGAGATGGCGGTGTAGATATTTTCATGTTTACACAGATGGCGGTGGAGATATTTCCATGTTTACACAGACAGCGGTGTAGACATTTCCATGTTTACACAGACAGTGGTGTGGATATTTCCACATTTATGCAGATAGCGGTGTAGATATTTCCATGTTTATACAGATAGCGGTGCGGATATTTCCATGTTTATACAGATAGTTGGGCAGATATTTCCATGTTTATACAGATAGCGGTGTAGATATTTCCATCTTAATACAGATGGCGGTGTAGATATGTCTATGTTCGTACAGATGGCGGTGTAGATATTTGCATGTTCATAGGGATGGCGGTGTAGATATTTCGAAGTTTATAGAGATAGCGCAGTAGTTATTTCCAAATTTATAGAGAAATCTGTGTAGATATTTCCATGTATATGCAGATAGTTGTGTAGATATTTCCATGTTCATGCAGATAGCGGTGTAGATATTTCCATGTTCATCCAGATGCCGGTGTAGATATATCCATGTTCATACAGATGGCGGTGAAGATATTTCCATGTTCATACAGATGGCGGTGTAGATATTTCCATGTTCATACACATGGCGGTGTAGATATATCCATGTTCATAGAGATGACAGTGTAGATATTTCCATGTTCATACAAATGGCGGTGTAGATATTTCCATATTCATAGAGATGGCGGTGTAGATATTTCCATGTTTATACAGATAGCAGTGTAGTTATTTCCATGTTTTTAGAGATATCAGTGTAGATATTTCCATTGATATACAGATAGCTGTGTAGATATTTACATGTTCATACAGTAGCGGTGTAGATATTTCCATGTTCATACTGATAGCGGTGTAGATATTTCCTTGTTCATACAGTTAGCGGTGTAGATATTTCCATGTTCATACAGATGGCGGTGTAGATATTTACATGTTCATACAGATGGCGGTGTAGATATTTACGTTAATACAGATGGCGGTGTAGATATTTCCACGTTCGTACGGATGGCAGTGTAGATATTTCCATATTCATACAGGTGGCGGTGTACATATTCCCATGTTTTTACAGATAGCTGTGTAGATATTTCCGTGTTTATAGAGATAGCAGTGTAGATATTTCCATTGGTATACAGATAGCTGTGTAGATATTTGCATGTTCATACAGATAGCGGTGTAAATATTTCCATGTTCATACAGATAACGGTGTAGATATTTCCATGTTCATACACGTAGCGGTGTAGATATTTCCATGTTCATACAGATAACGGTGTAGATATTTCCATGTTCATACAGATAGCGGTGTAGATATTTCCATGTTCACACAGATAGCGGTGTAGATATTTCCATGTTCATACAGTTAGCGGTGTAGATATTTCCATGTTCATGCATATAGCCGTGTAGTTATTTCCATGTTCATCCAGATGCCGGTGTAGATATATCCATGTTCATACAGATGGCGGTGAAGATATTTCCATGTTCATACAGATGGCGGTGTAGATATTTCCATGTTCATACACATGGCGGTGTAGATATTTCCATGTTCATAGAGATGGCGGTGTAGATATTTCCATGTTTGTACAGATAAGAGTGTAGTCATTTCCATGTTTATAGAGATAGCAGTGTAGATATTTCCATTGATATACAGATAGCTGTGTAGATATTTCCATGTTCATACAGATAGCGGTGCAGATATTTCCATGTTCATACAGATAGCTGTGTAGATATTTCCATGTTCATACAGATAGCGGTGTAGTTATTTCCATGTTCATACAGTTAGCGGTGTAGATATTTCCATTTTCTTACAGATGGCGGTGTAGATATTTACATGTTCATACAGACAGCCGTGTAGATATTTCCTTGTTCATACAGATAGTGGTGTAGATATTTCCATGTTTCTAGAGATAGCAGTGTAGATATTTCCATTGATATACAGATAGCTGTGTAGATATTTGCATGTTCATACAGATAGCGGTGTAGATATTTCCATGTTCGTACAGACAGCCGTGTAGATATTTCCATGTTCGTACGGATTGCAGTGTAGATATTTCCATGTTCATACAGGTGGCGGTGTAGATATTCCCCTGTTTTTACAGATAGCTGTGTAGTTATTTCCGTGTTTATAGAGATAGCAGGGTAGATATTTCCATTGATATACAGATAGCTGTGTAGATATTTGCATGTTCATACAGATAACGGTGTAGATATTTCCCTGTTCATACAGATAGCGGTGTAGATATTTCCATGTTCTCACAGATAGCGGTGTAGATATTTCCATGTTCATACAGTTAGCGGTGTAGATATTTCCATGTTCATGCAGATAGCGGTGTAGATATTTCCATGTTCATCCAGATGCCGGTGTAGATATATCCATGTTCATACAGATGGCGGTGAAGATATTTCCATGTTCATACAGATGGTGGTGTAGATGTTTCCATGTTCATACACATGGTTGTGTAGATATTTCCATGTTCATAGAGATGTCGGTGAAGATATTTCCATGTTCATACAAATGGCGGTGTAGATATTTCCATGTTCATAGAGATGGCGGTGTAGATATTTCCATGTTTGTACAGATAGCAGTGTAGTTATTTCCATGTTTAAAGAGATAGCAGTGTAGATATTTCCCTTGATATACAGATAGCTGTGTAGATATTTCCATGTTCATACAGATAGCGGTGCAGATATTTCCATGTTCATACAGATAGCTGTGTAGATATTTCCATGTTCATGCAGATAGCGGTGTAGTTATTTCTATGTTCATACAGTTAGCGGTGTAGATATTTCCATGTTCATACAGATGGCGGTGTAGATATTTCCATGTTCATACAGATGGCGGTGTAGATATTTACATGTTCATACAGATGGCGGTGAAGATATTTCCATGTTCGTACGGATGGCACTGTAGATATTTCCATGTTCATACAGGTGGCGGTGTAGATATTTCCATGTTCATACAGATAGCAGTGTAGTTATTTCCATGTTTATAGAGATAGCAGTGTAGATATTTCCATTGATATACAGATAGCTGTGTAGATATTTACATGTTTATACAGATGGCGGTGTAGATATTTCCATGTTCTTACGGATGGCAGTGTAGATATTTCCATGTTTGTTCAGGTGGCGGTGTAGATATTCCATGTTTATACAAATAGCAGTGTAGTTATTTCAATGTTTATAGAGATAGCAATGTAGATATTTCCATTGATATACATATAGCTGTGTAGATATTTGCATGTTCATGCAGATAGCGGTGTAGATATTGCCATGTTCATACAGATAGAGGTGTAGATATTTCCATGTTCATACAGATAGCGGTGTTGATATTTCCATGTTCATACAGATAACGGTGTAGATATTTCCATGTTCATACAGATGGCGGTGTAGATATTTCCATGTTTTTAGAGATGGCGGTGTAGATATTTTCATGTTTACACAGATGGCGGTGGAGATACTTCCATGTTTACACAGATAGCGTTGTAGACATTTCCATGTTTACACAGATAGCGGTGTGTATATTTCCACGTTTATGCAGATAGCGGTGTAGATATTTCCATGTTTATGCAGATAGCGGTGCGGATATTTCCATGTTTATACAGATAGTTGGGCAGATATTTCCATGTTTATACAGATAGCGGTGTAGATATTTCCATCTTAATACAGATGGCGGTGTAGATATGTCTATGTTCGTACAGATGGCGGTGTAGATATTTGCATGTTCATAGTGATGGCGGTGTAGATATTTCGAAGTTTATAGAGATAGCGCTGTAGTTATTTCCAAATTTATAGAGACATCTGTGTAGATATTTCCATGTATATGCAGATAGTTGTGTAGATATTTCCATGTTCATGCAGATAGCGTTGTAGATATTTCCATGTTCATCCAGATGCCGGTGTAGATATATCTATGTTCATACAGATGGCGGTGAAGATATTTCCATGTTCATTCAGATGGCGGTATTGATATTTCCATGTTCATACACATGGCGGTGTAGATATATCCATGTTCATAGAGATGGCGCTGTAGATATTTCCATGTTCATACAAATGGCGGTGTAGATATTTCCATATTCATAGAGATGGCGGTGTAGATATTTCCATGTTTATACAGATAGCAGTGTAGATATTTCCATGTTTATTGAGATAGCAGTGTAGATATTTCCATTGATATACAGATAGCTGTGTAGATATTTGCATGTTCATACAGATAGCGGTGTAGATATTTCCATGTTCATAATGATAGCGGTGTAGATATTTCCATGTTCATACAGTTAGCGGTGTAGATATTTCCATGTTCATCCAGATGGCGGTGTAGATATTTCCATGTTCATACAGATGGCCGTGTAGATATTTACATGTTCATACAGATGGCGGTGTAGATATTTCCATGTTCGTACGGATTGCAGTGTAGATATTTCCATGTTCATACAGGTGGCGGTGTAGATATTCCCCTGTTTTTACAGATAGCTGTGTAGTTATTTCCGTGTTTATAGAGATAGCAGGGTAGATATTTCCATTGATATACAGATAGCTGTGTAGATATTTGCATGTTCATACAGATAACGGTGTAGATATTTCCCTGTTCATACAGATAGCGGTGTAGATATTTCCATGTTCTCACAGATAGCGGTGTAGATATTTCCATGTTCATACAGTTAGCGGTGTAGATATTTCCATGTTCATGCAGATAGCGGTGTAGATATTTCCATGTTCATCCAGATGCCGGTGTAGATATATCCATGTTCATACAGATGGCGGTGAAGATATTTCCATGTTCATACAGATGGTGGTGTAGATGTTTCCATGTTCATACACATGGTTGTGTAGATATTTCCATGTTCATAGAGATGTCGGTGAAGATATTTCCATGTTCATACAAATGGCGGTGTAGATATTTCCATGTTCATAGAGATGGCGGTGTAGATATTTCCATGTTTGTACAGATAGCAGTGTAGTTATTTCCATGTTTAAAGAGATAGCAGTGTAGATATTTCCCTTGATATACAGATAGCTGTGTAGATATTTCCATGTTCATACAGATAGCGGTGCAGATATTTCCATGTTCATACAGATAGCTGTGTAGATATTTCCATGTTCATACAGATAGCGGTGTAGTTATTTCTATGTTCATACAGTTAGCGGTGTAGATATTTCCATGTTCATACAGATGGCGGTGTAGATATTTCCATGTTCATACAGATGGCGGTGTAGATATTTACATGTTCATACAGATGGCGGTGAAGATATTTCCATGTTCGTACGGATGGCACTGTAGATATTTCCATGTTCATACAGGTGGCGGTGTAGATATTTCCATGTTCATACAGATAGCAGTGTAGTTATTTCCATGTTTATAGAGATAGCAGTGTAGATATTTCCATTGATATACAGATAGCTGTTTAGATATTTACATGTTCATACAAATGGCGGTGTAGATATTTCCATGTTCGTACGGATGGCAGTGTAGATATTTCCATCTTCGTACAGGTGGCGGTGTACATATTTCCATGTTTATACAAATAGCAGGGTAGTTATTTCAATGTTTATAGAGATAGAAATGTAGATATTTCCATTGATATACATATAGCTGTGTAGATATTTGCATGTTCATACAGATAGCGGTGTAGATATTGCCATGTTCATACAGATAGAGGTGTAGATATTTCCATGTTCATACAGATAGCGGTGTAGATATTTCCATGTTCATACTGATAACGGTGTAGATATTTCCATGTTCATACAGATAGCGGTGTAGATATTTCCATGTTCATACAGTTAGCGGTGTAGATATTTCCATGTTCATACAGATGTTGGTGTAGATATTTACATGTTCATACAGATGGCGTTGTAGATATTTCCATGTTCGTACAGATGGCGGGGAAGATATTTCCATGTTCATAGAGATGGCGTTGTAGATATTTCCATGTTTATGCAGATATCGGTATAGATATTTCCATGTTTATACAGATGGTTTTGTAGATATTTCCATGTTTATAGAGATGGCGGTCTAGATATTTCCATGTTTATAGAGATAGTGGTGTAGTTATTTCGAAGTTTATAGAGACAGCGTTGTAGATATTTCCATGTTTATACAGATAGCGGTGAAGATATTTCCATGTTTATACAGATAGCGGTATAGATATTTCCATGTTTATACAGATAGCGGTGAAGATATTTCCGTGTTTATACAGATAGCAGTATAGATATTTCCATGTTTATACCGATAGCAGTGTAGATATTTCCATGTTTATAGAGATAGTGGTGTAGATAATTTCAATTTTATACAGATAGCAGTGTAGATAATTCCAAGTTCATACAGGTAGCGGTGTAGATATTTCCACGTTTATAGAGATGGCGGTGTAGATATTTCCATGTTCATACAGATGGTGGTGTAGATATTTCCATGTTTTTAGAGATGTCGGTGTAGATATTTTCATGTTTACACAGATGGCGGTGGAGATACTTCCATGTTTACACAGATAGCGTTGTAGACATTTCCATGTTTACACAGATAGCGGTGTGTATATTTCCACGTTTATGCAGATAGCGGTGTAGATATTTCCATGTTTATACAGATAGCGGTGCGGATATTTCCATGTTTATACAGATAGTTGGGCAGATATTTCCATGTTTATACAGATAGCGGTGTAGATATTTCCATCTTAATACAGATGGCGGGGTAGATATGTCTATGTTCGTACAGATGGCGGTGTAGATATTTGCATGTTCATAGGGATGGCGGTGTAGATATTTCGAAGTTTATAGAGATAGCGCTGTAGTTATTTCCAAATTTATAGAGAAATCTGTGTAGATATTTCCATGTATATGCAGATAGTAGTGTAGATATTTCCATGGTCATGCAGATAGCGGTGTTGATATTTCCATGTTCATCCAGATGGCGGTGTAGATATTTCCATGTTCATACACATGGCGGTATAGATATATCCATGTTCATAGAGATGGCGCTGTAGATATTTCCATGTTCATACAAATGGCGGTGTAGATATTTCCATGTTCATAGAGATGGCGGTGTAGATATTTCGATGTTTATACAGATAGCAGTGTAGATATTTCCATGTTTATAGAGATAGCAGTTTAGATATTTCCATTGATATACAGATAGCTGTGTAGATATTTGCATGTTCATACAGATAGCGGTGTAGATATTTCCATGTTCATACTGATAGCGGTGTAGATATTTCCATGTTCATACAGTTAGCGGTATAGATATTTCCATGTTCTTTCAGATGGCGGTGTAGATATTCCCATGTTCGTACGGATGGCAGTGTAGATATTTCCATGTTCATACAGGTGGCGGTGTAGATATTCCCCTGTTTTTACAGATAGCTGTGTAGTTATTTCCGTGTTTATAGAGATAGCAGGGTAGATATTTTCATTGATATACAGATAGCTGTGTAGATATTTGCATGTTCATACAGATAGCGGTGAAGATATTTCCCTGTTCATACAGATAGCGGTGTAGATATTTCCATGTTCATACACATAGCGGTGTAGATATTTCCATGTTCATACAGGTAACGGTGTAGATATTTGCATGTTCAAACAGATAGCGGTATAGATATTTCCATGTTCTCACAGATAGCGGTGTAGATATTTCCATGTTCATACAGTTAGCGGTGTAGATATTTCCATGTTCATGCAGATAGCGGTGTAGATATTTCCATGTTCATCCAGATGCCGGTGTAGATATATCCATGTTCATACAGATGGCGGTGAAGATATTTCCATGTTCATACAGATGGCGGTGTAGATATTTCCATTTTCATACACATGGCGGTGTTGATATTTCCATGTTCATAGAGATGGCGGTGTAGATATTTCCATGTTCAATCAAATGCCGGTGTAGATATTTCCATGTTCATAGAGATGGCGGTGTAGATATTTCCATGTTTGTACAGATAGCAGTGTAGTTATGTCCATGTTTATAGAGATAGCAGTGTAGATATTTCCCTTGATATACAGATAGCTGTGTAGATATTTCCATGTTCATACAGATAGCGGTGCAGATATTTCCATGTTCATACAGATAGCTGTGTAGATATTTCCATGTTCATACAGATAGCGGTGTAGTTATTTCCATGTTCATACAGTTAGCGGTGTAGATATTTCCATGTTCATACAGATGGTGGTGTAGATATTTCCATGTTCATACAGATAGCGGTGTAGATATTTCCATGTTCATACAGATAACTGTTTAGATATTTCCATGTTTATACAGATAGCAGTGTAGATATTTCCATGTTTATTGAGATAGCAGTGTAGATATTTCCATTGATATACAGATAGCTGTGTAGATATTTGCATGTTCATACAGATAGCGTTGTAGATATTTCCATGTTCATAATGATAGCGGTGTAGATATTTCCATGTTCATACAGTTAGCGGTGTAGATATTTCCATGTTCATCCAGATGGCGGTGTAGATATTTCCATGTTCATACAGATGGCCGTGTAGATATTTACATGTTCATACAGATGGCGGTGTAGATATTTCCATGTTCGTACGGATTGCAGTGTAGATATTTCCATGTTCATACAGGTGGCGGTGTAGATATTCCCCTGTTTTTACAGATAGCTGTGTAGTTATTTCCGTGTTTATAGAGATAGCAGGGTAGATATTTCCATTGATATACAGATAGCTGTGTAGATATTTGCATGTTCATACAGATAACGGTGTAGATATTTCCCTGTTCATACAGATAGCGGTGTAGATATTTCCATGTTCTCACAGATAGCGGTGTAGATATTTCCATGTTCATACAGTTAGCGGTGTAGATATTTCCATGTTCATGCAGATAGCGGTGTAGATATTTCCATGTTCATCCAGATGCCGGTGTAGATATATCCATGTTCATACAGATGGCGGTGAAGATATTTCCATGTTCATACAGATGGTGGTGTAGATGTTTCCATGTTCATACACATGGTTGTGTAGATATTTCCATGTTCATAGAGATGTCGGTGAAGATATTTCCATGTTCATACAAATGGCGGTGTAGATATTTCCATGTTCATAGAGATGGCGGTGTAGATATTTCCATGTTTGTACAGATAGCAGTGTAGTTATTTCCATGTTTAAAGAGATAGCAGTGTAGATATTTCCCTTGATATACAGATAGCTGTGTAGATATTTCCATGTTCATACAGATAGCGGTGCAGATATTTCCATGTTCATACAGATAGCTGTGTAGATATTTCCATGTTCATGCAGATAGCGGTGTAGTTATTTCTATGTTCATACAGTTAGCGGTGTAGATATTTCCATGTTCATACAGATGGCGGTGTAGATATTTCCATGTTCATACAGATGGCGGTGTAGATATTTACATGTTCATACAGATGGCGGTGAAGATATTTCCATGTTCGTACGGATGGCACTGTAGATATTTCCATGTTCATACAGGTGGCGGTGTAGATATTTCCATGTTCATACAGATAGCAGTGTAGTTATTTCCATGTTTATAGAGATAGCAGTGTAGATATTTCCATTGATATACAGATAGCTGTGTAGATATTTACATGTTCATACAAATGGCGGTGTAGATATTTCCATGTTCGTACGGATGGCAGTGTAGATATTTCCATCTTCGTACAGGTGGCGGTGTACATATTTCCATGTTTATACAAATAGCAGGGTAGTTATTTCAATGTTTATAGAGATAGAAATGTAGATATTTCCATTGATATACATATAGCTGTGTAGATATTTGCATGTTCATACAGATAGCGGTGTAGATATTGCCATGTTCATACAGATAGAGGTGTAGATATTTCCATGTTCATACAGATAGCGGTGTAGATATTTCCATGTTCATACTGATAACGGTGTAGATATTTCCATGTTCATACAGATAGCGGTGTAGATATTTCCATGTTCATACAGTTAGCGGTGTAGATATTTCCATGTTCATACAGATGTTGGTGTAGATATTTACATGTTCATACAGATGGCGTTGTAGATATTTCCATGTTCGTACAGATGGCGGGGAAGATATTTCCATGTTCATAGAGATGGCGTTGTAGATATTTCCATGTTTATGCAGATATCGGTATAGATATTTCCATGTTTATACAGATGGTTGTGTAGATATTTCCATGTTTATAGAGATGGCGGTCTAGATATTTCCATGTTTATAGAGATAGTGGTGTAGTTATTTCCAAGTTTATAGAGACAGCGTTGTAGATATTTCCATGTTTATACAGATAGTGGTGAAGATATTTCCATGTTTATACAGATAGCGGTATAGATATTTCCATGTTTATACAGATAGCGGTGAAGATATTTCCGTGTTTATACAGATAGCGGTATAGATATTTCCATGTTTATACCGATAGCAGTGTAGATATTTCCATGTTTATAGAGATAGTGGTGTAGATAATTTCAATTTTATACAGATAGCAGTGTAGATAATTCCAAGTTCATACAGGTAGCGGTGTAGATATTTCCACGTTTATAGAGATGGCGGTGTAGATATTTCCATGTTCATACAGATGGTGGTGTAGATATTTCCATGTTTTTAGAGATGTCGGTGTAGATATTTTCATGTTTACACAGATGGCGGTGGAGATACTTCCATGTTTACACAGATAGCGTTGTAGACATTTCCATGTTTACACAGATAGCGGTGAGTATATTTCCACGTTTATGCAGATAGCGGTGTAGATATTTCCATGTTTATACAGATAGCGGTGCGGATATTTCCATGTTTATACAGATAGTTGGGCAGATATTTCCATGTTTATACAGATAGCGGTGTAGATATTTCCATCTTAATACAGATGGCGGGGTAGATATGTCTATGTTCGTACAGATGGCGGTGTAGATATTTGCATGTTCATAGGGATGGCGGTGTAGATATTTCGAAGTTTATAGAGATAGCGCTGTAGTTATTTCCAAATTTATAGAGAAATCTGTGTAGATATTTCCATGTATATGCAGATAGTAGTGTAGATATTTCCATGGTCATGCAGATAGCGGTGTTGATATTTCCATGTTCATCCAGATGGCGGTGTAGATATTTCCATGTTCATACACATGGCGGTATAGATATATCCATGTTCATAGAGATGGCGCTGTAGATATTTCCATGTTCATACAAATGGCGGTGTAGATATTTCCATGTTCATAGAGATGGCGGTGTAGATATTTCGATGTTTATACAGATAGCAGTGTAGATATTTCCATGTTTATAGAGATAGCAGTTTAGATATTTCCATTGATATACAGATAGCTGTGTAGATATTTGCATGTTCATACAGATAGCGGTGTAGATATTTCCATGTTCATACTGATAGCGGTGTAGATATTTCCATGTTCATACAGTTAGCGGTATAGATATTTCCATGTTCTTTCAGATGGCGGTGTAGATATTCCCATGTTCGTACGGATGGCAGTGTAGATATTTCCATGTTCATACAGGTGGCGGTGTAGATATTCCCCTGTTTTTACAGATAGCTGTGTAGTTATTTCCGTGTTTATAGAGATAGCAGGGTAGATATTTTCATTGATATACAGATAGCTGTGTAGATATTTGCATGTTCATACAGATAGCGGTGAAGATATTTCCCTGTTCATACAGATAGCGGTGTAGATATTTCCATGTTCATACACATAGCGGTGTAGATATTTCCATGTTCATACAGGTAACGGTGTAGATATTTGCATGTTCAAACAGATAGCGGTATAGATATTTCCATGTTCTCACAGATAGCGGTGTAGATATTTCCATGTTCATACAGTTAGCGGTGTAGATATTTCCATGTTCATGCAGATAGCGGTGTAGATATTTCCATGTTCATCCAGATGCCGGTGTAGATATATCCATGTTCATACAGATGGCGGTGAAGATATTTCCATGTTCATACAGATGGCGGTGTAGATATTTCCATTTTCATACACATGGCGGTGTTGATATTTCCATGTTCATAGAGATGGCGGTGTAGATATTTCCATGTTCAATCAAATGCCGGTGTAGATATTTCCATGTTCATAGAGATGGCGGTGTAGATATTTCCATGTTTGTACAGATAGCAGTGTAGTTATGTCCATGTTTATAGAGATAGCAGTGTAGATATTTCCCTTGATATACAGATAGCTGTGTAGATATTTCCATGTTCATACAGATAGCGGTGCAGATATTTCCATGTTCATACAGATAGCTGTGTAGATATTTCCATGTTCATACAGATAGCGGTGTAGTTATTTCCATGTTCATACAGTTAGCGGTGTAGATATTTCCATGTTCATACAGATGGTGGTGTAGATATTTCCATGTTCATACAGATAGCGGTGTAGATATTTCCATGTTCATACAGATAACTGTTTAGATATTTCCATGTTTATACAGATAGCAGTGTAGATATTTCCATGTTTATTGAGATAGCAGTGTAGATATTTCCATTGATATACAGATAGCTGTGTAGATATTTGCATGTTCATACAGATAGCGTTGTAGATATTTCCATGTTCATAATGATAGCGGTGTAGATATTTCCATGTTCATACAGTTAGCGGTGTAGATATTTCCATGTTCATCCAGATGGCGGTGTAGATATTTCCATGTTCATACAGATGGCCGTGTAGATATTTACATGTTCATACAGATGGCGGTGTAGATATTTCCATGTTCGTACGGATTGCAGTGTAGATATTTCCATGTTCATACAGGTGGCGGTGTAGATATTCCCCTGTTTTTACAGATAGCTGTGTAGTTATTTCCGTGTTTATAGAGATAGCAGGGTAGATATTTCCATTGATATACAGATAGCTGTGTAGATATTTGCATGTTCATACAGATAACGGTGTAGATATTTCCCTGTTCATACAGATAGCGGTGTAGATATTTCCATGTTCTCACAGATAGCGGTGTAGATATTTCCATGTTCATACAGTTAGCGGTGTAGATATTTCCATGTTCATGCAGATAGCGGTGTAGATATTTCCATGTTCATCCAGATGCCGGTGTAGATATATCCATGTTCATACAGATGGCGGTGAAGATATTTCCATGTTCATACAGATGGTGGTGTAGATGTTTCCATGTTCATACACATGGTTGTGTAGATATTTCCATGTTCATAGAGATGTCGGTGAAGATATTTCCATGTTCATACAAATGGCGGTGTAGATATTTCCATGTTCATAGAGATGGCGGTGTAGATATTTCCATGTTTGTACAGATAGCAGTGTAGTTATTTCCATGTTTAAAGAGATAGCAGTGTAGATATTTCCCTTGATATACAGATAGCTGTGTAGATATTTCCATGTTCATACAGATAGCGGTGCAGATATTTCCATGTTCATACAGATAGCTGTGTAGATATTTCCATGTTCATGCAGATAGCGGTGTAGTTATTTCTATGTTCATACAGTTAGCGGTGTAGATATTTCCATGTTCATACAGATGGCGGTGTAGATATTTCCATGTTCATACAGATGGCGGTGTAGATATTTACATGTTCATACAGATGGCGGTGAAGATATTTCCATGTTCGTACGGATGGCACTGTAGATATTTCCATGTTCATACAGGTGGCGGTGTAGATATTTCCATGTTCATACAGATAGCAGTGTAGTTATTTCCATGTTTATAGAGATAGCAGTGTAGATATTTCCATTGATATACAGATAGCTGTGTAGATATTTACATGTTCATACAAATGGCGGTGTAGATATTTCCATGTTCGTACGGATGGCAGTGTAGATATTTCCATCTTCGTACAGGTGGCGGTGTACATATTTCCATGTTTATACAAATAGCAGGGTAGTTATTTCAATGTTTATAGAGATAGAAATGTAGATATTTCCATTGATATACATATAGCTGTGTAGATATTTGCATGTTCATACAGATAGCGGTGTAGATATTGCCATGTTCATACAGATAGAGGTGTAGATATTTCCATGTTCATACAGATAGCGGTGTAGATATTTCCATGTTCATACTGATAACGGTGTAGATATTTCCATGTTCATACAGATAGCGGTGTAGATATTTCCATGTTCATACAGTTAGCGGTGTAGATATTTCCATGTTCATACAGATGTTGGTGTAGATATTTACATGTTCATACAGATGGCGTTGTAGATATTTCCATGTTCGTACAGATGGCGGGGAAGATATTTCCATGTTCATAGAGATGGCGTTGTAGATATTTCCATGTTTATGCAGATATCGGTATAGATATTTCCATGTTTATACAGATGGTTGTGTAGATATTTCCATGTTTATAGAGATGGCGGTCTAGATATTTCCATGTTTATAGAGATAGTGGTGTAGTTATTTCCAAGTTTATAGAGACAGCGTTGTAGATATTTCCATGTTTATACAGATAGTGGTGAAGATATTTCCATGTTTATACAGATAGCGGTATAGATATTTCCATGTTTATACAGATAGCGGTGAAGATATTTCCGTGTTTATACAGATAGCGGTATAGATATTTCCATGTTTATACCGATAGCAGTGTAGATATTTCCATGTTTATAGAGATAGTGGTGTAGATAATTTCAATTTTATACAGATAGCAGTGTAGATAATTCCAAGTTCATACAGGTAGCGGTGTAGATATTTCCACGTTTATAGAGATGGCGGTGTAGATATTTCCATGTTCATACAGATGGTGGTGTAGATATTTCCATGTTTTTAGAGATGTCGGTGTAGATATTTTCATGTTTACACAGATGGCGGTGGAGATACTTCCATGTTTACACAGATAGCGTTGTAGACATTTCCATGTTTACACAGATAGCGGTGAGTATATTTCCACGTTTATGCAGATAGCGGTGTAGATATTTCCATGTTTATACAGATAGCGGTGCGGATATTTCCATGTTTATACAGATAGTTGGGCAGATATTTCCATGTTTATACAGATAGCGGTGTAGATATTTCCATCTTAATACAGATGGCGGGGTAGATATGTCTATGTTCGTACAGATGGCGGTGTAGATATTTGCATGTTCATAGGGATGGCGGTGTAGATATTTCGAAGTTTATAGAGATAGCGCTGTAGTTATTTCCAAATTTATAGAGAAATCTGTGTAGATATTTCCATGTATATGCAGATAGTAGTGTAGATATTTCCATGGTCATGCAGATAGCGGTGTAGATATTTCCATGTTCATCCAGATGCCGGTGTAGATATATCCATGTTCATACAGATGGCGGTGAAGATATTTCCATGTTCATACAGATGGCGGTGTAGATATTTCCATGTTCATACACATGGCGGTGTAGATATATCCATGTTCATAGAGATGGCGCTGTAGATATTTCCATGTTCATACAAATGGCGGTGTAGATATTTCCATGTTCATAGAGATGGCGGTGTAGATATTTCGATGTTTATACAGATAGCAGTGTAGATATTTCCATGTTTATAGAGATAGCAGTTTAGATATTTCCATTGATATACAGATAGCTGTGTAGATATTTGCATGTTCATACAGATAGCGGTGTAGATATTTCCATGTTCATACTGATAGCGGTGTAGACATTTCCATGTTCATACAGTTAGCGGTATAGATATTTCCATGTTCTTTCAGATGGCGGTGTAGATATTCCCATGTTCGTACGGATGGCAGTGTAGATATTTCCATGTTCATACAGGTGGCGGTGTAGATATTCCCCTGTTTTTACAGATAGCTGTGTAGTTATTTCCGTGTTTATAGAGATAGCAGGGTAGATATTTCCATTGATATACAGATAGCTGTGTAGATATTTGCATGTTCATACAGATAGCGGTGAAGATATTTCCCTGTTCATACAGATAGCGGTGTAGATATTTCCATGTTCATACACATAGCGTTGTAGATATTTCCATGTTCATACAGGTAACGGTGTAGATATTTGCATGTTCATACTGATAGCGGTGTAGATATTTCCATGTTCATACAGATGGCGGTGTAGATATTTCCATGTTCATATAGATGACGGTGTAGATATTTCCATGTTTGTGCAGATAGCAGTGTAGTTATTGCCATGTTTACAGAGATAGCGGTGTAGATATTTCCATTGATATACAGATAGCTGTGTAGGTATTTGCATGTTCATACACATAGCGGTGTAGATATTCCCATGCTCATACAGATAGCGGTGTAGATATTTCCATGTTCATACAGATAGCGGTGCAGATATTTCCATGTTCATACAGATAGCGGTGTAGATATTTCCATGTTCACACAGATAGCGGTGTAGATATTTCCATGTTCATACAGTTAGCGGTGTAGATATTTCCATGTTCATACAGATGGCGGTGTAGATATTTCCATGCTCATCCAGATGCCGGTGTAGATATTTCCATGTTCACACAGATGGCGGTGTAGATATTTACATGTTCATACAGATGGCGGTGTAGATATTTCCATGTTCGTACGGATGGCAGTGTAGATATTTCCATGTTCATACAGGTGGCGGTGTAGTTATTTCCATGTTCATACAGATGGCGGTGTAGATATTTCCGTGTTAATACAAATGGCGGTATAGATATTTCCATGTTCATAGAGATGGTGGTGTAGATATTTCCATGTTTATACAGATAGCAATGTAGATATTTCCATGTTTATACAGATAGCGGTGTAGATATTTCCATTGATATACAGATAGCTCTGTAGATATTTGCATGTTCATACAGATAGCGGTGTAGATATTTCCATGTTCATACACATAGCGGTGTAGTTATTTCCATGTTCATACAGATAGCGGTGTAGATATTTCCATGTTTTACAGATAGCGGTGTAGATATTTCCATGTTCATACAGATAGCGGGGTAGATATTTCCATGTTCATACAGTTAGCGGTGTAGATATTTCCATGTTCATACAGATGGCGGTGTAGATATTTACAAGTTCATACAGATGGCGGTGTAGATATTTCCATGTTTGTACGGATGGCAGTGTAGATATTTCCATGTTCATACAGCTGGCGGCGTAGATATTTCCATGTTCACACAGATAGCAGTGTATGTATTTCCATGTTTATAGAGATAGCAGTGTAGATATTTCCATTGATATTCAGATAGCTGTGTAGATATTTATATATTCATACAGATGGCGGTGTAGGTATTTCCATATTCGTACAGGTGGCATTGTAGATATTTCCATATTCATACAGATAGCGGTGTAGATATTTCCATGTTCATACAGATAACTGTTTAGATATTTCCATGTTTATACAGATAGCGGTGTAGATATTTCCATGTTCATACAGTTAGCAGTGTAGATATTTCCATGTTCATACAGATGGCGGTGTAGATATTTACATGTTCATACAGATGGCGGTGTAGATATTTCCATGTTCATAGAGATGGCGGTGTTGATATTTCCGTGTTTATGCAGATAGCGGTGTAGATATTTCCATGTTTTTACAGATGGTGGTGTAGATATTTCCATGTTCACACAGATAGCGGTGTAGATATTTCCATGTTCATACAGTTAGCGGTGTAGATATTTCCATGTTCATGCAGATAGCGGTGTAGATATTTCCATGTTCATCCTGATGCCGGTGTAGATATATCCATGTTCATACAGATGGCGGTGAAGATATTTCCATGTTCATACAGATGGCGGTGTAGATATTTCCATGTTCATACACATGGCGGTGTAGATATTTCCATGTTCATAGAGATGGCGGTGTAGATATTTCCATGTTCATACAAATGGCGGTGTAGATATTTCCATGTTCATAGAGATGGCGGTGTAGATATTTCCATGTTTGTACAGATAGCAGTGTAGTTATTTCCATGTTTATAGAGATAGCAGTGTAGATATTTCCATTGATTTACAGATAGCTGTGTAGATATTTCCATGTTCATACAGATAGCGGTGCAGATATTTCCATGTTCATACAGATATCTGTGTAGATATTTCCATGTTCATACAGATAGCGGTGTAGTTATTTCCATGTTCATACAGTTAGCGGTGTAGATATTTACATGTTCATACAGATGGCGGTGTAGATATTTCCATGTTCATACAGATGGCGGTGTAGATATTTACATGTTCATACAGATGGCGGTGTTGATATTTCCATGTTCATACAGGTGGCGGTGTAGATATTTCCATGTTCATACAGATAGCAGTGTAGTTATTTCCATGTTTATAGAGATAGCAGTGTAGATATTTCCATTGATATACAGATAGCTGTGTAGATATTTACATGTTTATACAGATGGCGGTGTAGATATTTCCATGTTCTTACGGATGGCAGTGTAGATATTTCCATGTTTGTTCAGGTGGCGGTGTAGATATTCCATGTTTATACAAATAGCAGTGTAGTTATTTCAATGTTTATAGAGATAGCAATGTAGATATTTCCATTGATATACATATAGCTGTGTAGATATTTGCATGTTCATGCAGATAGCGGTGTAGATATTGCCATGTTCATACAGATAGAGGTGTAGATATTTCCATGTTCATACAGATAGCGGTGTTGATATTTCCATGTTCATACAGATAACGGTGTAGATATTTCCATGTTCATACAGATGGCGGTGTAGATATTTCCATGTTTTTAGAGATGGCGGTGTAGATATTTTCATGTTTACACAGATGGCGGTGGAGATACTTCCATGTTTACACAGATAGCGTTGTAGACATTTCCATGTTTACACAGATAGCGGTGTGTATATTTCCACGTTTATGCAGATAGCGGTGTAGATATTTCCATGTTTATGCAGATAGCGGTGCGGATATTTCCATGTTTATACAGATAGTTGGGCAGATATTTCCATGTTTATACAGATAGCGGTGTAGATATTTCCATCTTAATACAGATGGCGGTGTAGATATGTCTATGTTCGTACAGATGGCGGTGTAGATATTTGCATGTTCATAGTGATGGCGGTGTAGATATTTCGAAGTTTATAGAGATAGCGCTGTAGTTATTTCCAAATTTATAGAGACATCTGTGTAGATATTTCCATGTATATGCAGATAGTTGTGTAGATATTTCCATGTTCATGCAGATAGCGTTGTAGATATTTCCATGTTCATCCAGATGCCGGTGTAGATATATCTATGTTCATACAGATGGCGGTGAAGATATTTCCATGTTCATTCAGATGGCGGTATTGATATTTCCATGTTCATACACATGGCGGTGTAGATATATCCATGTTCATAGAGATGGCGCTGTAGATATTTCCATGTTCATACAAATGGCGGTGTAGATATTTCCATATTCATAGAGATGGCGGTGTAGATATTTCCATGTTTATACAGATAGCAGTGTAGATATTTCCATGTTTATTGAGATAGCAGTGTAGATATTTCCATTGATATACAGATAGCTGTGTAGATATTTGCATGTTCATACAGATAGCGGTGTAGATATTTCCATGTTCATAATGATAGCGGTGTAGATATTTCCATGTTCATACAGTTAGCGGTGTAGATATTTCCATGTTCATCCAGATGGCGGTGTAGATATTTCCATGTTCATACAGATGGCCGTGTAGATATTTACATGTTCATACAGATGGCGGTGTAGATATTTCCATGTTCGTACGGATTGCAGTGTAGATATTTCCATGTTCATACAGGTGGCGGTGTAGATATTCCCCTGTTTTTACAGATAGCTGTGTAGTTATTTCCGTGTTTATAGAGATAGCAGGGTAGATATTTCCATTGATATACAGATAGCTGTGTAGATATTTGCATGTTCATACAGATAACGGTGTAGATATTTCCCTGTTCATACAGATAGCGGTGTAGATATTTCCATGTTCTCACAGATAGCGGTGTAGATATTTCCATGTTCATACAGTTAGCGGTGTAGATATTTCCATGTTCATGCAGATAGCGGTGTAGATATTTCCATGTTCATCCAGATGCCGGTGTAGATATATCCATGTTCATACAGATGGCGGTGAAGATATTTCCATGTTCATACAGATGGTGGTGTAGATGTTTCCATGTTCATACACATGGTTGTGTAGATATTTCCATGTTCATAGAGATGTCGGTGAAGATATTTCCATGTTCATACAAATGGCGGTGTAGATATTTCCATGTTCATAGAGATGGCGGTGTAGATATTTCCATGTTTGTACAGATAGCAGTGTAGTTATTTCCATGTTTAAAGAGATAGCAGTGTAGATATTTCCCTTGATATACAGATAGCTGTGTAGATATTTCCATGTTCATACAGATAGCGGTGCAGATATTTCCATGTTCATACAGATAGCTGTGTAGATATTTCCATGTTCATACAGATAGCGGTGTAGTTATTTCTATGTTCATACAGTTAGCGGTGTAGATATTTCCATGTTCATACAGATGGCGGTGTAGATATTTCCATGTTCATACAGATGGCGGTGTAGATATTTACATGTTCATACAGATGGCGGTGAAGATATTTCCATGTTCGTACGGATGGCACTGTAGATATTTCCATGTTCATACAGGTGGCGGTGTAGATATTTCCATGTTCATACAGATAGCAGTGTAGTTATTTCCATGTTTATAGAGATAGCAGTGTAGATATTTCCATTGATATACAGATAGCTGTTTAGATATTTACATGTTCATACAAATGGCGGTGTAGATATTTCCATGTTCGTACGGATGGCAGTGTAGATATTTCCATCTTCGTACAGGTGGCGGTGTACATATTTCCATGTTTATACAAATAGCAGGGTAGTTATTTCAATGTTTATAGAGATAGAAATGTAGATATTTCCATTGATATACATATAGCTGTGTAGATATTTGCATGTTCATACAGATAGCGGTGTAGATATTGCCATGTTCATACAGATAGAGGTGTAGATATTTCCATGTTCATACAGATAGCGGTGTAGATATTTCCATGTTCATACTGATAACGGTGTAGATATTTCCATGTTCATACAGATAGCGGTGTAGATATTTCCATGTTCATACAGTTAGCGGTGTAGATATTTCCATGTTCATACAGATGTTGGTGTAGATATTTACATGTTCATACAGATGGCGTTGTAGATATTTCCATGTTCGTACAGATGGCGGGGAAGATATTTCCATGTTCATAGAGATGGCGTTGTAGATATTTCCATGTTTATGCAGATATCGGTATAGATATTTCCATGTTTATACAGATGGTTTTGTAGATATTTCCATGTTTATAGAGATGGCGGTCTAGATATTTCCATGTTTATAGAGATAGTGGTGTAGTTATTTCCAAGTTTATAGAGACAGCGTTGTAGATATTTCCATGTTTATACAGATAGCGGTGAAGATATTTCCATGTTTATACAGATAGCGGTATAGATATTTCCATGTTTATACAGATAGCGGTGAAGATATTTCCGTGTTTATACAGATAGCAGTATAGATATTTCCATGTTTATACCGATAGCAGTGTAGATATTTCCATGTTTATAGAGATAGTGGTGTAGATAATTTCAATTTTATACAGATAGCAGTGTAGATAATTCCAAGTTCATACAGGTAGCGGTGTAGATATTTCCACGTTTATAGAGATGGCGGTGTAGATATTTCCATGTTCATACAGATGGTGGTGTAGATATTTCCATGTTTTTAGAGATGTCGGTGTAGATATTTTCATGTTTACACAGATGGCGGTGGAGATACTTCCATGTTTACACAGATAGCGTTGTAGACATTTCCATGTTTACACAGATAGCGGTGTGTATATTTCCACGTTTATGCAGATAGCGGTGTAGATATTTCCATGTTTATACAGATAGCGGTGCGGATATTTCCATGTTTATACAGATAGTTGGGCAGATATTTCCATGTTTATACAGATAGCGGTGTAGATATTTCCATCTTAATACAGATGGCGGGGTAGATATGTCTATGTTCGTACAGATGGCGGTGTAGATATTTGCATGTTCATAGGGATGGCGGTGTAGATATTTCGAAGTTTATAGAGATAGCGCTGTAGTTATTTCCAAATTTATAGAGAAATCTGTGTAGATATTTCCATGTATATGCAGATAGTAGTGTAGATATTTCCATGGTCATGCAGATAGCGGTGTTGATATTTCCATGTTCATCCAGATGGCGGTGTAGATATTTCCATGTTCATACACATGGCGGTATAGATATATCCATGTTCATAGAGATGGCGCTGTAGATATTTCCATGTTCATACAAATGGCGGTGTAGATATTTCCATGTTCATAGAGATGGCGGTGTAGATATTTCGATGTTTATACAGATAGCAGTGTAGATATTTCCATGTTTATAGAGATAGCAGTTTAGATATTTCCATTGATATACAGATAGCTGTGTAGATATTTGCATGTTCATACAGATAGCGGTGTAGATATTTCCATGTTCATACTGATAGCGGTGTAGATATTTCCATGTTCATACAGTTAGCGGTATAGATATTTCCATGTTCTTTCAGATGGCGGTGTAGATATTCCCATGTTCGTACGGATGGCAGTGTAGATATTTCCATGTTCATACAGGTGGCGGTGTAGATATTCCCCTGTTTTTACAGATAGCTGTGTAGTTATTTCCGTGTTTATAGAGATAGCAGGGTAGATATTTTCATTGATATACAGATAGCTGTGTAGATATTTGCATGTTCATACAGATAGCGGTGAAGATATTTCCCTGTTCATACAGATAGCGGTGTAGATATTTCCATGTTCATACACATAGCGGTGTAGATATTTCCATGTTCATACAGGTAACGGTGTAGATATTTGCATGTTCAAACAGATAGCGGTATAGATATTTCCATGTTCTCACAGATAGCGGTGTAGATATTTCCATGTTCATACAGTTAGCGGTGTAGATATTTCCATGTTCATGCAGATAGCGGTGTAGATATTTCCATGTTCATCCAGATGCCGGTGTAGATATATCCATGTTCATACAGATGGCGGTGAAGATATTTCCATGTTCATACAGATGGCGGTGTAGATATTTCCATTTTCATACACATGGCGGTGTTGATATTTCCATGTTCATAGAGATGGCGGTGTAGATATTTCCATGTTCAATCAAATGCCGGTGTAGATATTTCCATGTTCATAGAGATGGCGGTGTAGATATTTCCATGTTTGTACAGATAGCAGTGTAGTTATGTCCATGTTTATAGAGATAGCAGTGTAGATATTTCCCTTGATATACAGATAGCTGTGTAGATATTTCCATGTTCATACAGATAGCGGTGCAGATATTTCCATGTTCATACAGATAGCTGTGTAGATATTTCCATGTTCATACAGATAGCGGTGTAGTTATTTCCATGTTCATACAGTTAGCGGTGTAGATATTTCCATGTTCATACAGATGGTGGTGTAGATATTTCCATGTTCATACAGATGGCGGTGTAGATATTTACTTGTTCATACAGATGGCGGTGTAGATATTTCCATGTTCGTACAGATGGCAGTGTAGATATTTCCATGTTCATACAAATGGCGGTGTAGATATTTCCATGTTCATAGAGATGGCGGTGTAGATATTTCCTTGTTTGTACAGATAGCAGTGTAGTTATGTCCATGTTTATAGAGATAGCAGTGTAGATATTTCCCTTGATATACAGATAGCTGTGTAGATATTTCCATGTTCATACAGATAGCGGTGCAGATATTTCCATGTTCATTCAGATAGCTGTGTAGATATTTCCATGTTCATACAGATAGCGGTGTAGTTATTTCCATGTTCATACAGTTAGCGGTGTAGATATTTCCATGTTCATACAGATGGCGGTGTAGATATTTCCATGTTCATACAGATGGCGGTGTAGATATTTACATGTTCATACAGATGGCAGTGTAGATATTTCCATGTTCGTACGGATGGCAGTGTAGATATTTCCATGTTCATACAGGTGGCGGTGTAGATATTTCCATGTTCATACAGATAGCAGTGTAGTTATTTCCATGTTTATAGAGATAGCAGTGTAGATATTTCCATGTTCATACAGATAGCTGTGTAGATATTTCCATGTTCATACAGATAGCGGTGCAGATATTTCCATGTTCATACAGATAGCTGTGTAGATATTTCCATGTTCATACAGATAGCGGTGTAGTTATTTCCATGTTCATACAGTTAGCGGTGTAGATATTCAAATGTTCATACAGATGGCGGTGTAGAGATTTCCATGTTCGTACGGATGGCAGTGTAGATATTTCCATGTTCATACAGGTGGCAGTGTAGATATTTCCATGTTCATACAGATAGCAGTGTAGTTATTTCCATGTTTATAGAGAGAGCAGTGTAGATATTTCCATTGATATACAGATAGCTGTGTAGATATTTACATGTTCATACAGATGGCGGTGTAGATATTTCCATGTTCGTACGGATGGCAGTGTAGATATTTCCATGTTCGTACAGGTGGCGGTGTAGATATTTCCATGTTTATACAAATAGCAGTGTAGTTATTTCAATGTTTATAGAGATAGCAATGTAGATATTTCCATTGATATACATATAGCTGTGTAGATATTTGCATGTTCATACAGATAGCGGTGTAGATATTTCCATGTTCATACAGATAACGGTGTAGATATTTCCATGTTCATACAGATGGCGGTGTAGATATTTCCATGTTTTTAGAGATGGCGGTGTAGATATTTTCATGTTTACACAGATGGCGGTGGAGATACTTCCATGTTTACACAGATAGCGTTGTAGACATTTCCATGTTTACACAGATAGCGGTGTGTATATTTCCACGTTTATGTAGATAGCAGTGTAGATATTTCCATGTTTATACAGATAGCGGTGCGGATATTTCCATGTTTATACAGATAGTTGGGCAGATATTTCTATGTTTATACAGATAGCGGTTTAGATATTTCCATCTTAATACAGATGGCGGTGTAGATATGTCTATGTTCGTACAGATGTCGGTGTAGATATTTGCATGTTCATAGGGATGGCGGTGTAGATATTTCGAAGTTTATAGAGATAGCACTGTAGTTATTTCCAAATTTGTTGAGAAATCTGTGTAGATATTTCCATGTATATGCAGATAGTTGTGTAGATATTTCCATGTTCATGCAGATAGCGGTGAAGATATTTCCATGTTCATCCAGATGCCGGTGTAGATATATCCATGTTCATACAGATGGCGGTGAAGATATTTCCATGTTCATACAGATGGCGGTGTAGATATTTCCATGTTCATACACATGGCGGTGTAGATATATCCAAGTTCATAGAGATGGCTCTGTAGATATTTCCATGTTCATACAAATGGCGGTGTAGATATTTCCATATTCATAGAGACGGCAGTGTAGATATTTCCATGTTTATACAGATAGCAGTGTAGATATTTCCATGTTTATAGAGATAGCAGTGTAGATACTTCCATTGATATACAGATAGCTGTGTAGATATTTCCATGTTCATACAGATAGCGGTGTAGATATTTCCATGTTCATACTGATAGCGGTGTAGATATTTGCATGTTCATACACTTAGCTGTGTAGATATTTCCATGTTCATACAGATGGCGGTGTAGATATTTCCATGTTCATACAGATGGCGGTGTAGATATTTACATGTTCATACAGATGGCGGTGTAGATATTTCCATGTTCGTACGGAAGGCAGTGTAGGTATTTCCATGTTCATACAGGTGGCGGTGTAGATATTCCCGTTTTTACAGATAGCTGTGTAGTTATTTCCGTGTTTATAGAGATAGCAGGGTAGATATTTCCATTGATATACAGATAGCTGTGTAGATATTTACATGTTCATACAGATAGCGGTGTAGATATTTCCCTGTTCATACAGATAGCGGTGTAGATATTTCCATGTTCATACACATAGCGGTGTAGATATTTCCATGTTCATACAGATAACGGTGTAGATATTTGCATGTTCATACAGATAGCGGTGTAGATATTTCCATGTTCTCACAGATAGCGGTGTAGATATTTCCATGTTCATACAGTTAGCGGTGTAGATATTTCCATGTTCATGCAGATAGCGGTGTAGATATTTCCATGTTCATCCAGATGCCGGTGAAGATATATCCATGTTCATACAGATGGCGGTGAAGATATTTCCATGTTCATACAGATGGCGGTGTAGATATTTCCATGTTCATACACATGGCGGTGTAGCTATTTTCATGTTCATAGAGATGGCGGTGTAGATATTTCCATGTTCATAAAAATGGCGGTGTAGATATTTCCATGTTCATAGAGATGGCGGTGTAGATATTTCCAAGTTTGTACAGATAGCAGTGTAGTTATTTCCATGTTTATAGAGATAGCAGTGTAGATATTTCCATTGATATACAGATAGCTGTGTAGATATTTACATGTTCATACAGATGGCGGTGTAGATATTTCCATGTTCGTACGGATGGCAGTGTAGATATTTCCATGTTCGTACAGGTGGCGGTGTAGGTATTTCCATGTTTATACAAATAGCAGTGTAGTTATTTCAATGTTTATAGAGATAGCAATGTAGATATTTCCATTGATATACATATAGCTGTGTAGATATTTCCATGTTCATACAGATAGTGGTGTAGATATTTCCATGTTTTACAGATAGCAGTGTAGATATTTCCATGTTCATCCAGATGGCGGTGTAGATATTTCCATGTTCATACACATGGCGGTATAGATATATCCATGTTCATAGAGATGGCGCTGTAGATATTTCCATGTTCATACAAATGGCGGTGTAGATATTTCCATGTTCATAGAGATGGCGGTGTAGATATTTCGATGTTTATACAGATAGCAGTGTAGATATTTCCATGTTTATAGAGATAGCAGTTTAGATATTTCCATTGATATACAGAGAGCTGTGTAGATATTTGCATGTTCATACAGATAGCGGTGTAGATATTTCCATGTTCATACTGATAGCGGTGTAGATATTTCCATGTTCATACAGTTAGCGGTATAGATATTTCCATGTTCTTTCAGATGGCGGTGTAGATATTCCCATGTTCGTACGGATGGCAGTGTAGATATTTCCATGTTCATACAGGTGGCGGTGTAGATATTCCCCTGTTTTTACTGATAGCTGTGTAGTTATTTCCGTGTTTATAGAGATAGCAGGGTAGATATTTCCATTGATATACAGATAGCTGTGTAGATATTTGCATGTTCATACAGATAGCGGTGAAGATATTTCCCTGTTCATACAGATAGCGGTGTAGATATTTCCATGTTCATACACATAGCGGTGTAGATATTTCCATGTTCATACAGGTAACGGTGTAGATATTTGCATGTTCATACAGATAGCGGTATAGATATTTCCATGTTCTCACAGATAGCGGTGTAGATATTTCCATGTTCATACAGTTAGCGGTGTAGATATTTCCATGTTCATGCAGATAGCGGTGTAGATATTTCCATGTTCATCCAGATGCCGGTGTAGATATATCCATGTTCATACAGATGGCGGTGAAGATATTTCCATGTTCATACAGATGGCGGTGTAGATATTTCCATTTTCATACACATGGCGGTGTTGATATTTCCATGTTCATAGAGATGGCGGTGTAGATATTTCCATGTTCAATCAAATGCCGGTGTAGATATTTCCATGTTCATAGAGATGGCGGTGTAGATATTTCCATGTTTGTACAGATAGCAGTGTAGTTATGTCCATGTTTATAGAGATAGCAGTGTAGATATTTCCCTTGATATACAGATAGCTGTGTAGATATTTCCATGTTCATACAGATAGCGGTGCAGATATTTCCATGTTCATACAGATAGCTGTGTAGATATTTCCATGTTCATACAGATAGCGGTGTAGTTATTTCCATGTTCATACAGTTAGCGGTGTAGATATTTCCATGTTCATACAGATGGCGGTGTAGATATTTCCATGTTCATACAGATGGCGGTGTAGATATTTACATGTTCATACAGATGGCGGTGTAGATATTTCCATGTTCGTACGGATTGCAGTGTAGATATTTCCATGTTCATACAGGTGGCGGTGTAGATATTTCCATGTTCATACAGATAGCAGTGTAGTTATTTCCATGTTTATAGAGATAGCAGTGTAGATATTTCCATGTTCATACAGATAGCTGTGTAGATATTTCCATGTTCATACAGATAGCGGTGCAGATATTTCCATGTTCATACAGATAGCTGTGTAGATATTTCCATGTTCATACAGATAGCGGTGTAGTTATTTCCATGTTCATACAGTTAGCGGTGTAGATATTCAAATGTTCATACAGATGGCGGTGTAGAGATTTCCATGTTCGTACGGATGGCAGTGTAGATATTTCCATGTTCATACAGGTGGCAGTGTAGATATTTCCATGTTCATACAGATAGCAGTGTAGTTATTTCCATGTTTATAGAGAGAGCAGTGTAGATATTTCCATTGATATACAGATAGCTGTGTAGATATTTACATGTTCATACAGATGGCGGTGTAGATATTTCCATGTTCGTACGGATGGCAGTGTAGATATTTCCATGTTCGTACAGGTGGCGGTGTAGATATTTCCATGTTTATACAAATAGCAGTGTAGTTATTTCAATGTTTATAGAGATAGCAATGTAGATATTTCCATTGATATACATATAGCTGTGTAGATATTTGCATGTTCATACAGATAGCGGTGTAGATATTTCCATGTTCATACAGATAACGGTGTAGATATTTCCATGTTCATACAGATGGCGGTGTAGATATTTCCATGTTTTTAGAGATGGCGGTGTAGATATTTTCATGTTTACACAGATGGCGGTGGAGATACTTCCATGTTTACACAGATAGCGTTGTAGACGTTTCCATGTTTACACAGATAGCGGTGTGTATATTTCCACGTTTATGTAGATAGCAGTGTAGATATTTCCATGTTTATACAGATAGCGGTGCGGATATTTCCATGTTTATACAGATAGTTGGGCAGATATTTCTATGTTTATACAGATAGCGGTTTAGATATTTCCATCTTAATACAGATGGCGGTGTAGATATGTCTATGTTCGTACAGATGTCGGTGTAGATATTTGCATGTTCATAGGGATGGCGGTGTAGATATTTCGAAGTTTATAGAGATAGCACTGTAGTTATTTCCAAATTTGTTGAGAAATCTGTGTAGATATTTCCATGTATATGCAGATAGTTGTGTAGATATTTCCATGTTCATGCAGATAGCGGTGAAGATATTTCCATGTTCATCCAGATGCCGGTGTAGATATATCCATGTTCATACAGATGGCGGTGAAGATATTTCCATGTTCATACAGATGGCGGTGTAGATATTTCCATGTTCATACACATGGCGGTGTAGATATATCCAAGTTCATAGAGATGGCTCTGTAGATATTTCCATGTTCATACAAATGGCGGTGTAGATATTTCCATATTCATAGAGACGGCAGTGTAGATATTTCCATGTTTATACAGATAGCAGTGTAGATATTTCCATGTTTATAGAGATAGCAGTGTAGATACTTCCATTGATATACAGATAGCTGTGTAGATATTTCCATGTTCATACAGATAGCGGTGTAGATATTTCCATGTTCATACTGATAGCGGTGTAGATATTTGCATGTTCATACACTTAGCTGTGTAGATATTTCCATGTTCATACAGATGGCGGTGTAGATATTTCCATGTTCATACAGATGGCGGTGTAGATATTTACATGTTCATACAGATGGCGGTGTAGATATTTCCATGTTCGTACGGAAGGCAGTGTAGGTATTTCCATGTTCATACAGGTGGCGGTGTAGATATTCCCGTTTTTACAGATAGCTGTGTAGTTATTTCCGTGTTTATAGAGATAGCAGGGTAGATATTTCCATTGATATACAGATAGCTGTGTAGATATTTCCATGTTCATACAGATAGCGGTGTAGATATTTCCCTGTTCATACAGATAGCGGTGTAGATATTTCCATGTTCATACACATAGCGGTGTAGATATTTCCATGTTCATACAGATAACGGTGTAGATATTTGCATGTTCATACAGATAGCGGTGTAGATATTTCCATGTTCTCACAGATAGCGGTGTAGATATTTCCATGTTCATACAGTTAGCGGTGTAGATATTTCCATGTTCATGCAGATAGCGGTGTAGATATTTCCATGTTCATCCAGATGCCGGTGAAGATATATCCATGTTCATACAGATGGCGGTGAAGATATTTCCATGTTCATACAGATGGCGGTGTAGATATTTCCATGTTCATACACATGGCGGTGTAGCTATTTTCATGTTCATAGAGATGGCGGTGTAGATATTTCCATGTTCATAAAAATGGCGGTGTAGATATTTCCATGTTCATAGAGATGGCGGTGTAGATATTTCCAAGTTTGTACAGATAGCAGTGTAGTTATTTCCATGTTTATAGAGATAGCAGTGTAGATATTTCCATTGATATACAGATAGCTGTGTAGATATTTACATGTTCATACAGATGGCGGTGTAGATATTTCCATGTTCGTACGGATGGCAGTGTAGATATTTCCATGTTCGTACAGGTGGCGGTGTAGGTATTTCCATGTTTATACAAATAGCAGTGTAGTTATTTCAATGTTTATAGAGATAGCAATGTAGATATTTCCATTGATATACATATAGCTGTGTAGATATTTCCATGTTCATACAGATAGTGGTGTAGATATTTCCATGTTTTACAGATAGCAGTGTAGATATTTCCATGTTCATACAGATAGCGGTGTAGATATTTCCATGTTTATAGAGATGGCGGTCTAGATATTTCCATGTTTATAGAGATATTGGTGTAGTTATTTCCAAGTTTATAGAGACTGCGGTGTAGATATTTCCATGTTTATGCAGACAGCGGTATAGGTATTTCCATGTTCATACAGATTTCGGTGTAGATATTTCCATGTTTCTAGAGATGGCGGTGTAGATATTTTCACGTTTACACAGATGGCGGTGGAGATATTTCCATGTTTACACAGATAGCGGTGCAGAGATTTCCATGTTTACACAGATAGCGGTGTGGATATTTCCATGTTTATGCAGATAGCGGTGTAGATATTTCCATGTTTATACAGATAGCGGTGCGGATATTTCCATGTTTATACAGATAGTTGGGAAGATATTTCCATGTTTATACAGATAGCGGTGTAGATATTTCCATCTTAATACAGACGCCGGTGTAGATATGTCCATGTTCGTACAGATGGCGGTGTAGATATTTCCATGTTCATACAGATGGCGGTGGAGATATTTCGAACTTTATAGAGATATCGCTGCAGTTATTTCCATATTTATAGAGAAATCTGTGTAAATATTTCCATGTATATGCAGATAGCTGTGTAGATATTTCCTTGTTCATGCAGATAGCGGTGTAGATATTTCCACGTTCATCCAGATGCCGGTGTAGATATATCCATGTTCATACAGATGGCGGTGAAGATATTTCCATGTTCATACAGATGGCGGTGTAGATATTTCCATGTTCATACACATGGCGGTGTAGATATTTCCAAGTTCATAGAGATGGCGATGTAGATATTTCCATGTTCATACAAATGGCGGTGTAGCTATTTCCATGTTCATGGAGATGGCGGTGTAGATATTTCCATGTTTATACAGATTGCAGTGTAGTTATTTCCATGTTTATAGAGATAGCAGTGTAGATATTTCCATTGATATACAGACAGCTGTGTAGATATTTGCATGCTCATACATATAGCGGTGTAGATATTTCCATGTTAATACTGATAGCGGTGTAGATATTTCCATGTTCATACAGTTAGCGGTGTAGATATTTCCATGTTAATACAGATGGCGGTGTAGATATTTCCATGTTCATACAGATGGCGGTGTAGATATTTACATGTTCATACAGATGGCGGTGTAGATATTTCCATGTTCGTACGGATGGCAGTGTAGATATTTCCATGTTCATACAGGTGGCGGTGTAGATATTCCCATGTTTTTACAGATAGCTGTGTAGTTATTTCCATGTTTATAGAGATAGCAGTGTAGATATTTCCATTGATATACAGATAGCTGTGTAGAAATTTGCATGTTCATACAGATAGCGGTGTAGTTATTTCCATGTTCATACAGATAGCGGTGTAGATATTTCCATGTTCATACACATAGCGGTGTAGATATTTCCATGTTCATACAGATAACGGTGTAGATATTTCCATGTTCACACAGATAGCGGTGTATATATTTCCATGTTCACACAGATAGCGGTGTAGATATTTCCATGTTCATACAGTTAGCGGTATAGATATTTCCATGTTCATGCAGATAGCGGTGTCGATATTTCCATGTTCATACAGATAGCAGTGTAGATATTTCCATGTTCATTGAGATAACGGTGTAGATATTTCCATGTTCATACAGATAGCCTTGTAGATATTTCCATGTTCATACAGTTAGCGGTGTAGATATTTCCATGTTCATACAGATGGCGGTGTAGATATTTGCATGTTCATACAGATGGCGGTGTAGATATTTCCATGTTCGTGCAGATGTCGGTGTAGATATTTCCACATTCATAGAGATGGCTATGTAGATATTTCCATGTTTATGCAGATAGCGGTATAGGTATTTCCATGTTTATACAGATGGTGGTGTAGATATTTCCATGTTTATAGAGATGGCGGTCTAGATATTTCCATGTTTATAGAGATAGTGGTGTAGTTATTTCCAAGTTTATAGAGACAGCATTGTAGATATTTCCATGTTTATACAGATAGCGGTGAAGATATTTCCATGTTTATACAGATAGCGGTGTAGATATTTCCATGTTTATACAGACAGCAGTGTAGATATTTCCATGTTTATAGAGATAGTGGTGTAGATAATTTCAATTTTATACAGAGAGCAGTGTAGATATTTCCAAGTTCATACAGATAGCGGTGTAGATATTTCCACCTTTATAGAGATGGCGGTGTAGATATTTCCATGTTCATACAGATGGCGGTGTAGATATTTCCATGTTTATAGAGATGGCGGTGTAGATATTTTCATGTTTACTCAGATGGCGGTGTGGATATTTCCATGTTTACACAGATAGCGGTGTAGACATTTCCATGTTTACACAGATAGCGGTGTGGATATTTCCATGTTTATGCAGATAGCGGTGTAGATATTTCCATGTTTATACAGATAGCGGTGCGGATATTTCCATGTTTTTACAGATAGTTGGGCAGATATTTCCATGCTTATACAGATAGTGGTGTAGATATTTCCATCTTAATACAGATGGCGGTGTAGATATGTCTATGTTCGTACAGATGGCGGTGTAGATATTTCGATGTTCATACAGATGGTGGTGTAGATATTTCGAAGTTTATAGAGATAGCCCTGTAGATATTTCCATATTTATAGAGAAATCTGTGTAGATATTTCCATGTACATGCAGATAGCTGTGTAGATAATTCCATGTTCATGCAGATAGCGGTGTAGATATTTCCATGTTCATCCAGATTCCGGTGTAGATATATCCATGTTCATACAGATTCTGGTGTAGATATTTACATGTTTATAGAGATGGTGGTGTAGATATTTCCATGTTTATATAGAGGGCGGTTTAGATATTTCCATGTTCATACCGATGGCGGTGTATATATTTCCATGTTCATAGAGATGGCGGTGAAGGTATTTCCATGTTCATACAGATGGCGGTGTAGATATTTCCATGTTCATACACATGGCGATGTGGATATTTCCATGTTCATAGAGATGGCTGTGTAGATATATCCATGTTCGTACGGATGGCAGTGTAGATATTTCCATGTTCGTACAGGTGGTGGTGTAGATATTTCCATGTTTATACAGATATCAGTGTAATTATTTCCATGTTTATAGAGATAGCAATGTAGATATTTCCATTGATATACAGATAGCTGTGTAGATATTTGCATGTTCATACAGATAGCGGTGTAGATATTTCCATGTTCGTACAGATAGAGCTGTAGATATTTCCATGCTCATACAGATATCTACACAGATTTCTGTAGATGTTTATAGAGATAGCAGTGTAGATATTTCCATAGATATAGAGATAGCTGTGTAGATATTTGCATGTTCAAACAGTAGCGGTGTAGATATTTCCATGTTCATACTGATAGCGGTGTAGATATTTCCATGTTCATACAGTTAGCGGTGTAGATATTTCCATGTTCATACAGATGGCGGTGTAGGTATTTCCATGTTCATACAGATGGCGGTGTAGATATTTCCATGTTCGTACGGATGGCAGTGTAGATATTTCCATGTTCCTACAGGTGGCGGTGTAGATATTCCCATGTTTTTACAGATAGCTGTGTAGTTATTTCCGTGTTTATAGAGATAGCAGTGTAGATATTTCCATTGATATACAGATAGTTGTTTAGATATTTGCATGTTCATACAGATAGCGGTGTAGATATTTCCATGTTCATACAGATAGAGGTGTAGATATTTCCATGTTCATACACATAGCGGTGTAGATATTTCCATGCTCATACAGATAACGGTGTAGATATTTCCATGTTCATTCAGATGGCGGTGTAGATATTTCCATGTTTTTAGAGATGGCGGTGTAGATATTTTCATGTTTGCACAGATGGCGGTGGAGATATTTCCATGTTTACACAGATAGCGGTGTAGACACTTCCATGTTTACACAGATAGCGGTGTGGATATTTCCACGTTTATGCAGATAGCAGTGTAGATATTTCCATGTTTATAAAGATAGCGGTGCGGATATTTCCATGTTTATACAGATAGTTGGGAAGATATTTCCATGTTTATACAGATAGCGGTGTAGATAATTCCATCTTAATACAGATGGTGGTGTAGATATATCCATGTTCGTACAGATGGCGGTGTAGATATTTCCATGTTCATACAGATGGCGGTGTAGATATTTCGAAGTTTATAGAGATAGCGCTGCAGATATTTCCATATTTATAGAGAAATCTGTGTAGATATTTCCATGTATATGCAGATAGCTGTGTAGATATTTCCATGTTCATGCAGATAGCGGTGTAGATATTTCCATGTTCATCCAGATGCCGGTGTAGATATATCCATGTTCATACAGATGGCGGTGAAGATATTTCCATGTTCATACAGATGGCGGTGTAGATATTTCCAAGTTCATACACATGGCGTTGTAGATATTTCCATGTTCATAGAGATGGCGGTGTAGATATTTCCATGTTTATACAGATAGCAGTGTAGATATTTCCATGTTTATAGAGATAGCAGTGTAGATATTTCCATTGATATACAGAAAGCTGTGTAGATATTTGCATGTTCATACAGATAGCGGTGTAGATATTTCCATGTTCATACAGATGGCGGTGTAGATAATTCCATGTTCATACAAATGGCGGTGTAGATATTTCTATGTTCATACAGATGGCGGTGTACATATTTCCGTGTTCATAGAAATGGCGGTGAAGATATTTCCATGTTCATAGAGATGGCGGTGTTATTTCCATGTTTATACAGATAGCAATATGGATATTTCCATGTTTATAGAGATAGCGGTGCAGATATTTCCATTGATATACAGATAGCTGTGTAGATATTTGCATGTTCATACAGATAACGGTGTAGATATGTCCATGTTCATACAGATAGCGGTGTAGATATTTCCATGTTCATACAGATAGCGGTGTAGATATTTCCATGTTTTACAGATAGCGGTGTAGATATTTCCATGTTCATACAGATATGGGTGTAGATATTTCCATGTTTATAGAGATGGCGGTCTAGATATTTCCATGTTTATAGAGATAGTGGTGTAGTTATTTCCGAGTTTATAGAGACAGCGTTGTAGATATTTCCATGTTTATACAGATTGCGGTGAAGGTATTTCCATGTTTATGCAGATAGCGGTGTAGATATTTCCATGTTTATACAGATAGCAGTGTAGATATTTCCATGTTTATAGAGATAGTTGTGTTGATAATTTCAATTTTATGCAGATAGCAGTGTAGATATTTCCAAGTTCATACAGATAGCGGTGTAGATATTTCCACGTTTATAGAGATGCTGGTGTAGATATTTCCATGTTCATACAGATGGCGGTGTAGATATTTCCATGTTCATTCACATGGCGGTGTAGATATATCCATGTTCATAGAGATGACGCTGTAGATATTTCCATGTTCATACAAATGGCGGTGTAGATATTTCCATATTCATAGAGATGGCGGTGTAGATATTTCCATGTTTATACAAATAGCAGTGTAGATATTTCCATGTTTATAGAGATAGCAGTGTAGATATTTCCATTGATATACAGATAGCTGTGTAGATATTTGCATGTTCATACACATAGCGGTGTAGATATTTCCATGTTCATACTGATAGCGGTGTAGATATTCCCATGTTCATACAGTTAGCGGTGTAGATATTTCCATGTTCATACAGATGGCGGTATAGATATTTCCATGTTCATACAGATGGCCGTGTAGATATTTACATGTTCATACAGATGGCGGTGTAGATATTCCCTTGTTCGTACGGATGGCAGTGTAGATATTTCCGTGTTCATACAGGTGGCGGTGTAGATATTCCCCTGTTTTTACAGATAGCTGTGTAGTTATTTCCGTGTTTATAGAGATAGAAGGGTAGATATTTCCATTGATATACAGATAGCTGTGTAGATATTTGCATGTTCATACAGATAGCGGTGTAGATATTTCCCTGTTTATACAGATAGTGGTGTAGATATTTCCATGTTCATACACATAGCGGTGTAGATATTTCCATGTTCATACAGATAACGGTGTAGATATTTGCATGTTCATACAGATAGCGGTGTAGATATTTCCATGTTCTCACAGATAGCGGTGTAGATATTTCCATGTTCATACAGTTAGCGGTGTAGATATTTCCATGTTCATGCAGATAGCGGTGTAGATATTTCCATGTTCATCCAGATGCCGGTGTAGATATATCCATGTTCAAACAGATGGTGGTGAAGATATTTCCATGTTCATACAGATGGCGGTGTAGATATTTCCATGTTCATACACATGGCGGTGTAGATATTTCCATGTTCATAGAGATGGCGGTGTAGATATTTCCATGTTCTTACAAATGGCGGTGTAGGTATTTCCATGTTCATAGAGATGGCGGTGTAGATATTTCCATGTTTGTACAGATAGCAGTGTAGTTATTTCCATGTTTATAGAGATAGCAGTGTAGATATTTCCCTTGATATACAGATAGCTGTGTAGATATTTCCATGTTCATACAGATAGCGGTGCAGATATTTCCATGTTCATACAGATAGCTGTGTAGATATTTCCATGTTCATACAGATAGCGGTGTAGTTATTTCCATGTTCATACAGTTAGCGGTGTAGATATTTCCATGTTCATACAGATGGCGGTGTAGATATTTCCATGTTCATACAGATGGCGTTGTAGATATTTACATGTTCATACAGATGGCGGTGTAGATATTTCCATGTTCGTACGGATGGCAGTGTAGATATTTCCATGTTCATACAGGTGGCGGTGTAGATATTTCCATGTTCATACAGATAGCAGTGTAGTTATTTCCATGTTTATAGAGATAGCAGTGTAGATATTTCCATTGATATACAGATAGCTGTGTAGATATTTCCATGTTCATACAGATAGCGGTGCAGATATTTCCATGTTCTTACAGATAGCTGTGTAGATATTTCCATGTTCATACAGATAGCGGTGTAGTTATTTCCATGTTCATACAGTTAGCGGTGTAGATATTTCCATGTTCATACAGATGGCGGTGTAGATATTTCCATGTTCATACAGATGGCGGTGTAGATATTTATAAGTTCATACCGATGGAGGTGTAGATATTTCCATGTTCGTACGGATTGCAGTGTAGATATTTCCATGTTCATACAGGTGGCGGTGTAGATATTTCCAAGTTCATACAGATAGCAGTGTAGTTATTTCCATGTTTATAGAGATAGCAGAGTAGATATTTCCATTGATATACAGATAGCTGTGTAGTTATTTACATGTTCATACAGATGGCGGTGTAGATATTTCCATGTTCGTACGGATGGCACTGTAGATATTTCCATGTTCGTACAGGTGGCGGTGTAGATATTTCCATGTTTATACAAATAGCAGTGTAGTTATTTCAATGTTTATAGAGATAGCAATGTAGATATTTCCATTGATATACATATAGCTGTGTAGATATTTGCATGTTCATACAGATAGCGGTGTAGATATTGCCATGTTCATACAGATAGAGGTGTAGATATTTCCATGTTCATACAGATAGCGGTGTAGATATTTCCATATTCATATAGATAACGGTGTAGATATTTCCATGTTCATACAGATGGCGGTTTAGATATTTCCATGTTTTTAGAGATGGCGGTGTAGATATTTTCATGTTTACACAGATGGCGGTGGAGTTACTTCCATGTTTACACAGATAGCGCTGTAGACATTTCCATGTTTACACAGATAGCTGTGTGTATATTTCCACGTTTATGCAGATAGCGGTGTAGATACTTCCATGTTTATACAGATAGCGGTGCGGATATTTCCATGTTTATACAGATAGTTGGGCAGATATTACCATGTTTATACAGATACCGGTTTAGATATTTCCATCTTAATACAGATGGCGGTTTAGATATCTCTATGTTAGTACAGATGGCGGTGTAGACATTTGCATGTTCATAGGGATGGCGGTGTAGATATTTCGAAGTTTATAGAGATAGCGCTGTAGTTATTTCCAAATTCATAGAGAAATCTGTGTAGATATTTCCATATATATGCAGATAGTTGTGTAGATATTTCCATGTTCATGCAGATAGCGGTGTAGATATTTCCATGTTCATCCAGATGCCGGTGTGGATATATCCATGTTCATACAGATGGCGGTGAAGATATTTCCATGTTCATACAGATGGCGGTGTAGATATTTCCATGTTCATACACATGGCGGTGTATATATATCCATGTTCATTGAGATGGCGCTGTAGATATTTCCATGTTCATATAAATGGCGGTGTAGATATTTCCATATTCAGAGAGATGGCGGTGTAGATATTTCCATGTTTATACAGATAGCAGTGTAGATATTTCCATGTTTATAGAGATAGCAGTGTAGATATTTCCATTGATATACAGATAGCTGTGTAGATATTTGCAAGTTCATACAGATAGCGGTGTAGATATTTCCATGTTCATACTGATAGCGGTGTAGATATTTCCATGTTCATACAGTTAGCGCTGTAGATATTTCCATGTTCATACAGATGGTGGTGTAGATATTTCCACGTTCATACAGATGGCCGTGTAGATATTTACATGTTCATACAGATGGCGGTGTAGATATTTCCATGTTCGTACGGATGGCAGTGCAGATATTTCCATGTTCATACAGGTGGCGGTGTAGATATTCCCCTGTTTTTACAGATAGCTGTGTAGTTATTTCCGTGTTTATAGAGATAGCAGGGTAGATATTTCCATTGATATACAGATAGCTGTGTAGATATTTGCATGTTCATACAGATAGCGGTGTAGATATTTCCCTGTTCATACAGATATCGGTGTAGATATTTCCATGTTCATACACATAGCGGTGTAGATATTTCCATGTTCATACAGATAACGGTGTAGATATTTCCATGTTCATACAGATAGCGGTGCAGATATTTCCATGTTCATACAGATAGCGGTGTAGATATTTCCATGTTCATACCGATAGCGGTGTAGGTATTACCATGTTCATACATTTAGCGGTGTAGATATTTCCATGTTCGTACAGATGGCGGTGTAGATATTTACATGTTCATACAGATGGCGGTGTAGCTATTTCCATGTTCGTACGGATGGCGGTGTAGATATTTCAATGTTCATACAGGTGGCGGTGTAGATATTTCCGTGTTTATGCAGACAGCAGTGTAGTTATTTCCATGTTTATAGAGATAGCAGTGTAGATATTTCCATTGTTATACAGATAGCTGTATATATATTTGCATGTTCATACAGATAGTGGTGTAGATATTTCCATGTTCATACAGATAGCGGTGTAGATATTTCCATGTTCATACAGATAGCGGTGTAGATATTTCCAAGTTCATACAGATAACGGTAGAGATATTTCCATGTTCGTACAGATGGCAGTGTAGATATTTCCATGTTCATAGAGATGGTGGTGTGGATATTTCCATGTTTATGCAGATAGCGGTATAGTTATTTCCATGTTTATACAGATGGTGGTGTAGGTATTGCCATGTTTATAGAGATGGTGGTCTAGATATTTTCATGTTTACAGAGATAGTGGTGTAGTTATTTCCAAGTTTATAGAGACAGCGTTGTAGATATTTCCATGTTTATACAGATAGCGGTGAAGATATTTCCATGTTTATAAAGATAGCGGTGTAGATATTTCCATGTTTATACAGAGAGCGGTGTAGATATTTCCATGTTTATAGAGATAGTGGTGTAGATAATTTCAATTTTATACAGATAGCAGTGTAGATATTTCCACGTTTATAGAGATGGCGGTGTAGATATTTCAATGTTCATACAGATGGCGGTGTAGTTATTTCCATGTTCATACAGATAGCGGTGTAGATATTTCCATGTTCATTCAGTAAGCGGTGTAGATATTTCCATGTTCATGCAGATGGCGGTGTAGATATTTACATGTTCATACAGATGGCGGTGTAGATATTTCCATGTTTGTACGGATGGCAGTGTAGTTATTTCCATGTTCATACAGGTGGCGGTGTAGATATTTCCATGTTCATACAGATAGCAGTGTAGTTATTTCCATGTTTATAGAGAGAGCAGTGTAGATATTTCCACTGATATACAGATAGCTGTGTAGATACATACATGTTCATACAGATGGCGGTGTAGATATTTCCATGTTCGTACGGATGGCAGTGTAGATATTTCCATGTTCGTACAGGTGGCGGTGTAGATATTTCCATGTTTATACAGATAGCAGTGTAGTTATTTCCAAGTTTATAGAGATAGCAATGTAGATATTTCCATTGATATACATATAGCTGTGAAGATGTTTGCATGTTCATACTGATAGCGGTGTAGATATTTCCATTTTCGTACAGAAGGCGGTGTAGATATTTCCATGTTCATACAGATAGCGGTGTAGATATTTCCATGTTCATAGAGATGGCGGTGTAGATATTTTCATGTTTATGCAGATAGCGGTATAGATATTTCCATGTTTATACAGATAGCGGTGTAGTTATTTCCATGTTTATACAGATAGCGGTGAAGATATTTCCACTTTGACACAGATAGCGGTGTGGATTTTCCATGTTTATACAGATAGCGGTGTAGATATTTCCATGTTAATACAGATAGCGGTGCAGATATTTCCATGTTTATACAGATAGCCGTGCAGATATTTCCAAGTTTATACAGATAGCGGTGTAGATATTTCCATGTTTATAAAGATAGCGGTGTAGGTATTTCCATCTTAATAAAGATGGTGGTGTAGATATTTCCATGTTCCTACAGATGGCGGTGTAGATATTTCCATCTTCATACAGATGGCGGTGTAGAAATTTCGAAGTTTATACAGTTAGCGGTGTAGATATTTCCATGTTTATAGAGAAAGCTGTGTAGATATTTCCATGTATATGCAGATAGCTGTGTAGATATTTCCATGTTCATGCAGATAGCGGTGTAGATATTTACATGTTCATCCAGATGCCAGTGTAGATATATCCATGTTCGTACAGATGGCGGTGAAGATATTTCCCTGTTCATACAGAAGGCGGTGAATATATTTCCATGTTCATAGAGATGGCGGTGTAGATATTTCCATGTTCATACAAATGGCGGTGTACATATTTCCATGTTCATAGAGATGGCGTTGTGGATATTTCCATGTTTATACAGATAGCAGTGTAGTTATTTCCATGTTTATAGAGATAGCAGTGTAGATATTTCCACTGATATACAGATAGCGGTGTAGATATTTGCATGTTCACACAGATAGCGGTGTAGATATTTCCATGTTCATACAGATAGCCGTGTAGATATTTCCATGTTCTTACAGATGGCCGTGTAGATATTTCCATGTTCATAGACATGGCGTTGTAGATATTTCCATGTTTATACAGATAGCAGTGTAGTTATTTCCATGTTTACAGGGATAGCATTGTAGATATTTCCATTGATATACAGGTAGCGGTATAGATATTTGCATGTTCATACGGATGGCGGTGTAGATATTTCCATGTTTATACAGAGGGCGGTTTACATATTTCCATGTTTACACAGATAGTGGTGTAGACATTACCATGTTGATACACATAGCGGTGTAGATATTTCCAAGTTTATAGAGATATCGATGAGGATATTTCCATGTTTATAGAGAAAGCGTTGTAGATATTTCCATGTTTATATAGATAGCGGTATAGATATTTCCATGTTTATACAGATCGCGCTGTAGATATTTCCATGTTTATAGTGATGGCAGTGTAGATATTTCCATATTCATACAAATGGCAGTGTAGATATTTCCATGTTTTTAGAGATAGCGGTGTAGTTATTTGCTTTTGTATAGAGAAATCTGTGTAGATATTTCCCTGTATATGTAGCTAGCTGTGTAGATATTTCCATGTTCACACAGATAGCGGTGCAGATATTTCCATGTTCATACACATAGCGGTGTAGGTATTTCCATGTTCATACAGATAGTGGTGTAGATATTTCCATGTTCATACAGGTAGCGGTGTAGCTATTTCCATGTTCATCGTGATGGCGGTGAAGGTATTTCCATGTTCATACAGATGGCGGTTAAGATATTTCCATGTTCATACAGATGGCGGTGTAGATATTTCTATGTTCGTACACATGGCGGTGTAGATATTTCCATGTTTATAGAGATGGCGGTGTAGAAATTTCCCTTTTCATACGGATGGCATTGTAGATATTTCCATGTTCATACAGATGGCGGTGTAGATATTTCCATGTTTATACAGATAGCGGTGTAGATATTTCCATGTTTATACAGATAGCGGTGTAGATATTTCCATCTTAATACGGATGGCGTTGTAGATATTTCCATGTTCCTACAGGTGGCAGTGTATATATTTCCATGTTCATACAGATATCGGTGTAGATATTTCCATGTTTATAGAGATAGCGGTGTAGATATTTCCTTGTTTATAGAGAAAGGTGTGTAGATATTTCCGTGTACATGCAGTTAGCTGTGTAGATATTTCCATGTTCATTCAGATAGCGGTGTAGATATTTCCATGTTCATACAGATAGCAGTGTAGATATTTCCATGTTCATACAGATAGCAATGTAGATATTTCCATGTTCTTACAGGTAGCGGTGTAGATATTTCCAAGTTCATACGGATGGCGGTGTAGATATTTCCATGTTCATACAGATGGCAGTGTAGATATTTCCATGTTCATGCAGATGGCGGTGAAGATACATTCATGTTCATACTGATGGCGGTGTAGATAATTCTATGTTCATACAAATGGCGGTTTAGATATTTCCATGTTCATAGAGATGGCGGTGTATTTATTTCCATGTTTATAGAGATAGCGGTGTAGTTATTTCCATGTTTACAGAGATAGCGGTGTAGATATTTCCATGTTCCAACAGATAGAGGTGTACATATTTCCATGATCATACAGATAGCGGTGTAGATATATCCATGTTCATACAGATAGCAGTGTAGATATTTCCTTGTTCATCGTGATGGCGGTGAAGATATTTCCATGTTCATACTGATGGCGGTTAAGATATTTCCATGTTCATACAGATGGCGGTGTAGATATTGCCATGTTCGTACACATGGCGGTGTAGATATTTCCATGTTTATAGAGATGGCGGTGTAGATATTTCCCTTTTCATACGGATGGCATTGTAGATATTTCAATGTTCATGCAGATGGCGGTGTAGATATTTCCATGTTTATACAGATAGCGGTGTAGATATTTCCATGTTTATACAGATAGCGGTGTAGATATTTCCATCTTAATACAGATAGCGGTGCAGTTATTTCCATGTTCATACAGTTAGCGGTGTAGATATTTCCATGTTCATACAGATATCGGTGTAGATATTTCCATGTGCATACCGATGGTGGTGAAGATATTTACATGTTCAAACAGATGGCGGTGTAGATATTTCTATGTTCATGCAGATGGCGGTGTAGATATTACCATGCTCATAGACATGGCAGTGTAGATATTTCCATGTTCATACGGATGGTGGTGTAGATATTTCCATGTTAATGCAGATGGCATTGTAGATATTTCCATGTTTATATAGATGGCCGTGTAGATATTTCCATGTTTATACAGAGGACGGTTTAGATATTTCCATGTTTACACAGATAGCCGTGTAGATATTTCCATGTTCATACATATAGCGGTGTAGATATTTCCATGTTCATGCAGATGGCGGTGTAGATATTTCTATGTTCATGCAGATGGCGGTGAAGATATTTCCATGTTCATACAGATGGCGTTGTAGATATTTCCATGTTCATACAAATGGCGGTGTAGATATTTCCGTGTTCATAGAGGTGGCGGTGTAGTTATTTCCATGTTTATAGAGATAGCGGTGTAGTTATTTCCACGTTTACAGAGCTAGCGGTGTAGATATTTCCATTTATATACATATAGCTGTGTAGATATTTCCATGTTCATACAGATAGCGGTGTAGATATTTCCATGTTCATACAGATAGTGGTGTAGAAATTACCATGTTCCAACAGATAGAGGTGTACATAATTCCATGTTCATACAGAGAGCGGTGTAGATATTTCCATGTTCATACAGATAGCGGTGTAGATATTTCCATGTTCATCGTGATGGCGGTGAAGATATTTCCATGTTCATACAGATGGCAGTTAAGATATTTCCAGGTTCATACTGATGGCGGTGTAGATGTTTCCATGTTCGTACAGATGGGAGTGTAGATATTTCCATTGATATACAGATAGCTGTGTAGATATTTGCATGTTCATACAGATAACGTTGTAGATAGAGATGGCGGTGTAGATATTTCCATGTTTATACAGATAGCAATGTAGATATTTCCATGTTTATAGAGATAGCGGTGTAGATATTTCCATTGATATACAGATAGCTGTGTAGATATTTGCATGTTCATACAGATAACGTTGTAGATATTTCCATGTTCATACAGATAGCGGTGTAGATATTTCCATGTTCATACAGATAGCAGTGTAGATATTTCCATGTTTTACAGATAGCGGTGTAGATATTTCCATGTTCATACAGATAGGGGTGTAGATATTTCCATGTTTATAGAGATGGCGGTCTAGATATTTCCATGTTTATAGAGATAGTGGTGTAGTTATTTCCAAGTTTATAGAGACAGCGTTGTAGATATTTCCATGTTTATACAGATAGCGGTGAAGGTATTTCCATGTTTATACAGATAGCGGTGTAGATATTTCCATGTTCATCGTGATGGCGGTGAAGATATTTCCATGTTCATACAGATGGCAGTTAAGATATTTCCAGGTTCATACTGATGGCGGTGTAGATGTTTCCATGTTCGTACAGATGGCGGTGTAGATATTTCCATGTTCATAGAGATGGCAGTGTAGATATTTCCATGTTTATGCAGATAGCGGTGTAGATATTTCCTTGTTCGTACACATGGTGGTGTAGATATTTCCATGTTTATAGAGATGGCGGTGTAGATATTTCCCTTTTCATACGGATGGCGTTGTAGGTATTTCCATGTTCATACAGATGGCGGTGTAGATATTTCCATGTTAATACAGATAGTGGTGTAGATATTTCCATGTTTATACAGATAGCACTGTAGATACTTCCATCTTAATACAGATGGCGTTGTAGATATTTCCATGTTCCTACAGGTGGCAGTGTAGATATTTCCATGTTCATACAAATGGCGGTGTAGATATTTCAATGTTTATAGAGATAGCGGTGTAGATATTTCCGAGTTTATAGAGAAAGCTGTGTAGATATTTCCGTGTATATGCAGTTAGCTGTGTAGATATTTCCATGTTCATACAGATAGCAGTGTAGATATTTCCATGTTCATACAGATAGCAGTGTAGATATTTCCATGTTCATACAGATAGCGATGTAGATATTTCCATGTTCTTACAAGTAGCGGTGCAGATATTTCCATGTTCATACAGATGGCGGTGTAGATATTTCCATATTCATGCAGATGGCGGTGAAGATACTTCCATGTTCATACAGATGGCGGTGTAGATAATTCTATGTTCATACAAACGGCTGTTTAGATATTTCCATGTTCATAGAGATGGTGGTGTAGTTATTTCCATGTTTATAGAGATAGCGGTGTAGTTATTTCCATGTTTACAGAGATAGCGGTGTAGAAATTTCCATGTTCCAACAGATAGAGGTGTACATATTTCCATGTTCATACAGATAGCGGTGTAGATATTTCCATGTTCATACAGATAGCGGTGTAGATATTTACATGTTCATCGTGTTGGCGGTGAAGATATTTCCATGTTCATACAGATGGCGGTTGAGATATTTCCATGTTCATACAGATGGCGGTGTAGATATTTCCATGTTCGTACAGATGGCGGTGTAGATATTTCCATGTTTATAGAGATGGCGGTGTAGATATTTCCCTTTTCATACGGATGGCATTGTACATATTTCCATGTTCATACAGATGGCGGTGTAGATATTTCCATGTTTATACAGATAGCGGTGTAGATATTTCCATGTTCATACAGATGGTGGTGTAGATATTTCCATATTCATGCAGATAGTGGTGAAGATATTTACATGTTCAAACAGATGGCGGTGTAGAAATTTCTATGTTCATGCACATGGCGGTGTAGATATTTCCATCTTCATACAAATGGCGGTGTAGATATTTCCATGTTTATAGAGATAGCGGTGTAGATATTTCCTTATTTATAGAGAAAGCTGTGTAGATATTTCCGTGTATAGGCAGTTAGCTGTGTAGATATTTTCATGTTCTTACAAATAGCGGTGTAGATTTTTCCATGTTCGTACAGATAGCCGTGTAGATATTTCCATTTTCATACAGATAGCGGTGTAGAAATTTCCATGTTCATACAGATAGCGGTGTACATATTTCCATGTTCATACAGATACCGTTGTAGATATTTCCATGTTCATACAGATAGCGGTGTAGATATTTCCATGTTCATACCAATAGCGGTGTAGATATTTCCATGTTCATACAGTTAGCAGTGTAGATATTTCTATGTTCATACAGATGGAGGTGTAGATATTTACATGTTCATACAGATGGCGGTGAAGATATTTCCATGTTGGTACGGATGGCAGTGTAGATATTTCCATGTTCATACAGGTGGCGGTGTAGATATTTCCATGTTTATACAGATAGCAGTGTAGTTATTTCCATGTTTATAGAGACAGCTGTGTAGATATTTCCATTGATATACAGATAGCTGTGTAGATATTTGCCTGTTCATACAGATAGCGGTGTAGATATTTCCATGTTCGTACAGATAGCGGTGTAGATATTTCCATGTTCATACAGATAGCAGTGTAGATATTTCCATGTTCATACAGATAACGGTGTAGATATTTCCATGTTCATACAGATAGCGGTGTAGATATTTCCATGTTCATACAGATAGCAGTGTAGATATTTCCATGTTCATACAGTTAGCGGTGTAGATATTTCCATGTTCATACAGATGGCAGTGTAGATATTTACATGTTCATACAGATGGCGGTATAGATATTTCCATGTTTATACAGATGATGGTGTAGATATTTCCATGTTTATAGAGATGGCGGTCTAGATATTTCCATGTTTACAGAGATAGTGGTGTAGTTATTTCCAAGTTTATAGAGACAGCGTTGTAGATATTTCCATGTTTATACAGATAGCAGTGAAGGTATTTCCATGTTTATACAGATAGCGGTGTAGATATTTCCATGTTTATACAGATAGCAGTGTAGATATTTCCATGTTTATAGAGATAGTGTTGTAGATAATTTCAAGTTCATACAGAGAGCAGTGTAGATATTTCCAAGTTCATACAGATAGCGGTGTAGATATTTCCATGTTTTTGCAGTTAGCGGTATAGATATTTCCATGTTTATACAGATGGCGGTGTAGATATTTCCATGTTCATACAGAGGACGGTGTAGATATTTCCATGTTTATAGGGATGGCGGTGTAGATATTTTCATGTTTACACAGATGGCAGTGTAGATATTTCCATGTTTACACAGATGGCGGTGTAGACATTTCCATGTTTACACAGATAGCGGTGTGGATATTTCCATGTTTATGCAGATAGCAGTGTAGATATTTCCATGTTTATACAGATAGTGGTGCGGATATTTCCATGTTTATACAGATAGCGGTGTTGATATTTCCATCTTAATACAGATGGCGGTGCAGATATGTCCATGATCGTACAGATGGCGATGTAGATATTTCCCTGTTCATACAGATGGTGGTGTAGATATTTCGAAGTTTATAGAGATAGCGATGTAGTTATTTCCATATTTATAGAGAAATCTGTGTAGATATTTCCATGTATATTCAGATAGCTGTGTAGATGTTTCCATGTTCAAGCAGATTACGGTGTAGATATTTCCATGTTCATCCAGATGCCGGTGTACATATATCCATGTTCATACAAATGGCGGTGAAGATATTTCCATGTTCATACAGATGGCGGTGTAGGTATTTCCATGTTCATACAAATGGCGGTGTAGATATGTCCATGTTCCTAGAGATGGCGGTGTAGATATTTCCATGTTCATACCAATGGCGGTGTAGATATTTCCATGTTCATAGAGATGGCGGTGTAGATATTTCCATGTTTATACAGATAGCAGTGTAGTTATTTCCATGTTTATAGAGATACCAGTCTGGATATTTCCATTGATATACAGATAGCGGTGTAGATATTTCCATGTTCATACTGATAGCGGTGTAGATATTTCCATGTTCATACAGATAGCGGTGTAGATATTTCCATGTTGATACAGATAGCGGTGTAGATATTTCCATGTTCATACAGATAGCGGTGTAGATATTTAAATGTTCATACAGTTAGCGGTGTAGATATTTTCATGTTCATGCAGATGGCGCTGTAGATATTTACATGTTGATACAGATGGCGGTGTAGATATTTCCATGTTCATACAGATAGCGGTGTAGATATTTCCAAGTTCATACAGATAGCAGTGTAGATATGTCCATGTTCATACAGATAGCGGTGTAGATATTTCCATGTTCATACCAATAGCGGTGTAGACATTTCCATGTTCATACATTTAGCGGTGTAGATATTTCCATGTTCATACAGATGGCGGTGAAGATATTTACATGTTCATATAGATGGCGGTGTAGATATTTCCATGTTTGTACCGATGGCAGTGTAGATATTTCCATGTTCATACAGGTGGCGGTGTAGCTATTTCCATGTTCATACAGATAGCGGTGTAGATATTTCTATTTTCATACAGAAAACGGTGTAGATATTTCCATGTTCGTACAGACAACAGTGTAGATATTTCCATGTTCATACAGTTAGCGGTGTAGATATTTCCATGTTCATACAGATGGCGGTGTAGATATTTACATGTTCATACAGATGGCGGTAGAGATATTTCCATGTTCTTAGAGATGGCGGTGTACATATTTCCATGTTCATAGAGATGGCGGTGTAGATATTTCCATGTTTATGCAGATAGCGGTATAGATATTTCCATGTTTATACAGATGGCGGTGTAGATATTTCCATGTTTATAGAGATGGCGGTCTAGATATTTCCATGTTTACAGAGATAGTGGTGTAGTTTTTTCCAAGTTTATAGAGACAGCGATGTAGATATTTCCATGTTTATACAAATGGCGGTGTAGATATTCCCATGTTCATAGAGATGGCTGTGTAGATATTTCCAGGTTCATACAAATGGCGGTGGAGATATTTCCATGTTCATAGAGATGGCCGTGTAGATATTTCCATGTTTATACAGATACCAGTGTAGTTGTTTCCATGTTTATAGAGATAGCAGTGTGGATATTTCAATTGATATACAGATAGCTGTGTAGATATTTACATGTTCATACAGATAGCGGTGTAGATATTTCCATGTTCATACAGATAGCGGTGTAGGTACTTCCATGTTCATATAGATAGCGGTGTAGATATTTCCATGTTCATACAGATAGCGGTGCGGATATTTCCATGTTTATTCAGATAGCGGTGCGGATATTTCCATGTTTATACAGATAATTGGGCAGATATTTCCATGTTTATACAGATAGCGGTGTAGATATTTCCATCTTAATACAGATGGCGGTGTAGATATGTCCATGATCGTACAGATGGCGGTGTAGATATTTCCATGTTCATACAGATGGCGGTGTAGATATTTCGAAGTTTATAGAGATAGCGCTGTAGTTATTTCCATATTTATAGAGAAATCTGTGTAGATATTTCCATGTATATTCAGATAGCTGTGTAGATATTTCCATGTTAATGCAGATTACGGTGTAGATATTTCCATGTTCATCCTGATGCCGGTGTAAATATATCCATGTTCATACAAATGACGGTGAAGATATTTCCATGCTCATACAGATGGCGGTGTAGGTATTTCCATGTTCATACAAATGGCGGTGTAGATATGTCCATGTTCCTAGAGATGGCGGTGTAGATATTTCCATGTTCATACCAATGGCGGTGTAGATATTTCCATGTTCATAGAGATGGCGGTGTAGATATTTCCATGTTTATACAGATAGCAGTGTAGTTATTTCCATGTTTATAGAGATACCAGTCTGGATATTTCCATTGATATACAGATAGCGGTGTAGATATTTCCATGTTCATACTGATAGCGGTGTAGATATTTCCATGTTCATACAGATAGCGGTGTAGATATTTCCATGTTGATACAGATAGCGGTGTAGATATTTCCATGTTCATACAGATAGCGGTGTAGATATTTAAATGTTCATACAGTTAGCGGTGTAGATATTTTCATGTTCATGCAGATGGCGCTGTAGATATTTACATGTTGATACAGATGGCGGTGTAGATATTTCCATGTTCATACAGATAGCGGTGTAGATATTTCCAAGTTCATACAGATAGCAGTGTAGATATGTCCATGTTCATACAGATAGCGGTGTAGATATTTCCATGTTCATACCAATAGCGGTGTAGACATTTCCATGTTCATACATTTAGCGGTGTAGATATTTCCATGTTCATACAGATGGCGGTGAAGATATTTACATGTTCATATAGATGGCGGTGTAGATATTTCCATGTTTGTACCGATGGCAGTGTAGATATTTCCATGTTCATACAGGTGGCGGTGTAGCTATTTCCATGTTCATACAGATAGCGGTGTAGATATTTCTATTTTCATACAGAAAACGGTGTAGATATTTCCATGTTCGTACAGACAACAGTGTAGATATTTCCATGTTCATACAGTTAGCGGTGTAGATATTTCCATGTTCATACAGATGGCGGTGTAGATATTTACATGTTCATACAGATGGCGGTAGAGATATTTCCATGTTCTTAGAGATGGCGGTGTACATATTTCCATGTTCATAGAGATGGCGGTGTAGATATTTCCATGTTTATGCAGATAGCGGTATAGATATTTCCATGTTTATACAGATGGCGGTGTAGATATTTCCATGTTTATAGAGATGGCGGTCTAGATATTTCCATGTTTACAGAGATAGTGGTGTAGTTTTTTCCAAGTTTATAGAGACAGCGATGTAGATATTTCCATGTTTATACAAATGGCGGTGTAGATATTCCCATGTTCATAGAGATGGCTGTGTAGATATTTCCAGGTTCATACAAATGGCGGTGGAGATATTTCCATGTTCATAGAGATGGCCGTGTAGATATTTCCATGTTTATACAGATACCAGTGTAGTTGTTTCCATGTTTATAGAGATAGCAGTGTGGATATTTCAATTGATATACAGATAGCTGTGTAGATATTTACATGTTCATACAGATAGCGGTGTAGATATTTCCATGTTCATACAGATAGCGGTGTAGGTACTTCCATGTTCATATAGATAGCGGTGTAGATATTTCCATGTTCATACAGATAGCGGTGCGGATATTTCCATGTTTATTCAGATAGCGGTGCGGATATTTCCATGTTTATACAGATAATTGGGCAGATATTTCCATGTTTATACAGATAGCGGTGTAGATATTTCCATCTTAATACAGATGGCGGTGTAGATATGTCCATGATCGTACAGATGGCGGTGTAGATATTTCCATGTTCATACAGATGGCGGTGTAGATATTTCGAAGTTTATAGAGATAGCGCTGTAGTTATTTCCATATTTATAGAGAAATCTGTGTAGATATTTCCATGTATATTCAGATAGCTGTGTAGATATTTCCATGTTAATGCAGATTACGGTGTAGATATTTCCATGTTCATCCTGATGCCGGTGTAAATATATCCATGTTCATACAAATGACGGTGAAGATATTTCCATGCTCATACAGATGGCGGTGTAGGTATTTCCATGTTCATACATATGGCGGTGTAGATATTTCCATGTTCATAGAGATGGCGGTGTAGATATTTCCAGGTTCATACAAATGGCGGTGTAGGTATTTCCATGTTCATAGAGATGGCGGTGTAGATATTTCCTTGTTTATACAGATAGCAGTGTAGTTATTTCCATGTTTATAGAGATACCATTTTGGATATTTCCATTGATATAGAGATAGCTTTGTAGATATTTGCATGTTCATACAGATAGCGGTGTAGATATTTCCATGTTCATACAGATAGCGGTGTAGATATTTCCATGTTCATACAGATAGCGGTGTAGATATTTCCATGTTCATTCAGTAAGCGGTGTAGATATTTCCATGTTCATACAGATGGCGGTGTAGATATTTACATGTTCATACAGATGGCGGTGTAGATATTTCCATGTTTGTACGGATGGCAGTGTAGTTATTTCCATGTTCATACAGGTGGCGGTGTAGATATTTCCATGTTCATACAGATAGCAGTGTAGTTATTTCCATGTTTATAGAGAGAGCAGTGTAGATATTTCCACTGATATACAGATAGCTGTGTAGATACATACATGTTCATACAGATGGCGGTGTAGATATTTCCATGTTCGTACGGATGGCAGTGTAGATATTTCCATGTTCGTACAGGTGGCGGTGTAGATATTTCCATGTTTATACAGATAGCAGTGTAGTTATTTCCAAGTTTATAGAGATAGCAATGTAGATATTTCCATTGATATACATATAGCTGTGAAGATGTTTGCATGTTCATACTGATAGCGGTGTAGATATTTCCATTTTCGTACAGAAGGCGGTGTAGATATTTCCATGTTCATACAGATAGCGGTGTAGATATTTCCATGTTCATAGAGATGGCGGTGTAGATATTTTCATGTTTATGCAGATAGCGGTATAGATATTTCCATGTTTATACAGATAGCGGTGTAGTTATTTCCATGTTTATACAGATAGCGGTGAAGATATTTCCACTTTGACACAGATAGCGGTGTGGATTTTCCATGTTTATACAGATAGCGGTGTAGATATTTCCATGTTAATACAGATAGCGGTGCAGATATTTCCATGTTTATACAGATAGCCGTGCAGATATTTCCAAGTTTATACAGATAGCGGTGTAGATATTTCCATGTTTATAAAGGTAGCGGTGTAGGTATTTCCGTCTTAATAAAGATGGTGGTTTAGATATTTCCATGTTCCTACAGATGGCGGTGTAGATATTTCCATCTTCATACAGATGGCGGTGTAGAAATTTCGAAGTTTATACAGTTAGCGGTGTAGATATTTCCATGTTTATAGAGAAAGCTGTGTAGATATTTCCATGTATATGCAGATAGCTGTGTAGATATTTCCATGTTCATGCAGATAGCGGTGTAGATATTTACATGTTCATCCAGATGCCAGTGTAGATATATCCATGTTCGTACAGATGGCGGTGAAGATATTTCCCTGTTCATACAGAAGGCGGTGAATATATTTCCATGTTCATAGAGATGGCGGTGTAGATATTTACATGTTCATACAAATGGCGGTGTACATATTTCCATGTTCATAGAGATGGCGTTGTGGATATTTCCATGTTTATACAGATAGCAGTGTAGTTATTTCCATGTTTATAGAGATAGCAGTGTAGATATTTCCACTGATATACAGATAGCGGTGTAGATATTTGCATGTTCACACAGATAGCGGTGTAGATATTTCCATGTTCATACAGATAGCCGTGTAGATATTTCCATGTTCTTACAGATGGCCGTGTAGATATTTCCATGTTCATAGACATGGCGTTGTAGATATTTCCATGTTTATACAGATAGCAGTGTAGTTATTTCCATGTTTACAGGGATAGCATTGTAGATATTTCCATTGATATACAGGTAGCGGTATAGATATTTGCATGTTCATACGGATGGCGGTGTAGATATTTCCATGTTTATACAGAGGGCGGTTTACATATTTCCATGTTTACACAGATAGTGGTGTAGACATTACCATGTTGATACACATAGCGGTGTAGATATTTCCAAGTTTATAGAGATATCGATGAGGATATTTCCATGTTTATAGAGAAAGCGTTGTAGGTATTTCCATGTTTATATAGATAGCGGTATAGATATTTCCATGTTTATACAGATCGCGCTGTAGATATTTCCATGTTTATAGTGATGGCAGTGTAGATATTTCCATATTCATACAAATGGCAGTGTAGATATTTCCATGTTTTTAGAGATAGCGGTGTAGTTATTTGCTTTTGTATAGAGAAATCTGTGTAGATATTTCCCTGTATATGTAGCTAGCTGTGTAGATATTTCCATGTTCACACAGATAGCGGTGCAGATATTTCCATGTTCATACACATAGCGGTGTAGGTATTTCCATGTTCATACAGATAGTGGTGTAGATATTTCCATGTTCATACAGGTAGCGGTGTAGCTATTTCCATGTTCATCGTGATGGCGGTGAAGGTATTTCCATGTTCATACAGATGGCGGTTAAGATATTTCCATGTTCATACAGATGGCGGTGTAGATATTTCTATGTTCGTACACATGGCGGTGTAGATATTTCCATGTTTATAGAGATGGCGGTGTAGAAATTTCCCTTTTCATACGGATGGCATTGTAGATATTTCCATGTTCATACAGATGGCGGTGTAGATATTTCCATGTTTATACAGATAGCGGTGTAGATATTTCCATGTTTATACAGATAGCGGTGTAGATATTTCCATCTTAATACGGATGGCGTTGTAGATATTTCCATGTTCCTACAGGTGGCAGTGTATATATTTCCATGTTCATACAGATATCGGTGTAGATATTTCCATGTTTATAGAGATAGCGGTGTAGATATTTCCTTGTTTATAGAGAAAGGTGTGTAGATATTTCCGTGTACATGCAGTTAGCTGTGTAGATATTTCCATGTTCATTCAGATAGCGGTGTAGATATTTCCATGTTCATACAGATAGCAGTGTAGATATTTCCATGTTCATACAGATAGCAATGTAGATATTTCCATGTTCTTACAGGTAGCGGTGTAGATATTTCCAAGTTCATACGGATGGCGGTGTAGATATTTCCATGTTCATACAGATGGCAGTGTAGATATTTCCATGTTCATGCAGATGGCGGTGAAGATACATTCATGTTCATACTGATGGCGGTGTAGATAATTCTATGTTCATACAAATGGCGGTTTAGATATTTCCATGTTCATAGAGATGGCGGTGTATTTATTTCCATGTTTATAGAGATAGCGGTGTAGTTATTTCCATGTTTACAGAGATAGCGGTGTAGATATTTCCATGTTCCAACAGATAGAGGTGTACATATTTCCATGATCATACAGATAGCGGTGTAGATATATCCATGTTCATACAGATAGCAGTGTAGATATTTCCTTGTTCATCGTGATGGCGGTGAAGATATTTCCATGTTCATACTGATGGCGGTTAAGATATTTCCATGTTCATACAGATGGCGGTGTAGATATTGCCATGTTCGTACACATGGCGGTGTAGATATTTCCATGTTTATAGAGATGGCGGTGTAGATATTTCCCTTTTCATACGGATGGCATTGTAGATATTTCAATGTTCATGCAGATGGCGGTGTAGATATTTCCATGTTTATACAGATAGCGGTGTAGATATTTCCATGTTTATACAGATAGCGGTGTAGATATTTCCATCTTAATACAGATAGCGGTGCAGTTATTTCCATGTTCATACAGTTAGCGGTGTAGATATTTCCATGTTCATACAGATATCGGTGTAGATATTTCCATGTGCATACCGATGGTGGTGAAGATATTTACATGTTCAAACAGATGGCGGTGTAGATATTTCTATGTTCATGCAGATGGCGGTGTAGATATTACCATGCTCATAGACATGGCAGTGTAGATATTTCCATGTTCATACGGATGGTGGTGTAGATATTTCCATGTTAATGCAGATGGCATTGTAGATATTTCCATGTTTATATAGATGGCCGTGTAGATATTTCCATGTTTATACAGAGGACGGTTTAGATATTTCCATGTTTACACAGATAGCCGTGTAGATATTTCCATGTTCATACATATAGCGGTGTACATATTTCCATGTGCATGCAGATAGCCGTGTAGATATTTCCATGTTCATACAGATGGCGGTGTAGATATTTCCATGTTCATACAGATGGCGGTGAAGATATTTACATGTTCATACAGAGGGCAGTGTAGATATTTCTATGTTCATAGAGATGGCGGTGTAGATATTTCCATGTTCATAGAGATGGCGGTGTAGATATTTCTGTGTTCATACGGATGGCAGTGTAGATATTTCCATGTTCATACAGATGGCGGTGTAGATATTTCCATCTTTATAAAGATGGCGGTGTAGATATTTCCATGTTTATACTGAGGGCGGTTTAGATTTTTCCGTGTTTGCAGAGATAGCGGTGTAGATATTTCCATGTTTATAGAGATAGCGATGATATTTCCATGTTTATAGAGAAAGCGTTGTAGATATTTCCATGTTTATATAGATAGCGGTATAGATATTTCCATGTTTATACAAAGCGCGGTGTAGATATTTCCATGTTTATAGTGATGGCAATGTAGATATTTCCATGTTCATACAAATGGCAGTGTAGATATTTCCATGTTTATAGAGATAGCGGTGTAGTTATTTCCTTGTGTATAGAGAAAGCTGTGTAGATATTTCCCTGTATATGTAGTTAGCTGTGTAGATATTTCCATGTTCACACAGATAGCGGTGTAGATATTTCCATGTTCATACAGATAGCGGTGTAGATATTTCCATCTTCATACAGATAGTGGTGTAGAAATTACCATGTTCCAACAGATGGAGGTGTACCTATTTCCATGTTCATACAGATAGCGGTGTAGATATTTCCATGTTCATACAGATAGCGGTGTAGATATTTCCATGTTCATCGTGATGGCGGTGAAGATATTTCCATGTTCATACAGATGGCGGTTATTTCTATGTTCATACAGGTGGCGGTGTAGATATTTCCATGTTCGTACACATGGCGGTGTAGATATTTCCATGTTTATAGAGATTTCGGTGTAGATATTTCCCTTTTCATACGGATGGCGTTGTAGATATTTCCATGTTCATACAGATGGCGGTGTAGATATTTCCATGTTTATACAGATAGAGGTGTAGATATTTCCATGTTTATACAGATAGCGCTCTAGATATTTCCATCTTAATACAGATGGCGCTGTAGATATTTCCATGTTCCTACAGGTGGCAGTGTAGATATTTCCATGTTCATACATATGGCGGTGTAGATATTTCCATGTTTATAGAGATAGCGGTGTAGATATTTCCTTGTTTATAAAGAAAGCTGTGTAGATATTTCCGAATATATGCAGTTAGCTGTGTAGATATTTCCATGTTCATACAGATAGCAGTGTAGATATTTCCATGTGCATCCAGATAGCGGTGTAGATATTTCCATGTTCTTACAGGTAGCGGTGTAGATATTTCCATGTTCATACGGATGGCGGTGTGGATATTTGCATGTTCATACAGACGGCGGTGTAGATATTTCCATGTTCATGCAGATGGCGGTGAAGATACTTCTATGTTCATACAGATGGCGGTGTAGATAATTCTATGTTCATACAAATGGCGGCTTAGATATTTCCATGTTCATAGAGATGGCGGTGTAGTTATTTCCATGTTTATAGAGATAGCGGTGCAGTTATTTCCATGTTTTCAGAGATATTTCCATTGATATACAGACAGCTGTGTAGATATTTGCATGGTCATACAGATAGCGGTGTAGATATTACCATGTTCGTAAAGATAGCGGTGCAGATATTTCCATGTTCATACAGATAGCGGTGTAGATATTTCCATGTTCATACAGATAGCGGTGTAGATATTTAAATGTTCATACAGTTAGAGGTGTAGATATTTGCATGTCCATACAGATGGCGGTTTAGATATTTTCTTGTTGATACAGATGGCGGTGTAGATATTTCCATGTTCATACAGATAGTTGTGTAGGTATTTCCATGTTCATATAGATAGCGGTGTAGATATTTCCATGTTCATACAGATAGCGGTGTAGATATTTCCATGTTCAATCCAATAGCGGTGTAGACATTTCCATGTTCATACATTTAGTGGTGTAGGTATTTCCATGTTCATACAGATGGCGGTGAAGATATTTACATGTTCATACAGATGGCGGTGTAGATATTTCCATGTTTGTACGGATGGCAGTGTAGATATTTCCATGTTCATACAGGTGGCGGTGTAGATATTTCCATGTTTATACAGATAGCAGTGTAGTTATTTCCATGTTAATAGAGATAGCGGTGTAGATATTTCCATTGATATACAGATAACTGTGTAGATGTTTGCATGTTCATACAGATAGCGGTGTAGATATTTCCATGTTCGTACAGATAGCGGTGTAGCTATTTCCATGTTCATACAGATAGTGGTGTAGATATTTCTATGTTCATACAGATAACGGTGTAGATATTTCCATGTTCATACAGACAGCGGTGTAGATATTTCCATGTTCATACAGTTAGCTGTGTAGATATTTCCATGTTCATACAGATGGCGGTGTAGATATTTACATGCTCATACAGATGGCGGTGTGGATATTTACATGTTCTTACAGATGGCGGTGTAGATATTTCCATGTTCATACAGATAGCGGTGTAGATATTTCCATGTTCATACAGTTAGCGGTTTAGATATTTCCATGTTCATACAGATGGCGGTGTAGATATTTACATGTTCATACAGATGGCGGTGTAGTTATTTCCATGTTCATACAGATAGTTGTGTAGATATTTCCATGTTCATACAGATAGCGGTGTAGATATTTCCACGTTCATACAGATAGCGGTGTAGATATTTCCATGTTCATAGAGATGGCGGTGTAGATATTTCGAAGTTTATAGAGATAGCGATGTAGTTATTTCCATATTTATAGAGAAATCTGTGTAGATATTTCCATGTATATTCAGATAGCTGTGTAGATATTTCCATGTTCATACAGATGGCGGTGTAGATATTTACATGTTCTTACAGATGGCGGTATAGATATTTCCATGTTCTTACAGATGGCGGTGTAGATAATTTCATTTTCATAGAGATGGCGGTGTAGTTATTTCCATGTTTATGCAGATAGCGGTATAGATATTTCCATGTTTATACAGATGGTGGTGTAGGTATTTCCATGTTTATAGATATGGCGGTCTAGATATTTCCATTTTTACAGAGATAGTGGTGTAGTTATTTCCAAGTTTACAGAGACAGCGTTGTAGATATTTCCATGTTTATACAGATAGCGATGAACGTATTTCCAGGTTTATACAGATAGCGGTGTAGATACTTCCATGTTTATACAGATTGCAGTGTAGATACTTCCATGTTTATAGAGATAATGTTGTAGATAATTTCAATTTTATACAGAGAGCAGTGTAGAAAATTCCAGGTTCATACAGATAGCGGTGTAGATATTTCCACGTTTATAGAGATGGCGGTGTAGATATTTCCATGTTCATACAGATGGCGATGTAGATATTTCCATGTTTATAGGGATGGCGGTGTAGATATTTCCATGTTCATATAGACAGCGGTGTAGATATTTCCATCTTAATACAGATGGCGGTGTAGATATGTCCATGTTTGTACAGATGGCGGTGTAGATATTTCCATTTTCATACAGATGGCGGTGTAGATATTTCAAAGTTTATAGAGATAGCGCTGTAGTTATTTCCATATTTATAGAGAAATCTGTGTAGATATTTCCGTGTATATGCAGATAGCTGTGTAGATATTTCCATATTCATGCAGATAGCGGTGTAGATATATCCATGTTCATCCAGATGCCGGTGTACATTTATCCATGTTCATACAGATCGCGGTGAAGATATTTCCATGTTCATACAGATGGTGGTGTAGGTATTTCCATGTTCATACAAATGGCGGTGTAGATATTTCCATGTTCATAGATATGGCGGGGTAGATATTTCCAGGTTAATGCAGATGGCGTTGTAGATATTTCCATGTTCATAGAGATGGCCGTGTAGATATTTCCATGTTTATACAGATAGCAGTGTAGTTATTTCCATGTTTATAGAGATACCAGTGTGGATATTTCCATTGATATACAGATAGCTCTGTAGATATTTACATGTTCATACAGATAGCGGTGTAGATATTTCCATGTTCATAGAGATAGCGGTGTAGATATTTGCATGTTCATATAGATAGCGGTGTAGATATTTCCATGTTCATACAGATAGCGGTGTAGATATTTCCATGTTCATACAGATAGCGGTGTAGATATTTCCATGTTCATACAGATGGCGGTGTAGATATTTGCATGTTCATTCAGATAGCGGTGTAGATATTTCCATGTTCATACAGATGGCGGTGTAGATATTTCCACGTTCATACAGATAGCGGTGTAGAGATTTCCATGTTCATACAGATAGCGGTGTAGATATTTCCATGTTCATACAGATAGCGGTCTAGATATTTCCAGGTTCATACCAATAGCGGTGTAGACATTTGCATGTTCATACAGTTAGCGGTGTAGATATTTACATGTTCATACAGATGGCGGTGTAGATATTTACATGTTCATACAGATGGCGGTGTAGGTATTTCCATGTTCATACAGATAGCGTTGTAGATATTTCCATGTTCATACAGATAGCGGTGTAGATATTTCCATGTTCATACCAATAGCGGTGTAGATATTTCCATGTTCATACAGTTAGCGGGGTAGATATTTCCATGTTCATACAGATGGCAGTGTAGATATTTACATGTTCATACAGATGGCGGTGTAGATATTTCCATGTTTATAGGGATGGCGGTGTAGATATTTTCAAGTTTACACAGATGGCGGTGTAGATATTTCCATGTTTACACAGATAGCGGTGTAGACATTTCCATGTTTACACAGATAGCGGTGTGGATATTTCCATGTTTATGCAGATAGCAGTGTAGGTATTTCCATGTTTATACAGATAGCGGTGCGGATATTTCCATGTTTATTCAGATAGCGGTGCGGATATTTCCATGTTTATACAGATAGTTGGGCAGATATTTCCATGTTTATACAGATAGCGGTGTAGATATTTCCATCTTAATTCAGATGGCGGTGTAGATATGTCCATGATCGTACAGATGGCGGTGTAGATATTTCCATGTACATAGAGATGGCGGTGTAGATATTTCGAAGTTTATAGAGATAGCGATGTAGTTATTTCCATATTTATAGAGAAATCTGTGTAGATATTTCCATGTATATTCAGATAGCTGTGTAGATATTTCCATGTTCATGCAGATTACGGAGTAGATATTTCAATGTTCATCCAGATGGCGGTGTACATATATCCATGTTCATACAAATGGCGGTGAAGATATTTCCATGCTCATACAGATGGCGGTGTAGGTATTTCCATGTTCATACAAATGGCGGTGTAGATATTTCCATGTTCATAGAGATGGTGGTGTAGATATTTCCAGGTTCATACAAATGGCGGTGTAGATATTTCCATGTTCATAGAGATGGCGGCGTAGATATTTCCATGTTTATACAGATAGCAGTGTAGTTATTTCCATGTTTATAGAGATACCATTCTGGATATTTCCATTGATATACAGATAGGTGTGTAGATATTTGCATGTTCATACAGATAGCGGTGTAGATATTTCCATGTTCATACAGATAGCGGAGTAGATATTTCCATGTTCATACAGATAGCGGTGTAGATATTTCCATGTTAATACAGATAGCGGTGTAGATATTTCCATGTTCATACAGATAGCGGTGTAGGTATTTAAATGTTCACACAGTTAGCGGTTTAGAGATTTCCATGTTCATACAGATGGCGGTGTAGATATTTACATGTTCCTACAGATGGCGGTGTAGATATTTCCATGTTCATACAGGTGGCGGTGTAGATATTTCCATGTTTATACAGATAGCAGTGTAGTTATTTCCATGTTAATAGAGATAGCGGTGTAGATATTTCCATTGATATACAGATAGCTGTGTAGATATTTGCATGTTCATACAGATAGCGGTGTAGATATTTCCATGTTCGTACAGATAGCGGTGTAGCTATTTCCATGTTCCTACAGATAGCGGTGTACATATTTCTATGTTCATACAGATAACGGTGTAGATATTTCCATGTTCATACAGACAGCGGTGTAGATATTTCCATGTTCATACAGTTAGCGGTGTAGGTATTTCCATGTTCATACAGATGGCGGTGTAGATATTTACATGTTCATACAGATGGCAGTATAGATATTTCCATGTTCTTACAGATGGCGGTGTAGATGTTTCCATGTTCATAGAGATGGCGTTGTAGATATTTCCATGTTTATGCAGATAGCGGTATAGATATTTCCATGTTTATACAGATGGTGGTGTAGATATTTCCATGTTTATAGAGATGGCGGTCTAGATATTTCCATGTTTATAGAGATAGTGGTGTAGTTATTTCCAAGTTTATTGAGACAGCGTTGTAGATATTTCCATGTTTATACAGATAGCGGTGAAGATACTTCCATGTTTATATAGATAGCGGTGTAGATATGTACATGTTCTTACAGATGGCGGTTTACTTATTTCCATGTTCATAGAGATCGCGGTGTAGATATTTCCATGTTCATACAGATAGCGGTGTAGATATTTCCATGTTCATACAGATAGCGGTGTAGATATTTCCATGTTCATACCAATAGCAGTGTAGACATTTCCATGTTCATATATTTAGCGGTGTAGATATTTCCATGTTCATACAGATGGCGAGCATATTTCCATGTTCATGCAGATAGCGTTGTAGATATTTGCATGTTCATACAGTTAGCGGTGTAGATATTTCCATGTTCATACAGATGGCGGTGTAGATATTTCCATGTTCATAGAGATGGCGGTGTAGATATTTCCATATTTATACAGATAGCAGTGTAGTTATTTCCATGTTTATAGAGATAGCAGTGTTGATATTTCCAATGATATACCGATAGCTGTGTAGATATTTGCATGGTCATACAGATAGCGGTGTAGATATTTCCATGTTCGTACAGATAGCGGTGTAGATATGTCCATGTTCATACAGATAGCGGTGTAGATATTTCCATGTTCATACAGTTAGCGGTGTAGATATCTCCATGTTCATACAAATGGAGGTGTAGATATGTCCATGTTTGTACAGATGGCGGTGTAGATATTTCCATGTTCATAGAGATAGCGGTGTAGTTATTTCCATGTTTATAGAGATAGCAGTGTAGATATTTCCATGTTTATAGAGATACCATTCTGGATATTTCCATTGATATACAGATAGCTGTGTAGATATTTGCATGTTCATACAGATAGCGGTGTAGATATTTCCATGTTCATACAGATAGCGGTGTAGATATTTCCATGTTCATACAGATAGCGGTGTAGATATTTCCATGTTAATACAGATAGCGGTGTAGATATTTCCATGTTCATACAGATAGCGGTGTAGGTATTTAAATGTTCACACAGTTAGCGGTGTAGAGATTTCCATGTTCATACAGATGGCGGTGTAGATATTTACATGTTGATACAGATGGCGGTGTAGATATTTCCATGTTCATACAGATAGCGGTGTAGACATTTCCATGTTCATACAGATAGCGGTGTAGATATTTCCATGTTCATACAGATAGTGGTGTAGATATTTCCATGTTCATACAGATAGCGGTGTAGATATTTCCATGTTCATACATTTAGCGGTGTAGATATTTCCATGTTCATACAGATGGCGGTGAAGATATTTACATGTTCATACAGATGGCGGTCTAGATATTTCCATGTTTGTACGGATGGCAATGTAGATATTTCCATGTTCATACAGGTGGCGGTGTAGGTATTTCCATGTTTATACAGATAGCAGTGTAGTTATTTCCATGTTAATAGAGATAGCGGAGTAGATATTTTCATTGATATACAGATAGCTGTGTAGATATTTGCATGTTCATACAGATAGCGGTGTAGATATTTCCATGTTCGTACAGATAGCGGTGTAGATATTTCCAAGTTCATCCAGATAGCGGTGTAGATATTGCTATGTTCATACAGATAACGGTGTAGATATTTCCATGTTCATACAGACAGCGGTGTAGATATTTCCATGTTCATACAGTTAGCGGTGTAGATATTTCCATGTTCATACAGATGGCAGTGTAGATATTTACATGTTCATACAGATGGCGGTATAGATATTTCCATGTTCTTACAGATGGCGGTGTAGATATTTCCATGTTCATAGAGACGGCGGTGTAGATATTTCCATGTTCATACAGATAGCGGTGTAGATATTTCCATGTTCATACCAATAGCGGTGTAGACATTTCCATGTTCATATATTTAGCGGTGTAGATATTTCCATGTTCATACAGATGGCGAGGATATTTCCATGTTCATGCAGATAGCGGTGTAGATATTTCCATGTTCATACAGTTAGCGGTGTAGATATTTCCATGTTCATACAGTTAGCGGTGTAGATATCTCCATGTTCATACAAATGGCGGTGTACATATGTCCATGTTTGTACAGATGGCGGTGTAGATATTTCCATGTTCATACAGATGGCGGTGTAGATATTTCGAAGTTTATAGAGATAGCGCTGTAGTTATTTCCATATTTATAGAGAAATCTGTGTAGATATTTCCATGTATATTCAGATAGCTGTGTAGATATTTCCGTGTTCATGCAGTTAGCGGTGTAGATATTTCCATGTTCATCCAGATGCCGGTGTACATATATCCATGTTCATACTGATGGCGGTGAAGATATTTCCATGTTCATACAGATGGCGGTGTAGATATTTCCATGTTCATACAAATGGCGGTGTAGACATTTCCATGTTCATAGATATGGCGGGGTAGATATTTCCAGGTTCATACAGATGGCGGTGTAGATATTTCCATGTTCATAGAGATGGCCGTGTAGATATTTCCATGTTTATACAGATAGAAGTGTAGTTATTTCCATGTTTATAGAGATACCAGTGTGGATATTTCCATTGATATACAGATAGCTCTGTAGATATTTACATGTTCATACAGATAGTGGTGTAGATATTTCCATGTTCATAGAGATAGCGGTGTAGATATTTGCATGTTCATATAGATAGCGGTGTAGATATTTCCATGTTCATACAGATAGCGGTGTAGATATTTCCATGTTCATACAGATAGCGGTGTAGATAATGCCATGTTCATACAGTTAGCGGTGTTGATATTTCCATGTTCATACAGATGGCGGTGTAGATATTTCCATGTTCATACAGATAGCGGTGTAGAGATTTCCATGTTCATACAGATGGCGGTGTAGATATTTCCATGTTCATACAGATAGCTGTCTAGATATTTCCAGGTTCATACCGATAGCGGTGTAGACATTTGCATGTTCATACATTTAGCGGTGTAGATATTTCCATGTTCATACAGATGGCGGTGTAGATGTTTACATGTTCATACAGATGGCGGTTTAGATATTTCCATGTTTGTACGGATGGCATTGTAGATATTTCCATGTTCATACAGGTGGCGGTGTAGATATTTCCATGTTTATACAGATGGCAGTGTAGTTATTTCAATGTTAATAGGGATAGCAGTGTAGATATTTTCATTGATATACAGATAGCTGTGTAGATATTTGAATGTTCATACAGATAGCGGTGTAGATATTTCCTTGTTCATACAGACAGCGGTGTAGATATTTCCATGTTCATACAGTTAGCGGTGTAGATATTTCCATGTACATACAGATGGCGGTGTAGATATTTCCATGTTCATACAGTTAGCGGTGTAGATATTTCCATGTTCATACAGATGTCGGTGTAGATATTTACATGTTCTTACAGATGGCGGTATAGATATTTCCATGTTCTTACAGATGGAGGTGTAGATAATTCCATGTTCATAGAGATGGCGGTGTAGATATTTCCATGTTTATGCAGATAGCGGTATAGATATTTCCATGTTTATACAGATGGTGGTGTAGGTATTTCCACGTTTATAGATATGGCGGTCTAGATATTTCCATTTTTACAGAGATAGTGGTGTAGTTATTTCCAAGTTTACAGAGACAGCGCTGTAGATATTTCCATGTTTATACAGATAGCGGTGAAGATATTTCCAGGTTTATACAGATAGCGGTGTAGATACTTCCATATTTATACAGACTGCAGTGTAGATATTTCCATGTTTATAGAGATAATGTTGTAGATAATTTCAATTTTATACAGAGAGCAGTGTAGAAAATTCCAGGTTCATACAGATAGCGGTGTAGATATTTCCACGTTTATAGAGATGGCGGTGTAGATATTTCCATGTTCATACAGATGGCGATGTAGATATTTCCATGTTTATAGGGATGGCGGTGTAGATATTTCCATGTTCATATAGATAGCGGTGTAGATATTTCCATCTTAATACAGATGGCGGTGTAGATATGTCCATGTTTGTACAGATGGCGGTGTAGATATTTCCATGTTCATACAGATGGCGGTGTAGGTATTTCAAAGTTTATAGAGATAGCGCTGTAGTTATTTCCATATTTATAGAGAAATCTGTGTAGATATTTCCGTGTATATGCAGAGAGCTGTGTAGATATTTCCATGTTCATGCAGATAGCGGTGTAGATATTTCCATGTTCATCCAGATGCCGGTGTACATTTATCCATGTTCATACAGATGGCGGTGAAGATATTTCCATGTTCATACAGATGGTGGTGTAGGTATTTCCATGTTCATACAAATGGCGGTGTAGATATTTCCATGTTCATAGATATGGCGGGGTAGATATTTCCAGGTTCATACAGATGGCGGTGTAGATATTTCCATGATCATAGAGATGGCCGTGTAGATATTTCCATGTTTATACAGATAGCAGTGTAGTTATTTCCATGTTTATAGAGATACCAGTGTGGATATTTCCATTTATATACAGATAGCTCTGTAGATATTTACATGTTCATACAGATAGCGGTGTAGATATTTCCATGTTCATAGAGATAGCGGTGTAGATATTTGCATGTTCATATAGATAGCGGTGTAGATATTTCCATGTTCATACAGATAGCGGTGTAGATATTTCCATGTTCATACAGATAGTGGTGTAGATAATGCCATGTTCATACAGTTAGCGGTGTAGATATTTCCATGTTCATACAGATGGCGGTGTAGATATTTCCATGTACATACAGATAGCGGTGTAGAGATTTCCATGTTCATACAGATAGCGGTGTAGATATTTCCATGTTCATACAGATAGCGGTCTACATATTTCCAGGTTCATACCAATAGCGGTGTAGACATTTGCATGTTCATACAGTTAGCGGTGTAGATATCTCCATGTTCATACAGATGGCGGTGTAGATATTTACATGTTCATACAGATGGCGGTGTAGATATTTCCATGTTTGTACGGATGGCATTGTAGATATTTCCATGTTCATACAGGTGGCGGGGTAGATATTTCCATGTTTATACAGATAGCAGTGTAGTTATTTCAATGTTAATAGGGATAGCAGTGTAGATATTTTCATTGATATACTGATAGCTGTGTAGATATTTGAATGTTCATACTGATAGCGGTGTAGATATTTCCATGTTCATACAGATAGCGGTGTAGATATTTCCATGTTCATACAGATAGCGGTGTAGATATTTCCATGTTCATACAGATAGCGGTGTAGATATTTCCATGTCCATACAGATAGCGGTGTAGATATTTCCATGTTCATACAGTTAGCGGTGTAGATATTTCCATGTTCATACAGATGGCGGTGTAGATATTTACATGTTCATACAGATGGCGGTGTAGGTATTTCCATGTTCATACAGATAGCGTTGTAGATATTTCCATGTTCATACAGATAGCGGTGTAGATACTTCCATGTTCATACCAATAGCGGAGTAGATATTTCCATGTTAATACAGTTAGCGGGGTAGATATTTCCATGTTCATACAGATGGCGGTGAAGATATTTACATGTTCATACAGATGGCGGTGTAGATATTTCCATGTTTATAGGGATGGCGGTGTAGATATTTTCATGTTTACACAGATGGCGGTGTAGATATTTCCATGTTTACACAGATAGCGGTGTAGACATTTCCATGTTTACACAGATAGCGGTGTGGATATTTCCATGTTTATGCAGATAGCAGTGTAGATATTTCCATGTTTATACAGATAGCAGTGCGGATATTTCCATGTTTATTCAGATAGCGGTGCGGATATTTCCATGTTTATACAGATAGTTGGGCAGATATTTCCATGTTTATACAGATAGCGGTGTAGATATTTCCATCTTAATTCAGATGGCGGTGTAGTTATGTCCATGATCGTACAGATGGCGGTGTAGATATTTCCATGTTCATAGAGATGGCGGTGTAGATATTTCGAAGTTTATAGAGATAGCGATGTAGTTATTTCCATATTTATAGAGAAATCTGTGTAGATATTTCCATGTATATTCAGATAGCTGTGTAGATATTTCCATGTTCATGCAGATTACGGTGTAGATACTTCCATGTTCATCCAGATGGCGGTGTACATATATCCATGTTCATACAAATGGTGGTGAAGATATTTCCATGCTCATACAGATGGCGGTGTAGGTATTTCCATGTTCATACAAATGGCGGTGTAGATATTTCCATGTTCATAGAGATGGTGGTGTAGATATTTCCAGATTCATACAAATGGCGGTGTAGATATTTCCATGTTCATAGAGATGGCGGTGTAGATATTTCCATGTTTATACAGATAGCAGTGTAGTTATTTCCATGTTTATAGAGATACCATTCTGGATATTTCCATTGATATACAGATAGCTGTGTAGATATTTGCATGTTCATACAGATAGCGGTGTAGATATTTCCATGTTCATACAGATAGCGGAGTAGATATTTCCATGTTCATACAGATAGCGGTGTAGGTATTTAAATGTTCACACAGTTAGCGGAGTAGAGATTTCCATGTTCATACAGATGGCGGTGTAGATATTTACATGTTCATACAGATGGCGGTGTAGATATTTCCATGTTCATACAGGTGGCGTTGTAGATATTTCCATGTTTATACAGATAGCAGTGTAGTTATTTCCATGTTAATAGAGATAGCGGTGTAGATATTTCCATTGATATACAGATAGCTGTGTAGATATTTGCATGTTCATACAGATAGCGGTGTAGATATTTCCATGTTCGTACAGATAGCGGTGTAGCTATTTCCATGTTCCTACAGATAGCGGTGTACATATTTCTATGTTCATACAGATAACGGTGTAGATATTTCCATGTTCATACAGACAGCGGGGTAGATATTTCCATGTTCATACAGTTAGCGGTGTAGGTATTTCCATGTTCATACAGATGGCGGTGTAGATATTTACATGTTCATACAGATGGCAGTATAGATATTTCCATGTTCTTACAGATGGCGGTGTAGATATTTCCATGTTCATAGAGATGGCGTTGTAGATATTTCCATGTTTATGCAGATAGCGGTATAGATATTTCCATGTTTATACAGATGGTGGTGTAGATATTTCCATGTTTATAGAGATGGCGGTCTAGATATTTCCATGTTTATAGAGATAGTGGTGTAGTTATTTCCAAGTTTATAGAGACAGCGTTGTAGATATTTCCATGTTTATACAGATAGCGGTGAAGATATTTCCATGTTTATATAGATAGCGGTGTAGATATTTACATGTTCATACAGATGGCGGTTTAGTTATTTCCATGTTCATAGAGATCGCGGTGTAGATATTTCCATGTTCATACAGATAGCGGTGTAGATATTTCCATGTTCATACAGATAGCGGTGTAGATATTTCCATGTTCATACCAATAGCGGTGTAGACATTTCCATGTTCATATATTTAGCGGTGTAGATACTTCCATGTTCATACAGATGGCGATGATATTTCCATCTTCATGCAGATAGCGGTGTAGATATTTCCATGTTCATACAGTTAGCGGTGTAGATATTTCCATGTTCATACAGTTAGCGGTGTAGATATCTCCATGTTCATACAAATAGCGGTGTAGATATGTCCATATTTGTACAGATGGCGGTGTAGGTATTTCCATGTTTATACAGATAGCGTTGTAGATATTTCCATGTTCATACAGATAGCGGTGTAGATATTTCCATGTTCATACCAATAGCGGTGTAGATATTTCCATGTTCATACAGTTAGCCGCGTAGATATTTCCATGTTCATACAGAAGGCGGTGTAGATATTTACATGTCCATACAGATGGCGGTGTAGATATTTCCATGTTTATAGGAATGGCGGTGTAGATATTTTCATGTTTACTCAGATGGCGGTGTAGATATTTCCACGTTTACACAGATAGCGGTGTAGACATTTCCATGTTTACACAGATAGCGGTGTGGATATTTCCATGTTTATGCAGATAGCAGTGTAGATATTTCCATGTTTATACAGATAGCGGTTCGGATATTTCCATGTTTATTCAGATAGCGGTGTGGATATTTCCATGTTTATACAGATAGTTGGGCAGATATTTCCATGTTTATAGAGATAGCGGTGTAGATATTTCCACCTTAATTCAGATGGCGGTGTAGATATGTCCATGATCGTACAGATGGCGGTGTAGATATTTCCATGTTCATAGAGATGGCGGTGTAGATATTTCGAGGTTTATAGAGATAGCGATGTAGTTATTTCCATATTTATAGAGAAATCTGTGTAGATATTTCCATGTATATTCAGATAGCTGTGTAGATATTTCCATGTTCATGCAGATTACGGTGTAGATATTGCCATGTTCATCCAGATGGCGGTGTACATATATCCATGTTCATACAACTGGCGGTGTAGATATTTCCATGCTCATACAGATGGCGGTGTAGGTATTTCCATGTTCATACAAATGGCGGTGTAGATATTTCCATGTTCATAGAGATGGTGGTGTAGATATTTCCAGGTTCATACAAATGGCGGTGTAGATATTTCCATGTTCATAGAGATGGCGGTGTAGATATTTCCATGTTTATACAGATAGCAGTGTTGTTATTTCCATGTTTATAGAGATACCATTCTGGATATTTCCATTGATATACAGATAGCTGTGTAGATATTTGCATGTTCATACAGATAGCGGTGTAGATATTTCCATGTTCATACAGATAGCGGAGTAGATATTTCCATGTTCATACAGATAGCGGTGTAGATATTTCCATGTTAATACAGATAGCGGTGTAGATATTTCCATGTTCATACAGATAGCGGTGTAGGTATTTAAATGTTCACACAGTTAGCGGTGTAGTGATTTCCATGTTCATACAGATGGCGGTGTAGATATTTACATGTTCATACAGATGGCGGTGTAGATATTTCCATGTTCATACAGGTGGCGGTGTAGATATTTCCATGTTTATACAGATAGCACTGTAGTTATTTCCATGTTAATAGAGATAGCGGTGTAGATATTTCCATTGATATACAGATAGCTGTGTAGATATTTGCATGTTCATACAGATAGCGGTGTAGATATTTCCATGTTCGTACAGATAGCGGTGTAGCTATTTCCATGTTCCTACAGATAGCGGTGTACATATTTCTATGTTCATACAGATAACGGTGTAGATATTTCCATGTTCATACAGACAGTGGTGTAGATATTTCCATGTTCATACAGTTAGCGGTGTAGGTATTTCCATGTTCATACAGATGGCGGTGTATTTACATGTTCATACAGATGGCAGTATAGATATTTCCATGTTCTTACAGATGGCGGTGTAGATATTTCCATGTTCATAGAGATGGCGTTGTAGATATTTCCATGTTTATGCAGATAGCGGTATAGATATTTCCATGTTTATACAGATGGTGGTGTAGATATTTCCATGTTTATAGAGATGGCGGTCTAGATATTTCCATGTTTATAGAGATAGTGGTGTAGTTATTTCCAAGTTTATAGAGACAGCGTTGTAGATATTTCCATGTTTATACAGATAGCGGTGAAGATATTTCCATGTTTATATAGATAGCGGTGTAGATATTTACATGTTCATACAGATGGCGGTTTAGTTATTTCCATGTTCATAGAGATCGCGGTGTAGATATTTCCATGTTCATACAGATAGCGGTGTAGATATTTCCATGTTCATACCAATAGCGGTGTAGACATTTCCATGTTCATATATTTAGCGGTGTAGATATTTCCATGTTCATACAGATGGCGAGGATATTTCCATGTTCATGCAGATAGCGGTGTAGATATTTCCATGTTCCTACAGATAGCGGTGTACATATTTCTATGTTCATACAGATAGCGGTGTAGATATTTCCATGTTCATACAGATAGCGGTGTAGATATTTCCATGTTCATACCAATAGCAGTGTAGACATTTCCATGTTCATATATTTAGCGGTGTAGATATTTCCATGTTCATACAGATGGCGAGGATATTTCCATGTTCATGCAGATAGCGTTGTAGATATTTGCATGTTCATACAGTTAGCGGTGTAGATATTTCCATGTTCATACAGATGGCGGTGTAGATATTTCCATGTTCATAGAGATGGCGGTGTAGATATTTCCATATTTATACAGATAGCAGTGTAGTTATTTCCATGTTTATAGAGATAGCAGTGTTGATATTTCCAATGATATACAGATAGCTGTGTAGATATTTGCATGGTCATACAGATAGCGGTGTAGATATTTCCATGTTCGTACAGATAGCGGTGTAGATATGTCCATGTTCATACAGATAGCGGTGTAGATATTTCATTTTCATACAGTTAGCGGTGTAGATATCTCCATGTTCATACAAATGGCGGTGTAGATATGTCCATGTTTGTACAGATGGCGGTGTAGATATTTCCATGTTCATAGAGATAGCGGTGTAGGTATTTCCATGTTTATACAGATAGCAGTGTAGTTATTTCCATGTTAATAGAGATAGCGGAGTAGATATTTCCATTGATATACAGATAGCTGTGTAGATATTTGCATGTTCATACAGATAGCGGTGTAGATATTTCCATGTTTGTACAGATAGCGGTGTAGCTATTTCCAAGTTCATACAGATAGCGGTGTAGATATTTCTATGTTCATACAGATAACGGTGTAGATATTTCCATGTTCATACAGACAGCGGTGTAGATATTTCCATGTTCATACAGTTAGCGGTGTAGATATTTCCATGTTCATACAGATGGCGGTGTAGATATTTACATGTTCATACAGATGGCGGTATAGATATTTCCATGTTCTTACAGATGGCGGTGTAGATATTTCCATGTTCATAGAGACGGCGGTGTAGATATTTCCATGTTTATGCAGATAGCGGTATAGATATTTCCATGTTTATACAGATGGTGGTGTAGATATTTCCATGTTTATAGAGATGGCGTTCTAGATATTTCCATGTTTATAGAGATTGTGGTGTAGTTATTTCCAAGTTTATAGAGACAGCGTTGTAGATATTTCCATGTTTATACAGATAGCGGTGAAGATATTTCCATGTTTATGTAGATAGCGGTGTAGATATTTACATGTTCATACAGATGGCGGTTTAGTTATTTCCATGTTCATAGAGTTCGCGGTATAGATACTTCCATGTTCATACAGATAGCGGTGTAGATATTTCCATGTTCATACAGATAGCGGTGTAGATATTTCCATGTTCATACCAATAGCGGTGTAGACATTTCCATGTTAATATATTTAGCGGTGTAGATATTTCCATGTTCATACAGATGGCGAGGATATTTCCATGTTCATGCAGATAGCGGTGTAGGTATTTCCATGTTCATACAGTTAGCGGTGTAGATATTTCCATGTTCATACAGTTAGCGGTGTAGATATCTCCATGTTCATACAAATGGCGGTGTACATATGTCCATGTTTGTACAGATGGCGGTGTAGATATTTCCATGTTCATACAGATGGCGGTGTAGATATTTCGAAGTTTATAGAGATAGCGCTGTAGTTATTTCCATATTTATAGAGAAATCTGTGTAGATATTTCCATGTATATTCAGATAGCTGTGTAGATATTTCCGTGTTCATGCAGTTAGCGGTGTAGATATTTCCATGTTCATCCAGATGCCGGTGTACATATATCCATGTTCATACTGATGGCGGTGAAGATATTTCCATGTTCATACAGATGGCGGTGTAGATATTTCCATGTTCATACAAATGGCGGTGTAGACATTTCCATGTTCATAGATATGGCGGGGTAGATATTTCCAGGTTCATACAGATGGCGGTGTAGATATTTCCATGTTCATAGAGATGGCCGTGTAGATATTTCCATGTTTATAGAGATACCAGTGTGGATATTTCCATTGATATACAGATAGCTGTGTAGATATTTACATGTTCATACAGATAGCGGTGTAGATATTTCCATGTTCATAGAGATAGCGGTGTAGATATTTGCATGTTCATATAGATAGCGGTGTAGATATTTCCATGTTCATACAGATAGCGGTGTAGATATTTCCATGTTCATACAGATAGCGGTGTAGATAATGCCATGTTCATACAGTTAGCAATGTTGATATTTCCATGTTCATACAGATGGCGGTGTAGATATTTCCATGTTCATACAGATAGCGGTGTAGAGATTTCCATGTTCATACAGATGGCGGTGTAGATATTTCCATGTTCATACAGATAGCTGTCTAGATATTTCCAGGTTCATACCGATAGCGGTGTAGACATTTGCATGTTCATACATTTAGCGGTGTAGATATTTCCATGTTCATACAGATGGCGGTGTAGATATTTACATGTTCATACAGATGGCGGTTTAGATATTTCCATGTTTGTACGGATGGCATTGTAGATATTTCCATGTTCATACAAGTGGCGGTGTAGATATTTCCATGTTTATACAGATAGCAGTGTAGTTATTTCAATGTTAATAGGGATAGCAGTGTGGATATTTTCATTGATATACAGATAGCTGTGTAGATATTTGAATGTTCATACAGATAGCGGTGTAGATATTTCCTTGTTCATACAGACAGCGGTGTAGATATTTCCATGTTCATACAGTTAGCGGTGTAGATATTTCCATGTACATACAGATGGCGGTGTAGATATTTCCATGTTCATACAGTTAGCGGTGTAGATATTTCCATGTTCATACAGATGGCGGTGTAGATATTTACATGTTCTTACAGATGGCGGTATAGATATTTCCATGTTCTTACAGATGGCGGTGTAGATAATTCCATGTTCATAGAGATGGCGGTGTAGATATTTCCATGTTTATGCAGATAGCGGTATAGATATTTCCATGTTTATACAGATGGTGGTGTAGGTATTTCCATGTTTATAGATATGGCGGTCTAGATATTTCCATTTTTACAGAGATAGTGGTGTAGTTATTTCCAAGTTTACAGAGACAGCGTTGTAGATATTTCCATGTTTATACAGATAGCGGTGAAGATATTTCCAGGTTTATACAGATAGCGGTGTAGATACTTCCATGTTTATACAGATTGCAGTGTAGATATTTCCATGTTTATAGAGATAATGTTGTAGATAATTTCAATTTTATACAGAGAGCAGTGTAGAAAATTCCAGGTTCATACAGATAGCGGTGTAGATATTTCCACGTTTATAGAGATGGCGGTGTAGATATTTCCATGTTCATACAGATGGCGATGTAGATATTTCCATGTTTATAGGGATGGCGGTGTAGATATTTCCATGTTCATATAGATAGCGGTGTAGATATTTCCATCTTAATACAGATGGCGGTGTAGATATGTCCATGTTTGTACAGATGGCGGTGTAGATATTTCCATGTTCATACAGATGGCGGTGTAGGTATTTCAAAGTTTATAGAGATAGCGCTGTAGTTATTTCCATATTTATAGAGAAATCTGTGTAGATATTTCCGTGTATATGCAGAGAGCTGTGTAGATATTTCCATGTTCATGCAGATAGCGGTGTAGATATTTCCATGTTCATCCAGATGCCGGTGTACATTTATCCATGTTCATACAGATGGCGGTGAAGATATTTCCATGTTCATACAGATGGTGGTGTAGGTATTTCCATGTTCATACAAATGGCGGTGTAGATATTTCCATGTTCATAGATATGGCGGGGTAGATATTTCCAGGTTCATACAGATGGCGGTGTAGATATTTCCATGATCATAGAGATGGCCGTGTAGATATTTCCATGTTTATACAGATAGCAGTGTAGTTATTTCCATGTTTATAGAGATACCAGTGTGGATATTTCCATTTATATACAGATAGCTCTGTAGATATTTACATGTTCATACAGATAGCGGTGTAGATATTTCCATGTTCATAGAGATAGCGGTGTAGATATTTGCATGTTCATATAGATAGCGGTGTAGATATTTCCATGTTCATACAGATAGCGGTGTAGATATTTCCATGTTCATACAGATAGTGGTGTAGATAATGCCATGTTCATACAGTTAGCGGTGTAGATATTTCCATGTTCATACAGATGGCGGTGTAGATATTTCCATGTACATACAGATAGCGGTGTAGAGATTTCCATGTTCATACAGATAGCGGTGTACATATTTCCATGTTCATACAGATAGCGGTCTAGATATTTCCAGGTTCATACCAATAGCGGTGTAGACATTTGCATGTTCATACAGTTAGCGGTGTAGATATTTCCATGTTCATACAGATGGCGGTGTAGATATTTACATGTTCATACAGATGGCGGTGTAGATATTTCAATGTTTGTACGGATGGCATTGTAGATATTTCCATGTTCATACAGGTGGCGGGGTAGATATTTCCATGTTTATACAGATAGCAGTGTAGTTATTTCAATGTTAATAGGGATAGCAGTGTAGATATTTTCATTGATATACAGATAGCTGTGTAGATATTTGAATGTTCATACTGATAGCGGTGTAGATATTTCCATGTTCATACAGATAGCGGTGTAGATATTTCCATGTTCATACAGATAGCGGTGCAGATATTTCCATGTTCATACAGATAGCGGTGTAGATATTTCCATGTCCATACAGATAGCGGTGTAGATATTTCCATGTTCATACAGTTAGCGGTGTAGCTATTTCCATGTTCATACAGATGGCGGTGTAGATATTTACATGTTCATACAGATGGCGGTGTAGGTATTTCCATGTTCATACAGATAGCATTGTAGATATTTCCATGTTCATACAGATAGCGGTGTAGATACTTCCATGTTCATACCAATAGCGGAGTAGATATTTCCATGTTCATACAGTTAGCGGGGTAGATATTTCCATGTTCATACAGATGGCGGTGAAGATATTTACATGTTCATACAGATGGCGGTGTAGATATTTCCATGTTTATAGGGATGGCGGTGTAGATATTTTCATGTTTACACAGATGGCGGTGTAGATATTTCCATGTTTACACAGATAGCGGTGTAGACATTTCCATGTTTACACAGATAGCGGTGTGGATATTTCCATGTTTATGCAGATAGCAGTGTAGCTATTTCCATGTTTATACAGATAGCAGTGCGGATATTTCCATGTTTATTCAGATAGCGGTGCGGATATTTCCATGTTTATACAGATAGTTGGGCAGATATTTCCATGTTTATACAGATAGCGGTGTAGATATTTCCATCTTAATTCAGATGGCGGTGTAGTTATGTCCATGATCGTACAGATGGCGGTGTAGATATTTCCATGTTCATAGAGATGGCGGTGTAGATATTTCGAAGTTTATAGAGATAGCGATGTAGTTATTTCCATATTTATAGAGAAATCTGTGTAGATATTTCCGTGTATATTCAGATAGCTGTGTAGATATTTCCATGTTCATGCAGATTACGGTGTAGATATTTCCATGTTCATCCAGATGGCAGTGTACATATATCCATGTTCATACAAATGGTGGTGAAGATATTTCCATGCTCATACAGATGGCGGTGTAGGTATTTCCATGTTCATACAAATGGCGGTGTAGATATTTCCATGTTCATAGAGATGGTGGTGTAGATATTTCCAGATTCATACAAATGGCGGTGTAGATATTTCCATGTTCATAGAGATGGCGGTGTAGATATTTCCATGTTTATACAGATAGCAGTGTAGTTATTTCCATGTTTATAGAGATACCATTCTGGATATTTCCATTGATATACAGATAGCTGTGTAGATATTTGCATGTTCATACAGATAGCGGTGTAGATATTTCCATGTTCATACAGATAGCGGAGTAGATATTTCCATGTTCATACAGATAGCGGTGTAGGTATTTAAATGTTCACACAGTTAGCGGAGTAGAGATTTCCATGTTCATACAGATGGCGGTGTAGATATTTACATGTTCATACAGATGGCGGTGTAGATATTTCCATGTTCATACAGGTGGCGGTGTAGATATTTCCATGTTTATACAGATAGCAGTGTAGTTATTTCCATGTTAATAGAGATAGCGGTGTAGATATTTCCATTGATATACAGATAGCTGTGTAGATATTTGCATGTTCATACAGATAGCGGTGTAGATATTTCCATGTTCATACAGATAGCGGATTAGATATTTCCATGTTCATACAGATAGCGGTGTAGATATTTCCATGTTAATACAGATAGCGGTGTAGATATTTCCATGTTCATACAGATAGCGGTGTAGGTATTTAAATGTTCACACATTTAGCGGTGTAGAGATTTCCATGTTCATACAGATGGCGGTGTAGATATTTACATGTTCATACAGATGGCGGTGTAGACATTTCCATGTTCATACAGGTGGCGGTGTAGATATTTCCATGTTTATACAGATAGCACTGTAGTTATTTCCATGTTAATAGAGATAGCAGTGTAGATATTTCCATTGATATACAGATAGCTGTGTAGATATTTGCATGTTCATACAGATAGCGGTGTAGATATTTCCATGTTCGTACAGATAGCGGTGTAGCTATTTCCATGTTCCTACAGATAGCGGTGTACATATTTCTATGTTCATACAGATAACGGTGTAGATATTTCCATGTTCATACAGACAGCGGTGTAGATATTTCCATGTTCATACAGTTAGCGGTGTAGGTATTTCCATGTTCATACAGATGGCGGTGTATTTACATGTTCATACAGATGGCAGTATAGATATTTCCATGTTCTTACAGATGGCGGTGTAGATATTTCCATGTTCATAGAGATGGCGTTGTAGATATTTCCATGTTTATGCAGATAGCGGTATAGATATTTCCATGTTTATACAGATGGTGGTGTAGATATTTCCATGTTTATAGAGATGGCGGTCTAGATATTTCCATGTTTATAGAGATAGTGGTGTAGTTATTTCCAAGTTTATAGAGACAGCGTTGTAGATATTTCCATGTTTATACAGATAGCGGTGAAGATATTTCCATGTTTATATAGATAGCGGTGTAGATATTTACATGTTCATACAGATGGCGGTTTAGTTATTTCCATGTTCATAGAGATCACGGTGTAGATATTTCCATGTTCATACAGATAGCGGTGTAGATATTTCCATGTTCATACCAATAGCGGTGTAGACATTTCCATGTTCATATATTTAGCGGTGTAGATATTTCCATGTTCATACAGATGGCGAGGATATTTCCATGTTCATGCAGATAGCGGTGTAGATATTTCCATGTTCCTACAGATAGCGGTTTACATATTTCTATGTTCATACAGATAGCGGTGTAGATATTTCCATGTTCATACAGATAGCGGTGTAGATATTTCCATGTTCATACCAATAGCAGTGTAGACATTTCCATGTTCATATATTTAGCGGTGTAGATATTTCCATGTTCATACAGATGGCGAGGATATTTCCTTGTTCTTGCAGATAGCGTTGTAGATATTTGCATGTTCATACAGTTAGCGGTGTAGATATTTCCATGTTCATACAGATGGCGGTGTAGATATTTCCATGTTCATAGAGATGGCTGTGTAGATATTTCCATATTTATACAGATAGCAGTGTTGTTATTTCCATGTTTATAGAGATAGCAGTGTTGATATTTCCAATGATATACAGATAGCTGTGTAGATATTTGCATGGTCATACAGATAGCGGTGTAAATATTTCCATGTTCGTACAGATAGCGGTGTAGATATGTCCATGTTCATACAGATAGCGGTGTAGATATTTCATTTTCATACAGTTAGCGGTGTAGATATCTCCATGTTCATACAAATGGCGGTGAAGATATGTCCATGTTTGTACAGATGGCGGTGTAGATATTTCCATGTTCATAGAGATAGCGGTGTAGGTATTTCCATGTTTATACAGATAGCAGTGTAGTTATTTCCATGTTAATAGAGATAGCGGAGTAGATATTTCCATTGATATACAGATAGCTGTGTAGATATTTGCATGTTCATACAGATAGCGGTGTAGATATTTCCATGTTCGTACAGATAGCGGTGTAGCTATTTCCAAGTTCATACAGATAGCGGTGTAGATATTTCTATGTTCATACAGATAACGGTGTAGATATTTCCATGTTCATACAGACAGCGGTGTAGATATTTCCATGTTCATACAGTTAGCGGTGTAGATATTTCCATGTTCATACAGATATCGGTGTAGATATTTACATGTTCATACAGATGGCGGTATAGATATTTCCATGTTCTTACAGATGGCGGTGTAGATATTTCCATGTTCATAGAGACGGCGGTGTAGATATTTCCATGTTTATGCAGATAGCGGTATAGATATTTCCATGTTTATACAGATGGTGGTGTAGATATTTCCATGTTTATAGAGATGGCGTTCTAGATATTTCCATGTTTATAGAGATTGTGGTGTAGTTAATTCCAAGTTTATAGAGACAGCGTTGTAGATATTTCCATGTTTATACAGATAGCGGTGAAGATATTTCCATGTTTATATAGATAGCGGTGTAGATATTTACATGTTAATACAGATGGCGGTTTAGTTATTTCCATGTTCATAGAGATCGCGGTGTAGATACTTCCATGTTCATACAGATGGCGGTGTAGATATTTCCATGTTCATACAGATAGCGGTGTAGATATTTCCATGTTCATACCAATAGCGGTGTAGACATTTCCATGTTAATATATTTAGCGGTGTAGATATTTCCATGTTCATACAGATGGCGAGGATATTTCCATGTTCATGCAGATAGCGGTGTAGATATTTCCATGTTCATACAGTTAGCGGTGTAGATATTTCCATGTTCATACAGTTAGCGGTGTAGATATCTCCATGCTCATACAAATGGCGGTGTAGATATGTCCATGTTTGTACAGATGGCGGTGTAGATATTTCCATGTTCATACAGATGGCGGTGTAGATATTTCGAAGTTTATAGAGATAGCGCTGTAGTTATTTCCATATTTATAGAGAAATCTGTGTAGATATTTCCATGTATATTCAGATAGCTGTGTAGATATTTCCATGTTCATGCAGTTAGCGGTGTAGATATTTCCATGTTCATCCAGATGCCGGTGTACATATATCCATGTTCATACTGATGGCGGTGAAGATATTTCCATGTTCATACAGATGGCGGTGTAGATATTTCCATGTTCATACAAATGGCGGTGTAGACATTTCCATGTTCATAGATATGGCGGGTTAGATATTTCCAGGTTCATACAGATGGCGGTGTAGATATTTCCATGTTCATAGAGATGGCCGTGTAGATATTTCCATGTTTATACAGATAGAAGTGTAGTTATTTCCATGTTTATAGAGATACCAGTGTGGATATTTCCATTGATATACAGATAGCTCTGTAGATATTTACATGTTCATACAGATAGCGGTGTAGATATTTCCATGTTCATAGAGATAGCGCTGTAGATATTTGCATGTTCATATAGATAGCGGTGTAGATATTTCCATGTTCATACAGATAGCGGTGTAGATATTTCCATGTTCATACAGATAGCGGTGTAGATAATGCCATGTTCATACAGTTAGCGGTGTTGATATTTCCATGTTCATACAGATGGCGGTGTAGATATTTCCATGTTCATACAGATAGCGGTGTAGAGATTTCCATGTTCATACAGATGGCGGTGTAGATATTTCCATGTTCATACAGATAGCTGTCTAGATATTTCCAGGTTCATACCGATAGCGGTGTAGACATTTGCATGTTCATACATTTAGCGGTGTAGATATTTCCATGTTCATACAGATGGCGGTGTAGATATTTACATGTTCATACAGATGGCGGTGTAGATATTTCCATGTTTATACAGATTGTGCTGTAGTTAATTCCAAGTTTATAGAGACAGCGTTGTAGATATTTCCATGTTTATACAGATAGCGGTGAAGATATTTCCATGTTTATATAGATTGCGGTGTAGATATTTACATGTTAATACAGATGGCGGTTTAGTTATTTCCATGTTCATAGAGATCGCGGTGTAGATACTTCCATGTTCATACAGATAGCGGTGTAGATATTTCCATGTTCATACAGATAGCGGTGTAGATATTTCCATGTTCATACCAATAGCGGTGTAGACATTTCCATGTTAATATATTTAGCGGTGTAGATATTTCCATGTTCATACAGATGGCGAGGATATTTCCATGTTCATGCAGATAGCGGTGTAGATATTTCCATGTTCATACAGTTAGCGGTGTAGATATTTCCATGTTCATACAGTGAGCGGTGTAGATATCTCCATGTTCATACAAATGGCGGTGTAGATATGTCCATGTTTGTACAGATGGCGGTGTAGATATTTCCATGTTCATACAGATGGCGGTGTAGATATTTCGAAGTTTATAGAGATAGCGCTGTAGTTATTTCCATATTTATAGAGAAATCTGTGTAGATATTTCCATGTATATTCAGATAGCTGTGTAGATATTTCCATGTTCATGCAGTTAGCGGTGTAGATATTTCCATGTTCATCCAGATGCCGGTGTACATATATCCATGTTCATACTGATGGCGGTGAAGATATTTCCATGTTCATACAGATGGCGGTGTAGATATTTCCATGTTCATACAAATGGCGGTGTAGACATTTCCATGTTCATAGATATGGCGGGTTAGATATTTCCAGGTTCATACAGATGGCGGTGTAGATATTTCCATGTTCATAGAGATGGCCGTGTAGATATTTCCATGTTTATACAGATAGAAGTGTAGTTATTTCCATGTTTATAGAGATACCAGTGTGGATATTTCCATTGATATACAGATAGCTCTGTAGATATTTACATGTTCATACAGATAGCGGTGTAGATATTTCCATGTTCATAGAGATAGCGCTGTAGATATTTGCATGTTCATATAGATAGCGGTGTAGATATTTCCATGTTCATACAGATAGCGGTGTAGATATTTCCATGTTCATACAGATAGCGGTGTAGATAATGCCATGTTCATACAGTTAGCGGTGTTGATATTTCCATGTTCATACAGATGGCGGTGTAGATATTTCCATGTTCATACAGATAGCGGTGTAGAGATTTCCATGTTCATACAGATGGCGGTGTAGATATTTCCATGTTCATACAGATAGCTGTCTAGATATTTCCAGGTTCATACCGATAGCGGTGTAGACATTTGCATGTTCATACATTTAGCGGTGTAGATATTTCCATGTTCATACAGATGGCGGTGTAGATATTTACATGTTCATACAGATGGCGGTGTAGATATTTCCATGTTTGTACGGATGGCATTGTAGATATTTCCATGTTCATACAGGTTGCGGTGTAGATATTTCCATGTTTATACAGATAGCAGTGTAGTTATTTCAATGTTAATAGGGATAGCAGTGTAGATATTTTCATTGATATACAGATAGCTGTGTAGATATTTGAATGTTCATACAGATAGCGGTGTATATATTTCCTTGTTCATACAGACAGCGGTGTAGATATTTCCATGTTCATACAGTTAGCGGTGTAGATATTTCCATGTTCATACAGATGGCGGTGTAGATATTTCCATGTTCATACAGTTAGCGGTGTAGATATTTCCATGTTCATACAGATGGCGGTGTAGATATTTACATGTTCTTACAGATTGCGGTATAGATATTTCCATGTTCATACAGATGGCGGTGTAGATAATTCCATGTTCATAGAGATGGCGGTGTAGATATTTCCATGTTTATGCAGATAGCGGTATAGATATTTCCATGTTTATACAGATGGTGGTGTAGGTATTTCCATGTTTATAGATATGGCGGTCTAGATATTTCCATTTTTACAGAGATAGTGGTGTAGTTATTTCCAAGTTTACAGAGACAGCGTTGTAGATATTTCCATGTTTATACAGATAGTGGTGAAGATATTTCCAGGTTTATACAGATAGCGGTGTAGATACTTCCATGTTTATACAGATTGCAGTGTAGATATTTCCATGTTTATAGAGATAATGTTGTAGATAATTTCAATTTTATACAGAGAGCAGTGTAGAAAATTCCAGGTTCATACAGATAGCGGTGTAGATATTTCCACGTTTATAGAGATGGCGGTGTAGATATTTCCATGTTCATACAGATGGTGATGTAGATATTTCCATGTTTATAGGGATGGCGGTGTAGATATTTCCATGTTCATATAGATAGCGGTGTAGATATTTCCATCTTAATACAGATGGCGGTGTAGATATGTCCATGTTTGTACAGATGGCGGTGTAGATATTTCCATGTTCATACAGATGGCGGTGTAGGTATTTCAAAGTTTATAGAGATAGCGCTGTAGTTATTTCCATATTTATAGAGAAATCTGTGTAGATATTTCCGTGTATATGCAGAGAGCTGTGTAGATATTTCCATGTTCATGCAGATAGCAGTGTAGATATTTCCATGTTCATCCAGATGCCGGTGTACATTTATCCATGTTCATACAGATGGCGGTGAAGATATTTCCATGTTCATATAGATGGTGGTGTAGGTATTTCCACGTTCATACAAATGGCGGTGTAGATATTTCCATCTTCATAGATATGGCGGGGTATATATTTCCAGGTTCATACAGATGGCGGTGTAGATATTTCCATGATCATAGAGATGGCCGTGTAGATATTTCCATGTTTATACAGATAGCAGTGTAGTTATTTCCATGTTTATAGAGATACCATTCTGGATATTTCCATTGATATACAGATAGCTGTGTAGATATTTGCATGTTCATACAGATAGCGGTGTAGATATTTCCATGTTCATACAGATAGCGGAGTAGATATTTCCATGTTCATACAGATAGCGGTGTAGGAATTTAAATGTTCACACAGTTAGCGGAGTAGAGATTTCCATGTTCATACAGATGGCGGTGTAGATATATCCATGTTCATACCAATAGCGGTGTAGACATTTCCATGTTCATATATTTAGCGGTGTAGATATTTCCATGTTCATACAGATGGCGAGGATATTTCCATGTTCATGCAGATAGCGGTGTAGATATTTCCATGTTCATACAGTTAGCGGTGTAGATATTTCCATGTTCATACAGTTAGCGGTGTAGATATCTCCATGTTCATACAAATGGCGGTGTAGATATGTCCATATTTGTACAGATGGCGGTGTAGGTATTTCCATGTTCATACAGATAGCGTTGTAGATATTTCCATGTTCATACAGATAGCGGTGTAGATATTTCCATGTTCATACCAATAGCGGTGTAGATATTTCCATGTTCATACAGTTAGCGGGGTAGATATTTCCATGTTCATACAGATGGCGGTGTAGATATTTACATGTCCATACAGATGGCGGTGTAGATATTTCCATGTTTATAGGGATGGCGGTGTAGATATTTTCATGTTTACACAGATGGCGGTGTAGATATTTCCATGTTTACACAGATAGCGGTGTAGACATTTCCATGTTTACACAGATAGCGGTGTGGATATTTCCATGTTTATGCAGATAGCAGTGTAGATATTTCCATGTTTATACAGATAGCGGTGCGGATATTTCCATGTTTATTCAGATAGCGGTGCGGATATTTCCATGTTTATACAGATAGTTGGGCAGATATTTCCATGTTTATACAGATAGCGGTGTAGATATTTCCATCTTAATTCAGATGGCGGTGTAGATATGTCCATGATCGTACAGATGGCGGTGTAGATATTTCCATGTTCATAGAGATGGCGGTGTAGATATTTCGAAGTTTATAGAGATAGCGATGTAGTTATTTCCATATTTATAGAGAAATCTGTGTAGATATTTCCATGTATATTCAGATAGCTGTGTAGATATTTCCATGTTCATGCAGATTACGGTGTAGATATTTCCATGTTCATCCAGATGGCGGTGTACATATATCCATGTTCATACAACTGGCGGTGAAGATATTTCCATGCTCATACAGATGGCGGTGTAGGTATTTCCATGTTCATACAAATGGCGGTGTAGATATTTCCATGTTCATAGAGATGGTGGTGTAGATATTTCCAGGTTCATACAAATGGCAGTGTAGATATTTCCATGTTCATAGAGATGGCGGTGTAGATATTTCCATGTTTATACAGATAGCAGTGTAGTTATTTCCATGTTTATAGAGATACCATTCTGGATATTTCCATTGATATACAGATAGCTGTGTAGATATTTGCATGTTCATACAGATAGAGGTGTAGATATTTCCATGTTCATACAGATAGCGGAGTAGATATTTCCATGTTCATACAGATAGCGGTGTAGATATTTCCATGTTAATACAGATAGCGGTGTAGATATTTCCATGTTCATACAGATAGCGGTGTAGGTATTTAAATGTTCACACAGTTAGCGGTGTAGAGATTTCCATGTTCATACAGATGGCGGTGTAGATATTTACATGTTCATACAGATGGCGGTGTAGATATTTCCATGTTCATACAGGTGGCGGTGTAGATATTTCCATGTTTATACAGATAGCACTGTAGTTATTTCCATGTTAATAGAGATAGCGGTGTAGATATTTCCATTGATATTCAGATAGCTGTGTAGATATTTGCATGTTCATACAGATAGCGGTGTAGATATTTCCATGTTCGTACAGATAGCGGTGTAGCTATTTCCATGTTCCTACAGATAGCGGTGTACATATTTCTATGTTCATACAGATAACGGTGTAGATATTTCCATGTTCATACAGACAGCGGTGTAGATATTTCCATGTTCATACAGTTAGCGGTGTAGGTATTTCCATGTTCATACAGATGGCGGTGTATTTACATGTTCATACAGATGGCAGTATAGATATTTCCATGTTCTTACAGATGGCGGTGTAGATATTTCCATGTTCATAGAGATGGCGTTGTAGATATTTCCATGTTTATGCAGATAGCGGTATAGATATTTCCATGTTTATACAGATGGTGGTGTAGATATTTCCATGTTTATGGAGATGGCGGTCTAGATATTTCCATGTTTATAGAGATAGTGGTGTAGTTATTTCCAAGTTTATATTGATAGCGTTGCAGATATTTCCATGTTTATACAGATAGCGGTGAAGATATTTCCATGTTTATATAGATAGCGGTGTAGATATTTACATGTTCATACAGATGGCGGTTTAGTTATTTCCATGTTCATAGAGATCGCGGTGTAGATATTTCCATGTTCATACAGATAGCGGTGTAGATATTTCCATGTTCATACCAATAGCGGTGTAGACATTTCCATGTTCATATATTTAGCGGTGTAGATATTTCCATGTTCATACAGATGGCGAGGATATTTCCATGTTCATGCAGATAGCGGTGTAGATATTTCCATGTTCCTACAGATAGTGGTGTACATATTTCTATGTTCATACAGATAGCGGTGTAGATATTTCCATGTTCATACTGATAGCGGTGTAGATATTTCCATGTTCATACCAATAGCAGTGTAGACATTTCCATGTTCATATATTTAGCGGTGTAGATATTTCCATGTTCATACAGATGGCGAGGATATTTCCATGTTCATGCAGATAGCGTTGTAGATATTTGCATGTTCATACAGTTAGCGGTGTAGATATTTCCATGTTCATACAGATGGCGGTGTAGATATTTCCATGTTCATAGAGATGGCGGTGTAGATATTTCCATATTTATACAGATAGCAGTGTAGTTATTTCCATGTTTATAGAGATAGCAGTGTTGATATTTCCAATGATATACAGATAGCTGTGTAGATATTTGCATGGTCATACAGATAGCGGTGTAGATATTTCCATGTTCGTACAGATAGCGGTGTAGATATGTCCATGTTCATACAGATAGCGGTGTAGATATTTCATTTTCATACAGTTAGCGGTGTAGATATCTCCATGTTCAAACAAATGGCGGTGTAGATATGTCCATGTTTGTACAGATGGCGGTGTAGATATTTCCATGTTCATAGAGATAGCGGTGTAGGTATTTCCATGTTTATACAGATAGCAGTGTAGTTATTTCCATGTTAATAGAGATAGCGGAGTAGATATTTCCATTGATATACAGATAGCTGTGTAGATATTTGCATGTTCATACAGATAGCGGTGTAGATATATCCATGTTCGTACAGATAGCGGTGTAGCTATTTCCAAGTTCATACAGATAGCGGTGTAGATATTTCTATGTTCATACAGATAACGGTGTAGATATTTCCATGTTCATACAGACAGCGGTGTAGATATTTCCATGTTCATACAGTTAGCGGTGTAGATATTTCCATGTTCATACAGATGGCGGTGTAGATATTTACATGTTCATACAGATGGCGGTATAGATATTTCCATGTTCTTACAGATGGCGGTGTAGATATTTCCATGTTCATAGAGACGGCGGTGTAGATATTTCCATGTTTATGCAGATAGCGGTATAGATATTTCCATGTTTATACAGATGGTGGTGTAGATATTTCCATGTTTATAGAGATGGCGTTCTAGATATTTCCATGTTTATAGAGATTGTGGTGTAGTTAATTCCAAGTTTATAGAGACAGCGTTGTAGATATTTCCATGTTTATACAGATAGCGGTGAAGATATTTCCATGTTTATATAGATAGCGGTGTAGATATTTACATGTTCATACAGATGGCGGTTTAGTTATTTCCATGTTCATAGAGATCGCGGTGTAGATACTTCCATGTTCATACAGATAGCGGTGTAGATATTTCCATGTTCATACAGATAGCGGTGTAGATATTTCCATGTTCATACCAATAGCGGTGTAGACATTTCCATGTTAATATATTTAGCGGTGTAGATATTTCCATGTTCATACAGATGGCGAGGATATTTCCATGTTCATGCAGATAGCGGTGTAGATATTTCCATGTTCATACAGTTAGCGGTGTAGATATTTCCATGTTCATACAGTTAGCGGTGTAGATATCTCCATGTTCATACAAATGGCGGTGTAGATATGTCCATGTTTGTACAGATGGCGGTGTAGATATTTCCATGTTCATACAGATGGCGGTGTAGATATTTCGAAGTTTATAGAGATAGCGCTGTAGTTATTTCCATATTTATAGAGAAATCTGTGTAGATATTTCCATGTATATTCAGATAGCTGTGTAGATATTTCCATGTTCATGCAGTTAGCGGTGTAGATATTTCCATGTTCATCCAGATGCCGGTGTACATATATCCATGTTCATACTGATGGCGGTGAAGATATTTCCATGTTCATACAGATGGCGGTGTAGATATTTCCATGTTCATACAAATGGCGGTGTAGACATTTCCATGTTCATAGATATGGCGGGGTAGATATTTCCATGTTCATACAGATAGCGGTGTAGATATTTCCATGTTCATACCAATAGCGGTGTAGACATTTCCATGTTAATATATTTAGCGGTGTAGATATTTCCATGTTCATACAGATGGCGAGGATATTTCCATGTTCATGCAGATAGCGGTGTAGATATTTCCATGTTCATACAGTTAGCGGTGTAGATATTTCCATGTTCATACAGTTAGCGGTGTAGATATCTCCATGTTCATACAAATGGCGGTGTAGATATGTCCATGTTTGTACAGATGGCGGTGTAGATATTTCCATGTTCATACAGATGGCGGTGTAGATATTTCGAAGTTTATAGAGATAGCGCTGTAGTTATTTCCATATTTATAGAGAAATCTGTGTAGATATTTCCATGTATATTCAGATAGCTGTGTAGATATTTCCATGTTCATGCAGTTAGCGGTGTAGATATTTCCATGTTCATCCAGATGCCGGTGTACATATATCCATGTTCATACTGATGGCGGTGAAGATATTTCCATGTTCATACAGATGGCGGTGTAGATATTTCCATGTTCATACAAATGGCGGTGTAGACATTTCCATGTTCATAGATATGGCGGGGTAGATATTTCCAGGTTCATACAGATGGCGGTGTAGATATTTCCATGTTCATAGAGATGGCCGTGTAGATATTTCCATGTTTATACAGATAGAAGTGTAGTTATTTCCATGTTTATAGAGATACCAGTGTGGATATTTCCATTGATATACAGATAGCTCTGTAGATATTTACATGTTCATACAGATAGCGGTGTAGATATTTCCATGTTCATAGAGATAGCGGTGTAGATATTTGCATGTTCATATAGATAGCGGTGTAGATATTTCCATGTTCATACAGATAGCGGTGTAGATATTTCCATGTTCATACAGATAGCGGTGTAGATAATGCCATGTTCATACAGTTAGCGGTGTTGATATTTCCATGTTCATACAGATGGCGGTGTAGATATTTCCATGTTCATACAGATAGCGGTGTAGAGATTTCCATGTTCATACAGATGGCGGTGTAGATATTTCCATGTTCATACAGATAGCTGTCTAGATATTTCCAGGTTCATACCGATAGCGGTGTAGACATTTGCATGTTCATACATTTAGCGGTGTAGATATTTCCATGTTCATACAGATGGCGGTGTAGATATTTACATGTTCATACAGATGGCGGTGTAGATATTTCCATGTTTGTACGGATGGCATTGTAGATATTTCCATGTTCATACAGGTTGCGGTGTAGATATTTCCATGTTTATACAGATAGCAGTGTAGTTATTTCAATGTTAATAGGGATAGCAGTGTAGATATTTTCATTGATATACAGATAGCTGTGTAGATATTTGAATGTTCATACAGATAGCGGTGTAGATATTTCCTTGTTCATACAGACAGCGGTGTAGATATTTCCATGTTCATACAGTTAGCGGTGTAGATATTTCCATGTTCATACAGATGGCGGTGTAGATATTTCCATGTTCATACAGTTAGCGGTGTAGATATTTCCATGTTCATACAGATGGCGGTGTAGATATTTACATGTTCTTACAGATGGCGGTATAGATATTTCCATGTTCTTACAGATGGCGGTGTAGATAATTCCATGTTCATAGAGATGGCGGTGTAGATATTTCCATGTTTATGCAGATAGCGGTATAGATATTTCCATGTTTATACAGATGGTGGTGTAGGTATTTCCATGTTTATAGATATGGCGGTCTAGATATTTCCATTTTTACAGAGATAGTGGTGTAGTTATTTCCAAGTTTACAGAGACAGCGTTGTAGATATTTCCATGTTTATACAGATAGTGGTGAAGATATTTCCAGGTTTATACAGATAGCGGTGTAGATACTTCCATGTTTATACAGATTGCAGTGTAGATATTTCCATGTTTATAGAGATAATGTTGTAGATAATTTCAATTTTATACAGAGAGCAGTGTAGAAAATTCCAGGTTCATACAGATAGCGGTGTAGATATTTCCACGTTTATAGAGATGGCGGTGTAGATATTTCCATGTTCATACAGATGGCGATGTAGATATTTCCATGTTTATAGGGATGGCGGTGTAGATATTTCCATGTTCATATAGATAGCGGTGTAGATATTTCCATCTTAATACAGATGGCGGTGTAGATATGTCCATGTTTGTACAGATGGCGGTGTAGATATTTCCATGTTCATACAGATGGCGGTGTAGGTATTTCAAAGTTTATAGAGATAGCGCTGTAGTTATTTCCATATTTATAGAGAAATCTGTGTAGATATTTCCGTGTATATGCAGAGAGCTGTGTAGATATTTCCATCTTCATGCAGATAGCGGTGTAGATATTTCCATGTTCATCCAGATGCCGGTGTACATTTATCCATGTTCATACAGATGGCGGTGAAGATATTTCCATGTTCATACAGATGGTGGTGTAGGTATTTCCATGTTCATACAAATGGCGGTGTAGATATTTCCATGTTCATAGATATGGCGGGGTAGATATTTCCAGGTTCATACAGATGGCGGTGTAGATATTTCCATGATCATAGAGATGGCCGTGTAGATATTTCCATGTTTATACAGATAGCAGTGTAGTTATTTCCATGTTTATAGAGATACCAGTGTGGATATTTCCATTTATATACAGATAGCTCTGTAGATATTTACATGTTCATACAGATAGCGGTGTAGATATTTCCATGTTCATAGAGATAGCGGTGTAGATATTTGCATGTTCATATAGATAGCGGTGTAGATATTTCCGTGTTCATACAGATAGTGGTGTAGATAATGCCATGTTCATACAGTCAGCGGTGTAGATATTTCCATGTTCATACAGATGGCGGTGTAGATATTTCCATGTACATACAGATAGCGGTGTAGAGATTTCCATGTTCATACAGATAGCGGTGTAGATATTTCCATGTTCATACAGATAGCGGTCTAGATATTTCCAGGTTCATACCAATAGCGGTGTAGACATTTGCATGTTCATACAGTTAGCGGTGTAGATATTTCCATGTTCATACAAATGGCGGTGTAGATATTTACATGTTCATACAGATGGCGGTGTAGATATTTCCATGTTTGTACGGATGGCATTGAAGATATTTCCATGTTCATACAGGTGGCGGGGTAGATATTTCCATGTTTATACAGATAGCAGTGTAGTTATTTCAATGTTAATAGGGATAGCAGTGTAGATATTTTCATTGATATACAGATAGCTGTGTAGATATTTGAATGTTCATACTGATAGCGGTGTAGATATTTCCATGTTCATACAGATAGCGGTGTAGATATTTCCATGTTCATACAGATAGCGGTGTAGATATTTCCATGTTCATACAGATGGCGGTGAAGATATTTACATGTTCATACAGATGGCGGTGTAGATATTTCCATGTTTATAGGGATGGCGGTGTAGATATTTTCATGTTTACACAGATGGCGGTGTAGATATTTCCATGTTTACACAGATAGCGGTGTAGACATTTCCATGTTTACACAGATAGCGGTGTGGATATTTCCATGTTTATGCAGATAGCAGTGTAGATATTTCCGTGTTTATACAGATAGCAGTGCGGATATTTCCATGTTTATTCAGATAGCGGTGCGGATATTTCCATGTTTATACAGATAGTTGGGCAGATATTTCCATGTTTATACAGATAGCGGTGTAGATATTTCCATCTTAATTCAGATGGCGGTGTAGTTATGTCCATGATCGTACAGATGGCGGTGTAGATATTTCCATGTTCATAGAGATGGCGGTGTAGATATTTCGAAGTTTAAAGAGATAGCGATGTAGTTATTTCCATATTTATAGAGAAATCTGTGTAGATATTTCCATGTATATTCAGATAGCTGTGTAGATATTTCCTTGTTCATGCAGATTACGGTGTAGATATTTCCATGTTCATCCAGATGGCGGTGTACATATATCCATGTTCATAAAAATGGTGGTGAAGATATTTCCATGCTCATACAGATGGCGGTGTAGGTATTTCCATGTTCATATAAATGGCGGTGTAGATATTTCCATGTTCATAGAGATGGTGGTGTAGATATTTCCAGATTCATACAAATGGCGGTGTAGATATTTCCATGTTCATAGAGATGGCGGTGTAGATATTTCCATGTTTATACAGATAGCAGTGTAGTTATTTCCATGTTTATAGAGATACCATTCTGGATATTTCCATTGATATACAGATAGCTGTGTAGATATTTGCATGTTCATACAGATAGCGGTGTAGATATTTCCATGTTCATACAGATAGCGGAGTAGATATTTCCATGTTCATACAGTTAGCGGTGTAGATATTTCCATGTTCATACAGTTAGCGGTGTAGATATCTCCATGTTCATACAAATGGCGGTGTAGATATGTCCATGTTTGTACAGATGGCGGTGTAGATATTTCCATGTTCATACAGATGGCGGTGTAGATATTTCGAAGTTTATAGAGATAGCGCTGTAGTTATTTCCATATTTATAGAGAAATCTGTGTAGATATTTCCATGTATATTCAGATAGCTGTGTAGATATTTCCATGTTCATGCAGTTAGCGGTGTAGATATTTCCATGTTCATCCAGATGCCGGTGTACATATATCCATGTTCATACTGATGGCGGTGAAGATATTTCCATGTTCATACAGATGGCGGTGTAGATATTTCCATGTTCATACAAATGGCGGTGTAGACATTTCCATGTTCATAGATATGGCGGGGTAGATATTTCCAGGTTCATACAGATGGCGGTGTAGATATTTCCATGTTCATAGAGATGGCCGTGTAGATATTTCCATGTTTATACAGATAGAAGTGTAGTTATTTCCATGTTTATAGAGATACCAGTGTGGATATTTCCATTGATATACAGATAGCTCTGTAGATATTTACATGTTCATACAGATAGCGGTGTAGATATTTCCATGTTCATAGAGATAGCGGTGTAGATATTTGCATGTTCATATAGATAGCGGTGTAGATATTTCCATGTTCATACAGATAGCGGTGTAGATATTTCCATGTTCATACAGATAGCGGTGTAGATAATGCCATGTTCATACAGTTAGCGGTGTTGATATTTCCATGTTCATACAGATGGCGGTGTAGATATTTCCATGTTCATACAGATAGCGGTGTAGAGATTTCCATGTTCATACAGATGGCGGTGTAGATATTTCCATGTTCATACAGATAGCTGTCTAGATATTTCCAGGTTCATACCGATAGCGGTGTAGACATTTGCATGTTCATACATTTAGCGGTGTAGATATTTCCATGTTCATACAGATGGCGGTGTAGATATTTACATGTTCATACAGATGGCGGTGTAGATATTTCCATGTTTGTACGGATGGCATTGTAGATATTTCCATGTTCATACAGGTTGCGGTGTAGATATTTCCATGTTTATACAGATAGCAGTGTAGTTATTTCAATGTTAATAGGGATAGCAGTGTAGATATTTTCATTGATATACAGATAGCTGTGTAGATATTTGAATGTTCATACAGATAGCGGTGTAGATATTTCCTTGTTCATACAGACAGCGGTGTAGATATTTCCATGTTCATACAGTTAGCGGTGTAGATATTTCCATGTTCATACAGATGGCGGTGTAGATATTTCCATGTTCATACAGTTAGCGGTGTAGATATTTCCATGTTCATACAGATGGCGGTGTAGATATTTACATGTTCTTACAGATGGCGGTATAGATATTTCCATGTTCTTACAGATGGCGGTGTAGATAATTCCATGTTCATAGAGATGGCGGTGTAGATATTTCCATGTTTATGCAGATAGCGGTATAGATATTTCCATGTTTATACAGATGGTGGTGTAGGTATTTCCATGTTTATAGATATGGCGGTCTAGATATTTCCATTTTTACAGAGATAGTGGTGTAGTTATTTCCAAGTTTACAGAGACAGCGTTGTAGATATTTCCATGTTTATACAGATAGTGGTGAAGATATTTCCAGGTTTATACAGATAGCGGTGTAGATACTTCCATGTTTATACAGATTGCAGTGTAGATATTTCCATGTTTATAGAGATAATGTTGTAGATAATTTCAATTTTATACAGAGAGCAGTGTAGAAAATTCCAGGTTCATACAGATAGCGGTGTAGATATTTCCACGTTTATAGAGATGGCGGTGTAGATATTTCCATGTTCATACAGATGGCGATGTAGATATTTCCATGTTTATAGGGATGGCGATGTAGATATTTCCATGTTCATATAGATAGCGGTGTAGATATTTCCATCTTAATACAGATGGCGGTGTAGATATGTCCATGTTTGTACAGATGGCGGTGTAGATATTTCCATGTTCATACAGATGGCGGTGTAGGTATTTCAAAGTTTATAGAGATAGCGCTGTAGTTATTTCCATATTTATAGAGAAATCTGTGTAGATATTTCCGTGTATATGCAGAGAGCTGTGTAGATATTTCCATCTTCATGCAGATAGCGGTGTAGATATTTCCATGTTCATCCAGATGCCGGTGTACATTTATCCATGTTCATACAGATGGCGGTGAAGATATTTCCATGTTCATACAGATGGTGGTGTAGGTATTTCCATGTTCATACAAATGGCGGTGTAGATATTTCCATGTTCATAGATATGGCGGGGTAGATATTTCCAGGTTCATACAGATGGCGGTGTAGATATTTCCATGATCATAGAGATGGCCGTGTAGATATTTCCATGTTTATACAGATAGCAGTGTAGTTATTTCCATGTTTATAGAGATACCAGTGTGGATATTTCCATTTATATACAGATAGCTCTGTAGATATTTACATGTTCATACAGATAGCGGTGTAGATATTTCCATGTTCATAGAGATAGCGGTGTAGATATTTGCATGTTCATATAGATAGCGGTGTAGATATTTCCATGTTCATACAGATAGTGGTGTAGATAATGCCATGTTCATACAGTTAGCGGTGTAGATATTTCCATGTTCATACAGATGGCGGTGTAGATATTTCCATGTACATACAGATAGCGGTGTAGAGATTTCCATGTTCATACAGATAGCGGTGTAGATATTTCCATGTTCATACAGATAGCGGTCTAGATATTTCCAGGTTCATACCAATAGCGGTGTAGACATTTGCATGTTCATACAGTTAGCGGTGTAGATATTTCCATGTTCATACAAATGGCGGTGTAGATATTTACATGTTCATACAGATGGCGGTGTAGATATTTCCATGTTTGTACGGATGGCATTGAAGATATTTCCATGTTCATACAGGTGGCGGGGTAGATATTTCCATGTTTATACAGATAGCAGTGTAGTTATTTCAATGTTAATAGGGATAGCAGTGTAGATATTTTCATTGATATACAGATAGCTGTGTAGATATTTGAATGTTCATACTGATAGCGGTGTAGATATTTCCATGTTCATACAGATAGCGGTGTAGATATTTCCATGTTCATACAGATAGCGGTGTAGATATTTCCATGTTCATACAGATGGCGGTGAAGATATTTACATGTTCATACAGATGGCGGTGTAGATATTTCCATGTTTATAGGGATGGCGGTGTAGATATTTTCATGTTTACACAGATGGCGGTGTAGATATTTCCATGTTTACACAGATAGCGGTGTAGACATTTCCATGTTTACACAGATAGCGGTGTGGATATTTCCATGTTTATGCAGATAGCAGTGTAGATATTTCCGTGTTTATACAGATAGCAGTGCGGATATTTCCATGTTTATTCAGATAGCGGTGCGGATATTTCCATGTTTATACAGATAGTTGGGCAGATATTTCCATGTTTATACAGATAGCGGTGTAGATATTTCCATCTTAATTCAGATGGCGGTGTAGTTATGTCCATGATCGTACAGATGGCGGTGTAGATATTTCCATGTTCATAGAGATGGCGGTGTAGATATTTCGAAGTTTAAAGAGATAGCGATGTAGTTATTTCCATATTTATAGAGAAATCTGTGTAGATATTTCCATGTATATTCAGATAGCTGTGTAGATATTTCCTTGTTCATGCAGATTACGGTGTAGATATTTCCATGTTCATCCAGATGGCGGTGTACATATATCCATGTTCATAAAAATGGTGGTGAAGATATTTCCATGCTCATACAGATGGCGGTGTAGGTATTTCCATGTTCATATAAATGGCGGTGTAGATATTTCCATGTTCATAGAGATGGTGGTGTAGATATTTCCAGATTCATACAAATGGCGGTGTAGATATTTCCATGTTCATAGAGATGGCGGTGTAGATATTTCCATGTTTATACAGATAGCAGTGTAGTTATTTCCATGTTTATAGAGATACCATTCTGGATATTTCCATTGATATACAGATAGCTGTGTAGATATTTGCATGTTCATACAGATAGCGGTGTAGATATTTCCATGTTCATACAGATAGCGGAGTAGATATTTCCATGTTCATACAGATAGCGGTGTAGGTATTTAAATGTTCACACAGTTAGCGGAGTAGAGATTTCCATGTTCATACAGATGGCGGTGTAGATATTTACATGTTCATACAGATGGCGGTGTAGATATTTCCATGTTCATACAGGTGGCGGTGTAGATATTTCCATGTTTATACAGATAGCAGTGTAGTTATTTCCATGTTAATAGAGATAGCGGTGTAGATATTTCCATTGATATACAGATAGCTGTGTAGATATTTGCATGTTCATACAGATAGCGGTGTAGATATTTCCATGTTCGTACAGATAGCGGTGTAGCTATTTCCATGTTCCTACAGATAGCGGTGTACATATTTCTATGTTCATACAGATAACGGTGTAGATATTTCCATGTTCATACAGACAGCGGTGTAGATATTTCCATGTTCATACAGTTAGCGGTGTAGGTATTTCCATGTTCATACAGATGGCGGTGTAGATATTTACATGTTCATACAGATGGCAGTATAGATATTTCCATGTTCTTACAGATGGCGGTGTAGATATTTCCATGTACATACAGATAGCGGTGTAGAGATTTCCATGTTCATACAGATAGCGGTGTAGATATTTCCATGTTCATACAGATAGCGGTCTAGATATTTCCAGGTTCATACCAATAGCGGTGTAGACATTTGCATGTTCATACAGTTAGCGGTGTAGATATTTCCATGTTCATACAGATGGCGGTGTAGATATTTACATGTTCATACAGATGGCTGTGTAGATATTTCCATGTTTGTACGGATGGCATTGAAGATATTTCCATGTTCATACAGGTGGCGGGGTCGATATTTCCATGTTTATACAGATAGCAGTGTAGTTATTTCAATGTTAATAGGGATAGCAGTGTAGATATTTTCATTGATATACAGATAGCTGTGTAGATATTTGAATGTTCATACTGATAGCGGTGTAGATATTTCCATGTTCATACAGATAGCGGTGTAGATATTTCCATGTTCATACAGATAGCGGTGTAGATATTTCCATGTTCATACAGATAGCGGTGTAGATATTTCCATGTCCATACAGATAGCGGTGTAGATATTTCCATGTTCATACAGTTAACGGTGTAGATATTTCCATGTTCATACAGATGGCGGTGTAGATATTTACATGTTCATACAGATGGCGGTGTAGGTATTTCCATGTTCATACAGATAGCGTTGTAGATATTTCCATGTTCATACAGATAGCGGTGTAGATACTTCCATGTTCATACCAATAGCGGAGTAGATATTTCCATGTTCATACAGTTAGCGGGGTAGATATTTCCATGTTCATACAGATGGCGGTGAAGATATTTACATGTTCATACAGATGGCGGTGTAGATATTTCCATGTTTATAGGGATGGCGGTGTAGATATTTTCATGTTTACACAGATGGCGGTGTAGATATTTCCATGTTTACACAGATAGCGGTGTAGACATTTCCATGTTTACACAGATAGCGGTGTGGATATTTCCATGTTTATGCAGATAGCAGTGTAGATATTTCCATGTTTATACAGATAGCAGTGCGGATATTTCCATGTTTATTCAGATAGCGGTGCGGATATTTCCATGTTTATACAGATAGTTGGGCAGATATTTCCATGTTTATACAGATAGCGGTGTAGATATTTCCATCTTAATTCAGATGGCGGTGTAGTTATGTCCATGATCGTACAGATGGCGGTGTAGATATTTCCATGTTCATAGAGATGGCGGTGTAGATATTTCGAAGTTTATAGAGATAGCGATGTAGTTATTTCCATATTTATAGAGAAATCTGTGTAGATATTTCCATGTATATTCAGATAGCTGTGTAGATATTTCCATGTTCATGCAGATTACGGTGTAGATATTTCCATGTTCATCCAGATGGCGGTGTACATATATCCATGTTCATACAAATGGTGGTGAAGATATTTCCATGCTCATACAGATGGCGGTGTAGGTATTTCCATGTTCATATAAATGGCGGTGTAGATATTTCCATGTTCATAGAGATGGTGGTGTAGATATTTCCAGATTCATACAAATGGCGGTGTAGATATTTCCATGTTCATAGAGATGGCGGTGTAGATATTTCCATGTTTATACAGATAGCAGTGTAGATATTTCCATGTTTATAGAGATACCATTCTGGATATTTCCATTGATATACAGATAGCTGTGTAGATATTTGCATGTTCATACAGATAGCGGTGTAGGTATTTCCATGTTCATACAGATAGCGGAGTAGATATTTCCATGTTCATACAGATAGCGGTGTAGGTATTTAAATGTTCACACAGTTAGCGGAGTAGAGATTTCCATGTTCATACAGATGGCGGTGTAGATATTTACATGTTCATACAGATGGCGGTGTATATATTTCCATGTTCATACAGGTGGCGGTGTAGATATTTCCATGTTTATACAGATAGCAGTGTAGTTATTTCCATGTTAATAGAGATAGCGGTGTAGATATTTCCATTGATATACAGATAGCTCTGTAGATATTTGCATGTTCATACAGATAGCGGTGTAGATATTTCCATGTTCGTACAGATAGCGGTGTAGCTATTTCCATGTTCCTACAGATAGCGGTGTACATATTTCTATGTTCATACAGATAACGGTGTAGATATTTCCATGTTCATACAGACAGCGGTGTAGATATTTCCATGTTCATACAGTTAGCGGTGTAGGTATTTCCATGTTCATACAGATGGCGGTGTAGATATTTACATGTTCATACAGATGGCAGTATAGATATTTCCATGTTCTTACAGATGGCGGTGTTGATATTTCCATGTTCATAGAGATGGCGTTGTAGATATTTCCATGTTTATGCAGATAGCGGTATAGATATTTCCATGTTTATACAGATGGTGGTGTAGATATTTCCATGTTTATAGAGATGGCGGTCTAGATATTTCCATGTTTATAGAGATAGTGGTGTAGTTATTTCCAAGTTTATAGAGACAGCGTTGTATATATTTCCATGTTTATACAGATAGCGGTGAAGATATTTCCATGTTTATATAGATAGCGGTGTAGATATTTACATGTTCATACAGATGGCGGTTTAATTTCCATGTTCATAGAGATCGCGGTGTAGATATTTCCATGTTCATACAGATAGCGGTGTAGATATTTCCATGTTCATACAGATAGCGGTGTAGATATTTCCATGTTCATACCAATAGCGGTGTAGACATTTCCATGTTCATATATTTAGCGGTGTAGATATTTCCATGTTCATACAGATGGCGAGGATATTTCCATGTTCATGCAGATAGCGGTGTAGATATTTCCATGTTCATACAGTTAGCGGTGTAGATATTTCCATGTTCATACAGTTAGCGGTGTAGATATCTCCATGTTCATACAAATGGCAGTGTAGATATGTCCATATTTGTACAGATGGCGGTGTAGGAATTTCCATGTTCATACAGATAGCGTTGTAGATATTTCCATGTTCATACAGATAGCGGTGTAGAAATTTCCATGTTCATACCAATAGCGGTGTAGTTATTTCCATGTTCATACAGTTAGCGGGGTAGATATTTCCATGTTCATACAGATGGCGGTGTAGATATTTACATGTCCATTCAGATGGCGGTGTAGATATTTCCATGTTTATAGGGATGGCGGTGTAGATATTTTCATGTTTACACAGATGGCGGTGTAGATATTTCCATGTTTACACAGATAGCGGTGTAGACATTTCCATGTTTACACAGATAGCGGTGTGGATATTTCCATGTTTATGCAGATAGCAGTGTAGATATTTCCATGTTTATACAGATAGCGGTGCGGATATTTCCATGTTTATTCAGATAGCGGTGCGGATATTTCCATGTTTATACAGATAGTTGGGCAGATATTTCCATGTTTATACAGATAGCGGTGTAGATATTTCCATCTTAATTCAGATGGCGGTGTAGATATGTCCATGATCGTACAGATGGCGGTGTAGATATTTCCATGTTCATAGAGATGGCGGTGTAGATATTTCGAAGTTTATAGAGATAGCGATGTAGTTATTTCCATATTTATAGAGAAATCTGTGTAGATATTTCCATGTATATTCAGATAGCTGTGTAGATATTTCCATGTTCATGCAGATTACGGTGTAGATATTTCCATGTTCATCCAGATGGCGGTGTACATATATCCATGTTCATACAACTGGCGGTGAAGATATTTCCATGCTCATACAGATGGCGGTGTAGGTATTTCCATGTTCATACAAATGGCGGTGTAGATATTTCCATGTTCATAGAGATGGTGGTGTAGATATTTCCAGGTTCATACAAATGGCAGTGTAGATATTTCCATGTTCATAGAGATGGCGGTGTAGATATTTCCATGTTTATACAGATAGCAGTGTAGTTATTTCCATGTTTATAGAGATACCATTCTGGATATTTCCATTGATATACAGAGAGCTGTGTAGATATTTGCATGTTCATACAGATAGCGGTGTAGATATTTCCATGTTCATACAGATAGCGGAGTAGATATTTCCATGTTCATACAGATAGCGGTGTAGATATTTCCATGTTAATACAGATAGCGGTGTAGATATTTCCATGTTCATACAGATAGCGGTGTAGGTATTTAAATGTTCACACAGTTAGCGGTGTAGAGATTTCCATGTTCATACAGATGGCGGTGTAGATATTTACATGTTCATACAGATGGCGGTGTAGATATTTCCATGTTCATACAGGTGGCGGTGTAGATATTTCCATGTTTATACAGATAGCACTGTAGTTATTTCCATGTTAATAGAGATAGCGGTGTAGATATTTCCATTGATATTCAGATAGCTGTGTAGATATTTGCATGTTCATACAGATAGCGGTGTAGATATTTCCATGTTCGTACAGATAGCGGTGTAGCTATTTCCATGTTCCTACAGATAGCGGTGTACATATTTCTATGTTCATACAGATAACGGTGTAGATATTTCCATGTTCATACAGACAGCGGTGTAGATATTTCCATGTTCATACAGTTAGCGGTGTAGGTATTTCCATGTTCATACAGATGGCGGTGTATTTACATGTTCATACAGATGGCAGTATAGATATTTCCATGTTCTTACAGATGGCGGTGTAGATATTTCCATGTTCATAGAGATGGCGTTGTAGATATTTCCATGTTTATGCAGATAGCGGTATAGATATTTCCATGTTTATACAGATGGTGGTGTAGATATTTCCATGTTTATAGAGATGGCGGTCTAGATATTTCCATGTTTATAGAGATAGTGGTGTAGTTATTTCCAAGTTTATAGAGACAGCGTTGTAGATATTTCCATGTTTATACAGATAGCGGTGAAGATATTTCCATGTTTATATAGATAGCGGTGTAGATATTTACATGTTCATACAGATGGCGGTTTAGTTATTTCCATGTTCATAGAGATCGCGGTGTAGATATTTCCATGTTCATACAGATAGCGGTGTAGATATTTCCATGTTCATACCAATAGCGGTGTAGACATTTCCATGTTCATATATTTAGCGGTGTAGATATTTCCATGTTCATACAGATGGCGAGGATATTTCCATGTTCATGCAGATAGCGGTGTAGATATTTCCATGTTCATACAGTTAGCGGTGTAGATATTTCCATGTTCATACAGTTAGCGGTGTAGATATCTCCATGTTCATACAAATGGCGGTGTAGATATGTCCATATTTGTACAGATGGCGGTGTAGATATTTCCATGTTCATACAGATGGCGGTGTAGATATTTCGAAGTTTATAGAGATAGCGCTGTAGTTATTTCCATATTTATAGAGAAATCTGTGTAGATATTTCCATGTATATTCAGATAGCTGTGTAGATATTTCCATGTTCATGCAGTTAGCGGTGTAGATATTTCCATGTTCATCCAGATGCCGGTGTACATATATCCATGTTCATACTGATGGCGGTGAAGATATTTCCATGTTCATACAGATGGCGGTGTAGATATTTCCATGTTCATACAAATGGCGGTGTAGATATTTCCATGTTCATAGAGATGGCGGTGTAGATATTTCCATGTTCATACAAATGGCGGTGTAGATATTTCCATGTTCATAGAGATGGCGGTGTAGATATTTCCATATTTATACAGATAGCAGTGTAGTTATTTCCATGTTTATAGGGATAGCAGTGTAGATATTTTCATTGATATACAGATAGATGTGTTGATATTTGAATGTTCATACAGATAGCGGTGTAGATATTTCCATGTTCATACAGATGGCGGTGTAGATATTTACATGTTCATACAGATGGCGGTAGAGATATTTCCATGTTCGTAGAGATGGCGGTGAACATGTTTCCATGTTCATAGAGATGGCGGTGTAGATATTTCCATGTTTATGCAGATAGCGGTATAGATATTTCCATGTTTATACAGATGGCGTTGTAGATATTTCCATGTTTATAGGGATGGCGGTCTAGATATTTCCATGTTTACAGAGATAGTTGTATAGTTATTTCCAAATTTATAGAGACAGCGATGTAGATATTTCCATGTTTATACAGATAGCGGTGAAGATATTTCCATGTTTATACAGATAGCGGTGTAGATATTTCCATGTTCATACAGATAGCAGTGTAGATATTACCATGTTTATAGAGATAGTGTTGTAGATAATTTCTATTTCATACAGAGAGCAGTGTAGATATTTACAAGTTCATACAGACAGCGGTGTAGATATTTCCACGTTTACAGAGATGGCGGTGTAGATATTTCCATGTTCATACAGAGGACGGTGTAGATATTTCCATGTTTATAGGGATGGCGGTGTAGATATTTTCATGTTTACACAGATGGCGGTGTAGATATTTCCATGTTTACACAGATAGCGGTGTAGACATTTCCATGTTTACTCAGATAGCGGTGTGGATATTTCCATGTTTATGCAGATAGCAGTGTAGATATTTCCGTGTTTATACAGATAGCGGTGCGGATATTTCCATGTTTATTCAGATAGTGGTGCAGTTATTTCCATGTTTATACAGATAGTAAGGCAGATATTTCCATGTTTATACAGGTAGCGGTGTAGATATTTCCATCTTAATACAGATGGCGGTGTAGATATGTCCATGTTTGTACAGATGGCGGTGTAGATATTTCCATGTTCATACAGATGGCGGTGTAGATATTTCAAAGTTTATAGAGATAGCGCTGTAGTTATTTCCATATTCCTAGAGAAATCTGTGTAGATATTTCCATGTATATTCAGATAGCTGTGTAGATATTTGCATGTTCATGCAGATAGCGGTGTAGATATTTCCATGTTCATCCAGATGCCGATGTACATATATCCATGTTCATACAGATGGCGGTGAAGATATTTCCATGTTCATGCAGACGATGGTGTAGGTATTTCCATGTTCATACAAATGGCAGTGTAGATATTTCCATGTTCATAGAGATGGCTGTGTAGATATTTCCAGGTTCATACAAATGGCGGTGGAGATATTTCCATGTTCATGGAGATGGCCGTGTAGATATTTCCATGTTTATACAGATACCAGTGTAGTTGTTTCCATGTTTATAGTGATACCAGTGTGGATATTTCCATTGATATACAGATAGCTGTGTAGATATTTACATGTTCATACAGATAGCGGTGTAGATATTTCCATGTTCATACAGATAGCGGTGTAGATATTTCCATGTTCATATAGATAGCGGTGTAAATATTTCCATGTTTATACAGATAGCGGTGCGGATATTTCCATGTTTATTCAGATAGCGGTGCGGATATTTCCATGTTTATACAGATAATTGGGCAGATATTTCCATGTTTATACAGATAGCGGTGTAGATATTTCCATCTTAATACAGATGGCGGTGTAGATATGTCCATGATCGTACAGATGGCGGTGTAGATATTTCCATGTTCATACAGATGGCGGTGTAGATATTTCGAAGTTTATAGAGATAGCGCTGTAGTTATTTCCATATTGATAGAGAAATCTGTGTAGATATTTCCATGTTAATTCAGATATCGGTGTAGATATTTCCATGTTCATACAGATAGCGGTGTAGCTATTTCCATGTTCATACAGATAGCAGTGTAGATATTTCCATGTTTAGATAGATAATGGTGTAGATAATTTCAATTTTATACAGAGAGCAGTGTAGATATTTCCAAGTTCATACAGATGGCGGTGTAGATATTTCCACGTTTACAGAGATGGCGGTGTAGATATTTCCATGTTCATACAGATGGCGGTGTAGATATTTCCATGTTCATAGAGATGGCGGTGTAGATATTTCCATGTTAATACAAATGGCAGTGTAGATATTTCCATGTTCATAGAGATGGCGGTGTTGATATTTCCATATTTATAGAGATAGCAGTGTAGTTATTTCCATGTTTATAGAGATAGTAGTGTAGATATTTCCATTGATATACAGATAGCTCTGTAGATATTTGCATGTTAATAGAGATAGCGGTGTAGATATTTCCATGTTCATACAGATAGCGGTGTAGATATTTCCATGTTCACAGATAGCGGTGTAGATATTTCAATGTTCATACAGATAGCGGTGTAGATATTTCCATGTTCATACAGATAGCGGTGTAGATATTTCCATTTTCATACAGTTAGCGGTTTAGATATTTCCATGTTCATACAGATGGCGGTGTAGATATTTACATGTTAATACAGATGGCGGTGTAGTTATTTCCATGTTCATACAGATAGTGGTGTAGATATTTCCATGTTCATACAGATAGTGGTGTAGATATTTCCATGTTCATACAGATGGCGGTGTAGATATTTACATGTTCATACAGATGGCGGTGTAGTTATTTCCATGTTCATACAGATAGCGGTGTATATATTTCCATGTTCATACAGATAGCGGTGTAGATATTTCCATGTTCATACAGATAGCGGTGTAGATATTTCCATGTTCATACCAATTGCGGTGTAGACATTTCCATGTTCATATATTTAGCGGTGTAGATATTTCCATGTTCATAGAGATGGCGAAGATATTTCCATGTTCATGTGGATAGCGGTGTAGATATTTCCATGTTCATACAGATAGCTGTGTAGATATTTCCATGTTAATACAGATAGCGGTGTTGATATTTCCATGTTCATACAGATAGCGGTGTAGATATTTAAATGTTCATACAGTTAGCGGTGTAGATATTTCCATGTTCATACAGATGGCGGTGTAGATATTTCCATGTTTATGCAGATAGCGGTATAGATATTTCCATGTATATACAGATGGTGGTGTAGACATTTCCATGTTTATAGAGATGGCGGTCTAGATATTTCCATGTTTACAGAGATAGTGGTGTAGTTATTTCCAAGTTTATAGAGACAGCGTTGTAGATATTTCCATGTTTATACAGATAGCGGTGAAGTTATTTACATGTTGATACAGATGGCGGTGTAGATATTTCCATGTTCATACAGATAGCGGTGTAGATATTTCCATGTTCATACAGATAGCAGTGTAGATATTTCCATGTTTAGAGAGATAACGGTGTAGATATTTTCAATTTTATACAGAGAGCAGTGTAGATATTTCCAAGTTCATACAGATAGCGGTGTAGATATTTCCACGTTTACAGAGATGGCGGTGTAGATATTTCCATGTTCATACAAATGGCGGGGTAGATATTTCCATGTTCATAGAGATGGCGGTGTAGATATTTCCATGTTCATACAAATGGCAGTGTAGATATTTCCATGTTCATAGAGATGGCGGTGTTGATATTTCCATATTTATAGAGATAGCAGTGTAGTTATTTCCATGTTTATAGAGATTGTAGTGTAGATATTTCCATTCATACACAGATAGCTCTGTAGATATTTGCATGTTCATAGAGATAGCGGTGTAGATATTTCCATGTTCATACAGATAGCGGTGTAGATATTTCCATGTTCATACAGATAGCGGTGTAGATATTTCCATGTTCATACAGATGGCGGTGTAGATATTTCCATGTTCATACAGATAGCGGTGTAGATATTTCCATGTTCATACAGTTAGCGGTTTAGATATTTCCATGTTCATACAGATGGCGGTGTAGATATTTACATGTTCATACAGATGGAGGTGTAGTTATTTCCATGTTCATACAGATAGCGGTGTAGATATTTCCATGTTCATACAGATAGCGGTGTAGATATTTCCAGGTTCATACCAATAGCGGTGTAGACATTTCCATGTTCAAATATTTAGCGGTGTAGATATTTCCATGTTCATACATATGGCGAAGATATTTCCATGTTCATGCAGATAGCGGTGTAGATATTTCCATGTTCATACAGATAGCGGTGTAGATATTTCCATGTTGATACAGATCGCGGTGTAGATATTTCCATGTTCATAGAGATTGCGGTGTAGATATTTCCATAATTATACAGATAGCAGTGTAGTTATTTCCATGTTTATAGAGATAGCAGTGTAGATATTTCCATTGATATACAGATAGCTGTTTAGATATTTCCATGGTCATACAGATAGCGGTGTAGATATTTCCATGTTCGTACAGATAGGGGTGTAGATATTTCCATGTTCATACAGATAACGGTGTAGATATTTCCATGTTCATACAGATAGCGGTGTAGATATTTCCATGTTCATACAGTTAGCGGTGTAGATATTTCCATGTTCATACAGATGGCGGTGTAGATATTTACATGTTCATACAGATGGCGGTATAGATATTTCCATGTTCGTACAGATGGCGTTGTAGATATTTCCATGTTTATAGACATGGCGGTGTACATATTTCCATGTTCATACAGATGGCGGTGTAAATATTTCCATGTTTATAGGGATGGCGGTGTAGAGATTTTCATGTTTACACAGATGGCAGTGTAGATATATCCATGTTTACACAGATAGCGGTGTAGACATTTCCATGTTTACACAGATAGCGGTGTGGATATTTCCATGTTTATGCAGATAGCAGTGTAGATATTTCCATGTTTATACAGATAGTTGGGCAGATATTTCCATGTTTATACAGATGGCGGTGTAGATATGTACATCTTTATACAGATGTCGGTGTAGATATGTCCATGTTTGTACAGATGACGGTGTAGATATTTCCATGTTCATACCAATAGCGGTGTAGACATTTTCATGTTCATACATTTAGCGGTGTAGATATTTCCATGTTCATACAGATGGCGGTGAAGATATTTACATGTTCATACAGATGGCGGTGTAGATATTTCCATGTTTGTACGGATGGCAGTGTAGATATTTCCATGTTCATACAGTTGGCGGTGTAGATATTTCCATGTTTATACAGATAGCAGTGTAGTTATTTCCATGTTAATAGAGATAGCGGTGTAGATATTTCCATGTTCATACAGATGGCGGTGTAGATATTTACATGTTCATACAGATGGCGGTATAGATATTTCCATGTTCGTACAGATGGTGTTGTAGATATTTCCATGTTTATAGACATGGCGGTGTACATATTTCCATGTTCATAGAGATGGCGGTGTAAATATTTCCATGTTTATAGGGATGGCGGTGTAGAGATTTTCATGTTTACACAGATGTCAGTGTAGATATTTCCATGTTTACACAGATAGCGGTGTGGATATTTCCATGTTTATGCAGATAGCAGTGTAGATATTTCCATGTTTATACAGATAGTTGGGCAGATATTTCCATGTTTATACAGATAGCGGTGTAGATATGTACATCTTTATACAGATGGCGGTGTAGATATGTCCATGTTTGTACAGATGACAGTGTAGATATTTCCATGTTCATACCAATAGCGGTGTAGACATTTTCATGTTCATACATTTAGCGGTGTAGATATTTCCATGTTCATTCAGATGGCGGTGAAGATATTTACATGTTCATACAGATGGCGGTGTAGATATTTCCATGTTTGTACGGATGGCAGTGTAGATATTTCCATGTACATACAGTTGGCGGTGTAGATATTTCCATGTTTATACAGATAGCAGTGTAGTTATTTCCATGTTAATAGAGATAGCGGTGTAGATATTTCCATTGATATACAGATAGCTGTGTAGATATTTGCATGTTCATACAGATAGCGGTGTAGATATCTCCATGTTCATACAGATAGTGGTGTAGCTATTTCCATGTTCATACAGATAGCGGTGTAGATATTTCTATGTTCATACAGAAAACGGTGTAGATATTTCCATGTTCGTACAGACAGCAGTGTAGATATTTCCATGTTCATACAGTTAGCGGTGTAGATATTTCCATGTTCATACAGATGGCGGTGTAGATATTTACATGTTCATACAGATGGCGGTAGAGATATTTCCATGTTCTTAGAGATGGCGGTGAACATATTTCCATGTTCATAGAGATGGCGGTGTAGATATTTCCATGTTTATGCAGATAGCGGTATAGATATTTCCATGTTTATACAGATGGCGGTGTAGATATTTCCATGTTTATAGAGATGGCGGTCTAGATATTTCCATGTTTACAGAGATAGTGGTGTAGTTATTTCCAAGTTTATAGAGACAGCGATGTAGATATTTCCATGCTTATACAGATAGCGGTGAAGATATTTCCATGTTTATACAGATAGCGGTGTAGATATTTCCATGTTCATACAGATAGCAGTGTAGGTATTACCATGTTTATAGAGATAGTGTTGTAGATAATTTCAATTTCATACAGAGAGCAGTGTAGATATTTACAAGTTCATACAGATAGCGGTGGAGACATTTCCACGTTTACAGAGATGGCGGTGTAGATATTTCCATGTTCATACAGAGGACGGTGTAGATATTTCCATGTTTATAGGGATGGCGGTGTAGATATTTTCATGTTTACACAGATGGCGGTGTAGATATTTCCATGTTTACACAGATAGTGGTGTAGAGATTTCCATGTTTACACAGATAGCGGTGTGGATATTTCCATGTTTATGCAGATAGCAGTGTAGATATTTCCGTGTTTATACAGATAGCGGTGCGGATATTTCCATGTTTATTCAGATAGCGGTGCGGTTATTTCCATGTTTATACAGATAGTTAGGCAGATATTTCCATGTTTATACAGATAGCGGTGTAGATATTTCCATCTTAATATAGATGGCGGTGTAGATATGTCCATGTTTGTGCAGATGGCGGTGTAGATATTTCCATGTTCATACAGATGGCGGTGTAGATATTTCAAAGTTTATAGAGATAGCGCTGTAGTTATTTCCATATTCCTAGAGAAATCTGTGTAGATATTTCCATGTATATTCAGATAGCTGTGTAGATATTTGCATGTTCATGCAGATAGCGGTGTAGATATTTCCATGTTCATCCAGATGCCGGTGTACATATATCCATGTTCATACAGATGGCGGTGAAGATATTTCCATGTTCATGCAGATGGTGGTGTAGGTATTTCCATGTTCATACAAATGGCGGTGTAGATATTTCCATGTTCATAGAGATGGCTGTGTAGATATTTCCAGGTTCATACAAATGGCGGTGGAGATATTTCCATGTTCATAGAGATGGCCGTGTAGATATTTCCATGTTTATACAGATACCAGTGTAGTTGTTTCCATGTTTATAGAGATACCAGTGTGGATATTTCCATTGATATACAGATAGCTGTGTAGATATTTACATGTTCATACAGATAGCGGTGTAGATATTTCCATGTTCATACAGATAGCGGTGTAGATATTTCCATGTTCATATAGATAGCGGTGTAGATATTTCCATGTTCATACAGATAGCGGTGCGGATATTTCCATGTTTATTCAGATAGCAGTGCGGATATTTCCATGTTTATACAGATAATTGGGCAGATATTTCCATGTTTATACAGATAGCGGTGTAGATATTTCCATCTTAATACAGATGGCGGTGTAGATATGTCCATGATCGTACAGATGGCGGTGTAGATATTTCCATGTTCATACAGATGGCGGTGTAGATATTTCAAAGTTTATAGAGATAGCACTGTAGTTATTTCCATATTTATAGAGATATCTGTGTAGATATTTCCATGTATATTCAGATAGCTGTGTAGATATTTCCATGTTCATGCAGATTACGGTGTAGATATTTCCATGTTCATCCTGATGCCGTTGTAAAAATATCCATGTTCATACAAATGGCGGTGAAGATATTTCCATGCTCATACAGATGGCGGTGTAGGTATTTCCATGTTCATACAAATGGCGGTGTAGATATTTCCATGTTCATAGAGATGGCGGTGTAGATATTTCCAGGTTAATACAAATGGCGGTGTAGGTATTTCCATGTTCATAGAGATGGCGGTGTAGATATTTCCATGTTTATACAGATAGCAGTGTAGTTATTTCCATGTTTATAGAGATACCATTCTGGATATTTCCATTGATATACAGATAGCTGTGTAGATATTTGCATGTTCATACAGATAGCGGTGTAGATATTTCCATGTTCATACAGATAGCGGTGTAGATATTTCCCTGTTCATACAGATAGTGGTGTAGATATTTCCATGTTAATTCAGATAGCGGTGTAGATATTTCCATGTTCATACAGATAGCGGTGTAGCTATTTCCATGTTCATACAGATAGTGTAGATATTTCCATGTTTAGATAGATAATGGTGTAGATAATTTCAATTTTATACAGAGAGCAGTGTAGATATTTCCAAGTTCATACAGATAGCGGTGTAGATATTTCCATGTTCATACAGATGGCGGTGAAGATATTTACATGTTCATACAGATGGCGGTGTAGATATTTCCATGTTTGTACGGATGGCAGTGTAGATATTTCCATGTTCATACAGTTGGCGGTGTAGATATTTCCATGTTTATACAGATAGCAGTGTAGTTATTTCCATGTTAATAGAGATAGCGGTGTAGATATTTCCATGTTCATACAGATGGCGGTGTAGATATTTACATGTTCATACAGATGGCGGTATAGATATTTCCATGTTCGTACAGATGGTGTTGTAGATATTTCCATGTTTATAGACATGGCGGTGTACATATTTCCATGTTCATACAGATGGCGGTGTAAATATTTCCATGTTTATAGGGATGGCGGTGTAGAGATTTTCATGTTTACACAGATGTCAGTGTAGATATTTCCATGTTTACACAGATAGCGGTGTGGATATTTCCATGTTTATGCAGATAGCAGTGTAGATATTTCCATGTTTATACAGATAGTTGGGCAGATATTTCCATGTTTATACAGATAGCGGTGTAGATATGTACATCTTTATACAGATGGCGGTGTAGATATGTCCATGTTTGTACAGATGACAGTGTAGATATTTCCATGTTCATACCAATAGCGGTGTAGACATTTTCATGTTCATACATTTAGCGGTGTAGATATTTCCATGTTCATTCAGATGGCGGTGAAGATATTTACATGTTCATACAGATGGCGGTGTAGATATTTCCATGTTTGTACGGATGGCAGTGTAGATATTTCCATGTACATACAGTTGGCGGTGTAGATATTTCCATGTTTATACAGTTAGCAGTGTAGTTATTTCCATGTTAATAGAGATAGCGGTGTAGATATTTCCATTGATATACAGATAGCTGTGTAGATATTTGCATGTTCATACAGATAGCGGTGTAGATATCTCCATGTTCATACAGATAGTGGTGTAGCTATTTCCATGTTCATACAGATAGCGGTGTAGATATTTCTATGTTCATACAGAAAACGGTGTAGATATTTCCATGTTCGTACAGACAGCAGTGTAGATATTTCCATGTTCATACAGTTAGCGGTGTAGATATTTCCATGTTCATACAGATGGCGGTGTAGATATTTACATGTTCATACAGATGGCGGTAGAGATATTTCCATGTTCTTAGAGATGGCGGTGAACATATTTCCATGTTCATAGAGATGGCGGTGTAGATATTTCCATGTTTATGCAGATAGCGGTATAGATATTTCCATGTTTATACAGATGGCGGTGTAGATATTTCCATGTTTATAGAGATGGCGGTCTAGATATTTCCATGTTTACAGAGATAGTGGTGTAGTTATTTCCAAGTTTATAGAGACAGCGATGTAGATATTTCCATGTTTATACAGATAGCGGTGAAGATATTTCCATGTTTATACAGATAGCGGTGTAGATATTTCCATGTTCATACAGATAGCAGTGTAGGTATTACCATGTTTATAGAGATAGTGTTGTAGATAATTTCAATTTCATACAGAGAGCAGTGTAGATATTTACAAGTTCATACAGATAGCGGTGGAGACATTTCCACGTTTACAGAGATGGCGGTGTAGATATTTCCATGTTCATACAGAGGACGGTGTAGATATTTCCATGTTTATAGGGATGGCGGTGTAGATATTTTCATGTTTACACAGATGGCGGTGTAGATATTTCCATGTTTACACAGATAGTGGTGTAGAGATTTCCATGTTTACACAGATAGCGGTGTGGATATTTCCATGTTTATGCAGATAGCAGTGTAGATATTTCCGTGTTTATACAGATAGCGGTGCGGATATTTCCATGTTTATTCAGATAGCGGTGCGGTTATTTCCATGTTTATACAGATAGTTAGGCAGATATTTCCATGTTTATACAGATAGCGGTGTAGATATTTCCATCTTAATATAGATGGCGGTGTAGATATGTCCATGTTTGTGCAGATGGCGGTGTAGATATTTCCATGTTCATACAGATGGCGGTGTAGATATTTCAAAGTTTATAGAGATAGCGCTGTAGTTATTTCCATATTCCTAGAGAAATCTGTGTAGATATTTCCATGTATATTCAGATAGCTGTGTAGATATTTGCATGTTCATGCAGATAGCGGTGTAGATATTTCCATGTTCATCCAGATGCCGGTGTACATATATCCATGTTCATACAGATGGCGGTGAAGATATTTCCATGTTCATGCAGATGGTGGTGTAGGTATTTCCATGTTCATACAAATGGCGGTGTAGATATTTCCATGTTCATAGAGATGGCTGTGTAGATATTTCCAGGTTCATACAAATGGCGGTGGAGATATTTCCATGTTCATAGAGATGGCCGTGTAGATATTTCCATGTTTATACAGATACCAGTGTAGTTGTTTCCATGTTTATAGAGATACCAGTGTGGATATTTCCATTGATATACAGATAGCTGTGTAGATATTTACATGTTCATACAGATAGCGGTGTAGATATTTCCATGTTCATACAGATAGCGGTGTAGATATTTCCATGTTCATATAGATAGCGGTGTAGATATTTCCATGTTCATACAGATAGCGGTGCGGATATTTCCATGTTTATTCAGATAGCAGTGCGGATATTTCCATGTTTATACAGATAATTGGGCAGATATTTCCATGTTTATACAGATAGCGGTGTAGATATTTCCATCTTAATACAGATGGCGGTGTAGATATGTCCATGATCGTACAGATGGCGGTGTAGATATTTCCATGTTCATACAGATGGCGGTGTAGATATTTCAAAGTTTATAGAGATAGCACTGTAGTTATTTCCATATTTATAGAGATATCTGTGTAGATATTTCCATGTATATTCAGATAGCTGTGTAGATATTTCCATGTTCATGCAGATTACGGTGTAGATATTTCCATGTTCATCCTGATGCCGTTGTAAAAATATCCATGTTCATACAAATGGCGGTGAAGATATTTCCATGCTCATACAGATGGCGGTGTAGGTATTTCCATGTTCATACAAATGGCGGTGTAGATATTTCCATGTTCATAGAGATGGGGGTGTAGATATTTCCAGGTTAATACAAATGGCGGTGTAGGTATTTCCATGTTCATAGAGATGGCGGTGTAGATATTTCCATGTTTATACAGATAGCAGTGTAGTTATTTCCATGTTTATAGAGATACCATTCTGGATATTTCCATTGATATACAGATAGCTGTGTAGATATTTGCATGTTCATACAGATAGCGGTGTAGATATTTCCATGTTCATACAGATAGCGGTGTAGATATTTCCCTGTTCATACAGATAGTGGTGTAGATATTTCCATGTTAATTCAGATAGCGGTGTAGATATTTCCATGTTCATACAGATAGCGGTGTAGCTATTTCCATGTTCATACAGATAGTGTAGATATTTCCATGTTTAGATAGATAATGGTGTAGATAATTTCAATTTTATACAGAGAGCAGTGTAGATATTTCCAAGTTCATACAGATAGCGGTGTAGATATTTCCACGTTTACAGAGATGGCGGTGTAGATATTTCCATGTTCATACAGATGGCGGTGTAGATATTTCCATGTTCATACCAATAGCGGTGTAGACATTTCCATGTTCATATATTTAGCGGTGTAGATATTTCCATGTTCATAGAGATTTCGAAGATATTTCCATGTTCATGCGGATAGCGGTGTAGATATTTCCATGTTCATACAGATAACGGTGTAGATATTTCCATGTTAATACAGATAGCCGTGTTGATATTTCCATGTTCATACAGATAGCGGTGTAGATATTTAAATGTTCATACAGTTAGCGGTGTAGATATTTCCATGTTCATACAGATGGCTGTGTAGATATTTACATGTTGATACAGATGGCGGTGTAGATATTTCCATGTTCATACAGATAGCGGTGTAGATATTTCCATGTTCATACAGATGGCAGTGTAGATATTTCCATGTTCATACAGATATCGGTGTAGATATTTCCATGTTCATACCAATAGCCGTGTAGACATTTCCATGTTCATACATTTAGCGGTGTAGATATTTCCATGTTCATACAGATGGCGGTGAAGATATTTACATGTTCATACAGATGGCGGTGTAGATATTTCCATGTTTGTACGGATGTCAGTGTAGATATTTCCATGTTCATAGAGATGGCGGTGTAGATATTTCCATGTTTATGCAGATAGCGGTATAGATATTTCCATGTATATACAGATGGTGGTGTAGACATTTCCATGTTTATAGAGATGGCGGTCTAGATATTTCCATGTTTACAGAGATAGTGGTGTAGTTATTTCCAAGTTTATAGAGACAGCGTTGTAGATATTTCCATGTTTATACAGATAGCGGTGAAGTTATTTCCATGTTTATACAGAGAGCGGTGTAGATATTTCCATGTTTATACAGATAGCAGTGTAGATATTTCCATGTTTAGAGAGATAACGGTGTAGATATTTTCAATTTTATACAGAGAGCAGTGTAGATATTTCCAAGTTCATACAGATAGCGGTGTAGATATTTCCACGTTTACAGAGATGGCGGTGTAGATATTTCCATGTTCATACAAATGGCGGGGTAGATATTTCCATGTTCATAGAGATGGCGGTGTAGATATTTCCATGTTCATACAAATGGCAGTGTAGATATTTCCATGTTCATAGAGATGGCGGTGTTGATATTTCCATATTTATAGAGATAGCAGTGTAGTTATTTCCATGTTTATAGAGATTGTAGTGTAGATATTTCCATTCATACACAGATAGCTCTGTAGATATTTGGATGTTCATAGAGATAGCGGTGTAGATATTTCCATGTTCATAGAGATAGCGGTGTAGATATTTCCATGTTCATACAGATAGCGGTGTAGATATTTCCATGTTCATACAGTTAGCGGTTTAGATATTTCCATGTTCATACAGATGGCGGTGTAGATATTTACATGTTCATACAGATGGCGGTGTAGTTATTTCCATGTTCATACACATAGCGGTGTTGATATTTCCATGTTCATACAGATAGCGGTGTAGATATTTCCAGGTTCATACCAATAGCGGTGTAGACATTTCCATGTTCATATATTTAGCGGTGTAGGTATTTCCATGTTCATACATATGGCGAAGATATTTCCATGTTCATGCAGATAGCGGTGTAGATATTTCCATGTTCATACAGATAGCGGTGTAGATATTTCCATGTTGATACAGATCGCGGTGTAGATATTTCCATGTTCATAGAGATTGCGGTGTAGATATTTCCATAATTATACAGATAGCAGTGTAGTTATTTCCATGTTTATAGAGATAGCAGTGTAGATATTTCCATTGATATACAGATAGCTGTTTAGATATTTGCATGGTCATACAGATAGCGGTGTAGATATTTCCATGTTCATACAGTTAGCGGTGTAGATATTTCCATGTTCATACAGATGGCGGTGTAGATATTTACATGTTCATACAGATGGCGGTATAGATATTTCCATGTTCGTACAGATGGCGTTGTAGATATTTCCATGTTTATAGACATGGCGGTGTACATATTTCCATGTTCATACAGATGGCGGTGTAAATATTTCCATGTTTATAGGGATGGCGGTGTAGAGATTTTCATGTTTACACAGATGTCAGTGTAGATATTTCCATGTTTACACAGATAGCGGTGTGGATATTTCCATGTTTATGCAGATAGCAGTGTAGATATTTCCATGTTTATACAGATAGTTGGGCAGATATTTCCATGTTTATACAGATAGCGGTGTAGATATGTACATCTTTATACAGATGGCGGTGTAGATATGTCCATGTTTGTACAGATGACAGTGTAGATATTTCCATGTTCATACCAATAGCGGTGTAGACATTTTCATGTTCATACATTTAGCGGTGTAGATATTTCCATGTTCATTCAGATGGCGGTGAAGATATTTACATGTTCATACAGATGGCGGTGTAGATATTTCCATGTTTGTACGGATGGCAGTGTAGATATTTCCATGTACATACAGTTGGCGGTGTAGATATTTCCATGTTTATACAGATAGCAGTGTAGTTATTTCCATGTTAATAGAGATAGCGGTGTAGATATTTCCATTGATATACAGATAGCTGTGTAGATATTTGCATGTTCATACAGATAGCGGTGTAGATATCTCCATGTTCATACAGATAGTGGTGTAGCTATTTCCATGTTCATACAGATAGCGGTGTAGATATTTCTATGTTCATACAGAAAACGGTGTAGATATTTCCATGTTCGTACAGACAGCAGTGTAGATATTTCCATGTTCATACAGTTAGCGGTGTAGATATTTCCATGTTCATACAGATGGCGGTGTAGATATTTACATGTTCATACAGATGGCGGTAGAGATATTTCCATGTTCTTAGAGATGGCGGTGAACATATTTCCATGTTCATAGAGATGGCGGTGTAGATATTTCCATGTTTATGCAGATAGCGGTATAGATATTTCCATGTTTATACAGATGGCGGTGTAGATATTTCCATGTTTATAGAGATGGCGGTCTAGATATTTCCATGTTTACAGAGATAGTGGTGTAGTTATTTCCAAGTTTATAGAGACAGCGTTGTAGATATTTCCATGTTTATACAGACAGCGGTGAATATATTTCCATGTTCATACAGATAGCAGTGTAGATATTTCCATGTTCATACAGATAGCGGTGTAGATATTTCCAGGTTCATACCAATAGCGGTGTAGACATTTCCATGTTCATATATTTAGCGGTGTAGGTATTTCCATGTTCATACATATGGCGAAGATATTTCCATGTTCATGCAGATAGCGGTGTAGATATTTCCATGTTCATACAGATAGCGGTGTAGATATTTCCATGTTGATACAGATCGCGGTGTAGATATTTCCATGTTCATAGAGATTGCGGTGTATATATTTCCATAATTATACAGATAGCAGTGTAGTTATTTCCATGTTTATAGAGATAGCAGTGTAGATATTTCCATTGATATACAGATAGCTGTTTAGATATTTGCATGGTCATACAGATAGCGGTGTAGATATTTCCATGTTCATACAGTTAGCGGTGTAGATATTTCCATGTTCATACAGATGGCGGTGTAGATATTTACATGTTCATACAGATGGCGGTATAGATATTTCCATGTTCGTACAGATGGCGTTGTAGATATTTCCATGTTTATAGACATGGCGGTGTACATATTTCCATGTTCATACAGATGGCGGTGTAAATATTTCCATGTTTATAGGGATGGCGGTGTAGAGATTTTCATGTTTACACAGATGTCAGTGTAGATATTTCCATGTTTACACAGATAGCGGTGTGGATATTTCCATGTTTATGCAGATAGCAGTGTAGATATTTCCATGTTTATACAGATAGTTGGGCAGATATTTCCATGTTTATACAGATAGCGGTGTAGATATGTACATCTTTATACAGATGGCGGTGTAGATATGTCCATGTTTGTACAGATGACAGTGTAGATATTTCCATGTTCATACCAATAGCGGTGTAGACATTTTCATGTTCATACATTTAGCGGTGTAGATATTTCCATGTTCATTCAGATGGCGGTGAAGATATTTACATGTTCATACAGATGGCGGTGTAGATATTTCCATGTTTGTACGGATGGCAGTGTAGATATTTCCATGTACATACAGTTGGCGGTGTAGATATTTCCATGTTTATACAGATAGCAGTGTAGTTATTTCCATGTTAATAGAGATAGCGGTGTAGATATTTCCATTGATATACAGATAGCTGTGTAGATATTTGCATGTTCATACAGATAGCGGTGTAGATATCTCCATGTTCATACAGATAGTGGTGTAGCTATTTCCATGTTCATACAGATAGCGGTGTAGATATTTCTATGTTCATACAGAAAACGGTGTAGATATTTCCATGTTCGTACAGACAGCAGTGTAGATATTTCCATGTTCATACAGTTAGCGGTGTAGATATTTCCATGTTCATACAGATGGCGGTGTAGATATTTACATGTTCATACAGATGGCGGTAGAGATATTTCCATGTTCTTAGAGATGGCGGTGAACATATTTCCATGTTCATAGAGATGGCGGTGTAGATATTTCCATGTTTATGCAGATAGCGGTATAGATATTTCCATGTTTATACAGATGGCGGTGTAGATATTTCCATGTTTATAGAGATGGCGGTCTAGATATTTCCATGTTTACAGAGATAGTGGTGTAGTTATTTCCAAGTTTATAGAGACAGCGATGTAGATATTTCCATGTTTATACAGATAGCGGTGAAGATATTTCCATGTTTATACAGATAGCGGTGTAGATATTTCCATGTTCATACAGATAGCAGTGTAGGTATTACCATGTTTATAGAGATAGTGTTGTAGATAATTTCAATTTCATACAGAGAGCAGTGTAGATATTTACAAGTTCATACAGATAGCGGTGGAGACATTTCCACGTTTACAGAGATGGCGGTGTAGATATTTCCATGTTCATACAGAGGACGGTGTAGATATTTCCATGTTTATAGGGATGGCGGTGTAGATATTTTCATGTTTACACAGATGGCGGTGTAGATATTTCCATGTTTACACAGATAGTGGTGTAGACATTTCCATGTTTACACAGATAGCGGTGTGGATATTTCCATGTTTATGCAGATAGCAGTGTAGATATTTCCGTGTTTATACAGATAGCGGTGCGGATATTTCCATGTTTATTCAGATAGCGGTGCGGTTATTTCCATGTTTATACAGATAGTTAGGCAGATATTTCCATGTTTATACAGATAGCGGTGTAGATATTTCCATCTTAATATAGATGGCGGTGTAGATATGTCCATGTTTGTGCAGATGGCGGTGTAGATATTTCCATGTTCATACAGATGGCGGTGTAGATATTTCAAAGTTTATAGAGATAGCGCTGTAGTTATTTCCATATTCCTAGAGAAATCTGTGTAGATATTTCCATGTATATTCAGATAGCTGTGTAGATATTTGCATGTTCATGCAGATAGCGGTGTAGATATTTCCATGTTCATCCAGATGCCGGTGTACATATATCCATGTTCATACAGATGGCGGTGAAGATATTTCCATGTTCATGCAGATGGTGGTGTAGGTATTTCCATGTTCATACAAATGGCGGTGTAGATATTTCCATGTTCATAGAGATGGCTGTGTAGATATTTCCAGGTTCATACAAATGGCGGTGGAGATATTTCCATGTTCATAGAGATGGCCGTGTAGATATTTCCATGTTTATACAGATACCAGTGTAGTTGTTTCCATGTTTATAGAGATACCAGTGTGGATATTTCCATTGATATACAGATAGCTGTGTAGATATTTACATGTTCATACAGATAGCGGTGTAGATATTTCCATGTTCATACAGATAGCGGTGTAGATATTTCCATGTTCATATAGATAGCGGTGTAGATATTTCCATGTTCATACAGATAGCGGTGCGGATATTTCCATGTTTATTCAGATAGCAGTGCGGATATTTCCATGTTTATACAGATAATTGGGCAGATATTTCCATGTTTATACAGATAGCGGTGTAGATATTTCCATCTTAATACAGATGGCGGTGTAGATATGTCCATGATCGTACAGATGGCGGTGTAGATATTTCCATGTTCATACAGATGGCGGTGTAGATATTTCAAAGTTTATAGAGATAGCACTGTAGTTATTTCCATATTTATAGAGATATCTGTGTAGATATTTCCATGTATATTCAGATAGCTGTGTAGATATTTCCATGTTCATGCAGATTACGGTGTAGATATTTCCATGTTCATCCTGATGCCGTTGTAAAAATATCCATGTTCATACAAATGGCGGTGAAGATATTTCCATGCTCATACAGATGGCGGTGTAGGTATTTCCATGTTCATACAAATGGCGGTGTAGATATTTCCATGTTCATAGAGATGGCGGTGTAGATATTTCCAGGTTAATACAAATGGCGGTGTAGGTATTTCCATGTTCATAGAGATGGCGGTGTAGATATTTCCATGTTTATACAGATAGCAGTGTAGTTATTTCCATGTTTATAGAGATACCATTCTGGATATTTCCATTGATATACAGATAGCTGTGTAGATATTTGCATGTTCATACAGATAGCGGTGTAGATATTTCCATGTTCATACAGATAGCGGTGTAGATATTTCCCTGTTCATACAGATAGTGGTGTAGATATTTCCATGTTAATTCAGATAGCGGTGTAGATATTTCCATGTTCATACAGATAGCGGTGTAGCTATTTCCATGTTCATACAGATAGTGTAGATATTTCCATGTTTAGATAGATAATGGTGTAGATAATTTCAATTTTATACAGAGAGCAGTGTAGATATTTCCAAGTTCATACAGATAGCGGTGTAGATATTTCCACGTTTACAGAGATGGCGGTGTAGATATTTCCATGTTCATACAGATGGCGGTGTAGATATTTCCATGTTCATACCAATAGCGGTGTAGACATTTCCATGTTCATATATTTAGCGGTGTAGATATTTCCATGTTCATAGAGATTTCGAAGATATTTCCATGTTCATGCGGATAGCGGTGTAGATATTTCCATGTTCATACAGATAACGGTGTAGATATTTCCATGTTAATACAGATAGCCGTGTTGATATTTCCATGTTCATACAGATAGCGGTGTAGATATTTAAATGTTCATACAGTTAGCGGTGTAGATATTTCCATGTTCATACAGATGGCTGTGTAGATATTTACATGTTGATACAGATGGCGGTGTAGATATTTCCATGTTCATACAGATAGCGGTGTAGATATTTCCATGTTCATACAGATGGCAGTGTAGATATTTCCATGTTCATACAGATATCGGTGTAGATATTTCCATGTTCATACCAATAGCGGTGTAGACATTTCCATGTTCATACATTTAGCGGTGTAGATATTTCCATGTTCATACAGATGGCGGTGAAGATATTTACATGTTCATACAGATGGCGGTGTAGATATTTCCATGTTTGTACGGATGTCAGTGTAGATATTTCCATGTTCATAGAGATGGCGGTGTAGATATTTCCATGTTTATGCAGATAGCGGTATAGATATTTCCATGTATATACAGATGGTGGTGTAGACATTTCCATGTTTATAGAGATGGCGGTCTAGATATTTCCATGTTTACAGAGATAGTGGTGTAGTTATTTCCAAGTTTATAGAGACAGCGTTGTAGATATTTCCATGTTTATACAGATAGCGGTGAAGTTATTTCCATGTTTATACAGAGAGCGGTGTAGATATTTCCATGTTTATACAGATAGCAGTGTAGATATTTCCATGTTTAGAGAGATAACGGTGTAGATATTTTCAATTTTATACAGAGAGCAGTGTAGATATTTCCAAGTTCATACAGATAGCGGTGTAGATATTTCCACGTTTACAGAGATGGCGGTGTAGATATTTCCATGTTCATACAAATGGCGGGGTAGATATTTCCATGTTCATAGAGATGGCGGTGTAGATATTTCCATGTTCATACAAATGGCAGTGTAGATATTTCCATGTTCATAGAGATGGCGGTGTTGATATTTCCATATTTATAGAGATAGCAGTGTAGTTATTTCCATGTTTATAGAGATTGTAGTGTAGATATTTCCATTCATACACAGATAGCTCTGTAGATATTTGGATGTTCATAGAGATAGCGGTGTAGATATTTCCATGTTCATACAGATAGCGGTGTAGATATTTCCATGTTCATACAGATAGCGGTGTAGATATTTCCATGTTCATACAGTTAGCGGTTTAGATATTTCCATGTTCATACAGATGGCGGTGTAGATATTTACATGTTCATACAGATGGCGGTGTAGTTATTTCCATGTTCATACAGATAGCGGTGTAGATATTTCCATGTTCATACAGATAGCGGTGTAGATATTTCCAGGTTCATACCAATAGCGGTGTAGACATTTCCATGTTCATATATTTAGCGGTGTAGGTATTTCCATGTTCATACATATGGCGAAGATATTTCCATGTTCATGCAGATAGCGGTGTAGATATTTCCATGTTCATACAGATAGCGGTGTAGATATTTCCATGTTGATACAGATCGCGGTGTAGATATTTCCATGTTCATAGAGATTGCGGTGTAGATATTTCCATAATTATACAGATAGCAGTGTAGTTATTTCCATGTTTATAGAGATAGCAGTGTAGATATTTCCATTGATATACAGATAGCTGTTTAGATATTTGCATGGTCATACAGATAGCGGTGTAGATATTTCCATGTTCATACAGTTAGCGGTGTAGATATTTCCATGTTCATACAGATGGCGGTGTAGATATTTACATGTTCATACAGATGGCGGTATAGATATTTCCATGTTCGTACAGATGGCGTTGTAGATATTTCCATGTTTATAGACATGGCGGTGTACATATTTCCATGTTCATACAGATGGCGGTGTAAATATTTCCATGTTTATAGGGATGGCGGTGTAGAGATTTTCATGTTTACACAGATGGCAGTGTAGATATTTCCATGTTTACACAGATAGCGGTGTAGACATTTCCATGTTTACACAGATAGCGGTGTGGATATTTCCATGTTTATGCAGATAGCAGTGTAGATATTTCCATGTTTATACAGATAGTTGGGCAGATATTTCCATGTTTATACAGATGGAGGTGTAGATATGTACATCTTTATACAGAGCGGTGTAGATATGTCCATTTTTGTACAGATGACGGTGTAGATATTTCCATGTTCATACCAATAGCGGTGTAGACATTTTCCTGTTCATACATTTAGCGGTGTAGATATTTCCATGTTCATACAGATGGCGGTGAAGATATTTACATGTTCATACAGATGGCGGTGTAGATATTTCCATGTTTGTACGGATGGCAGTGTAGATATTTCCATGTTCATACAGTTGGCGGTGTAGATATTTCCATGTTTATACAGATAGCAGTGTAGTTATTTCCATGTTAATAGAGATAGCGGTGTAGATATTTCCATTGATATACAGATAGCTGTGTAGATATTTGCATGTTCATACAGATAGCGGTGTAGATATTTCCATGTTCATACAGATAGTGGTGTAGCTCTTTCCATGTTCATACAGATAGCGGTGTAGATATTTCTATGTTCATACAGAAAACGGTGTAGATATTTCCATGTTCGTACAGACAGCAGTGTAGATATTTCCATGTTCATACAGTTAGCGGTGTAGATATTTCCATGTTCATACAGATGGCGGTGTAGATATTTACATGTTCATACAGATGGCGGTAGAGATATTTCCATGTTCTTAGAGATGGCGGTGATCATATTTCCATGTTCATAGAGATGGCGGTGTAGATATTTCCATGTTTATGCAGATAGCGGTATAGATATTTCCATGTTTATACAGATGGCGGTGTAGATATTTCCATGTTTATAGAGATGGCGGTCTATATATTTCCATGTTTACAGAGATAGTGGTGTAGTTATTTCCAAATTTATAGAGACAGCGATGTAGATATTTCCATGTTTATACAGATAGCGGTGAAGATATTTCCATGTTTATACAGATAGCGGTGTAGATATTTCCATGTTCATACAGATAGCAGTGTAGATATTACCATGTTTATAGAGATAGTGTTGTAGATAATTTCAATTTCATACAGAGAGCAGTGTAGATATTTACAAGTTCATACAGACAGCGGTGTAGATATTTCCACGTTTACAGAGATGGCGGTGTAGATATTTCCATGTTCATACAGAGGACGGTGTAGATATTTCCATGTTTATAGGGATTGCGGTGTAGATATTTTCATGTTTACACAGATGGCGGTGTAGATATTTCCATGTTTACACAGATAGCGGTGTAGACATTTCCATGTTTACACAGATCGCGGTGTGGATATTTCCATGTTTATGCAGATAGCAGTGTAGATATTTCCGTGTTTATACAGATAGCGGTGCGGATATTTCCATGTTTATTCAGATAGCGGTGCAGTTATTTCCATGTTTATACAGATAGCAAGGCAGATATTTCCATGTTTATACAGGTAGCGGTGTAGATATTTCCATCTTAATACAGATGGCGGTGTAGATATGTCCATGTTTGTACAGATGGCGGTGTAGATATTTCCATGTTCATACAGATGGCGGTGTAGATATTTCAAAGTTTATAGAGATAGCGCTGTAGTTATTTCCATATTCCTAGAGAAATCTGTGTACATATTTCCATGTATATTCAGATAGCTGTGTAGATATTTGCATGTTCATGCAGATAGCGGTGTAGATATTTCCATGTTCATCCAGATGCCGGTGTACATATATCCATGATCATACAGATGGCGGTGAAGATATTTCCATGTTCATGCAGATGGTGGTGTAGGTATTTCCATGTTCATACAAATGGCGGTGTAGATATTTCCATGTTCATAGAGATGGCTGTGTAGATATTTCCAGGTTCATACAAATGGCGGTGGAGATATTTCCATGTTCATGGAGATGGCCGTGTAGATATTTCCATGTTTATACAGATACCAGTGTAGTTGTTTCCATGTTTATAGAGATACCAGTGTGGATATTTCCATTGATATACAGATAGCTGTGTAGATATTTACATGTTCATACAGATAGCGGTGTAGATATTTCCATGTTCATACAGATAGCGGTGTAGATATTTCCATGTTCATATAGATAGCGGTGTAGATATTTCCATGTTTATACAGATAGCGGTGCGGATATTTCCATGTTTATTCAGATAGCGGTGCGGATATTTCCATGTTTATACAGATAATTGGGCAGATATTTCCATGTTTATACAGATAGCGGTGTAGATATTTCTATCTTAATACAGATGGCGGTGTAGATATGTCCATGATCGTACAGATGGCGGTGTAGATATTTCCATGTTCATACAGATGGCGGTGTAGGTATTTCGAAATTTATAGAGATAGCGCTGTAGTTATTTCCATATTGATAGAGAAATCTGTGTAGATATTTCCATGTTAATTCAGATAGCGGTGTAGATATTTCCATGTTCATACAGATAGCGGTGTAGCTATTTCCATGATCATACAGATAGCAGTGTAGATATTTCCATGTTTAGATAGATAATGGTGTAGATAATTTCAAATTTCTACAGAGAGCAGTGTAGATATTTCCAAGTTCATACAGATAGCGGTGTAGATATTTCCACGTTTAAAGAGATGGCGGTGTAGATATTTCCATGTTCATACAGATGGCGGTGTAGATATTTCCATGTTCATAGAGATGGCTGTGTAGATATTTCCATGTTAATACAAATGGCAGTGTAGATATTTCCATGTTCATAGAGATGGCGGTGTTGATATTTCCATATTTATAGAGATAGCAGTGTAGTTATTTCCATGTTTATAGAGATAGTAGTGTAGATATTTCCATTGATATACAGATAGCTCTGTAGATATTTGCATGTTAATAGAGATAGCGGTGTAGATATTTCCATGTTCATACAGATAGCGGTGTAGATATTTCCATGTTTGTACGGATGGCAGTGTAGATATTTCCATGTTCATAAAGATGGCGGTGTAGATATTTCCATGTTTACACAGATAGCGGTGTAGACATTTCCATGTTTACACAGATAGCGGTGTGGATATTTCCATGTTTATGCAGATAGCAGTGTAGATATTTCCGTGTTTATACAGTTAGCGGTGCGGATATTTCCATGTTTATTGAGATAGCGGTGCGGTTATTTCCATGTTTATACAGATAGTTAGGCAGATATTTCCATGTTTATACAGATAGCGGTGTAGATATTTCCATCTTAATATAGATGGCGCTGTAGATATGTCCATGTTTGTGCAGATGGCCATGTAGATATTTCCATGTTCATACAGATGGCGGTGTAGATATTTCAAAGTTTATAGAGATAGCGCTGTAGTTATTTCCATATTCCTAGAGAAATCTGTGTAGATATTTCCATGTATATTCAGATAGCTGTGTAGATATTTGCATGTTCATGCAGATAGCGGTGTAGATATTTCCATGTTCATCCAGATGCCGGTGTAGATATTTCCATGTTCATAGAGATGGCGGTGTAGATATTTCCAGGTTAATACAAATGGCGGTGTAGGTATTTCCATGTTCATAGAGATGGCGGTGTAGATATTTCCATGTTTATACAGATAGCAGTGTAGTTATTTCCATGTTTATAGAGATACCATTCTGGATATTTCCATTGATATACAGATAGCTGTGTAGATATTTGCATGTTCATACAGATAGCGGTGTAGATATTTCCATGTTCATACAGATAGCGGTGTAGATATTTCCCTGTTCATACAGATAGTGGTGTAGATATTTCCATGTTAATTCTGATAGCGGTGTAGATATTTCCATGTTCATACAGATAGCGGTGTAGCTATTTCCATGTTCATACAGATAGTGTAGATATTTCCATGTTTAGATAGATAATGGTGTAGATAATTTCAATTTTATACAGAGAGCAGTGTAGATATTTCCAAGTTCATACAGATAGCGGTGTAGATATTTCCTCGTTTACAGAGATGGCGGTGTAGATATTTCCATGTTCATACAGATGGCGGTGTAGATATTTCCATGTTCATAGAAATGGCAGTGTAGATATTCCATGTTAATACAAATGGCAGTGTGGATATTTCCATGTTCATAGAGATGGCGGTGTTGATATTTCCATATTTATAGAGATAGCAGTGTAGTTATTTCCATGTTTATAGAGATAGTAGTGTAGATATTTCCATTGATACACAGATAGCTCTGTAGATATTTGCATGTTAATAGAGATAGCGGTGTAGATATTGCCATGTTCATACAGATAGCGGTGTAGATATTTCCATGTTCACAGATAGCGGTGTAGATATTTCCATGTTCATACAGATAGCGGTGTATATATTTCCATGTTCATACAGATAGCGGTGTAGATATTTCCATTTTCATACAGTTAGCGGTTTAGATATTTCCATGTTCATACAGATGGTGGTGTAGATATTTACATGTTCATACAGTTGGCGGTGTAGTTATTTCCATGTTCATACAGATAGGGGTGTAGATATTTCCATGTTCATACCAATAGCGGTGTAGACATTTCCATGTTCATATATTTAGCGGTGTAGATATTTCCATGTTCATAGAGATGGCGAAGATATTTCCATGTTCATGCGGATAGCGGTGTAGATATTTCCATGTTCATACAGATAACGGTGTAGATATTTCCATGTTAATACGGATAGCGGTGTTGATATTTCCATGTTCATACAGAGAGCGGTGTAGATATTTAAATGTTCATACAGTTAGCGGTGTAGATATTTCCATGTTCATACAGATGGCTGTGTAGATATTTACATGTTGATACAGATGGCGGTGTAGATATTTCCATGTTCATACAGATAGCGGTGTAGATATTTCCATGTTCATACAGATAGCAGTGTAGATATTTCCATGTTCATACAGATATCGGTGTAGATATTTCCATGTTCATACCAATAGCGGTGTAGACATTTCCATGTTCATACATTTAGCGGTGTATATATTTCCATGTTCATACAGATGGCGGTGAAGATATTTACATGTTCATACAGATGGCGGTGTAGATATTTCCATGTTTGTACGGATGTCAGTGTAGATATTTCCATGTTCATAGAGATGGCGGTGTAGATATTTCCATGTTTATGCAGATAGCGGTATAGATATTTCCATGTATATACAGATGGTGGTGTAGACATTTCCATGTTTATAGAGATGGCGGTCTAGATATTTCCATGTTTACAGATATAGTGGTGTAGTTATTTCCAAGTTTATAGAGACAGCGTTGTAGATATTTCCATGTTTATACAGATAGCTGTGAAGTCATTTCCATGTTTATACAGAGAGCGGTGTAGATATTTCCATGTTTATACAGATAGCAGTGTAGATATTTCCATGTTTAGAGAGATAACGGTGTAGATGTTTTCAATTTTATACAGAGAGCAGTGTAGATATTTCCAAGTTCATACAGATAGCGGTGTAGATATTTCCACGTTTACAGAGATGGCGGTGCAGATATTTCCATGTTCATACAAATGGCGGGGTAGATTTTTCCATGTTCATAGAGATGGCGGTGTAGATATTTCCATGTTCATACAAGTGGCAGTGTAGATATTTCCATGTTCATAGAGATGGCGGTGTTGATATTTCCATATTTATAGAGATAGCAGTGTAGTTATTTCCATGTTTATAGAGATTGTAGTGTAGATATTTCCATTCATACACAGATAGCTCTGTAGATATTTGCATGTTCATAGAGATAGCGGTGTAGATATTTCCATGTTCATACAGATAGCGGTGTAGATATTTCCATGTTCATACAGATAGCGGTGTAGATATTTCCATGTTCATACAGATAGCGGTGTAGATATTTCCATGTTCATACAGTTAGCGGTTTAGATATTTCCATGTTCATACAGATGGCGGTGTAGATATTTACATGTTCATACAGATGGCGGTGTAGTTATTTCCATGTTCATACAGATAGCGGTGTAGATATTTCCATGTTCATACAGATAGCGGTGTAGATATTTCCAGGTTCATACCAATAGCGGTGTAGACATTTCCATGTTCATATATTTAGCGGTGTAGGTATTTCCATGTTCATACATATGGCGAAGATATTTCCATGTTCATGCAGATAGCGGTGTAGATATTTCCATGTTCATACAGATAGCGGTGTAGATATTTCCATGTTGATACAGATCGCGGTGTAGATATTTCCATGTTCATAGAGATTGCGGTGTAGATATTTCCATAATTATACAGATAGCAGTGTAGTTATTTCCATTGATATACAGATAGCTGTTTAGATATTTGCATGGTCATACAGATAGCGGTGTAGATATTTCCATGTTCGTACAGATAGGGGTGTAGATATTTCCATGTTCGTACAGATAGCGGTGTAGATATTTCCATGTTCATACAGATAACGGTGTAGATATTTCCATGTTCATACAGATAGCGGTGTAGATATTTCCATGTTCATACAGTTAGCGGTGTAGATATTTCCATGTTCATACAGATGGCGGTGTAGATATTTACATGTTCATACAGATGGCGGTATAGATATTTCCATGTTCGTACAGATGGCGTTGTAGATATTTCCATGTTTATAGACATGGCGGTGTACATATTTCCATGTTCATACAGATGGCGGTGTAAATATTTCCATGTTTATAGGGATGGCGGTGTAGAGATTTTCATGTTTACACAGATGGCAGTGTAGATATTTCCATGTTTACACAGATAGCGGTGTAGACATTTCCATGTTTACACAGATAGCGGTGTGGATATTTCCATGTTTATGCAGATAGCAGTGTAGATATTTCCATGTTTATACAGATAGTTGGGCAGATATTTCCATGTTTATACAGATGGCGGTGTAGATATGTACATCTTTATACAGAGGGCGGTGTAGATATGTCCATGTTTGTACAGATGACGGTGTAGATATTTCCATGTTCATACCAATAGCGGTGTAGACATTTTCATGTTCATACATTTAGCGGTGTAGATATTTCCATGTTCATACAGATGGCGGTGAAGATATTTACATGTTCATACAGATGGCGGTGTAGATATTTCCATGTTTGTACGGATGGCAGTGTAGATATTTCCATGTTCATACAGTTGGCGTTGTAGATATTTCCATGTTTATACAGATAGCAGTGTAGTTATTTCCATGTTAATAGAGATAGCGGTGTAGATATTTCCATTGATATACAGATAGCTGTGTAGATATTTGCATGTTCATACAGATAGCGGTGTAGATATTTCCATGTTCATACAGATAGTGGTGTAGCTATTTCCATGTTCATACAGATAGCGGTGTACATATTTCTATGTTCATACAGAAAACGGTGTAGATATTTCCATGTTCGTACAGACAGCAGTGTAGATATTTCCATGTTCATACAGTTAGCGGTGTAGATATTTCCATGTTCATACAGATGGCGGTGTAGATATTTACATGTTCATACAGATGGCAGTAGAGATATTTCCATGTTCTTAGAGATGGCGGTGATCATATTTCCATGTTCATAGAGATGGCGGTGTAGATATTTCCATGTTTATGCAGATAGCGGTATAGATATTTCCATGTTCATACAGATGGCGGTGTAGATATTTACATGTTCATACAGATGGCGGTGTAGTTATTTCCATGTTCATACAGATAGCGGTGTAGATATTTCCATGTTCATACAGAGAGCGGTGTAGATATTTCCAGGTTCATACCAATAGCGGTGTAGACATTTCCATGTTCATATATTTAGCGGTGTAGATATTTCCATGTTCATACATATGGCGAAGATATTTCCATGTTCATGCAGATAGCGGTGTAGATATTTCCATGTTCATACAGATAGCGGTGTAGATATTTCCATGTTGATACAGATCGCGGTGTAGATATTTCCATGTTCATAGAGATTGCGGTGTAGATATTTCCATAATTATACAGATAGCAGTGTAGTTATTTCCATTGATATACAGATAGCTGTTTAGATATTTGCATGGTCATACAGATAGCGGTGTAGATATTTCCATGTTCGTACAGATAGGGGTGTAGATATTTCCATGTTCGTACAGATAGCGGTGTAGATATTTCCATGTTCATACAGATAACGGTGTAGATATTTCCATGTTCATACAGATAGCGGTGTAGATATTTCCATGTTCATACAGTTAGCGGTGTAGATATTTCCATGTTCATACAGATGGCGGTGTAGATATTTACATGTTCATACAGATGGCGGTGTAGATATTTCCATGTTCGTACAGATGGCGTTGTAGATATTTCCATGTTTATAGACATGGCGGTGTACATATTTCCATGTTCATACAGATGGCGGTGTAAATATGTCCATGTTTATAGGGATGGCGGTGTAGAGATTTTCATGTTTACACAGATGGCAGTGTAGATATTTCCATGTTTACACAGATAGCGGTGTAGACATTTCCATGTTTACACAGATAGCGGTGTGGATATTTCCATGTTTATGCAGATACCAGTGTAGATATTTCCATGTTTATACAGATAGTTGGGCAGATATTTCCATGTTTATACAGATGGCGGTGTAGATATGTACATCTTTATACAGATGGCGGTGTAGATATGTCCATGTTTGTACAGATGACGGTGTAGATATTTCCATGTTCATACCAATAGCGGTGTAGACATTTTCATGTTCATACATTTAGCGGTGTAGATATTTCCATGTTCATACAGATGGCGGTGAAGATATTTACATGTTCATACAGATGGCGGTGTAGATATTTCCATGTTTGTACGGATGGCAGTGTAGATATTTCCATGTTCATACAGTTGGCGTTGTAGTTATTTCCATGTTTATACAGATAGCAGTGTAGTTATTTCCATGTTAATAGAGATAGCGGTGTAGATATTTCCATTGATATACAGATAGCTGTGTAGATATTTGCATGTTCATACAGATAGCGGTGTAGATATTTCCATGTTCATACAGATAGTGGTGTAGCTATTTCCATGTTCATACAGATAGCGGTGTAGATATTTCTATGTTCATACAGAAAACGGTGTAGATATTTCCATGTTTATACAGATGGCGGTGTAGATATTTCCATGTTTATAGAGATGGCGGTCTAGATATTTCCATGTTTACAGAGATAGTGGTGTAGTTATTTCCAAATTTATAGAGACAGCGATGTAGATATTTCCATGTTTATACAGATAGCGGTGAAGATATTTCCATGTTTATACAGATAGCGGTGTAGATATTTCCATGTTCATACAGATAGCAGTGTAGATATTACCATGTTTATAGAGATAGTGTTGTAGATAATTTCAATTTCATACAGAGAGCAGTGTAGATATTTACAAGTTCATACAGACAGCGGTGTAGATATTTCCACGTTTACAGAGATGGAGGTGTAGATATTTCCATGTTCATACAGATGGCGGTGTAGATATTTCCATGTTTATAGGGATGGCGGTGTAGATATTTTCATGTTTACACAGATGGCGGTGTAGATATTTCCATGTTTATGCAGATAGCAGTGTAGATATTTCCGTGTTTATACAGATAGCGGTGCGGATATTTCCATGTTTATTCAGATAGCGGTGCAGTTATTTCCATGTTTATACAGATAGCAAGGCAGATATTTCCATGTTTATACAGGTAGCGGTGTAGATATTTCCATCTTAATACAGATGGCGGTGTAGATATGTCCATGTTTGTACAGATGGCGGTGTAGATATTTCCATGTTCATACAGATGGCGGTGTAGATATTTCAAAGTTTATAGAGATAGCGCTGTAGTTATTTCCATATTCCTAGAGAAATCTGTGTAGATATTTCCATGTATATTCAGATAGCTGTGTAGATATTTGCATGTTCATGCAGATAGCGGTGTAGATATTTCCATGTTCATCCAGATGCCGGTGTACATATATCCATGTTCATACAGATGGCAGTGAAGATATTTCCATGTTCCTGCAGATGGTGGTGTAGGTATTTCCATGTTCATACAAATGGCGGTGTAGATATTTCCATGTTCATAGAGATGGCTGTGTAGATATTTCCAGGTTCATACAAATGGCGGTGGAGATATTTCAATGTTCATAGAGATTGCCGTGTAGATATTTCCATGTTTATACAGATACCAGTGTAGTTGTTTCCATGTTTATAGAGATACCAGTGTGGATATTTCCATTGATATACAGATAGCTGTGTAGATATTTACATGTTCATACAGATAGCGGTGTAGATATTTCCATGTTCATACAGATAGCGGTGTAGATATTTCCATGTTCATATAGATAGCGGTGTAGATATTTCCATGTTCATACAGATAGCGGTGCGGATATTTCCATGTTTATTCAGATAGCGGTGCGGATATTTCCATGTTTATACAGATAATTGGGCAGATATTTCCATGTTTATACAGATAGCGGTGTAGATATTTCCATCTTAATACAGATGGCGGTGTAGATATGTCCATGATCGTACAGATGGCGGTGTAGATATTTCCATGTTCATACAGATGGCGGTGTAGATATTTCGAAGTTTATAGAGATAGCGCTGTAGATATTTCCATATTTATAGAGAAATCTGTGTAGATATTTCCATGTATATTCAGATAGCTGTGTAGATATTTCCATGTTCATGCAGATTACGGTGTAGATATTTCCATGTTCATCCTGATGCCGGTGTAAAAATATCCATGTTCATGCAAATGGCGGTGAAGATATTTCCATGCTCATACAGATGGCGGTGTAGGTATTTCCATGTTCATACAAATGTCGGTGTAGATATTTCCATGTTCATAGAGATGGCTGTGTAGATATTTCCAGGTTCATACAAATGGCGGTGTAGGTATTTCCATGTTCATAGAGATGGCGGTGTAGATATTTCCATGCTTATACAGATAGCAGTGTAGTTATTTCCATGTTTATAGAGATAACATTCTGGATATTTCCATTGATATACAGATAGCTGTGTAGATATTTGCATGTTCATACAGATAGCGGTGTAGATATTTCCATGTTCATACAGATAGCGGTGTACATATTTCCCTGTTCATACAGATAGTGGTGTAGATATTTCCATGTTAATTCAGATAGCGGTGTAGATATTTCCATGTTCATACAGATAGCGGTGTAGCTATTTCCATGTTCATACAGATAGCAGTATAGATATTTCCATGTTTAGATAGATAATGGTGTAGATAATTTCAATTTTATACAGAGAGCAGTGTAGATATTTCCAAGTTCATACAGATAGCGGTGTAGATATTTCCACGTTTACAGAGATGGCGGTGTAGATATTTCCATGTTCATACAGATGGCGGTGTAGATATTTCCATGTTCATAGAGATGGCGGTGTAGATATTTCCATGTTAATACAAATGGCAGTGTGGATATTTCCATGTTCATAGAGATGGCGGTGTTGATATTTCCATATTTATAGAGATAGCAGTGTAGTTATTTCCATGTTTATAGAGATAGTAGTGTAGATATTTCCATTGATATACAGATAGCTCTGTAGATATTTGCATGGTAATAGAGATAGCAGTGTAGATATTTCCATGTTCATACAGATAGCGGTGTAGATATTTCCATATTCACAAATAGCGGTGTAGATATTTCCATGTTCATACAGATAGCGGTGTAGATATTTCCATGTTCATACAGATAGCGGTGTAGATATTTCCATTTTCATACAGTTAGCGGTGTAGATATTTCCATGTTCATACAGATGGCGGTGTAGATATTTACATGTTCATACAGATGGCGGTGTAGTTATTTCCATGTTCATACAGATAGCGGTGTAGATATTTCCATGTTCATACAGATAGCGGTGTAGATATTTCCATGTTCATACAGATAGGGGTGTAGATATTTCCATGTTCATACCAATAGCGGTGTAGACATTTCCATGTTCATATATTTAGCGGTGTAGATATTTCCATGTTCATAGAGATGGCGAAGATATTTCCATGTTCATGCGGATAGCGGTGTAGATATTTCCATGTTCATACAGATAACGGTGTAGATATTTCCATGTTAATACAGATAGCGGTGTTGATATTTCCATGTTCATACAGATAGCGGTGTAGATATTTAAATGTTCATACAGTTAGCGGTGTAGATATTTCCATGTTCATACAGATGGCTGTGTAGATATTTACATGTTGATACAGATGGCGGTGTAGATATTTCCATGTTCATACAGATAGCGGTGTAGATATTTCCATGTTCATACAGATAGCAGTGTAGATATTTCCATGTTCATACAGATATCGGTGTAGATATTTCCATGTTCATACCAATAGCGGTGTAGACATTTCCATGTTCATACATTTAGCGGTGTAGATATTTCCATGTTCATACAGATGGCGGTGAAGATATTTACATGTTCATACAGATGGCGGTGTTGATATTTCCATGTTTGTACGGATGGCAGTGTAGATATTTCCATGTTCATAGAGATAGCGGTGTAGATATTTCCATGTTTATGCAGATAGCGGTATAGATATTTCCATGTATATACAGATGGTGGTGTAGACATTTCCATGTTTATAGAGATGGCGGTCTAGATATTTCCATGTTTACAGAGATAGTGGGGTAGTTATTTAAAAGTTTATTGAGACAGCGTTGTAGATATTTCCATGTTTATACAGATAGCGGTGAAGTTATTTCCATGTTTATACAGAGAGCGGTGTAGATATTTCCATGTTTATACAGATAGCAGTGTAGATATTTCCATGTTTAGAGAGATAACGGTGTAGATATTTTCAATTTTATACAGAGAGCAGTGTAGATATTTCCAAGTTCATACAGATAGCGGTGTAGATATTTCCACGTTTACAGAGATGGCGGTGTAGATATTTCCATGTTCATACAAATGGCGGTGTAGATATTTCCATGTTCATAGAGATGGCGGTGTAGATATTTCCATGTTCATACAAATGGCAGTGTAGATATTTCCATGTTCATAGAGATGGCGGTGTTGATATTTCCATATTTATAGAGATAGCAGTGTAGTTATTTCCATGTTTATAGAGATACTAGTGTAGATATTTCCATTGATATACAGATAGCTCTGTAGATATTTGCATGTTCATAGAGATAGCGGTGTAGATATTTCCATGTTCATACAGATAGCGGGGTAGATATTTCCATGTTCATACAGATAGCGGTGTAGATATTTCCATGCTCATACAGATAGCGGTGTAGATATTTCCATGTTCATACAGATAGCAGTGTAGATATTTCCATGTTCATACAGATATCGGTGTAGATATTTCCATGTTCATACCAATAGCGGTGTAGACATTTCCATGTTCATACATTTAGCGGTGTAGATATTTCCATGTTCATACAGATGGCGGTGAAGATATTTACATGTTCATACAGATGGCGGTGTAGATATTTCCATGTTTGTACGGATGGCAGTGTAGATATTTCCATGTTCATAGAGATGGCGGTGTAGACATTTCCATGTTTATGCAGATAGCGGTATAGATATTTCCATGTATATACAGATGGTGGTGTAGACATTTCCATGTTTATAGAGAAGGCGGTCTAGATATTTCCATGTTTACATAGATAGTGGTGTAGTTATTTAAAAGTTTATTGAGACAGCGTTGTAGATATTTCCATGTTTATACAGATAGCGGTGAAGTTATTTCCATGTTTATACAGAGAGCGGTGTAGATATTTCCATGTTTATACAGATAGCAGTGTAGATATTTCCATGTTTAGAGAAATAACGGTGTAGATATTTTCAATTTTATACAGAGAGCAGTGTAGATATTTCCAAGTTCATACAGATAGCGGTGTAGATATTTCCACGTTTACAGAGATGGCGGTGTAGATATTTCCATGTTCATACAAATGGCGGTGTAGATATTTCCATGTTCATAGAGATGGCGGTGTAGATATTTCCATGTTCATACAAATGGCAGTGTAGATATTTCCATGTTCATAGAGATGGCGGTGTTGATATTTCCATATTTATAGAGATAGCAGTGTAGTTATTTCCATGTTTATAGAGATAGTAGTGTAGATATTTCCATTGATATACAGATAGCTCTGTAGATATTTGCATGTTCATAGAGATAGCGGTGTAGATATTTCCATGTTCATACAGATAGCGGTGTAGATATTTCCATGTTCATACAGATAGCGGTGTAGATATTTCCATGTTCATACAGATAGCGGTGTAGATATTTCCAGGTTCATACCAATAGCGGTGTAGACATTTCCATGTTCATATATTTAGCGGTGTAGATATTTCCATGTTCATACAGATGGCGAGGATATTTCCATGTTCATGCAGATAGCGGTGTAGATATTTCCATGTTCATACAGATAGCGGTGTAGATATTTCCATGTTCATACAGATCGCGGTGTAGATATTTCCATGTTCATAGAGATGGCGGTGTAGATATTTCCATATTTATACAGATAGCAGTGTAGTTATTTCCATGTTTATAGAGATAGCAGTGTAGATATTTCCATTGATATACAGATAGCTGTGTAGATATTTGCATGGTCATACAGATAGCGGTGTAGATATTTCCATGTTCGTACAGATAGGGGTGTAGATATTTCCATGTTCGTACAGATAGCGGTGTAGATATTTCCATGTTCATACAGATAACGGTGTAGATATTTCCATGTTCATACAGATAGCGGTGTAGATATTTCCATGTTCATACAGTTAGCGGTGTAGATATTTCCATGTTCATACAGATGGCGGTGTAGATATTTACATGTTCATACAGATGGCGGTATAGATATTTCCATGTTCGTACAGATGGCGTTGTAGATATTTCCATGTTTATAGACATGGCGGTGTACATATTTCCATGTTCATACAGAGGGAGGTGTAAATATTTCCATGTTTATAGGGATGGCGGTGTAGAGATTTTCATGTTTACACAGATGGCAGTGTAGATATTTCCATGTTTACACAGATAGCGGTGTAGACATTTCCATGTTTACACAGATAGCGGTGTGGATATTTCCATGTTTATGCAGATAGCAGTGTAGATATTTCCATGTTTATACAGATAGTTGGGCAGATATTTCCATGTTTATACAGATGGCGGTGTAGATATGTACATTTTTATACAGATGGCGTTGTAGATATGTCCATGTTTGTACAGATGACGGTGTAGATATTTCCATGTTCATACCAATAGCGGTGTAGACATTTTCATGTTCATACATTTAGCGGTGTAGATATTTCCATGTTCATACAGATGGCGGTGAAGATGTTTACATGTTCATACAGATGGCGGTGTAGATATTTCCATGTTTGTACGGATGGCAGTGTAGATATTTCCATGTTCATACAGTTGGCCTTGTAGATATTTCCATGTTTATACAGATAGCAGTGTAGTTATTTCCATGTTAATAGAGATAGCGGTGTAGATATTTCCATTGATATACAGATAGCTGTGTAGATATTTGCATGTTCATACAGATAGCGGTGTAGATATTTCCATGTTCATACAGATAGTGGTGTAGCTATTTCCATGTTCATACAGATAGCGGTGTAGATATTTCTATGTTCATACAGAAAACGGTGTAGATATTTCCATGTTCGTACAGACAGCAGTGTAGATATTTCCATGTTCATACAGTTAGCGGTGTAGATATTTCCATGTTCATAGAGATGGCGGTGTTGATATTTCCATATTTATAGAGATAGCAGTGTAGTTATTTCCATGTTTATAGAGATACTAGTGTAGATATTTCCATTTATATACAGATAGCTCTGTAGATATTTGCATGTTAACAGAGATAGTGGTGTAGATATTTCCATGTTCATACAGATAGCGGTGTAGATATTTCCATGTTCACAGATAGCGGTGTAGATATTTCCATGTTCATACAGATAGCGGTGTAGATATTTCCATGTTCATACAGATAGCGTTGTAGATATTTCCATTTTCATTCAGTTAGCGGTTTAGATATTTCCATGTTCATACAGATGGCGGTGTAGATATTTACATGTTCATACAGATGGCGGTGTAGTTATTTCCATGTTCATACAGATAGCGGTGTAGATATTTCCATGTTCATACAGATAGCGGTGTAGATATTTCCATGTTCATAGAGATAGCGGTGTAGATATTTCCATATTCATACCAATAGCGGTGTAGACATTTCCATGTTCATATATTTAGCTGTGTAGATATTTCCATGTTCATAGAGATGGCGAAGATATTTCCATGTTCATGCGGATAGCGGTGTAGATATTTCCATGTTCATACAGATAGCGGTGTAGATATTTCCATGTTAATACAGATAGCGGTGTTGATATTTCCATGTTCATACAGATAGCGGTGTAGATATTTAAATGTTCATACAGTTAGCGGTGTAGATATTTCCATGTTCATACAGATGGCTGTGTAGATATTTACATGTTGATACAGATGGCGGTGTAGATATTTCCATGTTCATACAGATAGCGGTGTAGATATTTCCATGTTCATACAGATAGCAGTGTAGATATTTCCATGTTCATACAGATAGCGGTGTATATATTTCCATGTTCATACCAATAGCGGTGTAGACATTTCCATGTTCATACATTTAGCGGTGTAGATATTTCCATGTTCATACAGATGGCGGTGAAGATATTTACATGTTCATACAGATGGTGGTGTAGATATTTCCATGTTCATAGAGATGGCGGTGTAGATATTTCCATGTTTATGCAGATAGCGGTATAGATATTTCCATGTTTATACAGATGGCGGTGTAGATATTTCCATGTTTATAGAGATGGCGGTCTAGATATTTCCATGTTTACAGAGATAGTGGTGTAGTTATTTCCAAGTTTATAGAGACAGCGATGTAGATATTTCCATGTTTATACAGATAGCGGTGAAGATATTTCCATGTTTATACAGATAGCGGTGTAGATATGTACATCTTTATACAGATGGCGGTGTAGATATGTCCATGTTTGTACAGATGACGGTGTAGATATTTCCATGTTCATACCAATAGCGGTGTAGACATTTTCATGTTCATACATTTAGCGGTGTAGATATTTCCATGTTCATACAGATGGCGGTGAAGATATTTACATGTTCATACAGATGGCGGTGTAGATATTTCCATGTTTGTACGGATGGCAGTGTAGATATTTCCATGTACATACAGTTGGCGGTGTAGATATTTCCATGTTTATACAGATAGCAGTGTAGTTATTTCCATGTTAATAGAGATAGCGGTGTAGATATTTCCATTGATATACAGATAGCTGTGTAGATATTTGCATGTTCATACAGATAGCGGTGTAGATATTTCCATGTTCATACAGATAGTGGTGTAGCTATTTCCATGTTCATACAGATAGCGGTGTAGATATTTCCATGTTCATACAGATAGCAGTGTAGATATTACCATGTTTATAGAGATAGTGTTGTAGATAATTTCAATTTCATACAGAGAGCAGTGTAGATATTTACAAGTTCTTACAGATAGCGGTGGAGATATTTCCACGTTTACAGAGATGGCGGTGTAGATATTTCCATGTTCATACAGAGGACGGTGTAGATATTTCCATGTTTATAGGGATGGCGGTGTAGATATTTTCATGTTTACACAGATGGCGGTGTAGATATTTCCATGTTTACACAGATAGCGGTGTAGACATTTCCATGTTTACACAGATAGCGGTGTGGATATTTCCATGTTTATACAGATAGCAGTGTAGATATTTCCGTGTTTATACAGATAGCGGTGCGGATATTTCCATGTTTATTCAGATAGCGGTGCGGTTATTTCCATGTTTATACAGATAGTTAGGCAGATATTTCCATGTTTATACAGATAGCGGTGTAGATATTTCCATCTTAATATAGATGGCGGTGTAGATATGTCCATGTTTGTACAGATGGCGGTGTAGATATTTCCATGTTCATACAGATGGCGGTGTAGATATTTCAAAGTTTATAGAGATAGCGCTGTAGTTATTTCCATATTCCTAGAGAAATCTGTGTAGATATTTCCATGTATATTCAGATAGCTGTGTAGATATTTGCATGTTCATGCAGATAGCGGTGTAGATATTTCCATGTTCATCCAGATGCCGGTGTACATATATCCATGTTCATACAGATGGCGGTGAAGATATTTCCATGTTCATGCAGATGGTGGTGTAGGTATTTCCATGTTCATACAAATGGCGGTGTAGATATTTCCATGTTCATAGAGATGGCTGTGTAGATATTTCCAGGTTCATACAAATTGCGGTGGAGATATTTCCATGTTCATAGAGATGGCCGTGTAGATATTTCCATGTTTATACAGATACCAGTGTAGTTGTTTCCATGTTTATAGAGATACCAGTGTGGATATTTCCATTGATATACAGATAGCTGTGTAGATATTTACATGTTCATACAGATAGCGGTGTAGATATTTCCATGTTCATACAGATAGCGGTGTAGATATTTCCATGTTCATATAGATAGCGGTGTAGATATTTCCATGTTCATACAGATAGCGTTGCGAATATTTCCATGTTTATTCAGATAGCGGTGTTGATATTTCCATGTTTATACAGATAATTGGGCAGATATTTCCATGTTTATACAGATAGCGGTGTAGATATTTCCATCTTAATACAGATGGCGGTGTAGATATGTCCATGATCGTACAGATGGCGGTGTAGATATTTCCATGTTCATACAGATGGCGGTGTAGATATTTCGAAGTTTATAGAGATAGCGCTGTAGATATTTCCATATTTATAGAGAAATCTGTGTAGATATTTCCATGTATATTCAGATAGCTGTGTAGATATTTCCATGTTCATGCAGATTACGGTGTAGATATTTCCATGTTCATCCTGATGCCGGTGTAAAAATATCCATGTTCATGCAAATGGCGGTGAAGATATTTCCATGCTCATACAGATGGCGGTGTAGGTATTTCCATGTTCATACAAATGGCGGTGTAGATATTTCCATGTTCATAGAGATGGCTGTGTAGATATTTCCAGGTTCATACAAATGGCGGTGTAGGTATTTCCATGTTCATAGAGATGGCGGTGTAGATATTTCCATGTTTATACAGATAGCAGTGTAGTTATTTCCATGTTTATAGAGATACCATTCTGGATATTTCCATTGATATACAGATAGCTGTGTAGATATTTGCATGTTCATACAGATAGCGGTGTAGATATTTCCATGTTCATACAGATAGCGGTGTAGATATTTCCCTGTTCATACAGATAGTGGTGTAGATATTTCCATGTTAATTCTGATAGCGGTGTAGATATTTCCATGTTCATACAGATAGCGGTGTAGCTATTTCCATGTTCATACAGATAGCAGTATAGATATTTCCATGTTTAGATATATAATGGTGTAGATAATTTCAATTTTATACAGAGAGCAGTGTAGATATTTCCAAGTTCATACAGATAGCGGTGTAGATATTTCCACGTTTACAGAGATGGCGGTGTAGATATTTCCATGTTCATACAGATGGCGGTGTAGATATTTCCATGTTCATACAGATGGCGGTGTAGATATTTCCATGTTAATACAAATGGCAGTGTGGATATTTCCATGTTCATAGAGATGGCGGTGTTGATATTTCCATATTTATAGAGATAGCAGTGTAGTTATTTCCATGTTTATAGAGATAGTAGTGTAGATATTTCCATTGATATACAGATAGCTCTGTAGATATTTGCATGTTAATAGAGATAGCGGTGTAGATATTTCCATGTTCATACAGATAGCGGTGTAGATATTTCCATGTTCACAGATAGCGGTGTAGATATTTCCATGTTCATACAGATAGCGGTGTAGATATTTCCATGTTCATACAGATAGCGGTGAAGTTATTTCCATGTTTATACAGAGAGCGGTGTAGATATTTCCATGTTTATACAGATAGCAGTGTAGATATTTCCATGTTTAGAGAGATAACGGTGTAGATATTTTCAATTTTATACAGAGAGCAGTGTAGATATTTCCAAGTTCATACAGATAGCGGTGTAGATATTTCCACGTTTACAGAGATGGCGGTGTAGATATTTCCATGTTCATACAAATGGCGGTGTAGATATTTCCATGTTCATAGAGATGGCGGTGTAGATATTTCCATGTTCATACAAATGGCAGTGTAGATATTTCCATGTTCATAGAGATGGCGGTGTTGATATTTCCATATTTATAGAGATAGCAGTGTAGTTATTTCCATGTTTATAGAGATAGTAGTGTAGATATTTCCATTGATATACAGATAGCTCTGTAGATATTTGCATGTTCATAGAGATAGCGGTGTAGATATTTCCATGTTCATACAGATAGCGGTGTAGATATTTCCATGTTCATACAGATAGCGGTGTAGATATTTCCATGTTCATACAGATAGCGGTGTAGATATTTCCAGGTTCATACCAATAGCGGTGTAGACATTTCCATGTTCATATATTTAGCGGTGTAGATATTTCCATGTTCATACAGATGGCGAGGATATTTCCATGTTCATGCAGATAGCGGTGTAGATATTTCCATGTTCATACAGATAGCGGTGTAGATATTTCCATGTTCATACAGTTAGCGGTTTAGATATTTCCATGTTCATACAGATGGCGGTGTAGATATTTACATGTTCATACAGATGGCGGTGTAGTTATTTCCATGTTCATACAGATAGCGGTGTAGATATTTCCATGTTCATACAGATGGCTGTGTAGATATTTACATGTTGATACAGATGGCGGTGTAGATATTTCCATGTTCATACAGATAGCGGTGTAGATATTTCCATGTTCATACAGATAGCGGTGTTGATATTTCCATGTTCATACAGATATCGGTGTAGATATTTACATGTTCATACCAATAGCGGTGTAGACATTTCCATGTTCATACATTTAGCGGTGTAGATATTTCCATGTTCATACAGATGGCAGTGAAGATATTTACATGTTCATACAGATGGCGGTGTAGATATTTCCATGTTTGTACGGATGGCAGTGTAGATATTTCCATGTTCATAGAGATGGCGGTGTAGATATTTCCATGTTTATGCAGATAGCGGTATAGATATTTCCATGTATATACAGATGGTGCTGTAGACATTTCCACGATTATAGAGATGGCGGTCTAGATATTTCCATGTTTACAGAGATAGTGGTGTAGTTATTTAAAAGTTTATTGAGACAGCGTTGTAGATATTTCCATGTTTATACAGATAGCGGTGAAGTTATTTCCATGTTTATACAGAGAGCGGTGTAGATATTTCCATGTTTATACAGATAGCAGTGTAGATATTTCCATGTTTAGAGAGATAACCGTGTAGATATTTTCAATTTTATACAGAGAGCAGTGTAGATATTTCCAAGTTCATACAGATAGCGGTGTAGATATTTCCACATTTACAGAGATGGCGGTGTAGATATTTCCATGTTCATACAAATGGCGGTGTAGATATTTCCATGTTCATAGAGATGGCGGTGTAGATATTTCCATGTTCATACAAATGGCAGTGTAGATATTTCCATGTTCATAGAGATGGCGGTGTTGATATTTCCATATTTATAGAGATAGCAGTGTAGTTATTTCCATGTTTATAGATATAGTAGTGTAGATATTTCCATTGATATACAGATAGCTCTGTAGATATTTGCATGTTCATAGAGATAGCGGTGTAGATATTTCCATGTTCATACAGATAGCGGTGTAGATATTTCCATGTTCATACAGATAGCGGTGTAGATATTTCCATGTTCATACAGATAGCGGTGTAGATATTTCCATGTTCATACAGATAGCGGTGTAGATATTTCCATGTTCATACAGTTAGCGGTTTAGATATTTCCATGTTCATACAGATGGCGGTGTAGATATTTACATGTTCATGCAGATGGCGGTGTAGATATTTCCATGTTCATACAGATAGCGGTGTAGATATTTCCATGTTCATACAGATAGCGGTGTAGATATTTCCAGGTTCATACCAATAGCGGTGTAGACATTTCCATGTTCATATATTTAGCGGTGTAGATATTTCCATGTTCATACAGATGGCAAAGATATTTCCATGTTCATGCAGATAGCGGTGTAGATATTTCCATGTTCATACAGATAGCGGTGTAGATATTTCCATGTTCATACAGATCGCGGTGTAGATATTTCCATGTTCATAGAGATGGCGGTGTAGATATTTCCATATTTATACAGATAGCAGTGTAGTTATTTCCATGTTTATAGAGATAGCAGTGTAGATATTTCCATTGATATACAGACAGCTGTGTAGATATTTGCATGGTCATACAGATAGCGGTGTAGATATTTCCATGTTTGTACAGATAGGGGTGTAGATATTTCCATGTTCATACAGATAGCGGTGTAGATATTTCCATGTTCATACAGATAACGGTGTAGATATTTCCAAGTTCATACAGATATCGGTGTAGATATTTCCATGTTCATACAGTTAGCGGTGTAGATATTTCCATGTTCATACAGATGGCGGTGTAGATATTTACATGTTCATACAGATGGCGGTATAGATATTTCCATGTTCGTACAGATGGCGTTGTAGATATTTCCATGTTTATAGACATGGCGGTGTACATATTTCCATGTTCATACAGATGGAGGTGTAAATATTTCCATGTTTATAGGGATGGCGGTGTAGAGAATTTCATGTTTACACAGATGGCAGTGTAGATATTTCCATGTTTACACAGATAGCGGTGTAGACATTTCCATGTTTACACAGATAGCGGTGTGGATATTTCCATGTTTATGCAGATAGCAGTGTAGATATTTCCATGTTTATACAGATAGTTGGGCAGATATTTCCATGTTTATACAGATGGCGGTGTAGATATGTACATCTTTATACAGATGGCGGTGTAGATATGTCCATGTTTGTACAGATGACGGTGTAGATATTTCCATGTTCATACCAATAGCGGTGTAGACATTTTCATGTTCATACATTTAGCGGTGTAGATATTTCCATGTTCATACAGATAGCGGTGAAGATATTTACATGTTCATACAGATGGCGGTGTAGATATTTCCATGTTTGTACGGATGGCAGTGTAGATATTTCCATGTTCATACAGTTGGCGGTGTAGATATTTCCATGTTTATACAGATAGCAGTGTAGTTATTTCCATGTTAATAGAGATAGCGGTGTAGATATTTCCATTGATATACAGATAGCTGTGTAGATATTTGCATGTTCATACAGATAGCGGTGTAGATATTTCCATGTTCATACAGATAGTGGTGTAGCTATTTCCATGTTCATACAGATAGCGGTGTAGATATTTCTATGTTCATACAGAAAACGGTGTAGATATTTCCATGTTCGTACAGACAGCAGTGTAGATATTTCCATGTTCATACAGTTAGCGGTGTAGATATTTCCATGTTCATACAGATGGCGGTGTAGATATTTACATGTTCATACAGATGGCGGTAGAGATATTTCCATGTTCGTACAGATGGCGGTGAACATATTTCCATGTTCATAGAGATGGCGGTGTAGATATTTCCATGTTTATGCAGATAGCGGTATAGATATTTCCATGTTTATACAGATGGCGGTGTAGATATTTCCATGTTTATAGAGATGGCGGTCTAGATATTTCCATGTTTACAGAGATAGTGGTGTAGTTTTTTCCAAGTTTATAGAGACAGCGATGTAGATATTTCCATGTTTATACAGATAGCGGTGAAGATATTTCCATGTTTATACAGATAGCGGTGTAGATATTTCCATGTTCATACAGATAGCAGTGTAGATATTACCATGTTTATAGAGATAGTGTTGTAGATAATTTCAATTTCATACAGAGAGCAGTGTAGATATTTACAAGTTCATACAGATAGCGGTGTAGATATTTCCACGTTTACAGAGATGGCGGTGTAGATATTTCCATGTTCATACAGAGGACGGTGTAGATATTTCCATGTTTATAGGGATGGCGGTGTAGATATTTTCATGTTTACCCAGATGGCGGTGTAGATATTTCCATGTTTACACAGATAGCGGTGTAGACATTTCCATGTTTACACAGATAGCGGTGTGGATATTTCCATGTTTATGCAGATAGCAGTGTAGATATTTCCGTGTTTATACAGATAGCGGTGCGGATATTTCCATGTTTATTCAGATAGCGGTGCGGTTATTTCCATGTTTATACAGATAGTTAGGCAGATATTTCCATGTTTATACAGATAGCGGTGTAGATATTTCCATCTTAATACAGATGGCGGTGTAGATATTTCCATGTTTGTACAGATGGCTGTGTAGATATTTCCATGTTCATACAGATGGCGGTGTAGATATTTCAAAGTTTATAGAGATAGCGCTGTAGTTATTTCCATATTCCTAGAGAAATCTGTGTAGATATTTCCATGTAAATTCAGATAGCTGTGTAGATATTTCCATGTTCATGCAGATAGCGGTGAAGATATTTCCATGTTCATCCAGATGCCGGTGTACATATATCCATGTTCATACAGATGGCGGTGAAGATATTTCCATGTTCATGCAGATGGTGGTGTAGGTATTTCCATGTTCATACAAATGGCGGTGTAGATATTTCCATGTTCATAGAGATGGCGGTGTAGATATTTCCAGGTTAATACAAATGGCGGTGTAGGTATTTCCATGTTCATAGAGATGGCGGTGTATATATTTCCATGTTTATACAGATAGCAGTGTAGTTATTTCCATGTTTATAGAGATACCATTCTGGATATTTCCATTGATATACAGATAGCTGTGTAGATATTTGCATGTTCATACAGATAGCGGTGTAGATATTTGCATGTTCATACTGGTAGCGGTGTAGATATTTCCCTGTTCATACAGATAGTGGTGAAGATATTTCCATGTTAATTCAGATAGCGGTGTAGATATTTCCATGTTCATACAGATAGCGGTGTAGCTATTTCCATGTTCATACAGATAGCAGTGTAGATATTTCCACGTTTAGAGAGATAATGGTATAGATAATTTCAATTTTATACAGAGAGCAGTGTAGATATTTCCAAGTTCATACAGATAGCGGTGTAGATATTTCCACGTTTACAGAGATGGCGGTGTAGATATTTCCATGTTCATACAGATGGCGGTGTAGATATTTCCATGTTCATAGAGATGGCGGTGTAGATATTTCCATGTTCATACAAATGGCAGTGTAGATATTTCCATGTTCATAGAGATGGCGGTGTTGATATTTCCATATTTATAGAGATAGCAGTGTAGTTATTTCCATGTTTATAGAGATAGTAGTGTAGATATTTCCATTGATATACAGATAGCTCTGTAGATATTTGTATGTTAACAGAGATAGCGGTGTAGATATTTCCATGTTCATACAGATAGCGGTGTAGATATTTCCATGTTCACAGATAGCGGTGTAGATATTTCCATGTTCATACAGATAGCGGTGTAGATATTTCCATGTTCATACAGATAGCGGTGTAGATATTTCCATTTTCATACAGTTAGCGGTTTAGATATTTCCATGTTCATACAGATGGCGGTGTAGATATTTACATGTTCATACAGATGGCGGTGTAGTTATTTCCATGTTCATACAGATAGCGGTGTAGATATTTCCATGTTCATACAGATAGCGGTGTAGATATTTCCATGTTCATACAGATAGCGGTGTAGATATTTCCATGTTCATACCAATAGCGGTGTAGACATTTCCATGTTCATATATTTAGCGGTGTAGATATTTCCATGTTCATAGAGATGGCGAAGATATTTCCATGTTCATGCGGATAGCGGTGTAGATATTTCCATGTTCATACAGATAGCGGTGTAGATATTTCCATGTTAATACAGATAGCGGTGTTGATATTTCCATGTTCATACAGATAGCAGTGTAGATATTTAAATGTTCATACAGTTAGCGGTGTAGATATTTCCATGTTCATACAGATGGCTGTGTAGATATTTACATGTTGATACAGATGGCGGTGTAGATATTTCCATGTTCATACAGATGGCTGTGTAGATATTTCCATGTTCATACAGATGGCGGTGTAGATATTTCCATGTTCATACAGATAGCGGTGTATATATTTCCATGTTCATACCAATAGCGGTGTAGACATTTCCATGTTCATACATTTAGCGGTGTAGATATTTCCATGTTCATACAGATGGCGGTGTAGATATTTACATGTTCATACAGATGGCGCTGTAGATATTTCCATGTTCATAGAGATGGCGGTGTAGATATTTCCATGTTTATGCAGATAGCGGTATAGATATTTCCATGTATATACAGATGGTGGTGTAGACATTTCCATGTTTATAGAGATGGCGGTCTAGATATTTCCATGTTTACAGAGATAGTGGTGTAGTTATTTCCAAGTTTATAGAGTCAGCGTTGTAGATATTTCCATGTTTATACAGATAGCGGTGAAGTAATTTCCATGTTTATACAGATAGCGGTGTAGATATTTCCATGTTTATACAGATAGCAGTGTAGATATTTCCATGTTTAGAGAGATAACGGTGTAGATAATTTCAATTTTATACAGAGAGCAGTGTAGATATTTCCCAGTTCATACAGATAGCGGTGTAGATATTTCCACGTTTACAGTGATGGCGGTGTAGATATTTCCATGTTCATACAAATGGCGGTGTAGATATTTCCATGTTCATAGAGATGGCGGTGTAGATATTTCCATGTTCATACAAATGGCAGTGTAGATATTTCCATGTTCATAGAGATGGCGGTGTTGATATTTCCATATTTATAGAGATAGCAGTGTAGTTATTTCCATGTTTATAGAGATAGTACTGTAGATATTTCCATTGATATACAGATAGCTCTGTAGATATTTGCATGTTCATAGAGATAGCGGTGTAGATATTTCCATGTTCATACAGATAGCGGTGTAGATATTTCCATGTTCATACAGATCGCGGTGTAGATATTTCCATGTTCATAGAGATGGCGGTGTAGATATTTCCATATTTATACAGATAGCAGTGTAGTTATTTCCATGTTTATAGAGATAGCAGTGTAGATATTTCCATTGATATACAGACAGCTGTGTAGATATTTGCATGGTCATACAGATAGCGGTGTAGATATTTCCATGTTTGTACAGATAGGGGTGTAGATATTTCCATGTTCATACAGATAGCGGTGTAGATATTTCCATGTTCATACAGATAACGGTGTAGATATTTCCAAGTTCATACAGATATCGGTGTAGATATTTCCATGTTCATACAGTTAGCGGTGTAGATATTTCCATGTTCATACAGATGGCGGTGTAGATATTTACATGTTCATACAGATGGCGGTATAGATATTTCCATGTTCGTACAGATGGCGTTGTAGATATTTCCATGTTTATAGACATGGCGGTGTACATATTTCCATGTTCATACAGATGGAGGTGTAAATATTTCCATGTTTATAGGGATGGCGGTGTAGAGAATTTCATGTTTACACAGATGGCAGTGTAGATATTTCCATGTTTACACAGATAGCGGTGTAGACATTTCCATGTTTACACAGATAGCGGTGTGGATATTTCCATGTTTATGCAGATAGCAGTGTAGATATTTCCATGTTTATACAGATAGTTGGGCAGATATTTCCATGTTTATACAGATGGCGGTGTAGATATGTACATCTTTATACAGATGGCGGTGTAGATATGTCCATGTTTGTACAGATGACGGTGTAGATATTTCCATGTTCATACCAATAGCGGTGTAGACATTTTCATGTTCATACATTTAGCGGTGTAGATATTTCCATGTTCATACAGATAGCGGTGAAGATATTTACATGTTCATACAGATGGCGGTGTAGATATTTCCATGTTTGTACGGATGGCAGTGTAGATATTTCCATGTTCATACAGTTGGCGGTGTAGATATTTCCATGTTTATACAGATAGCAGTGTAGTTATTTCCATGTTAATAGAGATAGCGGTGTAGATATTTCCATTGATATACAGATAGCTGTGTAGATATTTGCATGTTCATACAGATAGCGGTGTAGATATTTCCATGTTCATACAGATAGTGGTGTAGCTATTTCCATGTTCATACAGATAGCGGTGTAGATATTTCTATGTTCATACAGAAAACGGTGTAGATATTTCCATGTTCGTACAGACAGCAGTGTAGATATTTCCATGTTCATACAGTTAGCGGTGTAGATATTTCCATGTTCATACAGATGGCGGTGTAGATATTTACATGTTCATACAGATGGCGGTAGAGATATTTCCATGTTCGTACAGATGGCGGTGAACATATTTCCATGTTCATAGAGATGGCGGTGTAGATATTTCCATGTTTATGCAGATAGCGGTATAGATATTTCCATGTTTATACAGATGGCGGTGTAGATATTTCCATGTTTATAGAGATGGCGGTCTAGATATTTCCATGTTTACAGAGATAGTGGTGTAGTTTTTTCCAAGTTTATAGAGACAGCGATGTAGATATTTCCATGTTTATACAGATAGCGGTGAAGATATTTCCATGTTTATACAGATAGCGGTGTAGATATTTCCATGTTCATACAGATAGCAGTGTAGATATTACCATGTTTATAGAGATAGTGTTGTAGATAATTTCAATTTCATACAGAGAGCAGTGTAGATATTTACAAGTTCATACAGAAAGCGGTGTAGATATTTCCACGTTTACAGAGATGGCGGTGTAGATATTTCCATGTTCATACAGAGGACGGTGTAGATATTTCCATGTTTATAGGGATGGCGGTGTAGATATTTTCATGTTTACCCAGATGGCGGTGTAGATATTTCCATGTTTACACAGATAGCGGTGTAGACATTTCCATGTTTACACAGATAGCGGTGTGGATATTTCCATGTTTATGCAGATAGCAGTGTAGATATTTCCGTGTTTATACAGATAGCGGTGCGGATATTTCCATGTTTATTCAGATAGCGGTGCGGTTATTTCCATGTTTATACAGATAGTTAGGCAGATATTTCCATGTTTATACAGATAGCGGTGTAGATATTTCCATCTTAATACAGATGGCGGTGTAGATATTTCCATGTTTGTACAGATGGCTGTGTAGATATTTCCATGTTCATACAGATGGCGGTGTAGATATTTCAAAGTTTATAGAGATAGCGCTGTAGTTATTTCCATATTCCTAGAGAAATCTGTGTAGATATTTCCATGTAAATTCAGATAGCTGTGTAGATATTTCCATGTTCATGCAGATAGCGGTGAAGATATTTCCATGTTCATCCAGATGCCGGTGTACATATATCCATGTTCATACAGATGGCGGTGAAGATATTTCCATGTTCATGCAGATGGTGGTGTAGGTATTTCCATGTTCATACAAATGGCGGTGTAGATATTTCCATGTTCATAGAGATGGCGGTGTAGATATTTCCAGGTTAATACAAATGGCGGTGTAGGTATTTCCATGTTCATAGAGATGGCGGTGTATATATTTCCATGTTTATACAGATAACAGTGTAGTTATTTCCATGTTTATAGAGATACCATTCTGGATATTTCCATTGATATACAGATAGCTGTGTAGATATTTGCATGTTCATACAGATAGCGGTGTAGATATTTGCATGTTCATACTGGTAGCGGTGTAGATATTTCCCTGTTCATACAGATAGTGGTGAAGATATTTCCATGTTAATTCAGATAGCGGTGTAGATATTTCCATGTTCATACAGATAGCGGTGTAGCTATTTCCATGTTCATACAGATAGCAGTGTAGATATTTCCACGTTTAGAGAGATAATGGTGTAGATAATTTCAATTTTATACAGAGAGCAGTGTAGATATTTCCAAGTTCATACAGATAGCGGTGTAGATATTTCCACGTTTACAGAGATGGCGGTGTAGATATTTCCATGTTCATACAGATGGCGGTGTAGATATTTCCATGTTCATAGAGATGGCGGTGTAGATATTTCCATGTTCATACAAATGGCAGTGTAGACATTTCCATGTTCATAGAGATGGCGGTGTTGATATTTCCATATTTATAGAGATAGCAGTGTAGTTATTTCCATGTTTATAGAGATAGTAGTGTAGATATTTCCATTGATATACAGATAGCTCTGTAGATATTTGTATGTTAACAGAGATAGCGGTGTAGATATTTCCATGTTCATACAGATAGCGGTGTAGATATTTCCATGTTCACAGATAGCGGTGTAGATATTTCCATGTTCATACAAATAGCGGTGTAGACATTTCCATGTTCATACATTTAGCGGTGTAGATATTTCCATGTTCATACAGATGGCGGTGAAGATATTTACATGTTCATACAGATGGCGGTGTAGATATTTCCATGTTTGTACGGATGGCACTGTAGATATTTCCATGTTCATACAGTTGGCGGTGTAGATATTTCCATGTTTATACAGATAGCAGTGTAGTTATTTCCATGTTAATAGAGATAGCGGTGTAGATATTTCCATTGATATACAGATAACTGTGTAGATGTTTGCATGTTCATACAGATAGCGGTGTAGATATTTCCATGTTCGTACAGATAGCGTTGTAGCTATTTCCATGTTCATACAGATAGCGGTGTAGATATTTCTATGTTCATACAGATAACGGTGTAGATATTTCCATGTTCATACAGACAGCGGTGTAGATATTTCCATGTTCATACAGATAGCGGTGTAGATATTTCCATGTTCATACAGATAGCGGTGTAGATATTTCCATGTTTATACAGATAATGGTGTAGATATTTCCATGTTCATACAGATAGCGGTGTAGATATTTCAATGTTCATACAGTTAGCGGTGTAGACATTTCCATGTTCATACAGATGGCGGTGTAGATATTTACATGTTCATACAGATGGCGGTATAGATATTTCCATGTTCGTACAGATGGCGTTGTAGATATTTCCATGTTTATAGACATGGCGGTGTAGATATATCCATGTTCATACAGATGGCGGTGTAAATATTTCCATGTTTATAGGGATGGCGGTGTAGATATTTTCATGTTTACACAGATGGCGGTGTAGATATTTCCATGTTTACACAGATGGCGGTGTAGACATTTCCATGTTTACACAGAGAGCAGTGTGGATATTTCCATGTTTATGCAGATAGCAGTGTATATAAATCCATGTTTATACAGATAGCGGTGCGGATATTTCCATGTTTATACAGATAGTTGGGCTGATATTTCCATGTTTATACAGATAGCGGTGTTGATATGTCCATGTTAATACAGATGGCGGTGTAGATATGTCCATGTTTGTACAGATGGCGGTGTAGATATTTCCATGTTCATACAGATAGCGTTGTAGATATTTCCATGTTCATACCAATAGCGGTGTAGACATTTCCATGTTCATACATTTAGCGTTGTAGATATTTCCATATTCACACAGATGGCGGTGAAGATATTTACATGTTCATACAGATGGCGGTGTAGATATTTCCATGTTTGTACGGATGGCAGTGTAGATATTTCCATGTTCACACAGGTGGCGGTGTAGATATTTCCATGTTTATACAGATAGCAGTGTAGTTATTTCCATGTTAATAGAGATAGCGGTTTAGATATTTCCATTGATATACAGATAGCTGTGTGGATATTTGCATGTTCATACAGATAGCGGTGTAGATATTTCCATGTTCGTACAAATAGCGGTGTAGCTATTTCCATGTTCATACAGATGGCGGTGTAGATATTTACATGTTCATACAGATGGCGGTATAGATATTTCCATGTTCGTACAGATGGCGGTGTAGATAATTCCATGTTCATAGAGATGGCGGTGTAGATATTTCCATGTTTATGCAGATATCGGTATAGATATTTCCATGTTTATACAGAAGGTGGTGTAGATATTTCCATGTTTATAGAGATGGCGGTCTAGATATTTCCATGTTTACAGAGATAGTGGTTTAGTTATTTCCAAGTTTATAGAGACAGCGGTGTAGATATTTCCATGTTTATACAGATAGCGGTGAAGTTATTTCCATGTTTATACTGATAGCGGTGTAGATATTTCCATGTTAAAACAGATAGCAGTGTAGATATTTCCATGTTTATAGAGATAGTGGTGTAGATAATTTCAATTTTATACAGAGAGCATTGTAGATATTTCCAAGTTCATACAGATAGCGGTGTAGATATTTCCATGTTCATACTGATAGCGGTGTAGATATTTCCATGTTCATACAGATAGCAGTGTAGATATTTCCATGTTCCTACAGTTAGCGGTGTAGATATTTCCATGTTCACACATATGGCGGTGTAGATATTTACCTGTTCATACAGATGGCGGTGTAGATATTTCCATGTTCATACAGATGGCGGTGTAGATATTTCCATGTTCGTACGGATGGCAGTGTAGATATTTCCATGTTCATACAGGTGGCGGTGTAGATATTTCCATGTTTACAGAGATAGCAGTGTAGTTATTTCGATGTTTATAGAGACAGCTGTGTAGATATTTCCATTGATATACAGATAGCTGTGTAGATATTTGCATGTTCATACAGATAGTGGTGTAGATATTTTCCACGTTCGTACACATAGCGGTGTAGATATTTCCATGTTCATACAGATAGCGGTGTAGATATTTCCATGTTCATACAGATAACGGTGTAGATATTTCCATGTTCATACAGATAGCAGTGTAGATATTTCCATGTTCATACAGTTAGCGGTCTAGATATTTCCATGTTCATACAGATGGCGGTGTAGATATTTACATGTTCATACAGATGGCGGTATAGATACTTCCATGTTCGTACAGATGGCGGTGTAGATATTTCCATGTTCATAGAGATGGCGGTGTAGATATTTCCATGTTTTTGCAGTTAGCGTTATAGATATTTCCATGTTTATACAGATGGTGGTGTAGATATTTCCATGTTTATAGAGATGGCGGTCTAGATATTTCCATGTTTACAGAGATAGTTGTGTAGTTATTTCCAAGTATATAGAGACAGCGATGTAGATATTTCCATGTTTATACAGATAGCGGTGAAGATATTTCCATGTTTATACAGATAGAGGTGTAGATATTTCCATGTTCATACATATAGCAGTGTAGGTATTTCCATGTTTATAGAGATAGTGTTGTAGATAATTTCAATTTCATACAGAGAGCAGTGTAGATATTTCCAAGTTCATACAGATAGCAGTGTAGATATTTCCACGTTTACAGAGATGGCGGTGTAGATATTTCCATGTTCATACAGAGGACGGTGTAGATATTTCCATGTTTATAGGGATGGCGGTGTAGATATTTTCATGTTTACACAGATGGCGGTGTAGATATTTCCATGTTTACACAGATAGCGGTGTAGACATTTCCATGTTTACACAGATAGCAGTGTGGATATTTCCATGTTTATGCAGATAGCACTGTAGATATTTCCATGTTTATACAGATAGCGGTGCGGATATTTCAATGTTTATTCAGATAGCGGTGCGGATATTTCCATGTTTACACAGATAGTTGGGCAGATATTTCAATGTTTATACAGATTGCGGTGTAGATATTTCCATCTAATACAAATGGCGGTGTAGATATGTCCATGATCATACAGATGGCGATGTAGATATTTCCATGTTCATACAGATGGCGGTGAAGATATTTCGAAGTTTATAGAGATAGCGATGTAGTTATTTCCATATTTATAGAGAAATCTGTGTAGATATTTCCATGTATATTCAGATAGCTGTGTAGATGTTTCCATGTTCATGCAGATTACGGTGTAGATATTTCCATGTTCATCCAGATGCCGGTGTACATATATCCATCTTGATACAAATGGCGGTGAAGATATTTCCATGTTCATACAGATGGCGGTGTAGGCATATCCATGTTCATACAAATGGCGGTGTAGATATTTCCATGTTCATAGAGATGGCGGTGTAGATATTTCCAGGTTCATACAAATGGCGGTGTAGATATATCCATGTTCATAGAGATGGCGGTGTAGATATTTCCATGTTTATACAGATAGCAGTGTAGTTATTTCCATGTTTATAGGGATACCAGTCTGGATATTTCCATTGATATACAGATAGCTGTGTAGATATTTGCATGTTCATACAGATAGCGGTGTAGATATTTCCATGTTCATACAGATAGTGATGTAGATATTTCCATGTTCATACAGATAGCGGTGTAGATATTTCCATGTTCATACAGATAGCGGTGTAGATATTTCCATGTTCCTACAGATGGCGGTGTAGATATTTAAATGTTCATACAGTTAGCGGTTTAGATAATTGCATGTTCATACAGATGGCGGTGTAGATATTTACATGTTGATACAGATGGCGGTGTAAGTATTTCCATGTTCATACAGATAGCGGTGTAGATATTTCCATGTTCAAACAGATAGCGGTGTAGATATTTCCATGTTCATGCAGATACCGGTGTAGATATTTCCATGTTCATACCAATAGCGGTGTAGACATTTCCATGTTCATACATTTAGCGGTGTAGATATTTCCATGTTCATACAGATGGCGGTGAAGATATTTACATGTTCATACAGATGGCGGTGTAGATATTTCTATGTTTGTACGGATGGCAGTGTAGATATTTCCATGTTCATACAGGTGGCGGTGTAGATATTTCCATGTTTATACAGATAGCAGTGTAGTTATTACCATGCTAATAGAGATAGCGGTGTAGATATTTCCACTGATATACAGATAGATGTGTAGATATTTGCATGTTCATACAGATAGCGGTGTAGATATTTCCATGTTCGTACAGATAGTGGTGTAGCTATTTCCATGTTCATACAGATAGCGGTGTAGATATTTCCATGTTCGTACAGATAGTGGTGTAGCTATTTCCATGTTCATACAGATAGCGGTGTAGATATTTCTATGTTCATACAGAAAACGGTGTAGATATTTCCATGTTCATACAGAGAGCGGTGTAGATATTTCCATGTTCATACAGTTAGCGGTGTAGATATTTCCCTGTTCATACAGATGGCGGTGTAGATATTTCCATGTTCATACAGTTAGCGGTGTAGATATTTCCATGTTCGTACAGATGGCGGTGTAGATATTTACATGTTCTTACAGATGGCGGTATAGATATTTCCATGTTCTTACAGATGGCGGTGTAGATAATTCCATGTTCATAGAGATGGTGGTGTAGATATTTCCATGTTTATGCAGATAGCGGTATAGATATTTCCATGTTTATACAGATGGTGGTGTAGATATTTCCATGTTTATAGATATGGCGGTCTAGATATTTCCATGTTTACAGAGATAGTGGTGTAGTTATTTCCAAGTTTACAGAGACAGCGTTGTAGATATTTCCATGTTTATACAGATAGCGGTGAAGATATTTCCAGGTTTATACAGATAGCGGTGTAGATACTTCCATGTTTATACAGATTGCAGTGTAGATATTTCCATGTTTATAGAGATAATGTTGTAGATAATTTCAATTTTATACAGAGAGCAGTGTAGATATTTCCAGGTTCATACAGATAGCGGTGTAGATATTTCCACGTTTATAGAGATGGCGGTGTAGATATTTCCATGTTCATACAGATGGCGATGTAGATATTTCCATGTTTATAGGGATGGCGGTGTAGATATTTCCATGTTCATATATATAGCGGTGTAGATAATTCCATCTTAATACAGATGGCGGTGTAGATATGTCCATGTTTGTACAGATGGCGGTGTAGATATTTCCATGTTCATACAGATGGCGGTGTAGATATTTCAAAGTTTATAGAGATAGCGCTGTAGTTATTTCCATATTTATAGAGAAATCTGTGTAGATATTTCCGTGTATATGCAGATAGCTGTGTAGATATTTCCATGTTCATGCAGATAGCGGTGTAGATATTTCCATGTTCATCCAGATGCCGGTGTACATTTATCCATGTTCATACAGATGGCGGTGAAGATATTTCCATGTTCATACAGATGGTGGTGTAGGTATTTCCATGTTCATACAAATGGCGGTGTAGATATTTCCATGTTCATAGATATGGCGGGGTAGATATTTCCATGTTCATACAAATGGCGGTGTAGATATTTCCATGTTCATAGAGATGGCCGTGTAGATATTTCCATGTTTATACAGATAGCAGTGTAGTTATTTCCATGTTTATAGAGATACCAGTGTGGATATTTCCATTGATATACTGATAGCTCTGTAGATATTTACATGTTCATACAGATAGCGGTGTAGATATTTCCATGTTCATAGAGATAGCGGTGTAGATATTTGCATGTTCATATAGATAGCAGTGTAGATATTTCCATGTTCATACAGATAGCGGTGTAGATATTTCCATGTTCATACAGATAGCGGTGTAGATAATGCCATGTTCATACAGTTAGCGGTGTAGATATTTCCATGTTCATACAAATGGCGGTGTAGATATTTCCATGTTCATACAGATAGCGGTGTAGAGATTTCCATGTTCATACAGATAGCGGTGTAGGTATTTCCATGTTCATACAGATAGCGGTCTAGATATTTCCAGGTTCATACCAATAGCGGTGTAGACATTTGCATGTTCATACAGTTAGCGGTGTAGATATTTCCATGTTCATACAGATGGCGGTGTAGATATTTACATGTTCATACAGATGGCGGTGTAGATATTTCCATGTTTGTACGGATGGCATTGTAGATATTTCCATGTTCATACAGGTGGCGGGGTAGATATTTCCATGTTTATACGGATAGCAGTGTAGTTATTTCAATGTTAATAGGGATAGCAGTGTAGATATTTTCATTGATATACATATACCTGTGAAGATATTTGAATGTTCATACTGATAGCGGTGTAGATATTTCCATGTTCATACAGATAGCGGTGTAGATATTTCCATGTTCATACAGATAGCGGTGTAGATATTTCCATGTCCATACAGATAGCGGTGTAGATATTTCCATGTCCATACAGATAGCGGTGTAGATATTTCCATGTTCATACAGTTAGCGGTGTAGATATTTCCATGTTCATACAGATGGCGGTGTAGATATTTACATGTTCATACAGATGGCGGTGTAGGTATTTCCATGTTCATACAGATAGCGTTGTAGATATTTCCATGTTCATACAGATAGCGGTGTAGATATTTCCATGTTCATACCAATAGCAGTGTAGATATTTCCATGTTCATACAGTTAGCGGGGTAGATACTTCCATTTTCATACAGATGGCGGTGTAGATATTTACATGTTCATACAGATGGCGGTGTAGATATTTCCATGTTTATAGGGATGGCGGTGTAGATATTTTCATGTTTACACAGATGGCGGTGTAGATATTTCCATGTTTACACAGATAGCGGTGTAGACATTTCCATGTTTACACAGATAACGGTGTGGATATTTCCATGTTTATGCAGATAGCAGTGTAGATATTTCCATGTTTATACAGATAGCGGTGCGGATATTTCCATGTTTATTCAGATAGCGGTGCGGATATTTCCATGTTTATACAGATAGTTGGGCAGATATTTCCATGTTTATACAGATAGCGGTGTAGATATTTCCATCTTAATTCAGATGGCGGTGTAGATATGTCCATGATCGTACAGATGGCGGTGTAGATATTTCCATGTTCATAGAGATGGCGGTGTAGATATTTCGAAGTTTATAGAGACAGCGATGTAGTTATTTCCATATTTATAGAGAAATCTGTGTAGATATTTCCATGTATATTCAGATAGCTGTGTAGATATTTCCATGTTCATGCAGATTATGGTGTAGATATTTCCATGTTCATCCAGATGGCGGTGTACATATATCCATGTTCATACAAATGGCGGTGAAGATATTTCCATGCTCATACAGATGGCGGTGTAGATATTTCCATGTTCATAGAGATGGTGGTGTAGATATTTCCAGGTTCATACAAATGGCGGTGTAGATATTTCCATATTCATAGAGATGGCGGTGTAGATATTTCCATGTTTATACAGATAGCAGTGTAGTTATTTCCATGTTTATAGAGATACCATTCTTGATATTTCCATTGATATACAGATAGCTGTGTAGATATTTGCATGTTCATACAGATAGCGGTGTAGATATTTCCATGTTCATACAGATAGCGGAGTAGATATTTCCATGTTCATACAGATAGCGGTGTAGATATTTGCATGTTAATACAGATAGCGGTGTAGATATTTCCATGTTCATACAGATAGCGGTATAGGTATTTAAATGTTCACACAGTTAGCGGTGTAGAGATTTCCATGTTCATACAGATGGCGGTGTAGATATTTACATGTTCATACAGATGGCGGTGTAGATATTTCCATGTTCATACAGGTGGCGGTGTAGATATTTCCATGTTTATACAGATAGCAGTGTAGTTATTTCCATGTTAATAGAGATAGCGGTGTAGATATTTCCATTGATATACAGATAGCTGTGTAGATATTTGCATGTTCATACAGATAGCGGTGTAGATATATCCATGTTTGTACAGATAGCGGTGTAGCTATTTCCATGTTCCTACAGATAGCAGTGTACATATTTCTATGTTCATACAGATAACGGTGTAGATATTTCCATGTTCATACAGACAGCAGTGTAGATATTTCCATGTTCATACAGTTAGCGGTGTAGGTATTTCCATGTTCATACAGATGGCGGTATAGATATTTACATGTTCATACAGATGGCAGTATAGATATTTCCATGTTCTTACAGATGGCGGTGTAGATATTTCCATGTTCATAGAGATGGCGTTGTAGATATTTCCATGTTTATGCAGATAGCGGTGTAGATATTTCCATGTTTATACAGATGGTGGTGTAGATATTTCCATGTTTATAGAGATGGCGGTCTAGATATTTCCATGTTTATAGAGATAGTGGTGTAGTTATTTCCATGTTTATAGAGACAGCGTTGTAGATATTTCCATGTTTATACAGATAGCGGTGAAGATATTTCCATGTTTATATAGATAGCGGTGTAGATATTTACATGTTCATACAGATGGCGGTTTAGTTATTTCCATGTTCATAGAGATCGCGGTGTAGATATTTCCATGTTCATACAGGTAGCGGTTTAGATATTTCCGTGTTCATACAGATAGCGGTGTAGATATTTCCATTTTCATACCAATAGCGGTGTAGACATTTCCATGTTCATATATTTAGCGGTGTAGATATTTCCATGTTCATACAGATGGCGAGGATATTTCCATGTTCATGCAGATAGCGTTGTAGATATTTCCATGTTCATACAGTTAGCGGTGTAGATATTTCCATGTTCATACAGATGGCGGTGTAGGTATTTCCATGTTCATAGAGATGGCGGTGTAGATATTTCCATATTTATACAGATAGCAGTGTAGTTATTTCCATGTTTATAGAGATAGCAGTGTTGATATTTCCAATGATATACAGATAGCTGTGTAGATATTTGCATGGTCATACAGATAGCGGTGTAGATATTTCCATGTTCGTACAGATAGCGGTGTAGTTATTTCCATGTTCATACAGATAGCGGTGTAGATATTTCCATGTTCATACAGTTAGCGGTGTAGATATCTCCATGTTCATACAAATGGCGGTGTAGATATGTCCATGTTTGTACAGATGGCGGTGTAGATATTTCCATGTTCATAGAGATAGCGGTGTAGTTATTTCCATGTTTATACAGATAGCAGTGTAGTTATTTCCATGTTTATAGAGATACCATTCTGGATATTTCCATTGACATACAGATAGCTGTGTAGATATTTGCATGTTCATACAGATAGCGGTGTAGATATTTCCATGTTCATACAGATAGTGGTGTAGATATTTCCATGTTCATACATACAGCGGTGTAGATATTTCCATGTTAATACAGATAGCGGTGTAGATATTTCCATGTTCATACAGATAGCTGTGTAGGTATTTAAATGTTCACACAGTTAGCGGTGTAGAGATTTCCATGTTCATACAGATGGCGGTGTAGATATTTACATGTTGATACAGATGGCGGTGTAGATATTTCCATGTTCATACAGATAGCGGTGTAGATATTTCCATGTTCATACAGATGGCGGTGTAGATATTTCCATGTTCATACAGATAGCAGTGTAGATATTTCCATGTTCATACAGATAGCGGTGTAGATATTTCCATGTTCATACATTTAGCGGTGTAGATATTTCCATGTTCATACAGATGGCGGTGAAGATATTTACATGTTCATACAGATGGCGGTGTAGATATTTCCATGTTTATAGGGATGGCAGTGTAGATATTTCCATGTTCATACAGGTGGCGGTGTAGGTATTTCCATGTTTATACAGATAGCATTGTAGTTATTTCCATGTTAATAGAGATAGCGGAGTAGATATTTCCATTGATATACAGATAGCTGTGTAGATATTTGCATGTTCATACAGATAGCGGTGTAGATATATCCATGTTCGTACAGATAGCGGTGTAGCTATTTCCATGTTCCTACAGATAGCAGTGTACATATTTCTATGTTCATACAGATAACGGTGTAGATATTTCCATGTTCATACAGACAGCGGTGTAGATATTTCCATGTTCATACAGTTAGCGGTGTAGGTATTTCCATGTTCATACAGATGGCGGTATAGATATTTACATGTTCATACAGATGGCAGTATAGATATTTCCATGTTCTTACAGATGGCGGTGTAGATATTTCCATGTTCATAGAGATGGCGTTGTAGATATTTCCATGTTTATGCAGATAGCGGTGTAGATATTTCCATGTTTATACAGATGGTGGTGTAGATATTTCCATGTTTATAGAGATGGCGGTCTAGATATTTCCATGTTTATAGAGATAGTGGTGTAGTTATTTCCATGTTTATAGAGACAGCGTTGTAGATATTTCCATGTTTATACAGATAGCGGTGAAGATATTTCCATGTTTATATAGATAGCGGTGTAGATATTTACATGTTCATACAGATGGCGGTTTAGTTATTTCCATGTTCATAGAGATCGCGGTGTAGATATTTCCATGTTCATACAGATAGCGGTTTAGATATTTCCGTGTTCATACAGATAGCGGTGTAGATATTTCCATGTTCATACCAATAGCGGTGTAGACATTTCCATGTTCATATATTTAGCGGTGTAGATATTTCCATGTTCATACAGATGGCGAGGATATTTCCATGTTCATGCAGATAGCGTTGTAGATATTTCCATGTTCATACAGTTAGCGGTGTAGATATTTCCATGTTCATACAGATGGCGGTGTAGGTATTTCCATGTTCATAGAGATGGCGGTGTAGATATTTCCATATTTATACAGATAGCAGTGTAGTTATTTCCATGTTTATAGAGATAGCAGTGTTGATATTTCCAATGATATACAGATAGCTGTGTAGATATTTGCATGGTCATACAGATAGCGGTGTAGATATTTCCATGTTCGTACAGATAGCGGTGTAGTTATTTCCATGTTCATACAGATAGCGGTGTAGATATTTCCATGTTCATACAGTTAGCGGTGTAGATATCTCCATGTTCATACAAATGGCGGTGTAGATATGTCCATGTTTGTACAGATGGCGGTGTAGATATTTCCATGTTAATAGAGATAGCGGTGTAGTTATTTCCATGTTTATACAGATAGCAGTGTAGTTATTTCCATGTTTATAGAGATACCATTCTGGATATTTCCATTGACATACAGATAGCTGTGTAGATATTTGCATGTTCATACAGATAGCGGTGTAGATATTTCCATGTTCATACAGATAGCGGTGTAGATATTTCCATGTTCATACATACAGCGGTGTAGATATTTCCATGTTAATACATTTAGCGGTGTAGATATTTCCATGTTCATACAGATAGCGGTGTAGGTATTTAAATGTTCACACAGTTAGCGGTGTAGAGATTTCCATGTTCATACAGATGGCGGTGTAGATATTTACATGTTGATACAGATGGCGGTGTAGATATTTCCATGTTCATACAGATAGCGGTGTAGATATTTCCATGTTCATACAGATGGCGGTGTAGATATTTCCATGTTCATACAGATAGCAGTGTAGATATTTCCATGTTCATACAGATAGCGGTGTAGATATTTCCATGTTCATACATTTAGCGGTGTAGATATTTCCATGTTCATACAGATGGCGGTGAAGATATTTACATGTTCATACAGATGGCGGTGTAGATATTTCCATGTTTATAGGGATGGCAGTGTAGCTATTTCCATGTTCATACAGGTGGCGGTGTAGGTATTTCCATGTTTATACAGATAGCATTGTAGTTATTTCCATGTTAATAGAGATAGCGGAGTAGATATTTCCATTGATATACAGATATCTGTGTGGATATTTGCATGTTCATACAGATAGCGGTGTAGATATTTCCATGTTCGTACAGATAGCGGTGTAGCTATTTCCATGTTCATACAGATAGCGGTGTAGATATTTCCATGTTCATACAGATGGCAGTGTAGATATTTCCATGTTCATAGAGATTGCGGTGTAGATATCTCCATATTTATACAGATAGCAGTGTAGTTATTTCCATGTTTATAGAGATAGCAGTGTAGATATTTCCATTGATATACAGACAGCTGTGTAGATATTTGCATGGTCATACAGATAGCGGTGTAGATATTACCATGTTCGTAAAGATAGCGGTGCAGATATTTCCATGTTCATACAGATAGCGGTGTAGATATTTCCATGTTGATACAGATAGCGGTGTAGATATTTAAATGTTCATAGAGTTAGCGGTGTAGATATTTACATGTTCATACAGATGGCGGTTTAGATATTTTCTTGTTGATACAGATGGCGGTGTAGATATTTCCATGTTCATACAGATAGTGGTGTTGATATTTCCATGTTCATACAGATAGCGGTGTAGATATTTCCATGTTCATACTGATAGCGGTGTAGATATTTCCATGTTCATACCAATAGCGGTGTAGACATTTCCATGTTCATACATTTAGCGGTGTAGGTATTTCCATGTTCATACAGATGGCGGTGAAGATATTTACATGTTCATACAGATGGCGGTGTGGATATTTCCATGTTTGTACGGATGGCGGTGTAGATATTTCCATGTCCATACAGGTGGCGGTGTAGATATTTCCATGTTTATACAGATAGCAGTGTAGTTATTTCCATCTTAATAGAGATAGCGGTGTAGATATTTCCATTGATATACAGATAACTGTGTAGATGTTTGCATGTTGATACAGATAGCGGTGTAGATATTTCCATGATCGTACAGATAGCGGTGTAGCTATTTCCATGTTCATACAGATAGCCGTGTAGATATTTCTATGTTCATACAGATAACGGTGTAGATATTTCCATGTTCATACAGACAGCGGTGTAGATATTTCCATGTTCATACAGTTAGCGGTGTAGATATTTCCATGTTCATAGAGATGGCGGTGTAGATATTTACATGTTCATACAGATGGCGGTATAGATATTTCCATGTTCTTACTGATGGCGGTGTAGATATTTCCATGTTCATAGAGATGGCGGTGTAGATATTTCCATGTTTATGCAGATAGCGGTATAGATATTTCCATGTTTATACAGATGGTGGGGTAGATATTTCCATGTTTATAGAGATGGCGGTCTAGATATTTCCATGTTTACAGAGATAGTGGTGTAATTATTTCCAAGTTTATAGAGACAGCGTTGTAGATATTTCCATGTTTATACAGATAGCGGTGATGATATTTCCATGTTTATACAGATAGCGGTGCAGATATTTCCATGTTCATCCATATGCCGGTGTACATATATGCATGTTCATACTGATGGCGGTGAAGATATTTCCATGTTCATACAGATGGTGGTGTAGGTATTTCCATGTTCATAGAGATGGCGGTGTAGATATTTCCAGGTTCATACAAATGGCGGTGTAGATATTTCCATTTCATAGAGATGGCGGTGTTGATATTTCCATATTTGTAGAGATAGCAGTGTAGTTATTACCATGTTTATAGAGATAGTAGTGTAGATATTTCCATTGATATACAGATAGCTCTGTAGATATTTGCATGTTCATAGAGATAGCGGTGTAGATATTTCCATGTTCATACAGATAGCGGTGTAGATATTTCCATGTTCATACAGTTAGCGGTTTAGATATTTCCATGTTCATACAGATGGCGGTGTAGATATTTACATGTTAATACAGAAGGCGTTGTAGATATTTCCATGTTCGTACAGATGGCAGTGTAGATATTTCCATGTTCATACAGATAGCGGTGTAGATATTTCCACGTTCATACAGATAGCGGTGTAGATATTTCCATGTTCATACCAATAGCGGTGTAGACATTTCCATGTTCATATATTTAGCGGTGTAGATATTTCCATGTTCATACAGATGGCGAAGATATTTCCATGTTCATACAGATACCGGTGTAGATATTTCCATGTTCATACAGTTAGCGGTGTAGATATTTCCATGTTCATACAGATGGCAGTGTAGATATTTCCATGTTCATAGAGATTGCGGTGTAGATATCTCCATATTTATACAGATAGCAGTGTAGTTATTTCCATGTTTATAGAGATAGCAGTGTAGATATTTCCATTGATATACAGACAGCTGTGTAGATATTTGCATGGTCATACAGATAGCGGTGTAGATATTACGATGTTCGTAAAGATAGCGGTGCAGATATTTCCATGTTCATACAGATAGCGGTGTAGATATTTCCATGTTCATACAGATAGCGGTGTAGATATTTAAATGTTCATAGAGTTAGCGGTGTAGATATTTACATGTTCATAAGGATGGCGGTTTAGATATTTTCTTGTTGATACAGATGGCGGTGTAGATATTTCCATGTTCATACAGATAGTGGTGTAGATATTTCCATGTTCATACAGATAGCGGTGTAGATATTTCCATGTTCATACAGATAGCGGTGTAGATATTTCCATGTTCATACCAATAGCGGTGTAGACATTTCCATGTTCATAGATTTAGCGGTGTAGGTATTTCCATGTTCATACAGATGGCGGTGAAGATATTTACATGTTCATACAGATGGCGGTGTAGATATTTCCATGTTTGTACGGATGGCAGTGTAGATATTTCCATGTTCATACAGGTGGCGGTGTAGATATTTCCATGTTTATACAGATAGCAGTGTAGTTATTTCCATCTTAATAGAGATAGCGGTGTAGATATTTCCATTGATATACAGATAACTGTGTAGATGTTTGCATGTTGATACAGATAGCGGTGTAGATATTTCCATGTTCGTACAGATAGCGGTGTAGCTATTTCCATGTTCATACAGATAGCGGTGTAGATATTTCTATGTTCATACAGATAACGGTGTAGATATTTCCATGTTCATACAGACAGCGGTGTAGATATTTCCATGTTCATACAGTTAGCGGTGTAGATATTTCCAAGTTCATACAGATGGCGGTGTAGATATTTACATGTTCATACAGATGGCGGTATAGATATTTCCATGTTCTTACTGATGGCGGTGTAGATATTTCCATGTTCATAGAGATGGCGGTGTAGATATTTCCATGTTTATGCAGATAGCGTTATAGATATTTCCATGTTTATACAGATGGTGGTGTAGATATTTCCATGTTTATAGAGATGGCGGTCTAGATATTTCCATGTTTACAGAGATAGTGGTGTAGTTATTTCCAAGTTTATAGAGACAGCGTTGTAGATATTTCCATGTTTATACACATAGCGGTGATGATATTTCCATGTTTATACAGATAGCAGTGTAGATATTTCCATGTTTATACAGATAGCAGTGTAGATATTTCCATGTTTATAGAGATAATGGTGTAGATAATTTCAATTTTATACAGAGAGCAGTGTAGATATTTCCAAGTTCATACAGATAGCGGTGTAGATATTTCCACGTTTATAGAGATGGTGGTGTAGATATTTCCATGTTCATATAGATGGTGGTGCAGATATTTCCATGTTTTTAGGGATGGCGGTGTAGATATTTTCAGGTTTAAACAGATGGCAGTGTAGATATTTCCATGTTTACACAGATAGCGGTGTAGATATTTCCCTGTTTACACAGATAGCGGTGTAGACATTTCCATGTTTACACAGATAGCGGTGTGGATATTTCCATGTTTATGCAGATAGCAGTGTAGATATTTCCATGTTTATACAGATAGCGGTGCGGTTATTTCCATGTTTATACAGATAGTTGGGCAGATATTTCCATGTTTATACAGATAGCGGTGTAGATATTTCCATCTTAATACAGATGGCGGTGTAGATATGTCCATGTTTGTACAGATGGCAGTGTAGATATTTCCATGTTCATACAGATGGCGGTGTAGATATTTCAAAGTTTATAGAGATAGCGCTGTAGTTATTTCCATATTTATAGAGAAATCTGTGTAGATATTTCCATGTATATTCAGATAGCTGTGTAGATATTTCCATGTTCATGCAGATAGTTGTGTAGATATTTCCATGTTCATCCATATGCCGGTGTACATATATGCATGTTCATACAGATGGCGGTGAAGATATTTCCATGTTCATACAGATTGTGGTGTAGGTATTTCCATGTTCATAGAGATGGCGGTGTAGATATTTCCAGGTTCATACAAATGGCGGTGTAGATATTTCCATGTTCATAGAGATGGCGGTGTTGATATTTCCATATTTGTAGAGATAGCAGTGTAGTTATTTCCATGTTTATAGAGATAGTAGTGTAGATATTTCCATTGATATACAGATAGCTCTGTAGATATTTGCATGTTCATAGAGATAGCAGTGTAGATATTTCCATGTTCATACAGATAGTGGTGTAGATATTTCCATGTTCATACAGATAGCGGTGTAGATATTTCCATGTTCATACAGAAAGCGGTGTAGATATTTCCATGTTCATACAGATAGCGGTGTAGATATTTCCACGTTCATACAGTTAGCGGCTTAGATATTTCCATGTTCATACAGATGGCGGTGTAGATATTTCCATGTTCATACAGATGGCGGTGTAGTTATTTCCAGGTTCATACAGTTAGCGGTGTAGATATTTCCATTTTGATACATATAGCGGTGTAGATATTTCCATGTTCATACAGATAGCGGTGTAGATATTTCCATGTTCATACCAATAGCAGTGTAGACATTTCCATGTTCATATATTTAGCGGTGTAGATATTTCCATGTTCATACAGATGGCGAAGATATTTCCATGTTCATACAGATAGCGGTGTAGATATTTCCATGTTCATACAGTTAGCGGTGTAGATATTTCCATGTTCATACAGATGGCGGTGTAGATATTTCCATGTTCATAGAGATGGCGGTGTAGATATCTCCATATTTATACAGATAGCATTGTATTTATTTCCATGTTTATAGAGATAGCAGTGTAGATGTTTCCATTGATATACAGACAGCTGTGTAGATATTTGCATGGTCATACAGATAGCGGTGTAGATATTTCCATGCTCGTACAGATAACGGTGTAGATATTTCCATGTTCATAGAGATAGCGGTGTAGATATTTCCACGTTCATACAGATAACGATGTAGATATTTCCATGTTCATACAGATAGTGGTGTAGATATTTCCATGTTCATACAATGAGCGGTGCAGATATTTCCATGTTCATACAGATGGCGGTGTAGATATTTACATGTTCATTCTGATGGCGGTATAGATATTTCCATGTTCGTACAGATGGCGTTGTAGATATTTCCATGTTCTTAGTGATGGCGGTGTAGATATCTCCATGTTTATGTAGATAGCGGTATTGATATTTCCATGTTTATACAGATGGTGGTGTAGATATTTCCATGTTCATACAAATGGCGGTGTAGATATTTCCATGTTCATTGAGATGGCGGTGTAGATATTTCCATGTTCATACAAATGGCGGTGTAGATATTTCCATGTTCATAGAGATGGCAGTGTAGATATTTCCATATTTATACAGACAGCAGTGTAGTTATTTCCATGTTTATAGGGATAGCAGTGTAGATATTTTCATTGATATACAGATAGCTGTGTAGATATTTGCATGTTCATACAGATAGCAGTCTAGATATTTCGATGTTCATACAGATAGTGGTGTAGATATTTCCATGTTCATACAGATAGGGGTGTAGATATTTCCATGTTCATACAGATAGTGGTGTAGATATTTTCCATGTTCGTACACATAGCGGTGTAGATATTTCCATGTTCATACCGATAGCGGTGTAGATATTTCCATGTTCATACAGATAACGGTTTAGATATTTCCATGTTCATACAGATAGCAGTGTAGATATTTCCATGTTCATACAGTTAGCGGTCTAGATATTTCCATGTTCATACAGATGGCGGTGTAGATATTTACATGTTCATACAGATGGCGGTATAGATACTTCCATGTTCGTACAGATGGCGTTGTAGATATTTCCATGTTCATAGAGATGGCGGTGTAGATATTTCCATGTTTTTGCAGTTAGCGGTATAGATATTTCTATGTTTATACAGATGGTGGTGTAGATATTTCCATGTTTATAGAGATGGCGGTCTAGATATTTCCATGTTTACAGAGATAGTTGTGTAGTTATTTCCAAGTATATAGAGAAAGCGTTGTAGATATTTCCATGTTTATACAGATAGCGGTGAAGATATTTCCATGTTTATACAGATAGAGGTGTAGATATTTCCATGTTCATACAGATAGCAGTGTAGATATTTCCATGTTTATAGAGATAGTGTTGTAGATAATTTCAATTTCATACAGAGAGCAGTGTAGATATTTCCAAGTTCATACAGATAGCAGTGTAGATATTTCCACGTTTACAGAGATGGCGGTGTAGATATTTCCATGTTCATACAGAGGACGGTGTAGATATTTCCATGTTTATAGGGATGGCGGTGTAGATATTTTCATGTTTACACAGATGGCGGTGTAGATATTTCCATGTTTACACAGATAGCGGTGTAGACATTTCCATGTTTACACAGATAGCAGTGTGGATATTTCCATGTTTATGCAGATAGCAGTGTAGATATTTCCATGTTTATACAGATAGCGGTGCGGATATTTCAATGTTTATTCAGATAGCGGTGCGGATATTTCCATGTTTACACAGATAGTTGGGCAGATATTTCAATGTTTATACAGATAGCGGTGTAGATATTTCCATCTAATACAAATGGCGGTGTAGATATGTCCGTGATCGTACAGATAGCGGTGTAGATATTTCCATGTTCGTACAGATAGCTGTGTAGATATTTCCATGTTCATACAGATAGCGGTGTAGATATTTCCATGTTTATACAGATAGCGGTCTAGGTATTTCCATGTTCATACAGATAGCGGTGTAGATATTTCCATGTTCCTACAGATAGCGATATAGATATTTAAATGTTCATACAGTTAGCGGTGTAGATGTTTGCATGTTCATACAGATGGCGGTGTAGATATTTACATGTTGATACAGATGGCGGTGTAGGTATTTCTATGTTCATACAGATAGCGGTGTAGATATTTCCATGTTCATACAGATAGCGGTGTAGATATTTGCATGTTCATACAGATACCGGTGTAGATATTTCCATGTTCATACCAATAGCGGTGTAGACCTTTCCATGTTCATACATTTAGCGGTGTAGATATTTCCATGTTCATACAGATGGCGGTGAAGATATTTACATGTTCATACAGATGGCGGTGTAGATATTTCTATGTTTGTACGGATGGCAGTGTAGATATTTCCATGTTCATACAGGTGGCGGTGTAGATATTTCCATGTTTATACAGATAGCAGTGTAGTTATTACCATGCTAATAGAGATAGCGGTGTAGATATTTCCACTGATATGCAGATAGCTGTGTAGATATTTGCATGTTCATACAGATAGCGGTGTAGATATTTCCATGTTCGTACAGATAGTGGTGTAGCTATTTCCATGTTCATACAGATAGCGGTGTAGATATTTCCATGTTCGTACAGATAGTGGTGTAGCTATTTCCATGTTCATACAGATAGCGGTGTAGATATTTCTATGTTCATACAGAAAACGGTGTAGATATTTCCATGTTCATACAGACAGCGGTGTAGATATTTCCATGTTCATACAGTTAGCGGTGTAGATATTTCCCTGTTCATACAGATGGCGGTGTAGATATTTCCATGTTCATACAGTTAGCGGTGTAGATATTTCCATGTTCATACAGATGGCGGTGTAGATATTTACATGTTCTTACAGATGGCGGTATAGATATTTCCATGTTCTTACAGATGGCGGTGTAGATAATTCCATGTTCATAGAGATGGTGGTGTAGATATTTCCATGTTTATGCAGATAGCGGTATAGATATTTCCATGTTTATACAGATGGTGGTGAAGATATTTCCATGTTTATACAGATGGTGGTGTAGATATTTCCATGTTTATAGATATGGCGGTCTAGATATTTCCATGTTTACAGAGATAGTGGTGTAGTTATTTCCAAGTTTACAGAGACAGCGTTGTAGATATTTCCATGTTTATACAGATAGCGGTGAAGATATTTCCAGGTTTATACAGATAGCGGTGTAGATACTTCCATGTTTATACAGATTGCAGTGTAGATATTTCCATGTTTATAGAGATAATGTTGTAGATAATTTCAATTTTATACAGAGAGCAGTGTAGATATTTCCAGGATCATACAGATAGCGGTGTAGATATTTCCACGTTTATAGAGATGGCGGTGTAGATATTTCCATGTTCATACAGATGGCGATGTAGATATTTCCATGTTTATAGGGATGGCGGTGTAGATATTTCCATGTTCATATATATAGCGGTGTAGATAATTCCATCTTAATACAGATGGCGGTGTAGATATGTCCATGTTTGTACAGATGGCGGTGTAGATATTTCCATGTTCATACAGATGGCGGTATAGATATTTCAAAGTTTATAGAGATAGCGCTGTAGTTATTTCAATATTTATAGAGAAATCTGTGTAGATATTTCCGTGTATATGCAGATAGCTGTTTAGATATTTCCATGTTCATGCAGATAGCGGTGTAGATATTTCCATGTTCATCCAGATGCCGGTGTACATTTATCCATGTTCATACAGATGGCGGTGAAGATATTTCCATGTTCATACAGATGGTGGTGTAGGTATTTCCATGTTCATACAAATGGCGGTGTAGATATTTCCATGTTCATAGATATGGCGGGGTAGATATTTCCATGTTCATACAAATGGCGGTGTAGATATTTCCATGTTCATAGAGATGGCAGTGTAGATATTTCCATGTTTATACAGATAGCAGTGTAGTTATTTCCATGTTTATAGAGATACCAGTGTGGATATTTCCATTGATATACAGATAGCTCTGTAGATACTTACATGTTCATACAGATAGCGGTGTAGATATTTCCATGTTCATACAGATAGCGGTGTAGATATTTCCATGTTCATACAGATAGCGGTGTAGATATTTCCATGTTCACAGATAGCGGTGTAGATATTTCCATGTTCATACAGATAGCGGTGTAGATATTTCCATGTTCATACAGATAGCGGTGTAGATATTTCCATTTTCATACAGATAGCGGTTTAGATATTTCCATGTTCATACAGATGGCGGTGTAGATATTTCCATGTTCATACAGATGGCGGTGTAGTTATTTCCATGTTCATACAGATAGTGGTGTAGATATTTCCATGTTCATACAGATAGCGGTTTAGATATTTCCATGTTCATACAGATGGCGGTGTAGATATTTACATGTTCATACAGATGGCGGTGTAGTTATTTCAATATTCATACAGATAGCGGTGTAGATATTTCCATGTTCATACAGATAGCGGTGTAGATATTTCCATGTTCATACAGATAGCGGTGTAGATATTTCCATGTTCATACCAATAGCGGTGTAGACATTTCCATGTTCATATATTTAGCGGTGTAGATATTTCCATGTTCATAGAGATGGCGAAGATATTTCCAAGTTCATGCGGATAGCGGTGTAGATATTTCCATGTTCATACAGATAGCGGTGTAGATATTTCCATGTTAATACAGATAGCGGTGTTGATATTTCCATGTTCATACAGATAGCGGTGTAGATATTTAAATGTTCATACAGTTAGCGGTGTAGATATTTCCATGTTCATACAGATGGCTGTGTAGATATTTACATGTTGATACAGATGGCGGTGTAGATATTTCCATGTTCATACAGATAGCGGTGTAGATATTTCCATGTTCATACAGATAGCAGTGTAGATATTTCCATGTTCATACAGATATCGGTGTAGATATTTCCATGTTCATACCAATAGCGGTGTAGACATTTCCATGTTCATACATTTAGCGGTGTAGATATTTCCATGTTCATACAGATGGCGGTGAAGATATTTACATGTTCATATAGATAGCGGTGTAGATATTTCCATGTTTGTACGGATGGCAGTGTAGATATTTCCATGTTCATAGAGATGGCGGTGTAGATAATTCCATGTTTATGCAGATAGCGGTATAGATATTTCCATGTATATACAGATGGTGGTGTAGACATTTCCATGTTTATAGAGATGGCGGTCTAGATATTTCCATGTTTACAGAGATAGTGGTGTAGATATTTCCAAGTTTATAGAGACAGCGTTGTAGATATTTCCATGTTTATACAGATAGCGGTGAAGTTATTTCCATGTTTATACAGAGAGCGGTGTAGATATTTCCATGTTTATACAGATAGCAGTGTAGATATTTCCATGTTTAGAGAGATAACGGTGTAGATATTTTCAATTTTATACAGAGAGCAGTGTAGATATTTCCAAGTTCATACAGATAGCGGTGTAGATATTTCCACGTTTACAGAGATGGCGGTGTAGATATTTCCATGTTCATACAAATGGCGGTGTAGATATTTCCATGTTCATAGAGATGGCGGTGTAGATATTTCCATGTTCATACAGATGGCGGTGTAGATATTTACATGTTCATACAGATAGCGGTTTAGATATTTCTATGTTTATACAGATGGCGGTGTAGATATTTACATGTTCATACAGATGGCGGTGTAGTTATTTCCATATTCATACAGATAGCGGTGTAGATATTTCCATGTTCATACAGATAGCGGTGTAGATATTTCCATGTTCATACAGATAGCGGTGTAGATATTTCCATGTTCATACCAATAGCGGTGTAGACATTTCCATGTTCATATATTTAGCGGTGTAGATATTTCCATGTTCATAGAGATGGCGGTGTAGATATTTCCATGTTCATACAAATGGCAGTGTAGATATTTCCATGTTCATAGAGAGGGCGGTGTTGATATTTCCATATTTATAGAGATAGCAGTGTAGTTATTTCCATGTTTATAGAGATAGTAGTGTAGATATTTCCATTGATATACAGATAGCTCTGTAGATATTTGCATGTTAATAGAGATAGCGGTGTAGATATTTCCATGTTCATACAGATAGCGGTGTAGATATTTCCATGTTCACAGATAGCGGTGTAGATATTTCCATGTTCATACAGATAGCAGTGTAGATATTTCCATGTTCATACAGATAGCGGTGTAGATATTTCCATTTTCATACAGTTAGCGGTTTAGATATTTCCATGTTCATACAGATGGCGGTGTAGATATTTACATGTTCATACAGATGGCGGTGTAGTTATTTCCATGTTCATACAGATAGTGGTGTAGATATTTCCATGTTCATACAGATAGCGGTTTAGATATTTCCATGTTCATACAGATGGCGGTGTAGATATTTACATGTTCATACAGATGGCGGTGTAGTTATTTCCATATTCATACAGATAGCGGTGTAGATATTTCCATGTTCATACAGATAGCGGTGTAGATATTTCCGTGTTCATACAGATAGCGGTGTAGATATTTCCATGTTCATACCAATAGCGGTGTAGACATTTCCATGTTCATATATTTAGCGGTGTAGATATTTCCATGTTCATAGAGATGGCGAAGATATTTCCAAGTTCATGCGGATAGCGGTGTAGATATTTCCATGTTCATACAGATAGCGGTGTAGATATTTCCATGTTAATACAGATAGCGGTGTTGATATTTCCATGTTCATACAGATAGCGGTGTAGATATTTAAATGTTCATACAGTTAGCGGTGTAGATATTTCCATGTTCATACAGATGGCTGTGTAGATATTTACATGTTGATACAGATGGCGGTGTAGATATTTCCATGTTCATACAGATAGCGGTGTAGATATTTCCATGTTCATACAGATAGCAGTGTAGATATTTCCATGTTCATACAGATATCGGTGTAGATATTTCCATGTTCATACCAATAGCGGTGTAGACATTTCCATGTTCATACATTTAGCGGTGTAGATATTTCCATGTTCATACAGATGGCGGTGAAGATATTTACATGTTCATATAGATAGCGGTGTAGATATTTCCATGTTTGTACGGATGGCAGTGTAGATATTTCCATGTTCATAGAGATGGCGGTGTAGATAATTCCATGTTTATGCAGATAGCGGTATAGATATTTCCATGTATATACAGATGGTGGTGTAGACATTTCCATGTTTATAGAGATGGCGGTCTAGATATTTCCATGTTTACAGAGATAGTGGTGTAGATATTTCCAAGTTTATAGAGACAGCGTTGTAGATATTTCCATGTTTATACAGATAGCGGTGAAGTTATTTCCATGTTTATACAGAGAGCGGTGTAGATATTTCCATGTTTATACAGATAGCAGTGTAGATATTTCCATGTTTAGAGAGATAACGGTGTAGATATTTTCAATTTTATACAGAGAGCAGTGTAGATATTTCCAAGTTCATACAGATAGCGGTGTAGATATTTCCACGTTTACAGAGATGGCGGTGTAGATATTTCCATGTTCATACAAATGGCGGTGTAGATATTTCCATGTTCATAGAGATGGCGGTGTAGATATTTCCATGTTCATACAGATGGCGGTGTAGATATTTACATGTTCATACAGATAGCGGTTTAGATATTTCTATGTTTATACAGATGGCGGTGTAGATATTTACATGTTCATACAGATGGCGGTGTAGTTATTTCCATATTCATACAGATAGCGGTGTAGATATTTCCATGTTCATACAGATAGCGGTGTAGATATTTCCATGTTCATACAGATAGCGGTGTAGATATTTCCATGTTCATACCAATAGCGGTGTAGACATTTCCATGTTCATATATTTAGCGGTGTAGATATTTCCATGTTCATAGAGATGGCGGTGTAGATATTTCCATGTTTATGCAGATAGCGGTATAGATATTTCCATGTTTATACAGATGGTGGTGTAGATATTTCCATGTTTATAGAGATGGCGTTCTAGATATTTCCATGTTTATAGAGATAGTGGTGTAGTTATTTCCAAGTTTATAGAGACAGCGTTGTAGATATTTCCATGTTTATACAGATAGCGGTGAAGATAATTCCATGTTTATATAGATAGCGGTGTAGATATTTACATGTTCATACAGATGGCGGTTTAGTTATTTCCATGTTCATAGATATCGCGGTGTAGATATTTCCATGTTCATACAGATAGCGGTGTAGATATTTCCATGTTCATACAGATAGCGGTGTTGATATTTCCATGTTCATACCAATAGCGGTGTAGACATTTCCATGTTCATATATTTAGCGGTGTAGATATTTCCATGTTCATACAGATGGCGAGGATATTTCCATGTTCATGCAGATAGCGGTGTAGATATTTCCATGTTCATACAGTAAGCGGTGTAGATATTTCCATGTTCATACAGTTAGCGGTGTAGATATCTCCATGTTCATACAAATGGCGGTGTAGATATGTCCATATTTGTACAGATGGTGGTGTAGATATTTCCATGTTCATACAGATGGCGGTGTAGATATTTCGAAGTTTATAGAGATAGCGCTGTAGTTATTTCCATATTTCTAGAGAAATCTGTGTAGATATTTCCATGTATATTCAGATAGCTGTGTAGATATTTCCATGTTCATGCAGTTAGCGGAGTAGATATTACCATGTTCATCCAGATGCCGGTGTTCATATATCCATGTTCATACTGATGGCGGTGAAGATATTTCCATGTTCATACAGATGGCGGTGTAGATATTTCCATGTTCATACAAATGGCGGTGTAGATATTTCCATGTTTATAGAAATGGCGGTGTAGATATTTCCATGTTCATACAAATGGCGGTGTAGATATTTCCATGTTCATAGAGATGGCGGTGTAGATATTTCCATATTTATACAGATAGCAGTGTAGTTATTTCCATGTTTATAGGGATAGCAGTGTAGATATTTTCATTGATATACAGATAGATGTGTTGATATTTGAATGTTCATACAGATAGCGGTGTAGATATTTCCATGTTCATACAGATGGCGGTGTAGATATTTACATGTTCATACAGATGGCGGTGTAGTTATTTCCATGTTCATACAGATAGCGGTGTAGATATTTCCATTTTCATACAGTTAGCGGTTTAGATATTTCCATGTTCATACAGATGGCGGTGTAGATATTTACATGTTCATACAGATGGCGGTGTAGTTATTTCCATGTTCATACAGATAGTGGTGTAGATATTTCCATGTTCATACAGATAGCGGTTTAGATATTTCCATGTTCATACAGATGGCGGTGTAGATATTTACATGTTCATACAGATGGCGGTGTAGTTATTTCCATATTCATACAGATGGCGGTGTAGTTATTTCCATATTCATACAGATAGCGGTGTAGATATTTCCATGTTCATACAGATAGCGGTGTAGATATTTCCATGTTCATACAGATAGCGGTGTAGATATTTCCATGTTCATACCAATAGCGGTGTAGACATTTCCATGTTCATATATTTAGCGGTGTAGATATTTCCATGTTCATAGAGATGGCGAAGATATTTCCATGTTCATGCGGATAGCGGTGTAGATATTTCCATGTTCATACAGATAGCGGTGTAGATATTTCCATGTTAATACAGATAGCGGTGTTGATATTTCCATGTTCATACAGATAGCGGTGTAGATATTTAAATGTTCATACAGTTAGCGGTGTAGATATTTCCATGTTCATACAGATGGCTGTGTAGATATTTACATGTTGATACAGATGGCGGTGTAGATATTTCCATGTTCATACAGATAGCGGTGTAGATATTTCCATGTTCATACAGATAGCAGTGTAGATATTTCCATGTTCATACAGATATCGGTGTAGATATTTCTATGTTCATACCAATAGCGGTGTAGACATTTCCATGTTCATACATTTAGCGGTGTAGATATTTCCATGTTCATACAGATGGCGGTGAAGATATTTACATGTTCATACAGATGGCGGTATAGATATTTCCATGTTCTTACAGATGGCGGTGTAGATATTTCCATGTTCATAGAGATGGCGGTGTAGATATTTCCATGTTTATGCAGATAGCGGTATAGATATTTCCATGTTTATACAGATGGTGGTGTAGATATTTCCATGTTTATAGAGATGGCGTTCTAGATATTTCCATGTTTATAGAGATAGTGGTGTAGTTATTTCCAAGTTTATAGAGACAGCGTTGTAGATATTTCCATGTTTATACAGATAGCGGTGAAGATATTTCCATGTTGATACAGATAGCGGTGTAGATATTTCCATGTTCATACAGATAGCGGTGTAGATATTTCCATGTTCATACAGATAGCGGTGTAGATATTTCCATGTTCATACCAATAGCGGTGTAGACATTTCCATGTTCATATATTTAGCGGTGTAGATATTTCCATGTTCATACAGATGGCGAGGATATTTAAATATTCATGCAGATAGCGGTGTAGATATTTCCATGTTCATACAGTTAGCGGTGTAGATATTTCCATGTTCATACAGTTAGCGGTGTAGATATCTCCATGTTCATACAAATGGCGGTGTAGATATGTCCATATTTGTACAGATGGTGGTGTAGGTATTTCCATGTTCATACAGATGGCGGTGTAGATATTTCGAAGTTTATAGAGATAGCGCTGTAGTTATTTCCATATTTCTATAGAAATCTGTGTAGATATTTCCATGTATATTCAGATAGCTGTGTAGATATTTCCATGTTCATGCAGTTAGCGGAGTAGATATTAGCATGTTCATCCAGATGCCGGTGTACATATATCCATGTTCATACTGATGGCGGTGAAGATATTTCCATGTTCATACAGATGGCGGTGTAGATATTTCCATGTTCATACAAATGGCGGTGTAGATATTTCCATGTTTATAGAAATGGCGGTGTAGATATTTCCATGTTCATACAAATGGCGGTGTAGATATTTCCATGTTCATAGAGATGGCGGTGTAGATATTTCCATATTTATACAGATAGCAGTGTAGTTATTTCCATGTTTATAGGGATAGCAGTGTAGATATTTTCATTGATATACAGATAGATGTGTTGATATTTGAATGTTCATACAGATAGCGGTGTAGATATTTCCATGTTCATACAGATGGCGGTGTAGATATTTACATGTTCATACAGATGGCGCTAGAGATATTTCCATGTTCTTAGAGATGGCGGTGAACATATTTCCATGTTCATAGAGATGGCGGTGTAGATATTTCCATGTTTATGCAGATAGCGGTATAGATATTTCCATGTTTATACAGATGGCGGTGTAGATATTTCCATGTTTATAGAGATGGCGGTCTAGTTATTTCCATGTTTACAGAGATAGTGGTGTAGTTATTTCCAAGTTTATAGAGACAGCGATGTAGATATTTCCATTTTTATACAGATAGCGGTGAAGATATTTCCATGTTTATACAGATAGCGGTGTAGATATTTCCATGTTCATACAGATAGCAGTGTAGATATTACCATGTTTATAGAGATAGTGTTGTAGATAATTTCAATTTCATACAGAGAGCCGTGTAGATATTTACAAGTTCATACAGACAGCGGTGTAGATATTTCCACGTTTACAGAGATGGCGGTGTAGATATTTCCATGTTCATACAGAGGACGGTGTAGATATTTCCATGTTTATAGGGATGGCGGTGTAGATATTTTCATGTTTACACAGATGGCGGTGTAGATATTTTCATGTTTACACAGATAGCGGTGTAGACATTTCCATGTTTACACAGATAGCGGTGTGGATATTTCCATGTTTATGCAGATAGCAGTGTAGATATTTCCGTGTTTATACAGATAGCGGTGCGGATATTTCCATGTTTATTCAGATAGCGGTGCGGTTATTTCCATGTTTATACAGATAATTGGGCAGATATTTCCATGTTTATACAGACAGCGGTGTAGATAATTCCATCTTAATACAGATGGCGGTGTAGATATGTCCATGATCGTACAGATGGCGGTGTAGATATTTCCATGTTCATACAGATGGCGGTGTAGATATTTCAAAGTTTATAGAGATAGCGCTGTAGTTATTTCCATATTCCTAGAGAAATCTGTGTAGATATTTCCATGTATATTCAGATAGCTGTGTAGATATTTCCATGTTCATGCAGATTACGGTGTAGATATTTCCATGTTCATCCTGATGCCTGTGTAAAAATATCCATGTTCATACATATGGCGGTGAAGATATTTCCATGCTCATACAGATGGCGGTGTAGGTATTTCCATGTTCATACAAATGGCGGTGTAGATATTTCCATGTTCATAGAGATGGCGGTGTAGATATTTCCAGGTTCATACAAATGGCGGTGTAGGTATTTCCATGTTCATAGAGATGGCGGTGTAGATATTTCCATGTTTATACAGATAGCAGTGTAGTTATTTCCATCTTTATAGAGATACCATTGTGGATATTTCCATTGATATACAGATAGCTGTGTAGATATTTGCATGTTCATACAGATAGCGGTGTAGATATTTCCATGTTCATAAAGATAGCGGTGTAGATATTTCCCTGTTCATACAGATAGTGGTGTAGATATTTCCATGTTAATTCAGATAGCGGTGTAGATATTTCCATGTTCATACAGATAGCGGTGTAGCTATTTCCATGTTCATACAGATAGCAGTGTAGATATTTCCATGTTTAGATAGATAATGGTGTAGATAATTTCAATTTTATACAGAGAGCAGTGTAGATATTTCCAAGTTCATACAGATAGCGGTGTAGATATTTCCACGTTTACAGAGATGGCGGTGTAGATATTTCCATGTTCATACAGATGGCGGTGTAGATATTTCCATGTTCATAGAGATGGCGGTGTAGATATTTCCATGTTCATACAAATGGCGGTGTAGATATTTCCATGTTCATAGAGATGGCGGTGTTGATATTTCCATATTTATAGAGATAGCAGTGTAGTTATTTCCATGTTTATAGAGATAGTAGTGTAGATATTTCCATTGATATACAGATAGCTCTGTAGATATTTGCATGTTAATAGAGATAGTGGTGTAGATATTTCCATGTTCATACAGATAGCGGTGTAGATATTTCCATGTTCACAGATAGCGGTGTAGATATTTCCATGTTCATACAGATAGCGGTGTAGATATTTCCATGTTCATACAGATAGCGGTGTAGATATTTCCATTTTCATACAGTTAGCGGTTTAGATATTTCCATGTTCATACAGATGGCGGTGTAGATATTTACATGTTCATACAGATGGCGGTGTAGTTATTTCCATGTTCATACAGATAGTGGTGTAGATATTTCCATGTTCATACAGATAGCGGTTTAGATATTTCCATGTTCATACAGATGGCGGTGTAGATATTTACATGTTCATACAGATGGCGGTGTAGTTATTTCCATATTCATACAGATAGCAGTGTAGATATTTCCATGTTCATACAGATAGCGGTGTAGATATTTCCATGTTCATACAGATAGCGGTGTAGATATTTCCATGTTGATACCAATAGCGGTGTAGACATTTCCATGTTCATATATTTAGCGGTGTAGATATTTCCATGTTCATAGAGATGGCGAAGATATTTCCATGTTCATGCGGATAGCGGTGTAGATATTTCCATGTTCATACAGATAGCGGTGTAGATATTTCCATGTTAATACAGATAGCGGTGTTGATATTTCCATGTTCATACAGATAGCGGTGTAGATATTTAAATGTTCATACAGTTAGCGGTGTAGATATTTCCATGTTCATACAGATGGCTGTGTAGATATTTACATGTTGATACAGATGGCGGTGTAGATATTTCCATGTTCATACAGATAGCGGTGTAGATATTTCCATGTTCATACAGATAGCAGTGTAGATATTTCCATGTTCATACAGATATCGGTGTAGATATTTCCATGTTCATACCAATAGCGGTGTAGACATTTCCATGTTCATACATTTAGCGGTGTAGATATTTCCATGTTCATACAGATGGCGGTGAAGATATTTACATGTTCATACAGATGGCGGTGTAGATATTTCCATGTTTGTACGGATGGCAGTGTAGATATTTCCATGTTCATAGAGATGGCGGTGTAGATAATTCCATGTTTATGCAGATAGCGGTATAGATATTTCCATGTATATACAGATGGTGGTGTAGACATTTCCATGTTTATAGAGATGGCGGTCTAGATATTTCCATGTTTACAGAGATAGTTGTGTAGTTATTTCCAAGTTTATAGAGACAGCGCTGTAGACATTTCCATGTTTATACAGATAGCGGTGAAGTTATTTCCATGTTTATACAGAGAGCGGTGTAGATATTTCCATGTTTATACAGATAGCAGTGTAGATATTTCCATGTTTAGAGAGATAACGGTGTAGATATTTTCAATTTTATACAGACAGCAGTGTAGATATTTCCAAGTTCATACAGATAGCGGTGTAGATATTTCCACGTTTACAGAGATGGCGGTGTAGATATTTCCATGTTCATACAAATGGCGGTGTAGATATTTCCATGTTCATAGAGATGGCGGTGTAGATATTTCCATGTTCATACAAATGGTAGTGTAGATATTTCCATGTTCATAGAGATGGCGGTGTTGATATTTCCATATTTATAGAGATAGCAGTGTAGTTATTTCCATGTTTATAGAGATACTAGTGTAGATATTTCCATTGATATACAGATAGCTCTGTAGATATTTGCATGTTCATAGAGATAGCGGTGTAGATATTTCCATGTTCATACAGATAGCGGTGTAGATATTTCCATGTTCATACAGATAGCGGTGTAGATATTTCCATGTTCATACAGATAGCGGTGTAGATATTTCCATGTTCATACAGATAGCGGTGTAGATATTTCCATGTTCATACAGTTAGCGGTTTAGATATTTCCATGTTCATACAGATGGCGGTGGAGATATTTACATGTTCATACAGATGGCGGTGTAGTTATTTCCATGTTCATACAGATAGCGGTGTAGATATTTCCATGTTCATACAGATAGCGGTGTAGATATTTCCAGGTTCATACCAATAGCGGTGTAGACATTTCCATGTTCATATATTTAGCGGTGTAGATATTTCCATGTTCATACAGATGGCGAAGATATTTCCATGTTCATGCAGATAGCGGTGTAGATATTTCCATGTTCATACAGATAGCGGTGTTGATATTTCCATGTTCATACAGATCGCGGTGTAGATATTTCCATGTTCATAGAGATGGCGGTGTAGATATTTCCATATTTATACAGATAGCAGTGTAGTTATTTCCATGTTTATAGAGATAGCAGTGTAGATATTTCCATTGATATACAGATAGCTGTGTAGATATTTGCATGGTCATACAGATAGCGGTGTCGATATTTCCATGTTCGTACAGATAGTGGTGTAGATATTTCCATGTTCATACAGATAGCGGTGTAGATATTTCCATGTTCATACAGTTAGCGGTGTAGATATTTCCATGTTCTTACAGATGGCGGTGTAGATATTTACATGTTCATACAGATGGCTGTATAGATATTTCCATGTTCGTACAGATGGCGTTGTAGATATTTCCATGTTTATAGACATGGCGGTGTACATATTTCCATGTTCATACAGATGGCGGTGTAAATATTTCCATGTTTATAGGGATGGCGGTGTAGAGATTTTCATGTTTACACAGATGGCAGTGTAGATATTTCCATGTTTACACAGATAGCGGTGTGGATATTTCCATGTTTATGCAGATAGCAGTGTAGATATTTCCATGTTTATACAGATAGTTGGGCAGATATTTCCATGTTTATACAGATGGCGGTGTAGATATGTACATCTTTATACAGATGGCGGTGTAGATATGTCCATGTTTGTACAGATGACGGTGTAGATATTTCCATGTTCATACCAATAGCGGTGTAGACATTTTCATGTTCATACATTTAGCGGTGTAGATATTTCCATGTTCATACAGTTGGCGCTGAAGATATTTACAGGTTCATACAGATGGCGGTTTAGATATTTCCATGTTTGTACGGATGGCAGTGTAGATATTTCCATGTTCATACAGTTGGCGGTGTAGATATTTCCATGTTTATACAGATAGCAGTGTAGTTATTTCCATGTTAATAGAGATAGCGGTGTAGATATTTCCATTGATATACAGATAGCTGTGTAGATATTTGCATGTTCATACAGATAGCGGTTTAGATATTTCCATGTTCATACAGATAGTGGTGTAGCTATTTCCATGTTCATACAGATAGCGGTGTAGATATTTCTATGTTCATACAGAAAACGGTGTAGATATTTCCATGTTCGTACAGACAGCAGTGTAGATATTTCCATGTTCATACAGTTTGCGGTGTAGATATTTCCATGTTCATACAGATGGCGGTGTAGATATTTACATGTTCATACAGATGGCGGTAGAGATATTTCCATGTTCGTACAGATGGCGGTGAACATATTTCCATGTTCATAGAGATGGCAGTGTAGATATTTCCATGTTTATGCAGATAGCGGTATAGATATTTCCATGTTTATACAGATGGCGGTGTAGATATTTCCATGTTTATAGAGACGGCGGTCTATATATTTCCATGTTTACAGAGATAGTGGTGTAGTTATTTCCAAGTTTATAGAGACAGCGATGTAGATATTTCCATGTTTATACAGAGAGCGGTGAAGATATTTCCATGTTTATACAGATAGCGGTGTAGATATTTCCATGTTCGTACAGATAGCAGTGTAGATATTACCATGTTTATAGAGATAGTGTTGTAGATAATTTCAATTTAATACAGAGAGCAGTGTAGATATTTACAAGTTCATACAGATAGCGGTGTAGATATTTCCACGTTTACAGAGATGGCGGTGTAGATATTTCCATGTTCATACAGAGGACGGTGTAGATATTTCCATGTTTATAGGGATGGCGGTGTAGATATTTTCATGTTTACACAGATGGCGGTGTAGATATTTCCATGTTTACACAGATAGCGGTGTGGATATTTCCATGTTTATGCAGATAGCTGTGTAGATATTTCCGTGTTTATACAGATAGCGGTGCGGATATTTCCATGTTTATTCAGATAGCGGTGCGGTTATTTCCATGTTTATACAGATAGGCAGATATTTCCATGTTTATACTGATAGCGGTGTAGATATTTCCATCTTAATACAGATGGCGGTGTAGATATGTCCATGTTTGTACAGATGGCGGTGTAGATATTTCCATGTTCATACAGATGGCGGTGTAGATATTTCAAAGTTTATAGAGATAGCGCTGTAGTTATTTCCATATTCCTAGAGAAATCTGTGTAGATATTTCCATGTAAATTCAGATAGCTGTGTAGATATTTGCATGTTCATGCAGATAGCGGTGTAGATATTTCCATGTTCATCCAGATGCCGGTGTACATATATCCATGTTCATACAGATGGCGGTGAAGATATTTCCATGTTCATGCAGATGGTGGTGTAGGTATTTCCATGTTCATACAAATGGCGGTGTAGATATTTCCATGTTCATAGAGATGGCTGTGTAGATATTTCCAGGTTCATACAAATGGCGGTGGAGATATTTCCATGTTCATAGAGATGGCCGTGTAGATATTTCCATGTTTATACAGATACCAGTGTAGTTGTTTCCATGTTTATAGAGATACCAGTGTGGATATTTCCATTGATATACAGATAGCTGTGTAGATATTTACATGTTCATACAGGTAGCGGTGTAGATATTTCCATGTTCATACAGATAGCGGTGTAGATATTTCCATGTTCATATAGATAGCGATGTAGATATTTCCATGTTCATACAGTTAGCGGTTTAGATATTTCCATGTTCATACAGATGGCGGTGTAGATATTTCCATGTTCATAGAGATGGCGGTGTAGATATTTCCATGTTTATGCAGATAGCGGTATAGATATTTCCATGTATATACACATGTTGGTGTAGACATTTCCATGTTTATAGAGATGGCGGTCTAGATATTTCCATGTTTACAGAGATAGTGGTGTAGTTATTTCCAAGTTTATAGAGACAGCGTTGTAGATATTTCCATGTTTATACAGATAGCGGTGAAGTTATTTCCATGTTTATACAGATAGCGGTGTAGATATTTCCATGTTTATACAGATAGCAGTGTAGGTATTTCCATGTTTAGAGAGATAACGGTGTAGATAATTTCAATTTTATACAGAGAGCAGTGTAGATATTTGCAAGTTCATACAGATAGCGGTGTAGATATTTCCACGTTTACAGAGATGGCGGTGTAGATATTTCCATGTTCATACAAATGGCGGTGTAGATATTTCCATGTTCATAGAGATGGCGGTGTAGATATTTCCATGTTCATACAAATGGCAGTGTAGATATTTCCATGTTCATAGAGATGGCGGTGTTGATATTTCCATATTTATAGAGATAGCAGTGAAGTTATTTCCATGTTTATAGAGATAGTAGTGTAGATATTTCCATTGATATACAGATAGCTCTGTAGATATTTGTATGTTCATTGAGATAGCGGTGTAGATATTTCCATGTTCATACAGATAGCGGTGTAGATATTTCCATGTTCATACTGAAAGCGGTGTAGATATTTCCATGTTCATACAGATAGCGGTGTAGATATTTCCATGTTCATACAGATGGCGGTGTAGATATTTCCATGTTCATACAGTTAGCGGTTTAGATATTTCCATGTTCATACAGATGGCGGTGTAGATATTTACATGTTCATACAGATGGCGGTGTAGTTATTTCCATGTTCATACAGATAGCGGTGTAGATATTTCCATGTTCATACAGATAGCGGTGTAGATATTTCCATGTTCATACAGATGGCGAAGATATTTCCATGTTCATAGAGATGGCGGTGTAGATATTTCCATGTTTATGCAGATAGCGGTATAGATATTTCCATGTTTATACAGATGGTGGTGTAGATATTTCCATGTTTATAGAGATGGCGGTCTAGATATTTCCATGTTTACAGAGATAGTGGTGTAGTTATTTCCAAGTTTATAGAGACAGCGTTGTAGATATTTCCATGTTTATACAGACAGCGGTGAATATATTTCCATGTTCATACAGATAGCAGTGTAGATATTTCCATGTTCATACAGATAGCGGTGTAGATATTTCCATGTTCATACAGATAGCGGTGTAGATATTTCCATGTTCATACAGATAGCGGTGTAGGTATTTCCATGTTCATACAGTTAGCGGTTTAGATATTTCCATGTTCATACAGATGGCGATGTAGATATTTAAATGTTCATACAGATGGCGGTGTAGTTATTTCCATGTTCATACAGATAGTGGTGTAGATATTTCCATGTTCATACAGATAGCCGTGTAGATATTTCCATGTTCATACAGATAGCGGTGTAGATATTTCCATGTTCATACCAATAGCGGTGTAGACATTTCCATGTTCATATATTTAGCGGTGTAGATATTTCCATGTTCATACAGATGGCGAAGATATTTCCATGTTCATACAGATAGCGGTGTAGATATTTCAATGTTCATACAGTTAGCGGTGTAGATATTTCCATGTTCATACAGATGGAAGTGTAGATATTTCCATGTTCATAGAGATGGCGGTGTAGATATCTCCATATTTATACAGATAGCAGTGTAGTTATTTCCATGTTTATAGAGATAGCAGTGTAGATATTTCCATTGATATACAGACAGCTGTGTAGATATTTGCATGGTCATACAGATAGCGGTGTAGATATTACCATGTTCGTAAAGATAGCGGTGCAGATATTTCCATGTTCATACAGATAGCGGTGTAGATATTTCCATGTTCATACAGATAGCGGTATAGATATTTAAATGTTCATACAGTTAGCGGTGTAGATATTTGCATGTTCATACAGATGGCGGAGTAGATATTTTCTTGTTGATACAGATGGCGGTGTAGATATTTCCATGTTCATAAAGATAGTGGTGTAGATATTTCCATGTTCATACAGATAGCGGTGTAGATATTTCCATGTTAATACAGATAGCGGTGTAGATATTTCCATGTTCATACCAATAGCGGTGTAGACATTTCCATGTTCATACATTTAGCGGTGTAGATATTTCCATGTTCATACAGATGGCGGTGAAGATATTTACATGTTCATACAGATGGCGGTTTAGATATTTCCATGTTTGTACGGATGGCAGTGTAGATATTTCCATGTTCATACAGTTTGCGGTGTAGATATTTCCATGTTTATACAGATAGCAGTGTAGTTATTTCCATGTTAATAGAGATAGCGGTGTAGATATTTCCATTGATATACAGATAACTGTGTAGATGTTTGCATGTTCATACAGATAGCGGTGTAGATATTTCCATGTTCATACAGTTAGCGGTTTAGATATTTCCATGTTCATACAGATGGCGGTGTAGATATTTACATGTTCATACAAATGGCGGTGTAGTTATTTCCATGTTCATACAGATAGCGGTGTAGATATTTCCATGTTCATACAGATAGCGGTGTAGATATTTCCATGTTCATACAGATAGCGGTGTAGATATTTCCATGTTAATACCAATAGCGGTGTAGACATTTCCATGTTCATATATTTAGCGGTGTAGATATTTCCATGTTCATAGAGATGGCGAAGATATTTCCATGTTCATACAGATAGCGGTGTAGATATTTCCATGTTCATACAGTTAGCGGTGTAGATATTTCCATGTTCATACAGATGGAAGTGTAGATATTTCCATTTTCATAGAGATGGCGGTGTAGATATCTCCATATTTATACAGATAGCAGTGTAGTTATTTCCATGTTTATAGAGATAGCAGTGTAGATATTTCCATTGATATACAGACAGCTGTGTAGATATTTTCATGGTCATACAGATAGCGGTGTAGATATTTCCATGTTCGTAAAGATAGCGGTGCAGATATTTCCATGTTCATACAGATAGCGGTGTAGATATTTCCATGTTCATACAGATAGCGGTATAGATATTTAAATGTTCATACAGTTAGCGGTGTAGATATTTGCATGTTCATACAGATGGCGGAGTAGATATTTTCTTGTTGATACAGATGGCGGTGTAGATATTTCCATGTTCATAGAGATAGTGGTGTAGATATTTCCATGTTCATACAGATAGCGGTGTAGATATTTCCATGTTCATACAGATAGCGGTGTAGATATTTCCATGTTCATACCAATAGCGGTGTAGACATTTCCATGTTCATACATTTAGCGGTGTAGATATTTCCATGTTCATACAGATGGCGGTGAAGATATTTACATGTTCATACAGATGGCGGTGTAGATATTTCCATGTTTGTACGGATGGCACTGTAGATATTTCCATGTTCATACAGTTGGCGGTGTAGATATTTCCATGTTTATACAGATAGCAGTGTAGTTATTTCCATGTTAATAGAGATAGCGGTGTAGATATTTCCATTGATATACAGATAACTGTGTAGATGTTTGCATGTTCATACAGATAGCGGTGTAGATATTTCCATGTTCGTACAGATAGCGGTGTAGCTATTTCCATGTTCATACAGATAGCAGTGTAGATATTTCTATGTTCATACAGATAACGGTGTAGATATTTCCATGTTCATACAGACAGCTGTGTAGATATTTCCATGTTCATACAGATGGAAGTGTAGATATTTCCATTTTCATAGAGATGGCGGTGTAGATATCTCCATATTTATACAGATAGCAGTGTAGTTATTTCCATGTTTATAGAGATAGCAGTGTAGATATTTCCATTGATATACAGACAGCTGTGTAGATATTTTCATGGTCATACAGATAGCGGTGTAGATATTTCCATGTTCGTAAAGATAGCGGTGCAGATATTTCCATGTTCATACAGATAGCGGTGTAGATATTTCCATGTTCATACAGATAGCGGTATAGATATTTAAATGTTCATACAGTTAGCGGTGTAGATATTTGCATGTTCATACAGATGGCGGAGTAGATATTTTCTTGTTGATACAGATGGCGGTGTAGATATTTCCATGTTCATAGAGATAGTGGTGTAGATATTTCCATGTTCATACAGATAGCGGTGTAGATATTTCCATGTTCATACAGATAGCGGTGTAGATATTTCCATGTTCATACCAATAGCGGTGTAGACATTTCCATGTTCATACATTTAGCGGTGTAGATATTTCCATGTTCATACAGATGGCGGTGAAGATATTTACATGTTCATACAGATGGCGGTGTAGATATTTCCATGTTTGTACGGATGGCACTGTAGATATTTCCATGTTCATACAGTTGGCGGTGTAGATATTTCCATGTTTATACAGATAGCAGTGTAGTTATTTCCATGTTAATAGAGATAGCGGTGTAGATATTTCCATTGATATACAGATAACTGTGTAGATGTTTGCATGTTCATACAGATAGCGGTGTAGATATTTCCATGTTCGTACAGATAGCGGTGTAGCTATTTCCATGTTCATACAGATAGCGGTGTAGATATTTCTATGTTCATACAGATAACGGTGTAGATATTTCCATGTTCATACAGACAGCTGTGTAGATTTTTCCATGTTCATACAGATAGCGGTGTAGATATTTCCATGTTCATACAGATAGCGGTGTAGATATTTCCATGTTCATACAGATAACGGTGTAGATATTTCCATGTTCATACAGATAGCGGTGTAGATATTTCAATGTTCATACAGTTAGCGGTGTAGACATTTCCATGTTCATACAGATGGCGGTGTAGATATTTACATGTTCATACAGATGGCGGTATAGATATTTCCATGTTCATACAGATGGCGTTGTAGATATTTCCATGTTTATAGACATGGCGGTGTAGATATTTCCATGTTCATACAGATGGCGGTGTAAATATTTCCATGTTTATAGGGATGGCGGTGTAGATATTTTCATGTTTACACAGATGGCGGTGTAGATATTTCCATGTTTACACAGATAGCAGTGCAGACATTTCCATGTTTACACAGAGAGCAGTGTGGATATTTCCATGTTTATGCAGATAGCAGTGTAGATAAATCTATGTTTATACAGATAGCGGTGCGGATATTTCCATGTTTATACAGATAGTTGGGCTGATATTTCCATGTTTATACAGATAGCGGTGTTGATATGTCCATCTTAATACAGATGGCGGTGTAGATATGTCCATGTTTGTACAGATGGCGGTGTAGATATTTCCATGTTCATAGAGATAGCGGTGTAGATATTTCCATGTTCATACCAATAGCGGTGTAGACATTTCCATGTTCATACATTTAGCGGTGTAGGTATTTCCATATTCACACAGATGGCGGTGAAGATATTTACATGTTCATACAGATGGCGGTGTAGATATTTCCATGTTTGTACGGATGGCAGTGTAGATATTTCCATGTTCACACAGGTGGCGGTGTAGATATTTCCATGTTTATACAGATAGCAGTGTAGTTATTTCCATGTGAATAGAGATAGCGGTTTAGATATTTCCATTGATATACAGATAGCTGTGTGGATATTTGCATGTTCATACAGATAGCGGTGTAGATATTTCCATGTTCGTACAGATAGCGGTGTAGCTATTTCCATGTTCATACAGATAGCGGTGTAGGAATTTCTATGTTCATACAGATAACGGTGTAGATATTTCCATGTTCATACAGTTAGCGGTGTAGGTATTTCCATCTTCATACAGATGGCGGTGTAGATATTTACATGTTCATACAGATGGCGGTATAGATATTTCAATGTTCGTACAGATGGCCGTGTAGATAATTCCATGTTCATAGAGATGGCGGTGTAGATATTTCCATGTTTATGCAGATATCGGTATAGATATTTCCATGTTTATACAGAAGGTGGTGTAGATATTTCCATGTTTATAGAGATGGCGGTCTAGATATTTCCATGTTTACAGAGATAGTGGTTTAGTTATTTCCAAGTTTATAGAGACAGCGGTGTAGATATTTCCATGTTTATACAGATAGCGGTGAAGTTATTTCCATGTTTATACAGATAGCGGTGTAGATATTTCCATGTTTATAGAGATTGCGGTGTAGATATCTCCATATTTATACAGATAGCAGGGTAGTTATTTCCATGTTTATAGAGATAGCAGTGTAGATATTTCCATTGATATACAGACAGCTGTGTAGATATTTGCATGGTCATACAGATAGCGGTGTAGATATTACCATGTTCGTAAAGATAGCGGTGCAGATATTTCCATGTTCATACAGATAGCGGTGTAGATATTTCCATCTTCATACAGATAGCGGTGTAGATATTTAAATGTTCATACAGTTAGCGGTGTAGATATTTGCATGTTCATACAGATGGCGGTTTAGATGTTTTCTTGTTGATACAGATGGCGGTGTAGATATTTCCATGTTCATACAGATAGAGGTGTAGATATTTCCATGTTCATACAGATAGCGGTGTAGATATTTCCATGTTCATACAGATAGCGGTGTTGATATTTCCATGTTCATACCAATAGCGGTGTAGACATTTCCATGTTCATACATTTAGCGGTGTAGGTATTTCCATGTTCATACAGATGGCGGTGAAGATATTTACATGTTCATACAGATGGCGCTGTAGATATTTCCATGTTTGTACGGATGGCAGTGTAGATATTTCCATGTTCATACAGGTGGCGGTGTAGATATTTCCATGTTTATACAGATAGCAGTGCAGTTATTTCCATCTTAATAGAGATAGCGGTGTAGATATTTCCATTGATATACAGATAACTGTGTAGATGTTTGCATGTTCATACAGATAGCGGTGTAGATATTTCCATGTTCGTACAGATAGCGGTGTAGCTATTTCCATGTTCATACAGATAGCGGTGTAGATATTTCTATGTTCATACAGATAACGGTGTAGATATTTCCATGTTCATACAGACAGCGGTGTAGATATTTCCATGTTCATACAGTTAGCGGTGTAGATATTTCCATGTTCATACAGATGGCGGTGTAGATATTTCCATGTTCATACAGATGGCGGTATAGATATTTCCATGTTCTTACAGATGGCGGTGTAGATATTTCCATGTTCATAGAGATGGCGGTGTAGATATTTCCATGTTTATGCAGATAGCGGTATAGATATTTCCATGTTTATACAGATGGTGGTGTAGATATTTCCATGTTTATAGAGATGGCGGTCTAGAAATTTCCATGTTTACAGAGATAGTGGTTTAGTTATTTCCAAGTTTAAAGAGACAGCGTTGTAGATATTTCCATGTTTATACAGATAGCGGTGAAGATATTTCCATGTTTATACAGATAGCAGTGTCGATATTTCCATGTTTATACAGATATCGGTGAAGATATTTCCATGTTTATACAGATAGCGGTGTAGATATTTCCATGTTTATACAGATAGCAGTGTAGATATTTCCATGTTTATAGAGATAATGGTGTAGATAATTTCAATTTTATACAGAGAGCAGTGTAGATATTTCCAAGTTCACACAGATAGCGGTGTAGATATTTCCACGTTTATAGAGATGGCGGTGCAGATATTTCCATGCTTATAGGGATGGCGGTGTAGATATTTTCAGGTTTAAACAGATGGCAGTGTAGATATTTCCATGTTTAAACAGATAGCGGTGTAGACATTTCCATGTTTACACAGATAGCGGTGTGGATATTTCCATGTTTATGCAGATAGCAGAGTAGATATTTCCATGTTTATACAGATAGCTGTGCGGTTATTTCCTTGTTTATACAGATAGTTGGGCAGATATTTCCATGTTTATACAGATAGCGGTGTAGATATTTCCATCTTAATACAGATGGCGGTGTAGATATGTCCATGTTTGTACAGATGGCAGTGTAGATATATCCATGTTCATACAGATGGCGGTATAGATATTTCAAAGGTTATAGAGATAGCGCTGTAGTTATTTCCATATTTATAGAGAAACCTGTGTAGATATTTCCATGTATATTCAGATAGCTGTGTAGATATTTCCATGTTCATTCAGATAGCGGTGTAGATATTTCCATGTTCATCCATATGCCGGTGTACATATATGCATGTTCATACAGATGGCGGTGAAGATATTTCCATGTTCATACAGATGGTCGTGTAGGTATTTCCATGTTCAAAGAGATGGCGGTGTAGATATTTCCAAGTTCATACAAATGGCGGTGTAGATATTTCCATGTTCATACAGTTAGCGGTTTAGATATTTCCATGTTCATACAGATGGCGGTGTAGATATTTCCATGTTCATACCAATAGCGGTGTAGACATTTCCATGTTCATATATTTAGCGGTGTAGATATTACCATGTTCATACAGATGGCGAAGATATTTCCATGTTCATACAGATACCGGTGTAGATATTTCCATGTTCATACAGTTAGCGGTGTAGATATTTCCATGTTCATACAGATGGCAGTGTAGATATTTCCATGTTCATAGAGATTGCGGTGTAGATATCTCCATATTTATACAGATAGCAGTGTAGTTATTTCCATGTTTATAGAGATAGCAGTGTAGATATTTCCATTGATATACAGACAGCTGTGTAGATATTTGCATGGTCATACAGATAGCGGTGTAGATATTACCATGTTCATACAGTTAGCGGTGTAGATATTTGCATGTTCATACAGATGGCGGTTTAGATATTTTCTTCTTGATACAGATGGCGGTGTAGATATTTCCATGTTCATACAGATAGTGGTGTAGATATTTCCATGTTCATACAGATAGCGGTGTAGATATTTCCATGTTCATACAGATAGCGGTGTAGATATTTCCATTTTCATACCAATAGCGGTGTAGACATTTCCATGTTCATGCATTTAGCGGTGTAGGTATTTCCATGTTCATACAGATGGCGGTGAAGATATTTACATGTTCATACAGATGGCGGTGTAGATATTTCCATGTTTGTACGCATGGCAGTGTAGATATTTCCATGTTCATACAGGTGGCGGTGTAGATATTTCCATGTTTATACAGATAGCAGTGTAGTTATTTCCATCTTAATAGAGATAGCGGTGTAGATATTTCCATTGATATACAGATAACTGTGTAGATGTTTGCATGTTCATACAGATAGCGGTGTAGATATTTCCATGTTCATACAGATGGCGGTGTAGATATTTCAAAGGTTATAGAGATAGCGCTGTAGTTATTTCCATATTTATAGAGAAATCTGTGTAGATATTTCCATGTATATTCAGATAGCTGTGTACATATTTCCATGTTCATGCAGATAGCGGTGTAGATATTTCCATGTTCATCCATATGCCGGTGTACATATATTCATGTTCATACAGATGGCGGTGAAGATATTTCCATGTTCATACAGATGGTGGTGTAGGTATTTCCATGTTCATAGAGATGGCGGTGTAGATATTTCCAGGTTCATACAAATGGCGGTGTAGATATTTCCATGTTCATAGAGATGGCGGTGTTGATATTTCCATATTTGTAGAGATAGCAGTGTAGTTATTTCCATGTTTATAGAGATAGTAGTGTAGATATTTCCATTGATATACAGATAGCTCTGTAGATATTTGCATGTTCATAGAGATAGCGGTGTAGATATTTCCATGTTCATACAGATAGTGGTGTAGATATTTCCATTTTCATACAGATAGCGGTGTAGATATTTCCATGTTCATACAGAAAGCGGTGTAGATATTTCCATGTTCATACAGATAGCGGTGTAGATATTTCCATGTTCATACAGTTAGCGGCTTAGATATTTCCATGTTCATGCAGATGGCGGTGTAGATATTTCCATGTTAATACAGATGGCGGTGTAGTTATTTCCAGGTTCATACAGTTAGCGGTGTAGATATTTCCATGTTCATACATATAGCGGTGTAGATATTTCCATGTTCGTACAGATGGCGTTGTAGATATGTCCATGTTCTTAGAGATGGCGGTGTAGATATCTCCATGTTTATGCAGATAGCGGTAAAGATATTTCCATGTTTATAGAGATGGTGGTGTAGATATTTCCATGTTCATACAAATGGCGGTGTAGATATTTCCATGTTCATTGAGATGGCGGTGTAGATATTTCCATGTTCATACAAATGGCGGTGTATATATTTCCATGTTCATAGAGATGGCAGTGTAGATATTTCCATATTTATACAGATAGCAGTGTAGTTATTTCCATGTTTATAGGGATAGCAGTGTAGATATTTTCATTGATATACAGATAGCTGTGTAGATATTTGCATGTTCATACAGATAGCGGTCTAGATATTTCCATGTTCATACAGATAGCGGTGTAGATATTTCCATGTTCATACAATGAGCGGTGCAGATATTTCCATGTTCATACAGATGGCGGTGTAGATATTTACATGTTCATACAGATGGCGGTATAGATATTTCCAAGTTCGTACAGATGGCGTTGTAGATATTTCCATGTTCTTAGAGATGGCGGTGTAGATATCTCCATGTTTATGCAGATAGCGGTATAGATATTTCCATGTTTATAGAGATGGTGGTGTAGATATTTCCATGTTCATACAAATGGCGGTGTAGATATTTCCATGTTCATTGAGATGGCGGTGTAGATATTTCCATGTTCATACAAATGGCGGTGTAGATATTTCCATGTTCATAGAAATGGCAGTGTAGATATTTCCATATTTATACAGATAGCAGTGTAGTTATTTCCATGTTTATAGGGATAGCAGTGTAGATATTTTCATTGATATACAGATAGCTGTGTAGATATTTGCATGTTCATACAGATAGCGGTCTAGATATTTCCATGTTCATACAGATAGCGGTGTAGATATTTCCATGTTCATACAGATAGCGGTGTAGATATTTCCATGTTCATACTGATAGCGGTGTAGATATTTCCATGTTCATACAGATAGCAGTGTAGATATTTCCATGTTCCTACAGTTAGCGGTGTAGATATTTCCATGTTCACACAGATGGCGGTGTAGATATTTACCTGTTCATACAGATGGCAGTGTAGATATTTCCATGTTCATACAGATGGCGGTGTAGATATTTCCATGTTCGTACGGATGGCAGTGTAGATATTTCCATGTTCATACAGGTGGCTTTGTAGATATTTCCATGTTTACACAGATAGCAGTGTAGTTATTTCGATGTTTATAGAGACAGCTGTGAAGATATTTCCATTGATATACAGATAGCTGTGCAGATATTTGCATGTTTATACAGATAGTGGTGTAGATATTTTCCATGTTCGTACACATAGCGGTGTAGATATTTCCATGTTCATACAGATAGCGGTGTAGATATTTCCATGTTCATACAGATAACGGTGTAGATATTTCCATGTTCATACAGATAGCAGTGTAGATATTTCCATGTTCATACAGTTAGCGGTGTAGATATTTCCATGTTCATACAGATGGCGGTGTAGATATTTACATGTTCATACAGATGGCGGTATAGATACTTCCATGTTCGTACAGATGGCGTTGTAGATATTTCCATGTTCATAGAGATGGCGGTGTAGATATTTCCATGTTTTTGCAGTTAGCGGTATAGATATTTCCATGTTTATATAGATGGTGGTGTAGATATTTGCATGTTTATAGAGATGGCGGTCTAGATATTTCCATGTTTACAGAGATAGTTGTGTAGTTATTTCCAAGTATATAGAGACAGCGTTGTAGATATCTCCATGTTTATACAGATAGCGGTGAAGATATTTCCATGTTAATACAGATAGCAGTGAAGATATTTTCATGTTTATAGAGATAGTGTTGTAGATAATTTCAATTTCATACAGAGAGCAGTGTAGATATTTCCAAGTTCATACAGATAGCAGTGTAGATATTTCCACATTTACAGAGATGGCGGTGTAGATATTTCCATGTTCATACAGAGGACGGTGTAGATATTTCCATGTTTATAGGGATGGCGGTGTAGATATTTTCATGTTTACACCTATGGCGGTGTAGATATTTCCATGTTTACACAGATAGCGGTGTAGACATTTCCATGTTTACACAGATAGCGGTGTGGATATTTCCATGTTTATGCAGATAGCAGTGTAGATATTTCCATGTTCATACAGATAGTGGTGCGGATATTTCCATGTTTATTCAGATAGCGGTGCAGATATTTCCATGTTTATACAGATAGCTGTGTAGATATTTCCATCTTAATACAGATGGCGGTGTAGATATGTCCATGATCGTACAGATGGCGGTGTAGATATTTCCATGTTCATACAGATTGCGGTGTAGATATTTCGAAGTTTATAGAGATAGCGCTGTAGTTATTTCCATATTTATAGAGAAATCTGTGTAGATATTTCCATGTATATTCAGATAGCTGTGTAGATATTTCCATGTTCATGCAGATTACGGTGTAGATATTTCCATGTTCATCCTGATGCCGGTGTAAAAATATCCATGTTCATACAAATGGCGGTGAAGATATTTCCATGCTCATACAGATGGCGGTGTAGGTATTTCCATGTTCATACAAATTGCCGTGTAGATATTTCCATGTTCATGGAGATGGCGGTGTAGATATTTCCAGGTTCATACAAATGGCGGTGTAGGTATTTCCATGTTCATAGAGATGGCGGTGTAGATATTTCCATGTTTATACAGATAGCAGTGTAGTTATTTCCATGTTTATAGAGATACCATTCTGGATATTTCCATTGATATACAGATAGCTGTGTAGATATTTGCATGTTCATACAGATAGCGGTGTAGATATTTCCATGTTCATACAGATAGCGGTGTAGATATTTCCCTGTTCATATAGATAGTGGTGAAGATATTTCCATGTTAATTCAGATAGCGGTGTAGATATTTCCATGTTCATACAGATAGCGGTGTAGCTATTTCCATGTTCATACAGATAGCAGTGTAGATATTTCCATGTTTAGAGAGATAATGGTGTAGATAATTTCAATTTTATACAGAGAGCAGTGTAGATATTTCCAAGTTCATACAGATAGCGGTGTAGATATTTCCACGTTTACAGAGATGGCGGTGTAGATATTTCCATGTTCATACAGATGGCGGTGTAGATATTTCCATGTTCATAGAGATGGCGGTGTAGATATTTCCATGTTCATACAAATGGCAATGTAGATATTTCCATGTTCATAGAGATGGCGGTGTTGATATTTCCATATTTATAGAGATAGCAGTGTAGTTATTTCCATGTTTATAGAGATAGTAGTGTAGATATTTCCATTGATATACAGATAGGTCTGTAAATATTTGCATGTTAATAGAGATAGCGGTGTATATATTTCCATGTTCATACAGATAGCGGTATAGATATTTCCATGTTCACAGATAGCAGTGTAGATATTTCCATGTTCATACAGATAGCGGTGTAGATATTTCCATGTTCATACAGATAGCGGTGTAGATATTTCCGTTTTCATACAGTTAGCGGTTTAGATATTTCCATGTTCATACAGATGGCGGTGTAGATATTTACATGTTCATACAGATGGCGGTGTAGTTATTTCCATGTTCATACAGATAGCGGTGTAGATATTTCCATGTTCATACAGATAGCGGTGTAGATATTTCCATGCTCATACAGATAGCGGTGTAGATATTTCCATGTTCATACCAATAGCGGTGTAGACATTTCCATGTTCATATATTTAGCGGTGTAGATATTTCCATGTTCATAGAGATGGCGAAGATATTTCCATGTTCATGCGGATAGCGGTGTAGATATTTCCATGTTCATACAGATAGCAGTGTAGATATTTCCATGTTAATACAGATAGCGGTGTTGATATTTCCATGTTCATACCAATAGCGGTGTAGACATTTCCATGTTCATACATTTAGCGGTGTAGATATTTCCATGGTCATACAGATGGCGGTGAAGATATTTACATGTTCATACAGATGGCGGTGTAGATATTTCCATGTTTCTACGGATGGCAGTGTAGATATTTTCATGTTCATAGAGATGGCGGTGTAGATATTTCCATGTTTATGCAGATAGCGGTATAGATATTTCCATGTATATACAGATGGTGGTGTAGACATTTCCATGTTTATAGAGATGGCGGTCTAGATATTTCCATGTTTACAGAGATAGTGGTGTAGTAATTTCCAAGTTTATAGAGACAGCGTTGTAGATATTTCCATGTTTATACAGATAGCGGTGAAGTTATTTCCATGTTTATACAGATAGCGGTGTAGATATTTCCATGTTTATACAGATAGCAGTGTAGATATTTCCATGTTTAGAGAGATAACGGTGTAGATAATTTCAATTTTATACAGAGAGCAGTGTAGATATTTCCAAGTTCATACAGATAGCGGTGTAGATATTTCCACGTTTACAGAAATGGCAGTGTAGATATTTCCATGTTCATACAGATGGCGAAGATATTTCCATGTTCATACAGATACCGGTGTAGATATTTCCATGTTCATACAGTTAGCGGTGTAGATATTTCCATGTTCATACAGATGGTAGTGTAGATATTTCCATTTTCATAGAGATTGCGGTGTAGATATCTCCATATTTATACAGATAGCAGTGTAGTTATTTCCATGTTTATAGAGATAGCAGTGTAGATATTTCCATTGATATACAGACAGCTGTGTAGATATTTGCATGGTCATACAGATAGCGGTGTAGATATTACCATGTTCGTAAAGATAGCGGTGCAGATATTTCCATGTTCATACAGATAGCGGTGTAGATATTTCCATGTTCATACAGATAGCGGTGTAGATATTTAAATGTTCATACAGTTAGCGGTGTAGATATTTGCATGTTCATACAGATGGCGGTTTAGATGTTTTCTTGTTGATACAGATGGCGGTGTAGATATTTCCATGTTCATACAGATAGTGGTGTAGATATTTCCATGTTCATACAGATAGCGGTGTAGATATTTCCATGTTCATACAGATAGCGGTGTAGATATTTCCATGTTCATACCAATAGCGGTGTAGACATTTCCATGTTCATACATTTAGCGGTGTAGGTATTTCCATGTTCATACAGATGGCGGTGAAGATATTTACATGTTCATACAGATGGCGGTGTAGATATTTCCATGTTTGTACGGATGGCAGTGTAGATATTTCCATGTTCAAACAGGTGGCGGTGTAGATATTTCCATGTTTATACAGATAGCAGTGTAGTTATTTCCATCTTAACAGAGATAGCGGTGTAGATATTTACATTGATATACAGATAACTGTGTAGATGTTTGCATGTTTATACAGATAGCGGTGTAGATACTTCCATGTTTATACAGATTGCAGTGTAGACATTTCCATGTTTATAGAGATAATGTTGTAGATAATTTCAATTTTATACAGAGAGCAGTGTAGATATTTCCAGGTTCATACAGATAGCGGTGTAGATATTTCCACTTTTATAGAGATGGCGGTGTAGATATTTCCATGTTCATACAGATGGCGATGTAGATATTTCCATGTTTATAGGGATGGCGGTGTAGATATTTCCATGTTCATATAGATAGCGCTGTAGATATTTCCATCTTAATACAGCTTGCGGTGTAGGTATGTCCATGTTTGTACAGATGGCGGTGTAGATATTTCCATGTTCATACAGATGGCGGTGTAGATATTTCAAAGTTTATAGAGATAGCGCTGTAGTTATTTCCATATTTATAGAGAAATCTGTGTAGATATTTCCGTGTATATGCAGATAGCTGTGTAGATATTTCCATGTTCATGCAGATAGCGGTGTAGATATTTCCATGTTCATCCAGATGCCGGTGTACATTTATCCATGTTCAAACAGATGGCGGTGAAGATATTTCCATGTTCATACAGATGGTGGTGTAGGTATTTCCATGTTCATACAAATGGCGGTGTAGATATTTCCATGTTCATAGATATGGCGGGGTAGGTATTTCCAGGTTCATACAGATGGCTGTGTAGATATTTCCATGTTCATAGAGATGGCCGTGTAGATATTTCCATATTTATACAGATAGCAGTGTAGTTATTTCCATGTTTATAGAGATATCAGTGTGGATATTTCCATTGATATACAGATAGCTCTGTTGGTATTTACATGTTCATACAGATAGCGGTGTAGATATTTCCATGTTCATAGAGATAGCGGTGTAGATATTTGCACGTTCATATAGATAGCGGTGTAGATATTTCCATGTTCATACAGATAGCGGTGTAGATATTTCCATGTTCATACAGATAGCGGTGTAGATAATGCCATGTTCATACAGTTAGCGGTGTAGATATTTCCATGTTCATACAGATGGCGGTGTAGATATTTCCATGTTCATACAGATAGCGGTGTAGAGATTTCCATGTTCATACAGATAGCGTTGTAGATATTTCCATGTTCATACAGATAGCGGTCTAGATATTTCCAGGTTCATACCAATAGCGGTGTAGACATTTGCATGTTGATACAGTTAGCGGTGTAGATATTTCCATGTTCATACAGATGGCGGTGTAGATATTTACATGTTCATACAGATGGCAGTGTAGATATTTCCATGTTTGTACGGATGGCATTGTAGATATTTCCATGTTCATACAGGTGGCGGTGTAGATATTTCCATGTTTATACAGATAGCAGTGTAGTTATTTCAATGTTAATAGTGATAGCAGTGTAGATATTTTCATTGATATACAGATAGCTGTGTAGATATTTGAATGTTCATACAGATAGCGGTGTAGATATTTCCATGTTCATACAGATGGCGGTGTAGGTATTTCCATGTTCATACAGATAGCGTTGTAGAGATTTCCATGTTCATAGAGATGGTGGTGTAGATATTTCCAGGTTCATACAAATGGCGGTGTAGATATTTCCATGTTCATAGAGATGGCGGTGTAGATATTTCCATGTTTATGCAGATAGCAGTGTAGTTATTTCCATGTTTATAGAGATACCATTCTGGATATTTCCATTGATATACAGATAGCTGTGTAGATATTTGCATGTTCATACAGATAGCGGTGTAGATATTTCCATGTTCATACCAATAGCGGTGTAGATATTTCCATGTTCATACAGTTAGCGGGGTAGATATTTCCATGTTCATACAGATGGCGGTGTAGATATTTACATGTTCATACAGATGGCGGTGTAGATATTTCCATGTTTGTAGGGATGACGGTGTAGATATTTTCATGTTTACACAGATGGTGGTGTAGATATTTCCATGTTTACACAGATAGCGGTGTAGACATTTCCATGTTTACACAGATAGCGGTGTGGATATTTCCATGTTTATGCAGAGAGCAGTGTAGATATTTCCATGTTTATACAGATATCGGTGTGGATATTTCCATGTTTTTTCAGATAGCGGTGCGGATATTTCCATGTTTATACAGATAGTTGGGCAGATATTTCCATGTTTATACAGATAGCGGTTTAGATATTTCCATCTTAATTCAGATGGCGGTGTAGATATGTCCATGATCGTACAGATGGCGGTTTAGATATTTCCATGTTCATAGAGATGGCGGTGTAGATATTTCGAAGTTTATAGAGATAGCGATGTAGTTATTTCCATATTTATAGAGAAATCTGTGTAGATATTTCCATGTATATTCAGATAGCTGTGTAGATATTTCCACGTTCATGCAGATTACGGTGTAGATATTTCCATGTTCATCGAGATGGCGGTGTACATATATCCATGATCATACAATTGGCGGTGAAGATATTTCCATGCTCATACAGATGGCGGTGTAGGTATTTCCATGTTCATACAAATGGTGGTGTAGATATTTCCATGTTCATACAGATGGCGGTGTAGATATTTACATGTTCATACAGATGGCGGTATAGATACTTCCATGTTCGTACAGATGGCGTTGTAGATATTTCCATGTTCATAGAGATGGCGGTGTAGATATTTCCATGTTTTTGCAGTTAGCGGTATAGATATTTCCATGTTTATACAGATGGTGGTGTAGATATTTGCATGTTTATAGAGATGGCGGTCTAGATATTTCCATGTTTACAGAGATAGTTGTGTAGTTATTTCCAAGTATATAGAGACAGCGTTGTAGATATCTCCATGTTTATACAGATAGCGGTGAAGATATTTCCATGTTTATACAGATAGAGGTGTAGATATTTCCATGTTCATACAGATAGCAGTGTAGATATTTTCATGTTTATAGAGATAGTGTTGTAGATAATTTCAATTTCATACAGAGAGCAGTGTAGATATTTCCAAGTTCATACAGATAGCAGTGTAGATATTTCCACGTTTACAGAGATGGCGGTGTAGATATTTCCATGTTCATACAGAGGACGGTGTAGATATTTCCATGTTTATAGGGATGGCGGTGTACATATTTTCATGTTTACACCTATGGCGGTGTAGATATTTCCATGTTTACACAGATAGCGGTGTAGACATTTCCATGTTTACACAGATAGCGGTGTGGATATTTCCATGTTTATGCAGATAGCAGTGTAGATATTTCCATGTTCATACAGATAGTGGTGCGGATATTTCCATGTTTATTCAGATAGCGGTGCGGATATTTCCATGTTTATACAGATAATTGGGCAGATATTTCCATGTTTATACAGATAGCTGTGTAGATATTTCCATCTTAATACAGATGGCGGTGTAGATATGTCCATGATCGTACAGATGGCGGTGTAGATATTTCCATGTTCATACAGATTGCGGTGTAGATATTTCGAAGTTTATAGAGATAGCGCTGTAGTTATTTCCATATTTATAGAGAAATCTGTGTAGATATTTCCATGTATATTCAGATAGCTGTGTAGATATTTCCATGTTCATGCAGATTACGGTGTAGATATTTCCATGTTCATCCTGATGCCGGTGTAAAAATATCCATGTTCATACAAATGGCGGTGAAGATATTTCCATGCTCATACAGATGGCGGTGTAGGTATTTCCATGTTCATACAAATTGCCGTGTAGATATTTCCATGTTCATGGAGATGGCGGTGTAGATATTTCCAGGTTCATACAAATGGCGGTGTAGGTATTTCCATGTTCATAGAGATGGCGGTGTAGATATTTCCATGTTTATACAGATAGCAGTGTAGTTATTTCCATGTTTATAGCGATACCATTCTGGATATTTCCATTGATATACAGATAGCTGTGTAGATATTTGCATGTTCATACAGATAGCGGTGTAGATATTTCCATGTTCATACAGATAGCGGTGTAGATATTTCCCTGTTCATATAGATAGTGGTGAAGATATTTCCATGTTAATTCAGATAGCGGTGTAGATATTTCCATGTTCATACAGATAGCGGTGTAGCTATTTCCATGTTCATACAGATAGCAGTGTAGATATTTCCATGTTTAGAGAGATAATGGTGTAGATAATTTCAATTTTATACAGAGAGCAGTGTAGATATTTCCAAGTTCATACAGATAGCGGTGTAGATATTTCCACGTTTACAGAGATGGCGGTGTAGATATTTCCATGTTCATACAGATGGCGGTGTAGATATTTCCATGTTCATAGAGATGGCGGTGTAGATATTTCCATGTTCATACAAATGGCAGTGTAGATATTTCCATGTTCATAGAGATGGCGGTGTTGATATTTCCATATTTATAGAGATAGCAGTGTAGTTATTTCCATGTTTATAGAGATAGTAGTGTAGATATTTCCATTGATATACAGATAGGTCTGTAAATATTTGCATGTTAATAGAGATAGCGGTGTATATATTTCCATGTTCATACAGATAGCGGTGTAGATATTTCCATATTCACAGATAGCAGTGTAGATATTTCCATGTTCATACAGATAGCGGTGTAGATATTTCCATGTTCATACAGATAGCGGTGTAGATATTTCCGTTTTCATACAGTTAGCGGTTTAGATATTTCCATGTTCATACAGATGGCGGTGTAGATATTTACATGTTCATACAGATGGCGGTGTAGTTATTTCCATGTTCATACAGATAGCGGTGTAGATATTTCCATGTTCATACAGATAGCGGTGTAGATATTTCCATGTTCATACAGATAGCGGTGTAGATATTTCCATGTTCATACCAATAGCGGTGTAGACATTTCCATGTTCATATATTTAGCGGTGTAGATATTTCCATGTTCATAGAGATGGCGAAGATATTTCCATGTTCATGCGGATAGCGGTGTAGATATTTCCATGTTCATACAGATAGCAGTGTAGATATTTCCATGTTAATACAGATAGCGATGTTGATATTTCCATGTTCATACCAATAGCGGTGTAGACATTTCCATGTTCATACATTTAGCGGTGTAGATATTTCCATGGTCATACAGATGGCGGTGAAGATATTTACATGTTCATACAGATGGCGGTGTAGATATTTCCATGTTTCTACGGATGGCAGTGTAGATATTTCCATGTTCATAGAGATGGCGGTGTAGATATTTCCATGTTTATGCAGATAGCGGTATAGATATTTCCATGTATATACAGATGGTGGTGTAGATATTTCCATGTTTATAGAGATGGCGGTCTAGATATTTCCATGTTTACAGAGATAGTGGTGTAGTAATTTCCAAGTTTATAGAGACGGCGTTGTAGATATTTCCATGTTTATACAGATAGCGGTGAAGTTATTTCCATGTTTATACAGATAGCGGTGTAGATATTTCCATGTTTATACAGATAGCAGTGTAGATATTTCCATGTTTAGAGAGATAACGGTGTAGATAATTTCAATTTTATACAGAGAGCAGTGTAGATATTTCCAAGTTCATACAGATAGCGGTGTAGATATTTCCACGTTTACAGAAATGGCAGTGTAGATATTTCCATGTTCATACAGATGGCGAAGATATTTCCATGTTCATACAGATAACGGTGTAGATATTTCCATGTTCATACAGTTAGCGGTGTAGATATTTCCATGTTCATACAGATGGCAGTGTAGATATTTCCATTTTCATAGAGATTGCGGTGTAGATATCTCCATATTTATACAGATAGCAGTGTAGTTATTTCCATGTTTATAGAGATAGCAGTGTAGATATTTCCATTGATATACAGACAGCTGTGTAGATATTTGCATGGTCATACAGATAGCGGTGTAGATATTACCATGTTCGTAAAGATAGCGGTGCAGATATTTCCATGTTCATACAGATAGCGGTGTAGATATTTCCATGTTCATACAGATAGCGGTGTAGATATTTAAATGTTCATACAGGTAGCGGTGTAGATATTTGCATGTTCATACAGATGGCGGTTTAGATGTTTTCTTGTTGATACAGATGGCGGTGTAGATATTTCCATGTTCATACAGATAGTGGTGTAGATATTTCCATGTTCATACAGATAGCGGTGTAGATATTTCCATGTTCATACAGATAGCGGTGTAGATATTTCCATGTTCATACCAATAGCGGTGTAGACATTTCCATGTTCATACATTTAGCGGTGTAGGTATTTCCATGTTCATACAGATGGCGGTGAAGATATTTACATGTTCATACAGATGGCGGTGTAGATATTTCCATGTTTGTACGGATGGCAGTGTAGATATTTCCATGTTCAAACAGGTGGCGGTGTAGATATTTCCATGTTTATACAGATAGCAGTGTAGTTATTTCCATCTTAACAGAGATAGCGGTGTAGATATTTACATTGATATACAGATAACTGTGTAGATGTTTGCATGTTTATACAGATAGCGGTGTAGATACTTCCATGTTTATACAGATTGCAGTGTAGACATTTCCATGTTTATAGAGATAATGTTGTAGATAATTTCAATTTTATACAGAGAGCAGTGTAGATATTTCCAGGTTCATACAGATAGCGGTGTAGATATTTCCACTTTTATAGAGATGGCGGTGTAGATATTTCCATGTTCATACAGATGGCGATGTAGATATTTCCATGTTTATAGGGATGGCGGTGTAGATATTTCCATGTTCATATAGATAGCGGTGTAGATATTTCCATCTTAATACAGCTTGCGGTGTAGGTATGTCCATGTTTGTACAGATGGCGGTGTAGATATTTCCATGTTCATAAAGATGGCGGTGTAGATATTTCAAAGTTTATAGAGATAGCGCTGTAGTTATTTCCATATTTATAGAGAAATCTGTGTAGATATTTCCGTGTATATGCAGATAGCTGTGTAGATATTTCCATGTTCATGCAGATAGCGGTGTAGATATTTCCATGTTCATACAGATGGCGGTTTAGTTATTTCCATGTCCATAGAGATCGCGGTGTAGATATTTCCATGTTCATACAGATAGCAGTGTAGATATTTCCATGTTCATACAGATAGCGGTGTAGATATTTCCATGTTCATACCAATAGCGGTGTAGACATTTCCATGTTCATATATTTAGCGGTGTAGATAGTTCCATGTTCATACAGATGGCGAGGATATTTCCATGTTCATGCAGATAGCGGTGTAGATATTTCCATGTTCATACAGTTAGCGGTGTAGATATTTCCATGTTAATACAGTTAGCGGTGTAGATATCTCCATGTTCATACAAATGGCGGTGTAGATATGTCCCTGTTTGTACAGATGGCAGTGCAGATATTTCCATGTTCATACAGATGGCGGTGTAGATATTTCGAAGTTTATAGAGATAGTGCTGTAGTTATTTCCATATTTATAGAGAAATCTGTGTAGATATTTCCATGTATATTCAAAAAGCTGTGTAGATATTTCCATGTTCATGCAGATAGCGGTGTAGATATTTCCATGTTCATCCAGATGCCGGTGTACATATATCCATGTTCATACAGATGGCGGTGAAGATATTTCCATGTTCATACAGATGGCGGTGTAGATATTTCCATGTTCATACAAATGGCGGTTTAGATATTTCCATGTTCATAGAGATGGCGGTGTAGATATTTCCATGTTCATACAAATGGCGGTGTAGATATTTCCATGTTCATAGAGATGGCGGTGTAGATATTTCCATATTTATACAGATAGCAGTGTAGTTATTTCCATGTTTATAGGGATAGCAGTGTAGATATTTTCATTGATATACAGATAGATGTGTTGATATTTGAATGTTCATACAGATAGCGGTGTAGATATTTCCATGTTCATACAGATAGCGGTGTAGATATTTCCATGTTCATACAGATGGCGGTGTAGATATTTCCATGTTCATACAGATAGCGGTGTAGATGTTTCCATTTCCATACAGATAGAGGTGTAGATATTTCCATGTTCATACAGTTTGCGGTGTAGATATTTCCATGTTCATACAGATGGCGGTGTAGATATTTACATGTTCATACAGATGGCGGTGTAGATATTTCCATGTTCATACAGATAGCGGTGTAGATATTTCCATCTTCATACCAATAGCGGTGTAGATATTTCCATGTTCATACAGTTAGCAGTGTAGATATTTCTATGTTCATACAGATGGCGGTGTAGATATTTACATGTTCATACAGATGGCGGTGAAGATATTTCCATGTTGGTACGGATGGCAGTGTAGATATTTCCATGTTCATACAGGTAGCTGTGTAGATATTTCCATGTTTATACAGATAGCAGTGTAGTTATTTCCATGTTTATAGAGACAGCTGTGTAGATATTTCCATTGATATACAGATAGCTGTGTAGATATTTGCATGTTCATACAGATAGCGGTGTAGATATTTCCATGTTCGTACAGATAGCGGTGTAGATATTTCCATGTTCATACAGATAGCAGTGTAGATATTTCCATGTTCATACAGATAACGGTGTAGATATTTCCATGTTCATACAGATAGCGGGTAGATATTTCCATGTTCATACAGATAGCAGTGTAGATATTTCCATGTTCATACAGTTAGCGGTGTAGATATTTCCATGTTCATACAGATGGCAGTGTAGATATTTACATGTTCATACAGATGGCGGTATAGTTATTTCCATGTTCATAGAGATGGCGGTGTAGATATTTCCATGTTTTTGCATTTAGCGGTATAGATATTTCCATGTTTATACAGATGGTGGTGTAGATATTTCCATGTTTATAGAGATGGCGGTTTAGATATTTCCATGTTTACAGAGATAGTGGTGTAGTTATTTCCAAGTTTATAGAGACAGCGATGTAGATATTTCCATGTTTATACAGATAGCGGTGAAGATATTTCCATGTTTATACAGATAGCGGGGTAGATAATTCCATGTTCATACAGATAGCAGGGTAGATATTACCATGTTTATAGAGATAGTGTTGTAGATAATTTCAATTTCATACAGAGAGCAGTGTAGATATTTACAAGTTCATACAGATAGCGGTGTAGATATTTCCACGTTTACAGAGATGGCGGTGTAGATATTTCCATGTTCATACAGAGGACGGTGTAGATATTTCCATGTTTATAGGGATGGCGGTGTAGATATTTTCATGTTTACACAGATGGCGGTGTTGATATTTCCATGTTAACACAGATAGCGGTGTAGACATTTCCATGTTTACACAGATAGCGGTGTGGATATTTCCATGTTTATGCAGATAGCAGTGTAGATATTTCCGTGTTTATACAGATAGCGGTGCGGATATTTCCATGTTTATTCAGATAGCGGTGCGGTTATTTCCATGTTTATACAGATAGTTAGGCAGATATTTCCATGTTTATACAGATAGCGGTGTAGATATTTCCATCTTAATACAGATGGCGGTGTAGATATGTCCATGTTTGTACAGATGGCGGTGTAGATATTTCCATGTTCATACAGATGGCGGTGTAGATATTTCAAAGTTTATAGAGATAGCGCTGTAGTTATTTCCATATTCCTAGAGAAATCTGTGTAGATATTTCCATTGATATACAGATAGCTCTGTAGATATTTGCATGTTCATAGAGATAGCGGTGTAGATATTTCCATGTTCATACAGATAGCGGTGTAGATATATCCATGTTCATACAGATAACGGTGTAGATATTTCCATGTTAATACAGATAGCGGTGTAGATATTTCCATGTTCATATAGATGGCTGTGTAGATATATCCATGTTCATACAGATAGCGGTGTAGATATTTCCATGTTCATACAGATAGTGGTGTACATATTTCCATGTTCATACAGATAGCGGTGTAGATACTTCCAAGTTCATACAGATAGCGGTGTAGATATTTCCATGTTCATACAAATGGCGGTGTAGATATGTCCATGTTTGTACAGATGGCGGTGTAGATATTTCCATGTTCATACAGATGGCGGTGTAGATATTTCGAAGTTTATAGAGATAGCGCTGTAGTTATTTCCATATTTATAGAGAAATCTGTGTAGATATTTCCATGTATATTCAGATAGCTGTGTAGATATTTCCATGTTCATGCAGATAGCGGTGTAGATATTTCCATGTTCATCCAGATGCCGGTGTACATATATCCATGTTCATACAGATGGCGGTGAAGTTATTTCCATGTTCATACAGATGGTGGTATAGGTATTTCCATGTTCATACAAATGGCGGTGTAGATATTTCCATGTTCATAGAGATGGCTGTGTAGATATTTCCAGGTTCGTACAAATGGCGGTGTAGATATTTCCATGTTCATAGAGATAGCGGTGTAGATATTTGCACGTTTATACAGATAGCAGTGTAGTTGTTTCCATGTTTATTGAAATACCAGTGTGGATATTTCCATTGATATACAGATAGCTGTGTAGATATTTACATGTTCATACAGATTGCGGTGTAGATATTTCCATGTTCGTACAGATAGCAGTGTTGATATTTCCATGTTCATACAGATAGCGGTGTAGATATTTCCATGTTCATACAGATAACGGTGTAGATATTTCCATGTTCATATGGACAGCGGTGTAGGTATTTCCATGTTCATACAGTTAGCGGTGTAGATATTTCCATGTTTTACAGATGGCAGTGTAGATATTTACATGTTCATACAGATGGCGGTATAGATATTTCCATGTTCCTACAGATGGCGGTGTAGATATTTCCATGTTCATAGAGATGGCGTTTTAGATATTTCCATGTTTATGCAGATAGTGGTATAGATATTTCCATGTTTATACAGATGGTGGTGTAGATATTTCCATGTTTAAAGACATGGCGGTCTAGATATTTCCATGTTTACAGAGATAGTGGTGTAGTTATTTCCAAGTTTATAGAGACAGCGTTGTAGATATTTCCATGCTTATACAGATAGTGGTGAAGATATTTCCATGTTTATACAGATAGCGGTGTAGTTATTTCCATGTTTATAAAGATAGCAGTGTAGATATTTCCATGTTTATAGAGATAGTGTTGTAGATAATTTCAATTTCATACGGAGAGCAGTGTAGATATTTCCAAGTTTATACAGATAGCGGTGTAGATATTTCCATGTTTATAGGAATGGCGGTGTACATATTTTCATGTTTACACAGATGGCGGTGTAGATATTTCCATGTTTACACAGATAGCGGTGTAGACATTTCCATGTTTACACAGATAGCGGTGTGGATATTTCCAGGTTTATGCAGATATAAGTGTAGATATTTCCATGTTTATACAGATAGCGGTGCAGATATTTCCATGTTTATTCAGATAGCGGTGCGGATATTTCCATGTTTATACAGATAGTTGGGCAGATATTTCCATGTTTATACAGATAGCGGTGTAGATATTTCCATCTCAATACAGATGGCGGTGTAGATATGTCCATGATCGTACAGATGGCGGTGTAGATATATCCATGTTCATACAGATGGCGGTGTAGATATTTCGAAGTTTATACAGATAGCGATGTAGTTATTTCCATATTTATAGAGAAATCTGTGTAGATATTTCCATGTATATTCAGATAGCTGTGTAGATATTTCCATGTTCATGCAGATTACGGTGTAGATATTCCATGTTCATCCAGACGCGGGTGTACATATATCCATGTTCATACAAATGGCGGTGAAGATATTTCCATGCTCATACAGATGGCGGTGTAGGTATTTCCATGTTCATACAAATGGCGGTGTAGATATTTCCATGTTGATAGAGATGGCGGTGTAGATATTTCCAGGTTCATACAAATGGCGGTGTAGGTATTTCCATGTTCATAGAGATGGCGGTGTAGATATTTCCATGTTTATACAGATAGCAGTGTAGTTATATCCATGTTTATAGAGATACCATTCTGGATATTTCCATTGATATACAGATATCTGTGTAGATATTTGCAGGTTCATACAGATAGCGGTCTAGATATTTCCATGTTCATACAGATGGCGGTGTAGATATTTCCATGTTCACACAGATAGCGGTGAACTGATTTCCATGTTCATACAGATAGCGGTGTAGATATTTCCATGTTGATACAGATAGCGGTCTAGATATTTCCAGGTTCATACCAATAGCCGTGTAGACATTTCCATGTTCATACAGTTAGCGGTGTAGATATTTCCATGTTCATACAGATAGCAGTGTAGATATTTCCATGTTAATGCAGATAGCGGTGTAGATATTTCCATGTTCATATAGATAGCGGTGTAGGTATTTAAATGTTCATACAGTTAGCGGTGTAGATATTTCCATGTTCATACAGATGGCGGTGTAGATATTTACATGTTGATACAGATGGCGGTGTACATATTTCCATGTTCATACAGATAGCGGTGTAGATATTTCCATGTTCATACAGATAGCGGTGTAGATATTTATATGTTCATACAGATAGCGGTGTAGATATTCCCATGTTCATACCAATAGCGGTGTAGACATTTCCATGTTCATACATTTAGCGGTGTAGATATTTCCACGTTCATACAGATGGCGTTGAAGATATTTACATGTTCATACAGATGGCGGTGTAGATATTTCCATGTTTGTACGGATGTCATTGTAGATATTTCCATGTTCATACAGGTGGCGGTGTAGAAATTTCCAAGTTTATACAGATAGAAGTGTAGTTATTTCCATGTTAATAGAGATAGTGTTGTAGATATTTCCATTGATATACGGATAGCTGTGTAGATATTTGCATGTTCATACAGATAGCGGTGTAGATATATCCATGTTCGTACAGATAGCGGTGTAGCTATTTCCATGTTCATACAGATAGCGGTGTAGATATTTCTATGTTCATACAGATAGCGGTGTAGATATTTCCATGTTTATAGAGATAATGGTGTAGATAATTTCAATTTTATACAGAGAGCAGTGTAGATATTTCCAAGTTCATACAGATAGCGGTGTAGATATTTCCACCTTTATAGAGATGGCGGTGTAGATATTTCCATGTTCATACAAATGGCGGTGTAGATATTTCCATGTTCATAGAGATGGCGGTGTAGTTGTTTCCATGTTCATTCAAATGGCGGTGTAGATATTTCCATGTTCATACAGATAGCGGTGTAGATATTTCCATGTTCATACAGATAGCGGTGTAGCTATTTCCATTTTCATACAGATAGCGGTGTAGATATTTCCATGTTCATTCAGTTAGCGGTGTAGATATTTCCATGTTCATACAGAGGGCGGTGTAGATATTTACATGTTCATACAGATGGCGGTGTAGATATTTCCATGTTCATACAGATAGCGGTGTAGATATTTCCATGTTCGTACGGATGGCAGTGTAGATATTTCCATGTTCACAGAGATGGCGGTGTAGGTATTTCCATGTTTATACAGATAGCAGTGTAGTTATTTCCATGTTTATAGAGATAGCAGTGTAGATATTTCCATTGATATACAGATAGCTGTGTAGATATTTGCATGGTCATACAGATAGCGGTGTAGATATTTCCATGTTCGTACAGATAGCGGTGTAGATATTTCCATGTTGATACAGATGGCGGTGTAGATATTTCCATGTTCCTACAGATAACGGTGTAGATATTTCCATGTTCATACAGATAGCTGTGTAGATATTTCCATGTTCATACAGTTAGCGGTGTAGATATTTCCATGTTCATACAGATCGCGGTGTAGATATTTACATGTTCATACAGATGGCGGTATAGATATTTCCATGTTCGTACACATGGCGGTGTAGATATTTCCATGTTCATAGAGATGGTGGTGTAGATATTTCCATGTTTATGCAGATAGCGGTATAGATATTTCCATGTTTATACAGATGGTGGTGTAGATATTTCCATGTTTATAGAGATGGCGGTCTAGATATTTCCATGTTTACAGAGATAGTGGCATTGTTATTTCCAAGTTTATAGAGACAGCGTTGTAGATATTTCCATGTTTATACAGATAGCGGTGAAGATATTTCCATGTTTATACAGATAGCGGTGTAGATATTTCCATGTTTATACAGATAGCAGTGTAGATATTTCCATGTTTATAGAGATAGTGGTGTAGATAATTTCAATTTAATACAGAGGGCAGTGTAGGTCTTTCCAAGTTCATACAGATAGCGGTGTAGATATTTCCCCGTTTATAGAGATGGCGGTGTAGATATTTCCATGTTCATACAGAGGACGGTGTAGATATTTCCATGTTTATTGGGATGGCGGTGTAGATATTTTCATGTTTACACAGATGGCGGTGTAGATATTTCCATGTTTACACAGATAGCGGTGTAGACATTTCCATGTTTACACAGATAGCGGTGTGGATATTTCCATGTTTATTCAGAAAGCAGTGCGGATATTTCCATGTTTGTACAGATAGTTGGGCAGATATTTCCATGTTTATACAGATAGCGGTGTAGATATTTCCATCTTAATGCAGATGGCGGTGAAGATATGTCCATGTTTGTACAGATGGCGGTGTAGATATTTCCATGTTCATACAGATGGCGGTGTAGATATTTCCATGTTCATACAGATGGCGGTGTAGATATTTACATGTTCATACAGATGGCGGTATAGGTATTTCCATGTTCATACAGATGGCGGTGTAGATATTTCCATGTTCATAGAGATGGCGGTGTAGATATTTCCATGTTTATGCAGATAGCGGTATAGATATTTCCATGTTTATACAGATGGTGGTGTAGATATTTCCATGTTTATAGAGATGGCGGTCTAGATATTTCCATGTTTACAGAGATAGTGGCATTGTTATTTCCAAGTTTATAGAGACAGCGTTGTAGATATTTCCATGTTTATACAGATAGCGGTGAAGATATTTCCATGTTTATACAGATAGCGGTGTAGATATTTCCATGTTTATACAGATAGCAGTGTAGATATTTCCATGTTTATAGAGATAGTGGTGTAGATAATTTCAATTTAATACAGAGGGCAGTGTAGGTCTTTCCAAGTTCATACAGATAGCGGTGTAGATATTTCCCCGTTTATAGAGATGGCGGTGTAGATATTTCCATGTTCATACAGAGGACGGTGTAGATATTTCCATGTTTATTGGGATGGCGGTGTAGATATTTTCATGTTTACACAGATGGCGGTGTAGATATTTCCATGTTTACACAGATAGCGGTGTAGACATTTCCATGTTTACACAGATAGCGGTGTGGATATTTCCATGTTTATTCAGAAAGCAGTGCGGATATTTCCATGTTTGTACAGATAGTTGGGCAGATATTTCCATGTTTATACAGATAGCGGTGTAGATATTTCCATCTTAATGCAGATGGCGGTGAAGATATGTCCATGTTTGTACAGATGGCGGTGTAGATATTTCCATGTTCATACAGATGGCGGTGTAGATATTTCCATGTTCATACAGATGGCGGTGTAGATATTTACATGTTCATACAGATGGCGGTATAGGTATTTCCATGTTCATACAGATGGCGGTGTAGATATTTCCATGTTCATAGAGATGGCGGTGTAGATATTTCCATGTTTATGCAGATAGCGGTATAGATATTTCCATGTTTATACAGATAGCGGTGAAGATTTTTCCATGTTTATACAGATAGCGGTGTAGATATTTCCATGTTTATACAGATAGCAGTGTAGGTATTTCCAAGTTCATACAGATAGCGGTGTAGATATTTCCACGTTTATAGAGATGACGGTCTAGATATTTCCAAGTTTACAGAGATAGTGGCGTAGTTATTTCCAAGTTTATAGAGACAGCGGTGTAGATATTTCCATGTTCATACAGATAACGGTGTAGATATTTCCATGTTCATACAGATAGCGGTGTAGATATTTCCATGTTCATACAGTTAGGGGTGTAGATATTTCCATGTTCATACAAATGGCGGTGTAGATATTTCCATGTTTATAGAGATAGCAGTGTAGATATTTCCATGTTTATATAGATAGCAGTGTAGATATTTCCATTGATATACAGATAGCTGTGTAGATATTTGCATGTTCATTCACATAGCGGTGTAGTTATTTCCATGTTCATACAGATAGCGGTGTAGATATTTCCATGTTCGTACAGATGGCGGTGTAGATATTTCCATGTTTATAGAGATGGCCGTGTAGATATTTTCATGTTTACACAGATGGCGGTGTAGATATTTCCATGTTTACACAGATAGCGGTGTAGACATTTCCATGTTTACACAGATAGCGGTTTGGATATTTCCAGGTTTATGCAGATAGCGGTGTAGATATTTCCATGTTTATACAGATAGCGGTGCGGTTATTACCATTTTTATTCAGATACTGGTGGAGATATTTCCATGTTTATAAGGATAGCGGTGTAGATATTTAAATCTTATTACAGATGGCGGTGTAGATATGTCCATGTTCGTACAGATGGCGGTGTACATATTTCCATGTTCATACAGAGGGCGGTGTAGATATTTCAAAGTTTATAGAGATAGCGCTGTAGTTATTTCCATATTTACAGAGAAATCTGTGTAGATATTTCCATGTATATGCAGATAGCTGTGTAGATATTTCCATGTTCATACAGATAGCGGTCTAGATATTTCCATGTTCATAGAGATAACGGTGTAGATATTTACATCTTCATACAGATAGCGGTACAGATATTTCCATGTTCATACAGTAAGCGGTGTAGATATTTCCATGTTCATACAGATGGCAGTGTAGATATTTACATGTTCATTCAGATGTCGGTGTAGATATTTCCATGTTCGTACAGATGGCGTTGTAGATATTTCCATGTTCATAGAGATGGCGGCGTAGATATTTCCATGTTTATGCAGATAGCGGTATAGATATTTCCATGTTTATACAGATGGTGGTGTAGATATTTCCATGTTAATACAGATGGCTGTCTGGATATTTCCATGTTTATAGAGATAGTGGTGTAGTTATTTCAAGGCTTATAGAGACAGCATTGTAGATATTTCCATGTTTACACAGATAGCGGTGAAGTTATTTCCATGTTTATACAGATAGCGGTTTAGATATTTCCATGTTTATACAGATAGCGGGGTAGATATTTCCATGTTTATAGACATACTGGGGTAGATAATTCCAATTTTATACAGATAGCAGTGTAGATATTTCCATGTTCATACAGATAGCAGTGTAGATATTTCCACGTTTATAGAGATGGCGGTGTAGATATTTCCATGTTCATACAGATGGCGGTGTAGATATTTCCATGTTTATATAGATGGCGGTGTAGATATTTTCATGCTTACACAGGTGGCATTGTAGATATTTCCATGTTTACACAGATAGCGGTGTAGGCATTTCTATGTTTACACAGATAGCGGTGTGGATATTTCCATGTTTATGCGGATAGCGGTGTAGATATTTCCATGTTTATACAGATAGCGGTGCGGTTATTTCCATGTTTATACAGATAGTCGTGCAGATATTTCCATGTTTATACAGATATCGGTGTAGATATTTCCTTCTTAAAACAGATGGAGGTGTAGATATGTCCATGTTCGTACAGATGGCGGTGTAGATATTTCCATGTTCATACAGATGGCGGTGTAGATATTTCGAAGTTTATAGAGATAGCGCTGTAGTTATTTCCATATTTATAAAGAAATCTGTGTAGATATTTCCATGTAAATGCAGATAGCTGTGTAGATATTTCCATGTTCATGCAGATAGCCGTGTAGATATTTCGATGTTCATCGAGATGCCGGTGTACATATATCCATGTTCATACGGAGAGCGGTGTAGCTATTTCCATGTTCATACAGATAGCGGTGTAGATATTTCCATGTTCATTCAGATAGCGGTGTAGGTATTTCCATGTTCATACAGATAGCGGTGTAGATATTTCCATGTTCATTCAGTTAGCGGTGTAGATATTTCCATGTTCATACAGAAGGCGGTGTAGATATTTACATGTTCATACAGATGGCGGTGTAGATATTTCCATGTTCATACAGATAGCGGTTTAGATATTTCCACGTTTATAGAGATGGCGGTGCAGATATGTCCATGTTCATACAGAGGACGGTGTAGATATTTCCATGTTTATTGGGATGGCGGTGTAGACATTCCCATGTTTACACAGATAGCGGTGTGGATATTTCCATGTTTATGCAGATAGCGGTGTAGTTATTTCCTTGTTTATACAGATAGCGGTGTAGATATTTCCATCTTAATACAGATGGCGGTGTAGATTCATCCATGTTCATACAGATAGCGTTGTAGATATTTCCATGTTCTTACAGATAGCGGTGTAGATATTTCCATGTTGATACAGATAGCGGTGTAGATATTTCCATGTTCCTACAGATAGCGGTGTAGATATTTCCATGTTCATGCAGATAGCGGTGTAGTTATTTCCATGTTCATCCAGATGCCGGTTTAGATTCATCCATGTTCATACAGATGGCGGTGAAGATATTTCCATGTTCATACAGATGGCTGTGTAGATATTTCCATGTTCATAGAGATGGCGGTGTAGATATTTCCATGTTGATACAGATAGCAGTGTAGTTATTTCCATGTTTATAAAGATAGCAGTGCAGATATTTCCATTGATATACAGATAGCGGTGTAGATATTTCCATGTTCATACAGATAGCGGTGTAGATATTTCCATGTTCATACAGATAGCAGTGTAGATATTTCCATTTTCATACAGATAGCGGTGTAGATATTTCCATGTTCACACATTTAGCGGTGTAGATATTTCCATGTTCATACAGATGTCGGTGTAGATATTTACATGTTCATACAGATGGCGGTGTAGATATTTACATGTTCGTACGGATGGCAGTGTAGATATTTCCATGTTCATACAGGTGGCGGTGTAGATATTTCCATGTTTATACAGATAGCAGTGTAGTTATTTCCATGTTTACAGTGATAGCAGTGAAGATATTTCCATTGATATACAGATAGTTGTTTAGATACTTGCATGTTCATACAGATAGCGGTGTAGACATTTCCATGTTCATATAGATAGCGGTGTAGATATTTCCATGTTCATACAGAGAGCTGTGTAGATATTTCCATATTCATACAGATAGCGGTGTAGGTATTTCCATTTTCCTACAGATAGCGGTGTAGGTATTTCCATGTTCATACAGTTAGCGGTGTAGATATTTCCATGTTCATACAGATGGCGGTCTAGATATTTACATGTTCATACAGATGGCGGTGTAAATATTTCCAAGTTCTTACAGATGGCGGTGTAGATATTTCCATGTTCATGGAGATGGCGTTGTAGATATTTCCATGATAATGCAGATAGCGGTATAGATATTTCCATGTTTATACAGATGGTGGTGTAGATATTTCCATGTTTATAGAGATGGCGGTCTAGATATTTCCATGTTTATAGAGATAGTGGTGTAGTTATTTCCAAGTTTATAGAGACAGCATTGTAGATATTTCCATGTTTATACTGATAGCGGTGAAGTTATTTCCATGTTTATACAGATAGCGGTGTAGGTATTTCCATGTTTATAGAGATAGTGCTGTAGATAATTCCAATTTTATACAGATAGCAGAGTAGATGTTTCCAAGTTCATACAAATAGCAGTGTAGATATTTCCACGTTTATAGAGATGGCTGTGTAGATATTTCCATGTTCATACAGATGGCGGTGTAGATATTTCCATGTTTATAGAGATGACGGTGTATTTATTTTCAGGTTTAAACAGATGGCAGTGTAGATATTTCCATGTTTACACAGATAGCGGTGTAGACATTTCCATGTTTACACAGATAGCGGTGTGGATATTTTCATGTTTATGCAGATAGCGGTGTTGATATTTCCATGTTCATACAGATAGCGGTGTAGATATTTCCATGTTCATACCAATAGCAGTGTAGATATTTCCATGTTCATACAGTTAGCGGTATAGATATTTCCATGTTTATACAGATGGTGGTGTATATATTTCCATGTTTATGCAGATGGCGTTATAGATATTACCATGTTTATACACATGGTGGTGTAGATATTTCCATGTTCATACAGATGGCGGTGTAGATATTTCGAAGTTTATAAAGATAGCGCTGTAGTTATTTCTATATTAATATAGAAATCTGTGTAGATATTTCCATGTATATGCAGATAGCTGTGTAGATATTTCCATGTTCATGCAGATTGCGGTGTAGTTATTTCCATATTCATCCAGATGCCGGTGTAGATACATCCATGTTCATAGAGATGGCGGTGAAGATATTTCCATGTTCATACAGATAGCTGTGTAGATATTTCCATGTTCATTGTGATGGCGGTGTAGATATTTCCATGTTGATACAGATAGCAGTGTAGTTATTTCCATGTTTATAGAGATAGCAGTGTAGATATTTCCATTGATATACAGATAGCGGTGTAGATATTTCCATTTTCTTACAGATAGCGGTGTAGATACTTCCATGCTCATACAGAGAGCGGTGTAGATATTTCCATTTTCATACAGATAGCTGTGTAGATATTTCCATGTTCATTCAGATAGCTGTGTAGATATTTCCATTTTCATACAGATAGCGGTGTAGATATTTCCATTTTCATACAGTTAGCGGTGTAGATATTTCCATGTTCATACAGATGGCGGTGTAGATATTTACATGTTCATACAGATGGCGGGGTAGATATTTCCATGTTCGTACTGATGGCAGTGTAGATATTTCCATGTTCATACATTTGGCGGTGTAGATATTTCCATGTTTATACAGATAGCAGTTTAGTTATTTCCATGTTTACAGAGATAGCAGTATAGATATTTCCATTGATATACAGATAGCTGTGTAGATATTTGCATGTTCATACAGATAGCAGTGTAGATGTTTCCATGTTCATACAGATAGTGGTGCAGATATTTCCATGTTCATACAGAGAACGGTGTAGATATTTCCATGTTCATACAGACAGCGGTGTAGATATTTCCATGTTCATACAGATAGCAGTGTAGGTATTTCCATGTTCATACAGTTAGCGGTGTAGATATTTCCATGTTCATACAGGTGGCGGTTTAGATATTTACATGTTCATACAGATGGCGGTGTAAATATTTCCAAGTTCTTACAGATGGCGGTGTAGATATTTCCATGTTCATACAGATGGTGGTGTAGGTATTTCCATGTTCATACAAATGGCGGTGTAGATATTTCCATGTTCATAGAGATGGCAGTGTAGATATTTCCAGGTTCATACAAATGGCGGTGTAGATATTTCCATGTTCATAGAGATGGCCTTGAAGATATTTCCATGTTTATACAGATAGCAGTGTAGTTATTTCCATGTTTATAGAGATACCAGTGTGGATATTTCCATTGATATACAGATAGCTGTGTAGATATTTACATGTTCATACAGATAGCGGTGTAGATATTTCCATGTTCATACAGATAGCGTTGTACGTATTTCCATGTTCATACAGATAGCGGTGTAGATATTTCCATGTTCATACAGATAGCGGTGTAGATATTTCCATGTTCATACAGATAGCGGTGTAGATATTTCCATGTTCATACAGTTAGCGGTGTAGATATTTCCATGTTCACACAGATGGCGGTGTAGATATTTACATGTTCATACAGATGGCGGTGTAGATATTTCCATGTTCATACAGATAGCGGAGTAGAGATTTCCATGTTCATACATATAGCGGTGTAGATATTTCCATGTTGATACAGATAGCGGTCTAGATATTTCCAGGTTCATACCAATTGCGGTGTAGACATTTCCATGTTCATACAGTTAGCGGTGTAGATATTGCCATGTTCATACAGATGGCGGTGTAGATATTTACATGTTCATACAGATGGCGGTATAGATATTTCCATGTTCGTGCAGATGGCGGTGTAGATATTTCCATGTTTATACAGATAGCAGTGTAGTTATTTCCATGTTTATAGAGATAGCAGTGTAGATATTTCCATTGATATACAGATAGCTGTGTAGATATTTGCATGGTCATACAGATAGCGGTGTAGATATTTCCATGTTCGTACAGATAGCGGTGTAGATATTTCCATGTTGATACAGATAGCGGTGTAGATATTTCCATGTTCATACAGATAACGGTGTAGATATTTCCGTGTTCATACAGATAGCGGTGTAGATATTTCCATGTTCATACAGTTAGCGGTGTAGATATTTCCATGTTCATACAGATGGCGGTGTAGATATTTACATGTTCATACAGATGGCGGTATAGATATTTCCATGTTCGTACACATGGCGGTGTAGATATTTCCATGTTCATAGAGATGGCGGTGTAGATATTTCCATGTTTATGCAGATAGCGGTATAGATATTTCCATGATTATACAGATGGTGGTGTAGATATTTCCATGTTTATAGAGATGACGGTCTAGATATTTCCATGTTTACAGAGATAGTGGCGTAGTTATTTCCAAGTTTATAGAGACAGCGTTGTAGATATTTAAATGTTTATACAGATAGCGGTGAAGATATTTCCATGTTTATACAGATTGCGTTGTAGATATTTCCATGTTTATACAGATAGCAGTGTAGATATTTCCATGTTTATAGAGATAGTGGTGTAGATAATTTCAATTTAATACAGAGAGCAGTGTAGTTATTTCCAAGTTCATACAGATAGCGGTGTAGATATTTCCACGTTTATAGAGATGGCGTTGCAGATATTTCCATGTTCCTACAGAGGACGGTGTAGATATTTCCATGTTTATTGAGATGGCGGTGTAGATATTTTCATGTTTACACACATGGCGGTGTAGATATTTCCATGTTTACACAGATAGCGGTGTAGACATTTCCATGTTTACACACATAGCGGTGAGAATATTTCCATGTTTCTGCAGATATCAGTGTAGATATTTCCATGTTTACACAGATAGCGGTGCGAATATTTCCATGTTTATTCAGATAGCGGTGCAGATATTTCCATGTTTATACAGATATTTGGGCAGATATTTCCATGTTTATACAGATAGCGGTGTAGATATTTCCATCTTAATACAGATGGCGGTGAAGATATGTCCATGTTTGTACAGATGGCGGTGTAGATATTTCCATGTTCATACAGATGGCTGTGTAGATATTTCGAAGTTTATAGAGATAGCGCTGTAGTTATTTCCATATTTATAGAGAAATCTGTGTAGATATTTCCATGTATATTCAGATAGCTGTGTAGATAGATCCATGTTCATGCAGATAGCGGTGTAGATATTTCCATGTTCATCCAGATGCCGGTGTACATATATCGATGTTCATATAGATGGCGGTGAAGATATTTCCATGTTCATACAGATGGTGGTGTAGATATTTCCATGTTCATACTAATGGCGGTGTAGATATTTCCATGTTCATAGAGATGGCGCTGTAGATATTACCATGTTCATACAAATGGCGGTGTAGATATTTCCAAGTTCATAGAGATGGCGGTGTTGATATTTCCATATTTATAGGGATAGCAGTGTAGTTATTTCCATGTTTATAGAGATAGTAGTGTAGATATTTACAGATAGCTGTGTAGATATTTCCATGTTCATAGATATACCGGTGTAGATATTTCCATGTTCATACAGATAGCGGTGTAGATATTTCCATGTTCATACAGATAGCGGTGTAGATATATCCATGTTCATACAGATAGTGGTGTAGATATTTCCATGTTCATACAGTTAGCGGTTTAGATATTTCCATGTTCATAAAGATGGCGGTGTAGATATTTACATGTTCATACAGATGGCGGTGTAGGTATTTCCATGTTCATACAGATAGCGGTGTAGATATTTCCATGTTCATACAGATAGCGGTGTAGATATTTCCATGTTCATACAGATGGCGGTGTAGATATTTCCATGTTCATACAGATAGCGGTGTAGATATTTCCATGTTCATACCAATAACGGTGTAGACATTTCCATGTTCATATATTTAGCGGTGTAGATATTTCCATGTTCATACAGATGGCGGTGTAGATATTTCCATGTTCATAGAGATGGCGGTGTAGATATTTCCATATTTATACAGATAGCAGTGTAGTTATTTCCATGTTAATAGAGATAGCAGTGTAGATATTGCCATTGATATACAGATAGCTGTGTAGATATTTGCATGGTCATACAGATAGCGGTGTAGATATTTCCATGTTCGTACAGATAGCGGTATAGATATTTCCATGTTCATACAGATAGCGGTGTAGATATTTCCATGTTCATACAGATAACGGTGTAGATATTTCCATGTTCATACAGATAGCTGTGTAGATATTTCCATGTTCATACAGATAGCGGTGTAGATATTTCTGTGTTCATACAGATAACGGTGTAGATATTTCCATGTTCATACAGTTAGCGGTGTAGATATTTACATGTTCATACAGATGGCGGTGTAGATATTTACATGTTCATACAGATGGCGGTATAGATATTTCCATGTTCGTACAGATGGCGGTGTAGATATTTCCATGTTCATAGAGATGGCGGTGTAGATATTTCCATGTTTATGCAGATAGCGGTATAGGTATTTCCATGTTTGTACAGATGGTGTTGTAGATATTTCCATGTTTATAGAGATGACGGTCTAGATATTTCCATGTTTACAGAGATAGTGGCGTAGTTTTTTCCAAGTTTATAGAGACAGCGTTGTAGATATTTCCATGTTTATACAGATAGCGGTGAAGATATTTCCATGTTTATACAGATTGCGGTGTAGATATTTCCATGTTTATACAGATAGCAGTGTAGATATTTCCATGTTTATAGAGATAGTGGTGTAGATAATTTCAATTTAATACAGAGAGCAGTGAAGGTATTTCCAAGTTCATACAGATAGCGGTGTAGATATTTCCACGTTTATACAGATGGCGGTGTAGATATGTCCATGTTCATACAGATGGTGGTGTAGATATTTCCATGTTCATACAGATGGCGGTGTAGATATTTTGAAGTTTATAGAGATAGCGCTGTAGTTATTTCCATATTTAAAGAGAAATGTGTGGAGATATTTCCATGTATATTCAGATAGCTGTGTAGATAGATCCAGGTTCATGCAGATAGCGGTGTAGATATTTCCATGTTCATCCAGATGCCAGTGTACATATATCCATGTTCATACAGATGGCGGTGAAGATATTTCCATGTTCATACAGATGGTCGTGTAGATATTTCCATGTTCATACAAATGGCGGTGTAGATATTTCCATGTTCATAGAGATGGCGGTTTAGATATTTCCATGTACATAAAAGTGGCGGTGTAGATATTTCCATGCTCATAGAGATGGCGGTGTTGATGTTTCCATATTTATAGAGATAGCAGTGTAGTTATTTCCATGTTTATAGAGATAGTAGTGTAGATATTTCCATTGATATACAGATAGCTGTGTAGATATTTGCATGTTCATAAAGATAACAGTGTAGATATTTCCATGTTCATACAGATAGCGGTGTAGATATTTCCATGTTCATACAGATAGCGGTGTAGATATTTCCATGTTCATACAGATAGCGGTGTTGATATTTCCATGTTCATACAGATAGCGGTGTAGATATTTCCATGTTCATACAGTTAGCGGTTTAGATATTTCCATGTTCATATAGATGGCGGTGTAGATATTTACATGTTCATACAGATGGCGGTGTAGTTATTTCCATGTTCATACAGATAGCGGTGTAGATATTTCCATCTTCATACAGATAGCGGTGTAGATATTTCCATGTTCATACAGATAGCGGTGTAGATATTTCCATGTTCATACAGTTAGCGGTTTAGATATTTCCATGTTCATATAGATGGCGGTGTAGATATTTACATGTTCATACAGATGGCGGTGTAGTTATTTCCATGTTCATACAGATAGCGGTGTAGATATTTCCATCTTCATACAGATAGCGGTGTAGATATTTCCATGTTCATACAGATAGCGGTGTAGATATTTCCAAGTTCATACCAACAGCGGTGTAGACATTTCCATGTTCATGTATTTAGCGGTGTAGATATTTCCATGTTCATACAGATAGCGGTGTAGATATTTCCATGTTCATACAGATAGCGGTGTAGATATTTCCATTGATATACAGATAGCTGTGTAGATATTTGCATGTTCATACAGATAGCGGTGTAGATATTTCCATGTTCGTACAGATAGCGGTGTAGATATTTCCATGTTCATACAGATAGCGGTGTAGATATTTCCATGTTCATACAGATAACGGTGTAGACATTTCCATGTTCATACAGACAGCGGTGTACATATTTCCATGTTCATACAGTTAGCGGTGTAGATATTTCCATGTTCATACAGATGGCGGTGTAGATATTTACATGTTCATACAGATGGCGGTGTAGTTATTTCCATGTTTATGCAGATAGCGGTATAGATATTTCCATGTTTATACAGATGGTGGTGTAGATATTTCCATGTATATAGAGATGGCGGTCTAGATATTTCCATGTTTACAGAGATAGTGGTTTAGCTATTTCCAAGTTTATAGTGACAGCGTTGTAGATATTTCCATGTTTATACAGATAGCGGTGAAGATATTTCCATGTTTATACAGATAGCGGTGAAGATATTTCCATGTTTATAGAGATAGCAGTGTAGATAGGCCCATTTTTATAGAGATAGTGGTGTAGATAATTTCAATTCTATACAGAGAGCAGTGTAGATATTTCCAAGTTCATACAGATAGCGGTGTAGATATTTCCACGTTTATAGAGATGGCGGTGTAGATATTTCCATGTTCATACTGATGGCGGTGTAGATATTTCCATGTTTATAGGGATGGCGGTGTAGATATTTTCATGTTTACACAGATGGCGGTGTAGATATTTCCATGTTTACACAGATAGCGGTGTAGACATTTCCATGTTTACACAGATAGCGATGTGGATATTTCCATGTTTATGCAGATAGCAGTGTAGATATTTCCATGTTTATACAGATAGCGGTGCGGATATTTCCATGTTTATACAGATAGTTGGGCAGATATTTCCATGTTTATACAGATAGCGGTGTAGATATTTCCATCTTAATACAGATGGCGGTGTAGATATGTCCATGTTTGTACAGATGGCAGTGTAGATATTTCCATGTTCATACAGATGGCGGTGTAGATATTTCGAAGTTTATAGAGATAGCGCTGTAGTTATTTCCATATTTATAGAGAAATCTATGTAGATATTTCCACGTATATTCAGATAGCTGTGTCGATATTTCCATGTTCATACAGATAGCGGTGTAGATATTTCCATGTTCATAGAGATGGCGGTGTAGATATTTCCATGTTTATGCAGATGGCGGTATAGATATTTCCATGTTTATACAGATGGTGGTGTAGATATTTCCATGTTTATAGAGATGGCGGTCTAGATATTTCCATGTTTACAGAGATAGTGGTGTAGTTATTTCCAAGTTTATAGAGACAGCGTTGTAGATATTTCCATGTTCATACAGTTAGCGGTGTAGATATTTCCATGTTCATACAGATGGCGGTGTAGATATTTACATGTTCATACAGATGGCGGTGTAGATATTTCCATGTTCTTACGGATGGCAGTGTAGATATTTCCATGTTCATACAGGTGGCGGTGTAGATATTTCCATGTTTATACAAATAGCAGTGTAGTTATTTCCATGTTTATAGAGAGAGCTGTGTAGATATTTCCATTGATATACAGATAGCTGTGTAGATATTTGCATGTTCATACAGATAGCGGTGTAGATATTTCCATGTTCATACAGATAGCGGTGTAGATATTTCCATGTTCTTACAGATAGCGGTTTAGATATTTCCATGTTCATACAGATAACGGTGTAGATATTTCCATGTTCATACAGATAGCGGTGAAGATATTTCCATGTTCATACAGTTAGCGGTGTAGTTATTCCCATGTTCATACAGATGGCGGTGTAGATATTTACATGTTCATACAGATGGCAGTATACATATTTGCATGTTCGCAGAGATGGCGGTGTAGGTATTTGCATGTTCATAGAGATGGCGGTGTAGGTGTTTCCATGTTTATGCACATAGCGGTATAGATATTTCCATGTTTATACAGATGGTGGTGTAGATATTTCCATGTTTATAGAGATGGTGGTCTAGATATTTCCATGTTTACAGAGATAGTGGTGTAGTTATTTCCAAGTTTATATAGACAGCGTTGTAGATATTTCCATGTTCATACAGATAGCGGTGTAGATATTTCCATGTTCATACCAATAGCGTTGTAGACATTTCCATGTTCATGTATTTAGCGGTGTAGATATTTCCATGTTCATACAGATGGCGAAGATATTTCCATGTTCATACACATAGCGGTGTAGATATTTCCATGTTCATACAGTTAGCGGTGTAGATATTTCCATGTTCATAGAGATGGCGGTGTGGATATTTCCATGTTTATGCAGTTAGCGGTATAGATATTTCCATGTTTATACAGATTGTGGTGTAGATATTTCCATGTTTATAGAGATGACGGTCTAGATATTTCCATGTTTACAGAGATAGTGGCGTAGTTATTTCCAAGTTTATAGAGACAGCGATGTAGATATTTCCATGTTTATACAGATAGCGGTGAATATATTTCCATGTTTATACAGATTGCAGTGTAGATATTTCCATGTTTATAAAGATAGCAGTGTAGATATTTCCATGTTTATAGAGATAGTGGTGTAGATAATTTCAATTTAATACAGAGAGCAGTGTAGGTATTTCCAAGTTCATACAGATAGTGGTGTAGTTATTTCCACGTTTATAGAGATGGCGGTGCAGATATTTCCATGTTCATACAGAGGACGGTGTAGATATTTCCATGTTTATAGGGATGGCGGTGTAGATATTTTCATGTTTACACACATGGCGGTGTAGATATTTCCATGTTTACACAGATAGCGGTGTAGACATTTCCATGTTTACACAGATAGCGGTGTGGATATTTCCATGTTTATGCAGATATCAGTGTAGATATTTCCATGTTTATACAGATAGCGGTGCGAATATTTCCATGTTTATTCAGATAGCGGTGCGGATATTTCCATGTTTATACAGATAGTTGGGCAGATATTTCCATATTTATGCAGATAGCGGTGTAGATATTTCCATCTTAATACAGATGGCGGTGAAGATATGTCCATGTTTGTACAGATGGCGGTGTAGATATTTCCATGTTCATACAGATGGCGGTGTAGATATTTCGAAGTTTATAGAGATAGCGCTGTAGTTATTTCCATATTTATAGAGAAATCTGTGTAGATATTTCCATGTATATTCAGATAGCTGTGTAGATAGATCCATGTTCATGCAGATAGCGGTGTAGATATTTCCATGTTCATCCAGATGCCGGTGTACATATATCCATGTTCATATAGATGGCGGTGAAGATATGTCCATGTTCATACAGATGGTGGTGTAGATATTTCCATGTTCATACTAATGGCGGTGTAGATATTTCCATGTTCATAGAGATGGCGCTGTAGATATTACCATGTTCATACAAATGGCGGTGTAGATATTTCCAAGTTCATAGAGATGGCGGTGTTGATATTTCCATATTTATAGAGATAGCAGTGTAGTTATTTCCATGTTTAAACAGATAGTATTGTAGATATTTCCATTTATTTAGAGATAGCAGTGTAGATATTTGCATGTTCATACAGATAGCGGTGTAGATATTTCCATGTTCGTACAGATAGCGGTGTAGATATTTCCATGTTCATAGAGATAACGGTGTAGATATTTCCGTGTTCATACAGATATCGGTGTAGATATTTCCATGTTCATACAGTTAGCGGTGTAGATATTTACATGTTCATACAGATGGCGGTGTAGATATTTACATGTTCATACAGATGGCGGTATAGATATTTCCATGTTCGTACATATGGCAGTGTAGATATTTCCATGTTCATAGAGATGGCGGTGTAGATAGTTCCATATTTATACAGATAGCAGTGTAGTTATTTCCATGTTAATAGAGATAGCAGTGTAGGTATTGCCATTGATATACAGATAGCTGTGCAGATATTTGCATGGTCATACAGATAGCGGTGTAGATATTTCCATGTTCGTACAGATAGCGGTGTAGATATTTCCATGTTCATACAGATAGCGGTGTAGATATTTCCATGTTCATACAGATAACGGTGTAGATATTTCCATGTTCATACAGATAGCGGTGTAGATATTTCCATGTTCATACAGTTAGCGGTGTAGATATTTCCATGTTCATAGAGATGGCGGTGTAGATATTTCCATGTTTATGCAGATAGCGGTATAGATATTTCCATGTTTATACAGACGGTGGTGTAGATATTTCCATGTTTATAGAGATGGCGGCGTAGATATTTCCGTGTTCATAAAGACGGCGGTGTAAATATTTCCATGTTCATACGGATGGCAGTGTAGATATTTCCATGTTCATACAGGTGGCGGTGTATATATTTCCATGTTTGTTCAGATAGCTGTGTAGATATTTCCATGTTCATACAGATAGCGGTGTAGATATTTCCATGTTCATACAGATAACGGTGTAGATATTTCCATGTTCATACAGTTAGGGGTGTAGATATTTCCATGTTCATACAAATGGCGGTGTAGATATTTCCATGTTTATACAGATAGCAGTGTAGATATTTCCATGTTTATAGAGATAGCAGTGTAGATATTTCCATTGATATACAGATAGCTGTGTAGATATTTGCATGTTCCTACACATAGCGGTGTAGATATTTCAATGTTCATACAGATAGCGCTGTAGATATTTCCATGTTCGTACAGAGAGCGGTACAGATATTTCCATGTTCATACAGTAAGCGGTGTAGATATTTCCATGTTCTTACAGATGGCAGTGTAGATATTTACATGTTCATTCTGATGTCGGTGTAGATATTTCCATATTCGTACAGATGGCGTTGTAGATATTTCCATGTTCATACAGATAGCGGTGTTGATATTTCCATGTTCATACAGAAAGCGGTGTAGATATTTCCATGTTCATACAGATAGCGGTGTAGGTATTTCCATGTTCATACAGATAGCGGTGTAGATATTTCCATGTTCGTACAGTTAGCGGTGTAGTTATTTCCATGTTCATACAGAGGGCGGTGTAGATATTTACATGTTCATACAGATGGCGGTGTAGATATTTCCATGTTCATACAGATAGCAGTGTAGAGATTTCCATGTTCATACAGATAGCGGAGTAGATATTTCCATGTTCATACAGATCTCGGTCTAGATATTTCCAGGTTCATTCCAATAGCGGTGTAGACATTTCCATGTTCATACAGTTAGCGGCGTTGATATTTCCATGTTCATACAGATGGCGGTGTAGATATTTCCATGTTCATACAGATGGCGGTGTAGATATTTACATGTTCATACAGATGGCGGTATAGATATTTCCATGTTCGTACAGATGGCGGTGTAGATATTTCCATGTTTATACAGATAGCAGTGTAGTTATTTCCTTGTTTATAGAGATAGCAGTGTAGATATTTCCATTGATATACAGATAGCTCTGTAGATATTTGCATGGTCATACAGATTGCGGTGTAGATATTTCCATGTTCGTACAGATAGCGGTGTAGATATTTCCATGTTGATACAGATAGCGGTGTAGATATTTCCATGTTCATACAGATAATGGTGTAGATATTTCCATGTTCATACAGATAGCGGTGTAGATATTTCCATGTTCATACAGTTGGCGGTGTAAATATTTCCATGTTCATACAGATGGCGGTGTAGATATTTACATGTTCATACAGATGGTGGTGTAGATATTTCCATGTTTATAGAGATGACGGTCTAGATATTTCCATGTTTATAGAGATAGTGGCGTAGTTATTTCCAAGTTTATAGAGACAGCGTTGTAGATATTTCCATGTTTATTGGGATGGCGGTGTAGATGTTTTCATGTTTACACAGATGGCGGTGTAGATATTTCCATGTTTACACAGATGGCGGTGTAGACATTTCCATGTTTACACAGATAGCAGTGTGGATATTTCCATGTTTATGCAGATAGCAGTGTAGTTATTTCCATGATTATACAGATAGCGGTGCGGATATTTTCATGTTTATTCAGATAGCGGTGCGGATATTTCCATGTTTATACAGATAGTTGGGCAGATATTTCCATGTTTATACAGATAGCGGTGTAGATATTTCCATGTTCATACAGTTGTCGGTGTAGATATTTCCATGTTCATACAGATGGCGGTGTAGATATTTACATGTTCATACAGATGGTGGTGTAGATATTTCCATGTTTATAGAGATGACGTTCTAGATATTTCCATGTTTATAGAGATAGTGGCGTAGTTATTTCCAAGTTTATAGAGACAGTGATGTAGATATTTCCATGTTTATACAGATAGCGATGAAGATATTTCCATGTTTATACAGATAGCGGTGTAGATATTTCCATGCTTATACAGATAGCAGTGTAGATATTTCCATGTTTTAGAGATAGTGGTGTAGATAATTTCAATTTTATACAGAGAGCAGTGTAGATATTTCCACGTTCATACAGATAGCGGTGTAGATATTTCCACGTTTATAGAGATGGCGGTGCAGATATTTCCATGTTCATACAGAGGACGGTGTAGATATTTCCATGTTTATTGGGATGGCCGTGTAGATGTTTTCATGTTTACACAGATGGCGGTGTAGATATTTCCATGTTTACACAGATGGCGCTGTAGACATTTCCATGTTTACACAGATAGCGGTGTGGATATTTCCATGTTTATGCAGATAGCAGTGTAGTTATTTCCATGTTTATACAGATAGCGGTGCGGATATTTTCATGTTTATTCAGATAGCGGTGCGGATATTTCCATGTTTATACAGATAGTTGGGCAGATATTTCCATGTTTATACAGATAGCGGTGTAGATATTTCCATGTTCATACAGTTGTCGGTGTAGATATTTCCATGTTCATACAGATGGCGGTGTAGATATTTACATGTTCATACAGATGGTGGTGTAGATATTTCCATGTTTATAGAGATGACGTTCTAGATATTTCCATGTTTATAGAGATAGTGGCGTAGTTATTTCCAAGTTTATAGAGACAGCGATGTAGATATTTCCATGTTTATACAGATAGCGATGAAGATATTTCCATGTTTATACAGATAGCGGTGTAGATATTTCCATGCTTATACAGATAGCAGTGTAGATATTTCCATGTTTTAGAGATAGTGGTGTAGATAATTTCAATTTTATACAGAGAGCAGTGTAGATATTTCCACGTTCATACAGATAGCGGTGTAGATATTTCCACGTTTATAGAGATGGCGGTGCAGATATTTCCATGTTCATACAGAGGACGGTGTAGATATTTCCATGTTTATTGGGATGGCCGTGTAGATGTTTTCATGTTTACACAGATGGCGGTGTAGATATTTCCATGTTTACACAGATGGCGCTGTAGACATTTCCATGTTTACACAGATAGCGGTGTGGATATTTCCATGTTTATGCAGATAGCAGTGTAGTTATTTCCATGTTTATACAGATAGCGGTGCGGATATTTCCATGTTTATTCAGATAGCGGTGCGGATATTTCCATGTTTATACAGATAGTTGGGCAGATATTTCCATGTTTATACAGATAGCGGTGTAGATATTTCCATCTTAATACAGATGGCGGTGTAGATATGTCCATGTTTGTACAGATGGCGGTGTAGATATTTCCATGTTCATACAGATGGCGGTGTAGATATTTCGAAGTTTATAGAGATAGCGCTGTAGTTATTTCCATATTTATAGAGAAATCTGTGTAGATATTTCCGTGTATATTCAGATAGCTGTGTAGATATTTCCATGTTCATGCAGATAGCGGTATAGATATTTCCATGTTCATCCAGATGCCGGTGTACATATATCCATGTTCATACAGATGGCGGTGAAGATATTTCCATGTTCATAGAGATGGCGGTGTAGATATTTCCATGTTCATACAAATGGCGGTGTAGATATTTCCATGTTCATACAGATGGCGGTGTAGATATTTCCATGTTCATACAGATGGCAGTGTAGATATTTCCATGTTCATACAGATAGCGGTGTAGATATTTCCATGTTCATACAGATAGCGGTGTAGATATTTCCATGTTCATACCGATAGCGGTGTAGATATTTCCATGTTCATACAGTTAGCGGTGTAGATATTTCCATGTTCATACAGATGGCGGTGTAGACATTTACATGTACATACAGATGGCGGTGTAGATATTTCCATGTTCGTACGGATGGCAGTGTAGATATTTCCATGTTCATACAGGTGGCGGTGTAGATATTTCCATGTTTATACAAATAGCAGTGTAGTTATTTCCATGTTTATAGAGAGAGCTGTGTAGATATTTCCATTGATATACAGATAGCTGTGTAGATATTTGCATGTTCATACAGTTAGCGGTGTAGATATTTTCATGTTCATACAGATAGCGGTGTAGATATTTCCATGTTCATACAGATAGCGGTGTAGATATTTCCATGTTCATACAGATAACGGTGTAGATATTTCCATGTTCATACAGATAGCTGTGAAGATATTTCCATGTTCATACAGTTAGCGGTGTAGATATTCCCATGTTCATACAGATGGCGGTGTAGATATTTACATGTTCATACAGATGGCAGTATAGATATTTGCATGTTCGCAGAGATGGCGGTGTAGATATTTGCATGTTCATAGAGATGGCGGTGTAGGTATTTCCATGTTTATGCACATAGCGGTATAGATATTTCCATGTTTATACAGATGGTGGTGTAGATATTTCCATGTTTATAGAGATGGTGGTCTAGATATTTCCATGTTTTCAGAGATAGTGGTGTAGTTATTTCCAAGTTTATAGAGACAGCGTTGTAGATATTCCCATGTTCATACAGATAGCGGTGTAGATATTTCCATGTTCATACAGATAGCGGTGTAGATATTTCCATGTTCATACCAATAGCGTTGTAGACATTTCCATGTTCATGTATTTAGCGGTGTAGATATTTCCATGTTCATACAGATGGCGAAGATATTTCCTTGTTCATACACATAGCGGTGTAGATATTTCCATGTTCATACAGTTAGCGGTGTAGATATTTCCATGTTCATAGAGATGGTGGTGTAGATATTTCCATATTTATACAGATAGCAGTGTAGTTATTTCCATGTTTATAGAGATAGCAGTGTAGATATTTCCATTGATATACACATAGCTGTGTAGATATTTGCATGGTCATACAGATAGCGGTGTAGATATTTCCATGTTCATACAGTTAGCGGTGTAGATATTTCCATGTTCATACAGATGGCGGTGTGGATATTTTCGTGTTCATACAGGTGGCGGTATAGATATTTCCATGTTCGTACAGATGGCGTTGTAGATATTTCCATGTTCATAGAGATGGTGGTGTAGATATTTCCATGTTTATGCAGATAGCGGTATAGATATTTCCATGTTTATACAGATGGTGGTGTAGATATTTCCATGTTTATAGAGATGTCAGTGTAAATATTTCCATGTTCATACAGATGGCGGTGTAAATATTTCCATGTTTATAGGGATGGCGGTGTAGATATTTTCATGTTTACACAGACGGCGGTGTAGATATTTCCATGTTTACACAGATAGCAGTGTAGACATTTCCATGTTTACACAGATAGCGGTGTGGATATTTCCATGTTTATGCAGATAGCAGTGTAGATATTTCCATGTTTATAGAGATAGCAGTGCAGATATTTCCATTGATATACAGATAGCTGTGTAGATATTTGCATGTTCATACACATAGCGGTGTAGATATTTCCATGTTTATACACATAGCGGTGTAGATATTTCCATGTTCGTACAGATGGCGGTGTAGATATTTCCATGTTTATACAGATAGCAGTGTAGTTATTTCCATGTTTATAGAGATAGCAGTGTAGATATTTCCATTGATATACAGATAGCTGTGTAGATATTTGCATGGTCATACAGATAGCGGTGTAGATATTTCCATGTTCGTACAGATAGCTGTGTAGATATTTCCACGTTGATACAGATATCGGTGTAGATATTTCCATGTTCATACAGATAACGGTGTAGATATTTCCGTGTTCATACAGATAGCGGTATAGATATTTCCATGTTCATACAGTTAGCGGTGTAGATATTTACATGTTCATACAGATGGCGGTGTAGATATTTACATGTTCATACAGATGGCGGTATAGATATTTCCATGTTCGTACAGATGGCGGTGTAGATATTTCCATGTTCATAGAGATGGCGGTGTAGATATTTCCATGTTTATGCAGTTAGCGGTATAGATATTTCCATGTTTATACAGATGGTGGTGTAGATATTTCCATGTTTATAGAGATGACGGTCTAGATATTTCCATGTTTACAGAGATAGTGGCGTAGTTATTTCCAAGTTTATAGAGAAAGGGTTGTAGATATTTCCATGTTTATACAGATAGCGGTGAATATATTTCCATGTTTATACAGATTGCGGTGTAGATATTTCCATGTTTATACAGATAGCAGTGTAGATATTTCCATGTTTATAGAGATAGTGGTGTAGATAATTTCAATTTAATACAGAGAGCAGTGTAGGTATTTCCAAGTTCATACAGATAGCGGTGTAGATATTTCCACGTTTATAGAGATGGCGGTGCAGATATTTCCATGTTCATACAGAGGACGGTGTAGATATTTCCATGTTTATAGGGATGGCGGTGTAGATATTTTCATGTTTACACACATGGCGGTGTAGATATTTCCATGTTTACACAGATAGCGGTGTAGACATTTCCATGTTTACACAGATAGCGGTGTGGATATTTCCATGTTTATGCAGATATCAGTGTAGATATTTCCATGTTTATACAGATAGCGGTGCGAATATTTCCATGTTTATTCAGATAGCGGTGCGGATATTTCCATGTTTATACAGATAGTTGGGCAGATATTTCCATGTTTATACAGATAGCGGTGTAGATATTTCCATCTTAATACAGATGGTGGTGAAGATATGTCCATGTTTGTACAGATGGCGGTGTAGATATTTCCATGTTCATACAGATGGCGGTGTAGATATTTCGAAGTTTATAGAGATAGCGCTGTAGTTATTTCCATATTTATAGAGAAATCTGTGTAGATATTTCCATGTATATTCAGATAGCTGTGTAGATAGATCCATGTTCATGCAGATAGCCGTGTAGATAATTCCATGTTCATCCAGATGCCGGTGTACATATATCCATGTTCATATAGATGGCGGTGAAGATATTTCCATGTTCATACAGATGGTGGTGTAGATATTTCCATGTTCATACTAATGGCGGTGTAGATATTTCCATGTTCATAGAGATGGCGCTGTAGATATTACCATGTTCATACAAATGGCGGTGTAGATATTTCCAAGTTCATAGAGATGGCGGTGTTGATATTTCCATATTTATAGAGATAGCAGTGTAGTTATTTCCATGTTTATACAGATAGTACTGTAGATATTTCCATTTATTTACAGATAGCTGTGTAGATATTTGCATGTTCATAGAGATAGCGGTGTAGATATTTCCATGTTCATACAGATAGCGGTGTAGATATTTCCATGTTCATACAGATAGCGGTGTAGATATTTCCATGTTTACACAGATGGCGGTGTAGACATTTCCATGTTTACACAGATAGCGGTGTGGATATTTCCATGTTTATGCAGATAGCAGTGTAGTTATTTCCATGTTTATACAGATAGCGGTGCCGATATTTCCATGTTTATTCAGATAGCGGTGCGGATATTTCCATGTTTATACAGATAGTTGGGCAGATATTTCCATGTTTATACAGATAGCGGTGTAGATATTTCCATCTTAATACAGATGGCGGTGTAGATATGTCCATGTTTGTACAGATGGCGGTGTAGATATTTCCATGTTCATACAGATGGCGGTGTAGATATTTCGAAGTTTATAGAGATAGCGCTTTAGTTATTTCCATATTTATAGAGAAATCTGTGTAGATATTTCCGTGTATATTCAGATAGCTGTGTAGATATTTCCATGTTCATGCAGATAGCGGTGTAGATATTTCCATGTTCATCCAGATTCCGGTGTACATATATCCATGTTCATACAGATGGTGGTGAAGATATTTCCATGTTCATACAGATGGTGGTGTAGATATTTCCATGTTCATACAAATGGCGGTGTAGATATTTCCATGTTCATAGAGATGGCGGTGTAGATATTTCCATGTTCATACAAATGGCGGTGTAGATATTTACATGTTCATACAGATGGCGGTGTAGATATTTCCATGTTCATACAGATAGCAGTGTAGATATTTCCATGTTCATACAGATGGCGGTGTAGATATTTACATGTTCATACAGATGGCGGTGTAGATATTTCCATGTTCATACAGGTGGCGGTGTAGATATTTCCATGTTTATACAAATAGCAGTGTAGTTATTTCCATGTTTATAGAGAGAGCTGTGTAGATATTTCCATTGATATACAGATAGCTGTGTAGATATTTGCATGTTCATACAGATAGCGGTGTAGATATTTTCATGTTCATACAGATAGCGGTGTAGACATTTCCATGTTCATACAGATAGCGGTGTAGATATTTCCATGTTCATACAGATAACGGTGTAGATATTTCCATGTTCATACAGATAGCAGTGTAGATATTTCCATGTTCATACAGTTAGCGGTGTAGATATTTCCATGTTCATACAGATGGCGGTGTAGATATTTACATGTTCATACAGATGGCAGTATAGATATTAGCATGTTCGCAGAGATGGCGGTGTAGATATTTGCGTGTTCATAGAGATGGCGGTGTAGATATTTCCATGTTCATACAAATGGCGGTGTAGATATTTACAAGTTCATACAGATGGCGGTGTAGATATTTCCATGGTCATACAGATAGCAGTGTAGATATTTCCATGTTCATACAGATAGCGGTGTAGATATTTCCATGTTCATACAGATAGCGGTGTAGATATTTCCATGTTCATACCGATAGCGGTGTAGATATTTCCATGTTCCTACAGTTAGCGGTGTAGATATTTCCATGTTCATACAGATGGCGGTGTAGATATTTACATGTTCATACAGATGGCGGTGTAGATATTTCCATGTTCGTACGGATGGCAGTGTAGATATTCCCATGTTCATACAGGTGGCGGTGTAGATATTTCCATGTTTATACAAATAGCATTGTAGTTATTTCCATGTTTATAGAGAGAGCTGTGTAGATATTTCCATTGATATACAGATAGCTGTGTAGATATTTGCATGTTCATACAGATAGCGGTGTAGATATTTCCATGTTCATACAGATAGCAGTGTAGATATTTCCATGTTCATACAGATAGCGGTGTAGATATTTCCATGTTCATACAGATAACGGTGTACATATTTCCATGTTCATACAGATAGCAGTGAAGATATTTCCATGTTCATACAGTTAGCGGTGTAGATATTCCCATGTTCATACAGATGGCGGTGTAGATATTTACATGTTCATCCAAATGGCGGTGTAGATATTTCCATGTTCATACAGACAGCGGTGTAGATATTTCCATGTTCATACAGATAGCAGTGTAGGTATTTCCATGTTCATACAGTTAGCGGTGTAGATATTTCCATGTTCATACAGGTGGCGGTTTAGATATTTACATGTTCATACAAATGGCGGTGTAAATATTTCCAAGTTCTTACAGATGGCGGTGTAGATATTTCCATGTTCATACAGATGGTGGTGTAGGTATTTCCATGTTCATACAAATGGCGGTGTAGATATTTAGATATTTCCATGTTCATAGAGATGGCAGTGTAGATATTTCCAGGTTCATACAAATGGCGGTGTAGATATTTCCATGTTCATAGAGATGGCCGTGTAGATATTTCCATGTTTATACAGATAGCAGTGTAGTTATTTCCATGTTTATAGAGATACCAGTGTGGATATTTCCATTGATATACAGATAGCTGTGTAGATATTTACATGTTCATACAGATAGCGGTGTAGATATTTCCATGTTCATACAGATAGCGGTGTACGTATTTCCATGTTCATACAGATAGCGGTGTAGATATTTCCATGTTCATACAGATAGCGGTGTAGATATTTCCAAGTTCATACAGATAGCGGTGTAGATATTTCCATGTTCATACAGTTAGCGGTGTAGATATTTCCATGTTCACACAGATGGCGGTGTAGATATTTACATGTTCATACAGATGGCGGTGTAGATATTTCCATGTTCATACAGATAGCGGTGTAGAGATTTCCATGTTCATACATATAGCGGTGTAGATATTTCCATGTTGATACAGATAGCGGTCTAGATATTTCCAGGTTCATACCAATTGCGGTGTAGACATTTCCATGTTCATACAGTTAGCGGTGTAGATATTGCCATGTTCATACAGATGGCGGTGTAGATATTTACATGTTCATACAGATGGCGGTATAGATATTTCCATGTTCGTGCAGATGGCGGTGTAGATATTTCCATGTTTATACAGATAGCAGTGTAGTTATTTCCATGTTTATAGAGATAGCAGTGTAGATATTTCCATTGATATACAGATAGCTGTGTAGATATTTGCATGGTCATACAGATAGCGGTGTAGATATTTCCATGTTCGTACAGATAGCGGTGTAGATATTTCCATGTTGATACAGATAGCGGTGTAGATATTTCCATGTTCATACAGATAACGGTGTAGATATTTCCGTGTTCATACAGATAGCGGTGTAGATATTTCCATGTTCATACAGTTAGCGGTGTAGATATTTCCATGTTCATACAGATGGCGGTGTAGATATTTACATGTTCATACAGATGGCGGTATAGATATTTCCATGTTCGTACAGATGGCGGTGTAGATATTTCCATGTTCATAGAGATGGCGATGTAGATATTTCCATGTTTATGCAGATAGCGGTATAGATATTTCCATGATTATACAGATGGTGGTGTAGATATTTCCATGTTTATAGAGATGACGGTCTAGATATTTCCATGTTTACAGAGATAGTGGCGTAGTTATTTCCAAGTTTATAGAGACAGCGTTGTAGATATTTAAATGTTTATACAGATAGCGGTGAAGATATTTCCATGTTTATACAGATTGCGTTGTAGATATTTCCATGTTTATACAGATAGCAGTGTAGATATTTCCATGTTTATAGAGATAGTGGTGTAGATAATTTCAATTTAATACAGAGAGCAGTGTAGGTATTTCCAAGTTCATACAGATAGCGGTGTAGATATTTCCACGTTTATAGAGATGGCGTTGCAGATATTTCCATGTTCCTACAGAGGACGGTGTAGATATTTCCATGTTTATTGAGATGGCGGTGTAGATATTTTCATGTTTACACACATGGCGGTGTAGATATTTCCATGTTTACACAGATAGCGGTGTAGACATTTCCATGTTTACACACATAGCGGTGAGAATATTTCCATGTTTCTGCAGATATCAGTGTAGATATTTCCATGTTTACACAGATAGCGGTGCGAATATTTCCATGTTTATTCAGATAGCGGTGCAGATATTTCCATGTTTATACAGATATTTGGGCAGATATTTCCATGTTTATACAGATAGCGGTGTAGATATTTCCATCTTAATACAGATGGCGGTGAAGATATGTCCATGTTTGTACAGATGGCGGTGTAGATATTTCCATGTTCATACAGATGGCTGTGTAGATATTTCGAAGTTTATAGAGATAGCGCTGTAGTTATTTCCATATTTATAGAGAAATCTGTGTAGATATTTCCATGTATATTCAGATAGCTGTGTAGATAGATCCATGTTCATGCAGATAGCGGTGTAGATATTTCCATGTTCATCCAGATGCCGGTGTACATATATCGATGTTCATATAGATGGCGGTGAAGATATTTCCATGTTCATATAGATGGTGGTTTAAATATTTCCATGTTCATATTAATGGCGGTGTAGATATTTCCATGTTCATAGAGATGGCGCTGTAGATATTACCATGTTCATACAAATGGCGGTGTAGATATTTCCAAGTTCATAGAGATGGCGGTGTTGATATTTCCATATTTATAGGGATAGCAGTGTAGTTATTTCCATGTTTATAGAGATAGTAGTGTAGATATTTACAGATAGCTGTGTAGATATTTGCATGTTCATAGATATACCGGTGTAGATATTTCCATGTTCATACAGATAGCGGTGTAGATATTTACATGTTCATACAGATAGCGGTGTAGATATTTCCATGTTCATACAGATAGTGGTGTAGATATTTCCATGTTCATACAGATAGCGGTGTACATATTTCCATGTTCATACAGTTAGCGGTTTAGATATTTCCATGTTCATAAAGATGGCGGTGTAGATATTTACATGTTCATACAGATGGCGGTGTAGGTATTTCCATGTTCATACAGATAGCGGTGTAGACATTTCCATGTTCATACAGATAGCGGTGTAGATATTTCCATGTTCATACAGATGGCGGTGTAGATATTTCCATGTTCATACAGATAGCGGTGTAGATATTTCCATGTTCATACCAATAACGGTGTAGACATTTCCATGTTCATATATTTAGCGGTGTAGATATTTCCATGTTCATACAGATGGCGGTGTAGATATTTCCATGTTCATAGAGATGGCGGTGTAGATATTTCCATATTTATACAGATAGCAGTGTAGTTATTTCCATGTTAATAGAGATAGCAGTGTAGATATTGCCATTGATATACAGATAGCTGTGTAGATATTTGCATGGTCATACAGATAGCGGTGTAGATATTTCCATGTTCGTACAGATAGCGGTAAAGATATTTCCATGTTCATACAGATAGCGGTGTAGATATTTCCATGTTCATACAGATAACGGTGTAGATATTTCCATGTTCATACAGATAGCTGTGTAGATATTTCCATGTTCATACAGATAGCAGTGTAGATATTTCTGTGTTCATACAGATAACGGTGTAGATATTTCCATGTTCATACAGTTAGCGGTGTAGATATTTCCATGTTCATACAGATAGCGGTGTACGTATTTCCATGTTCATACAGATAGCGGTGTAGATATTTCCATGTTCATACAGATAGCGGTGTAGATATTTCCAAGTTCATACAGATAGCGGTGTAGATATTTCCATGTTCATACAGTTAGCGGTGTAGATATTTCCATGTTCACACAGATGGCGGTGTAGATATTTACATGTTCATACAGATGGCGGTGTAGATATTTCCATGTTCATACAGATAGCGGTGTAGAGATTTCCATGTTCATACATATAGCGGTGTAGATATTTCCATGTTGATACAGATAGCGGTCTAGATATTTCCAGGTTCATACCAATTGCGGTGTAGACATTTCCATGTTCATACAGTTAGCGGTGTAGATATTGCCATGTTCATACAGATGGCGGTGTAGATATTTACATGTTCATACAGATGGCGGTATAGATATTTCCATGTTCGTGCAGATGGCGGTGTAGATATTTCCATGTTTATACAGATAGCAGTGTAGTTATTTCCATGTTTATAGAGATAGCAGTGTAGATATTTCCATTGATATACAGATAGCTGTGTAGATATTTGCATGGTCATACAGATAGCGGTGTAGATATTTCCATGTTCGTACAGATAGCGGTGTAGATATTTCCATGTTGATACAGATAGCGGTGTAGATATTTCCATGTTCATACAGATAACGGTGTAGATATTTCCGTGTTCATACAGATAGCGGTGTAGATATTTCCATGTTCATACAGTTAGCGGTGTAGATATTTCCATGTTCATACAGATGGCGGTGTAGATATTTACATGTTCATACAGATGGCGGTATAGATATTTCCATGTTCGTACAGATGGCGGTGTAGATATTTCCATGTTCATAGAGATGGCGATGTAGATATTTCCATGTTTATGCAGATAGCGGTATAGATATTTCCATGATTATACAGATGGTGGTGTAGATATTTCCATGTTTATAGAGATGACGGTCTAGATATTTCCATGTTTACAGAGATAGTGGCGTAGTTATTTCCAAGTTTATAGAGACAGCGTTGTAGATATTTAAATGTTTATACAGATAGCGGTGAAGATATTTCCATGTTTATACAGATTGCGTTGTAGATATTTCCATGTTTATACAGATAGCAGTGTAGATATTTCCATGTTTATAGAGATAGTGGTGTAGATAATTTCAATTTAATACAGAGAGCAGTGTAGGTATTTCCAAGTTCATACAGATAGCGGTGTAGATATTTCCACGTTTATAGAGATGGTGTTGCAGATATTTCCATGTTCCTACAGAGGACGGTGTAGATATTTCCATGTTTATTGAGATGGCGGTGTAGATATTTTCATGTTTACACACATGGCGGTGTAGATATTTCCATGTTTACACAGATAGCGGTGTAGACATTTCCATGTTTACACACATAGCGGTGAGAATATTTCCATGTTTCTGCAGATATCAGTGTAGATATTTCCATGTTTACACAGATAGCGGTGCGAATATTTCCATGTTTATTCAGATAGCGGTGCAGATATTTCCATGTTTATACAGATATTTGGGCAGATATTTCCATGTTTATACAGATAGCGGTGTAGATATTTCCATCTTAATACAGATGGCGGTGAAGATATGTCCATGTTTGTACAGATGGCGGTGTAGATATTTCCATGTTCATACAGATGGCTGTGTAGATATTTCGAAGTTTATAGAGATAGCGCTGTAGTTATTTCCATATTTATAGAGAAATCTGTGTAGATATTTCCATGTATATTCAGATAGCTGTGTAGATAGATCCATGTTCATGCAGATAGCGGTGTAGATATTTCCATGTTCATCCAGATGCCGGTGTACATATATCGATGTTCATATAGATGGCGGTGAAGATATTTCCATGTTCATATAGATGGTGGTTTAAATATTTCCATGTTCATACTAATGGCGGTGTAGATATTTCCATGTTCATAGAGATGGCGCTGTAGATATTACCATGTTCATACAAATGGCGGTGTAGATATTTCCAAGTTCATAGAGATGGCGGTGTTGATATTTCCATATTTATAGGGATAGCAGTGTAGTTATTTCCATGTTTATAGAGATAGTAGTGTAGATATTTACAGATAGCTGTGTAGATATTTGCATGTTCATAGATATACCGGTGTAGATATTTCCATGTTCATACAGATAGCGGTGTAGATATTTCCATGTTCATACAGATAGCGGTGTAGATATTTCCATGTTCATACAGATAGTGGTGTAGATATTTCCATGTTCATACAGATAGCGGTGTACATATTTCCATGTTCATACAGTTAGCGGTTTAGATATTTCCATGTTCATAAAGATGGCGGTGTAGATATTTACATGTTCATACAGATGGCGGTGTAGGTATTTCCATGTTCATACAGATAGCGGTGTAGACATTTCCATGTTCATACAGATAGCGGTGTAGATATTTCCATGTTCATACAGATGGCGGTGTAGATATTTCCATGTTCATACAGATAGCGGTGTAGATATTTCCATGTTCATACCAATAACGGTGTAGACATTTCCATGTTCATATATTTAGTGGTGTAGATATTTCCATGTTCATACAGATGGCGGTGTAGATATTTCCATGTTCATAGAGATGGCGGTGTAGATATTTCCATATTTATACAGATAGCAGTGTAGTTATTTCCATGTTAATAGAGATAGCAGTGTAGATATTGCCATTGATATACAGATAGCTGTGTAGATATTTGCATGGTCATACAGATAGCGGTGTAGATATTTCCATGTTCGTACAGATAGCGGTATAGATATTTCCATGTTCATACAGATAGCGGTGTAGATATTTCCATGTTCATACAGATAACGGTGTAGATATTTCCATGTTCATACAGATAGCTGTGTAGATATTTCCATGTTCATACAGATAGCAGTGTAGATATTTCTGTGTTCATACAGATAACGGTGTAGATATTTCCATGTTCATACAGTTAGCGGTGTAGATATTTCCATGTTCATACAGATAGCGGTGTACGTATTTCCATGTTCATACAGATAGCGGTGTAGATATTTCCATGTTCATACAGATAGCGGTGTAGATATTTCCAAGTTCATACAGATAGCGGTGTAGATATTTCCATGTTCATACAGTTAGCGGTGTAGATATTTCCATGTTCACACAGATGGCGGTGTAGATATTTACATGTTCATACAGATGGCGGTGTAGATATTTCCATGTTCATACAGATAGCGGTGTAGAGATTTCCATGTTCATACATATAGCGGTGTAGATATTTCCATGTTGATACAGATAGCGGTCTAGATATTTCCAGGTTCATACCAATTGCGGTGTAGACATTTCCATGTTCATACAGTTAGCGGTGTAGATATTGCCATGTTCATACAGATGGCGGTGTAGATATTTACATGTTCATACAGATGGCGGTATAGATATTTCCATGTTCGTGCAGATGGCGGTGTAGATATTTCCATGTTTATACAGATAGCAGTGTAGTTATTTCCATGTTTATAGAGATAGCAGTGTAGATATTTCCATTGATATACAGATAGCTGTGTAGATATTTGCATGGTCATACAGATAGCGGTGTAGGTATTTCCATGTTCGTACAGATAGCGGTGTAGATATTTCCATGTTGATACAGATAGCGGTGTAGATATTTCCATGTTCATACAGATAACGGTGTAGATATTTCCGTGTTCATACAGATAGCGGTGTAGATATTTCCATGTTCATACAGTTAGCGGGGTAGATATTTCCATGTTCATACAGATGGCGGTGTAGATATTTACATGTTCATACAGATGGCGGTATAGATATTTCCATGTTCGTACAGATGGCGGTGTAGATATTTCCATGTTCATAGAGATGGCGGTGTAGATATTTCCATGTTTATGCAGATAGCGGTATAGATATTTCCATGATTATACAGATGGTGGTGTAGATATTTCCATGTTTATAGAGATGACGGTCTAGATATTTCCATGTTTACAGAGATAGTGGCGTAGTTATTTCCAAGTTTATAGAGACAGCGTTGTAGATATTTAAATGTTTATACAGATAGCGGTGAAGATATTTCCATGTTTATACAGATTGCGTTGTAGATATTTCCATGTTTATACAGATAGCAGTGTAGATATTTCCATGTTTATAGAGATAGTGGTGTAGATAATTTCAATTTAATACAGAGAGCAGTGTAGTTATTTCCAAGTTCATACAGATAGCGGTGTAGATATTTCCACGTTTATAGAGATGGCGTTGCAGATATTTCCATGTTCCTACAGAGGACGGTGTAGATATTTCCATGTTTATTGAGATGGCGGTGTAGATATTTTCATGTTTACACACATGGCGGTGTAGATATTTCCATGTTTACACAGATAGCGGTGTAGACATTTCCATGTTTACACACATAGCGGTGAGAATATTTCCATGTTTCTGCAGATATCAGTGTAGATATTTCCATGTTTACACAGATAGCGGTGCGAATATTTCCATGTTTATTCAGATAGCGGTGCAGATATTTCCATGTTTATACAGATATTTGGGCAGATATGTCCATGTTTGTACAGATGGCGGTGTAGATATTTCCATGTTCATACAGATGGCTGTGTAGATATTTCGAAGTTTATAGAGATAGCGCTGTAGTTATTTCCATATTTATAGAGAAATCTGTGTAGATATTTCCATGTATATTCAGATAGCTGTGTAGATAGATCCATGTTCATGCAGATAGCGGTGTAGATATTTCCATGTTCATCCAGATGCCGGTGTACATATATCGATGTTCATATAGATGGCGGTGAAGATATTTCCATGTTCATACAGATGGTGGTGTAGATATTTCCATGTTCATACTAATGGCGGTGTAGATATTTCCATGTTCATAGAGATGGCACTGTAGATATTACCATGTTCATACAAATGGCGGTGTAGATATTTCCAAGTTCATAGAGATGGCGGTGTTGATATTTCCATATTTATAGGGATAGCAGTGTAGTTATTTCCATGTTTATAGAGATAGTAGTGTAGATATTTACAGATAGCTGTGTAGATATTTGCATGTTCATAGATATACCGGTGTAGATATTTCCATGTTCATACAGATAGCGGTGTAGATATTTCCATGTTCATACAGATAGCGGTGTAGATATTTCCATGTTCATACAGATAGTGGTGTAGATATTTCCATGTTCATACAGATAGCGGTGTACATATTTCCATGTTCATACAGTTAGCGGTTTAGATATTTCCATGTTCATAAAGATGGCGGTGTAGATATTTACATGTTCATACAGATGGCGGTGTAGGTATTTCCATGTTCATACAGATAGCGGTGTAGATATTTCCATGTTCATACAGATAGCGGTGTAGATATTTCCATGTTCATACAGATGGCGGTGTAGATATTTCCATGTTCATACAGATAGCGGTGTAGATATTTCCATGTTCATACCAATAACGGTGTAGACATTTCCATGTTCATATATTTAGCGGTGTAGATATTTCCATGTTCATACAGATGGCGGTGTAGATATTTCCATGTTCATAGAGATGGCGGTGTAGATATTTCCATATTTATACAGATAGAAGTGTAGTTATTTCCATGTTAATAGAGATAGCAGTGTAGATATTGCCATTGATATACAGATAGCTGTGTAGATATTTGCATGGTCATACAGATAGCAGTGTAGATATTTCCATGTTCGTACAGATAGCGGTATAGATATTTCCATGTTCATACAGATAGCGGTTTAGATATTTCCATGTTCATACAGATAACGGTGTAGATATTTCCATGTTCATACAGATAGCTGTGTAGATATTTCCATGTTCATACAGATAGCGGTGTAGATATTTCTGTGTTCATACAGATAACGGTGTAGATATTTCCATGTTCATACAGTTAGCGGTGTAGATATTTACATGTTCATACAGATGGCGGTGTAGATATTTACATGTTCATACAGATGGCGGTATAGAAATTTCCATGTTCGTACAGATGGCGGTGTAGATATTTCCATGTTCATAGAGATGGCGGTGTAGATATTTCCATGTTTATGCAGATAGCGGTATAGGTATTTCCATGTTTGTACAGATGGTGGTGTAGATATTTCCATGTTTATAGAGATGACGGTCTAGATATTTCCATGTCTACAGAGATAGTGGCGTAGTTTTTTCCAAGTTTATAGAGACAGCGTTGTAGATATTTCCATGTTTATACAGATAGCGGTGAAGATATTTCCATGTTTATACAGATTGCGGTGTAGATATTTCCATGTTTATACAGATAGCAGTGTAGATATTTCCATGTTTATAGAGATAGTGGTGTAGATAATTTCAATTTAATACAGAGAGCAGTGTAGGTATTTCCAAGTTCATACAGATAGCGGTGTAGATATTTCCACGTTTATACAGATGGTGGTGTAGATATGTCCATGTACATACAGATGGCGGTGTAGATATTTCCATGTTCATACAGATGGCGGTGTAGATATTTCGAAGTTTATAGAGATAGCGCTGTAGTTATTTCCATATTTAAAGAGAAATGTGTGGAGATATTTCCATGTATATTCAGATAGCTGTGTAGATAGATCCAGGTTCATGCAGATAGCGGTGTAGATATTTCCATGTTCATCCAGATGCCGGTGTACATATATCCATGTTCATACAGATGGCGGTGAAGATATTTCCATGTTCATACAGATGGCGGTGTAGATATTTCCATGTTCATACAAATGGCAGTGTAGATATTTCCATGTTCATAGAGATGGCGGTGTAGATATTTCCATGTTCATACAAATGGCGGTGTAGATATTTCCATGTTCATACAGATGGCGGTGTAGATATTTCCATGTTCATACAGATGGCAGTGTAGATATTTCCATGTTCATACAGATAGCGGTGTAGATATTTCCATGTTCATACAGATAGCGGTGTAGATATTTCCATGTTCATACCGATAGCGGTGTAGATATTTCCATGTTCATACAGTTAGCGGTGTAGATATTTCCATGTTCATACAGATGGCGGTGTAGACATTTACATGTACATACAGATGGCGGTGTAGATATTTCCATGTTCGTACGGATGGCAGTGTAGATATTTCCATGTTCATACAGGTGGCGGTGTAGATATTTCCATGTTTATACAAATAGCAGTGTAGTTATTTCCATGTTTATAGAGAGAGCTGTGTAGATATTTCCATTGATATACAGATAGCTGTGTAGATATTTGCATGTTCATACAGTTAGCGGTGTAGATATTTTCATGTTCATACAGATAGCGGTGTAGATATTTCCATGTTCATACAGATAGCGGTGTAGATATTTCCATGTTCATACAGAAAACGGTGTAGATATTTCCATGTTCATACAGATAGCTGTGAAGATATTTCCATGTTCATACAGTTAGCGGTGTAGATATTCCCATGTTCATACAGATGGCGGTGTAGATATTTACATGTTCATACAGATGGCAGTATAGATATTTGCATGTTCGCAGAGATGGCGGTGTAGATATTTGCATGTTCATAGAGATGGCGGTGTAGGTATTTCCATGTTTATGCACATAGCGGTATAGATATTTCCATGTTTATACAGATGGTGGTGTAGATATTTCCATGTTTATAGAGATGGTGGTCTAGATATTTCCATGTTTTCAGAGATAGTGGTGTAGTTATTTCCAAGTTTATAGAGTCAGCGTTGTAGATATTTCCATGTTCATACAGATAGCGGTGTAGATATTTCCATGTTCATACAGATAGCGGTGTAGATATTTCCATGTTCATACCAATAGCGTTGTAGACATTTCCATGTTCATGTATTTAGCGGTGTAGATATTTCCATGTTCATACAGATGGCGAAGATATTTCCTTGTTCATACACATAGTGGTGTAGATATTTCCATGTTCATACAGTTAGCGGTGTAGATATTTCCATGTTCATAGAGATGGTGGTGTAGATATTTCCATATTTATACAGATAGCAGTGTAGTTATTTCCATGTTTATAGAGATAGCAGTGTAGATATTTCCATTGATATACACATAGCTGTGTAGATATTTGCATGGTCATACAGATAGCGGTGTAGATATTTCCATGTTCATACAGTTAGCGGTGTAGATATTTCCATGTTCATACAGATGGCGGTGTGGATATTTTCGTGTTCATACAGGTGGCGGTATAGATATTTCCATGTTCGTACAGATGGCGTTGTAGATATTTCCATGTTCATAGAGATGGTGGTGTAGATATTTCCATGTTTATGCAGATAGCGGTATAGATATTTCCATGTTTATACAGATGGTGGTGTAGATATTTCCATGTTTATAGAGATGTCAGTGTAAATATTTCCATGTTCATACAGATGGCGGTGTAAATATTTCCATGTTTATAGGGATGGCGGTGTAGATATTTTCATGTTTACACAGACGGCGGTGTAGATATTTCCATGTTTACACAGATAGCAGTGTAGACATTTCCATGTTTACACAGATAGCGGTGTGGATATTTCCATGTTTATGCAGATAGCAGTGTAGATATTTCCATGTTTATTGAGATAGCAGTGTAGATATTTCCATTGATATACAGATAGCTGTGTAGATATTTGCATGTTCATACACATAGCGGTGTAGATATTTCCATGTTTATACACATAGCGGTGTAGATATTTCCATGTTCGTACAGGTGGCGGTGTAGATATTTCCATGTTTATACAGATAGCAGTGTAGTTATTTCCATGTTTATAGAGATAGCAGTGTAGATATTTCCATTGATATACAGATAGCTGTGTAGATATTTGCATGGTCATACAGATAGCGGTGTAGATATTTCCATGTTCGTACAGATAGCTGTGTAGATATTTCCATGTTGATACAGATATCGGTGTAGATATTTCCATGTTCATACAGATAACGGTGTAGATATTTCCGTGTTCATACAGATAGCGGTGTAGATATTTCCATGTTCATACAGTTAGCGGTGTAGATATTTACATGTTCATACAGATGGCGGTGTAGATATTTACATGTTCATACAGATGGCGGTATAGGTATTTCCATGTTCGTACAGATGGCGGTGTAGATATTTCCATGTTCATAGAGATGGCGGTGTAGATATTTCCATGTTTATGCAGTTAGCGGTATAGATATTTCCATGTTTATACAGATGGTGGTGTAGATATTTCCATGTTTATAGAGATGACGGTCTAGATATTTCCATGTTTACAGAGATAGTGGCGTAGTTATTTCCAAGTTTATAGAGACAGGGTTGTAGATATTTCCATGTATATACAGATAGCGGTGAATATATTTCCATGTTTATACAGATTGCGGTGTAGATATTTCCATGTTTATACAGATAGCAGTGTAGATATTTCCATGTTTATAGAGATAGTGGTGTAGATAATTTCAATTTAATACAGAGAGCAGTGTAGGTATTTCCAAGTTCATACAGATAGCGGTGTAGATATTTCCACGTTTATAGAGATGGCGGTGCAGATATTTCCATGTTCATACAGAGGACGGTGTAGATATTTCCATGTTTATAGGGATGGCGGTGTAGATATTTTCATGTTTACACACATGGCGGTGTAGATATTTCCATGTTTACACAGATAGCGGTGTAGACATTTCCATGTTTACACAGATAGCGGTGTGGATATTTCCATGTTTATGCAGATATCAGTGTAGATATTTCCATGTTTATACAGATAGCGGTGCGAATATTTCCATGTTTATTCAGATAGCGGTGCGGATATTTCCATGTTTATACAGATAGTTGGGCAGATATTTCCATGTTTATACAGATAGCGGTGTAGATATTTCCATCTTAATACAGATGGCGGTGAAGATATTTCCATGTTTGTACAGATGGCGGTGTAGATATTTCCATGTTCATACAGATGGCGGTGTAGATATTTCGAAGTTTATAGAGATAGCGCTGTAGTTATTTCCATATTTATAGAGAAATCTGTGTAGATATTTCCATGTATATTCAGATAGCTGTGTAGATAGATCCATGTTCATGCAGATAGCGGTGTAGATATTTCCATGTTCATCCAGATGCCGGTGTACATATATCCATGTTCATATAGATGGCGCTGAAGATATTTCCATGTTCATACAGATGGTGGTGTAGATATTTCCATATTCATACTAATGGCGGTGTAGATATTTCCATGTTCATAGAGATGGCGCTGTAGATATTACCATGTTCATACAAATGGCGGTGTAGATATTTCCAAGTTCATAGAGATGGCGGTGTTGATATTTCCATATTTATAGAGATAGCAGTGTAGTTATTTCCATGTTTATACAGATAGTACTGTAGATATTTCCATTTATTTACAGATAGCTGTGTAGATATTTGCATGTTCATAGAGATAGCGGTGTAGATATTTCCATGTTCATACAGATAGCGGTGTAGATATTTCCATGTTCATACAGATAGCGGTGTAGATATTTCCATGTTTACACAGATGGCGGTGTAGACATTTCCATGTTTACACAGATAGCGGTGTGGATATTTCCATGTTTATGCAGATAGCAGTGTAGTTATTTCCATGTTTATACAGATAGCGGTGCGGATATTTCCATGTTTATTCAGATAGCGGTGCGGATATTTCCATGTTTATACAGATAGTTTGGCAGATATTTCCATGTTTATACAGATAGCGGTGTAGATATTTCCATCTTAATACAGATGGCGGTGTAGATATGTCCATGTTTGTACAGATGGCGGTGTAGATATTTCCATGTTCATACAGATGGCGGTGTAGATATTTCGAAGTTTATAGAGATAGCGCTGTAGTTATTTCCATATTTATAGAGAAATCTGTGTAGATATTTCCGTGTATATTCAGATAGCTGTGTAGATATTTCCATGTTCATGCAGATAGCGGTGTAGATATTTCCATGTTTATCCAGATGCCGGTGTACATATATCCATGTTCATACAGATGGTGGTGAAGATATTTCCATGTTCATACAGATGGTGGTGTAGATATTTCCATGTTCATACAAATGGCGGTGTAGATATTTCCATGTTCATAGAGATGGCGGTGTAGATATTTCCATGTTCATACAAATGGCGGTGTAGATATTTACATGTTCATACAGATGGCGGTGTAGATATTTCCATGTTCATACAGATAGCAGTGTAGATATTTCCATGTTCATACAGATGGCCGTGTAGATATTTACATGTTCATACAGATGGCGGTGTAGATATTTCCATGTTCATACAGGTGGCGGTGTAGATATTTCCATGTTTATACAAATAGCAGTGTAGTTATTTCCATGTTTATAGAGAGAGCTGTGTAGATATTTCCATTGATATACAGATAGCTGTGTAGATATTTGCATGTTCATACAGATAGCGGTGTAGATATTTTCATGTTCATACAGATAGCGGTGTAGACATTTCCATGTTCATACAGATAGCGGTGTAGATATTTCCATGTTCATACAGATAACGGTGTAGATATTTCCATGTTCATACAGATAGCAGTGTAGATATTTCCATGTTCATACAGTTAGCGGTGTAGATATTTCCATGTTCATACAGATGGCGGTGTACATATTTACATGTTCATACAGATGGCAGTATAGATATTAGCATGTTCGCAGAGATGGCGGTGTAGATATTTGCGTGTTCATAGAGATGGCGGTGTAGATATTTCCATGTTCATACAAATGGCGGTGTAGATATTTACATGTTCATACAGATGGCGGTGTAGATATTTCCATGGTCATACAGATAGCAGTGTAGATATTTCCATGTTCATACAGATAGCGGTGTAGATATTTCCATGTTCATACAGATAGCGGTGTAGATATTTCCATGTTCATACCGATAGCGGTGTAGATATTTCCATGTTCATACAGTTAGCGGTGTAGATATTTCCATGTTCATACAGATGGCGGTGTAGATATTTACATGTTCATACAGATGGCGGTGTAGATATTTCCATGTTCGTACGGATGGCAGTGTAGATATTCCCATGTTCATACTGGTGGCGGTGTAGATATTTCCATGTTTATACAAATAGCATTGTAGTTATTTCCATGTTTATAGAGAGAGCTGTGTAGATATTTCCATTGATATACAGATAGCTGTGTAGATATTTGCATGTTCATACAGATAGCGGTGTAGATATTTCCATGTTCATACAGATAGCGGTGTAGATATTTCCATGTTCATACAGATAGCGGTGTAGATATTTCCATGTTCATACAGATAACGGTGTACATATTTCCATGTTCATACAGATAGCAGTGAAGATATTTCCATGTTCATACAGTTAGCGGTGTAGATATTCCCATGTTCATACAGATGGCGGTGTAGATATTTACATGTTCATCCAAATGGCGGTGTAGATATTTCCATGTTCATACAGACAGCGGTGCAGATATTTCCATGTTCATACAGATAGCAGTGTAGGTATTTCCATGTTCATACAGTTAGCGGTGTAGATATTTCCATGTTCATACAGGTGGCGGTTTAGATATTTACATGTTCATACAGATGGCGGTGTAAATATTTCCAAGTTCTTACAGATGGCGGTGTAGATATTTCCATGTTCATACAGATGGTGGTGTAGGTATTTCCATGTTCATACAAATGGCGGTGTAGTTATTTCCATGTTCATAGAGATGGCAGTGTAGATATTTCCAGGTTCATACAAATGGCGGTGTAGATATTTCCATGTTCATAGAGATGGCCGTGTAGATATTTCCATGTTTATACAGATAGCAGTGTAGTTATTTCCATGTTTATAGAGATACCAGTGTGGATATTTCCATTGATATACAGATAGCTGTGTAGATATTTACATGTTCATACAGATAGCGGTGTAGATATTTCCATGTTCATACAGATAGCGGTGTACGTATTTCCATGTTCATACAGATAGCGGTGTAGATATTTCCATGTTCATACAGATAGCGGTGTAGATATTTCCAAGTTCATACAGATAGCGGTGCAGATATTTCCATGTTCAAACAGTTAGCGGTGTAGATATTTCCATGTTCACACAGATGGCGGTGTAGATATTTACATGTTCATACAGATGGCGGTGTAGATATTTCCATGTTCATACAGATAGCGGTGTAGAGATTTCCATGTTCATACATATAGCGGTGTAGATATTTCCATGTTGATACAGATAGCGGTCTAGATATTTCCAGGTTCATACCAATTGCGGTGTAGACATTTCCATGTTCATACAGTTAGCGGTGTAGATATTGCCATGTTCATACAGATGGCGGTGTAGATACTTACATGTTCATACAGATGGCGGTATAGATATTTCCATGTTCGTGCAGATGGCGGTGTAGATATTTCCATGTTTATACAGATAGCAGTGTAGTTATTTCCATGTTTATAGAGATAGCAGTGTAGATATTTCCATTGATATACAGATAGCTGTGTAGATATTTGCATGGTCATACAGATAGCGGTGTAGATATTTCCATGTTCGTACAGATAGCGGTGTAGATATTTCCATGTTGATACAGATAGCGGTGTAGATATTTCCATGTTCATACAGATAACGGTGTAGATATTTCCGTGTTCATACAGATAGCGGTGTAGATATTTCCATGTTCATACAGTTAGCGGTGTAGATATTTCCATGTTCATACAGATGGCGGTGTAGATATTTACATGTTCATACAGATGGCGGTATAGATATTTCCATGTTCATACAGATGGCGGTGTAGATATTTCCATGTTCATAGAGATGGCGGTGTAGATATTTCCATGTTTATGCAGATAGCGGTATAGATATTTCCATGATTATACAGATGGTGGTGTAGATATTTCCATGTTTATAGAGATGACGGTCTAGATATTTCCATGTTTACAGAGATAGTGGCGTAGTTATTTCCAAGTTTATAGAGACATCGTTGTAGATATTTAAATGTTTATACAGATAGCGGTGAAGATATTTCCATGTTTATACAGATTGCGTTGTAGATATTTCCATGTTTATACAGATAGCAGTGTAGATATTTCCATGTTTATAGAGATAGTGGTGTAGATAATTTCAATTTAATACAGAGAGCAGTGTAGGTATTTCCAAGTTCACACAGATAGCGGTGTAGATATTTCCACGTTTATAGAGATGGCGTTGCAGATATTTCCATGTTCCTACAGAGGACGGTGTAGATATTTCCATGTTTATTGAGATGGCGGTGTAGATATTTTCATGTTTACACACATGGCGGTGTAGATATTTCCATGTTTACACAGATAGCGGTGTAGACATTTCCATGTTTACACACATAGCGGTGAGAATATTTCCATGTTTCTGCAGATATCAGTGTAGATATTTCCATGTTTACACAGATAGCGGTGCGAATATTTCCATGTTTATTCAGATAGCGGTGCAGATATTTCCATGTTTATACAGATATTTGGGCAGATATTTCCATGTTTATACAGATAGCGGTGTAGATATTTCCATCTTAATACAGATGGCAGTGAAGATATGTCCATGTTTGTACAGATGGCGGTGTAGATATTTCCATGTTCATACAGATGGCTGTGTAGATATTTCGAAGTTTATAGAGATAGCGCTGTAGTTATTTCCATATTTATAGAGAAATCTGTGTAGATATTTCCATGGATATTCAGATAGCTGTGTAGATAGATCCATGTTCATGCAGATAGCGGTGTAGATATTTCCATGTTCATCCAGATGCCGGTGTACATATATCGATGTTCATATAGATGGCGGTGAAGATATTTCCATGTTCATACAGATGGTGGTGTAGATATTTCCATGTTCATACTAATGGCGGTGTAGATATTTCCATGTTCATAGAGATGGCGCTGTAGATATTACCATGTTCATACAAATGGCGGTGTAGCTATTTCCAAGTTCATAGAGATGGCGGTGTTGATATTTCCATATTTATACGGATAGCAGTGTAGTTATTTCCATGTTTATAGAGATAGTAGTGTAGATATTTACAGATAGCTGTGTAGATATTTGCATGTTCATAGATATACCGGTGTAGATATTTCCATGTTCATACAGATAGCGGTGTAGATATTTCCATGTTCATACAGATAGCAGTGTAGATATTTCCATGTTCATACAGATAGTGGTGTAGATATTTCCATGTTCATACAGATAGCGGTGTACATATTTCCATGTTCATACAGTTAGCGGTTTAGATATTTCCATGTTCATAAAGATGGCGGTGTAGATATTTACATGTTCATACAGATGGCGGTGTAGGTATTTCCATGTTCATACAGATAGCGGTGTAGATATTTCCATGTTCATACAGATAGCGGTGTAGATATTTCCATGTTCATACAGATGGCGGTGTAGATATTTCCATGTTCATACAGATAGCGGTGTAGATATTTCCATGTTCATACCAATAACGGTGTAGACATTTCCATGTTCATATATTTAGCGGTGTAGATATTTCCATGTTCATACAGATGGCGGTGTAGATATTTCCATGTTCATAGAGATGGCGGTGTAGATATTTCCATATTTATACAGATAGCAGTGTAGTTATTTCCATGTTAATAGAGATAGCAGTGTAGATATTGCCATTGATATACAGATAGCTGTGTAGATATTTGCATGGTCATACAGATAGCGGTGTAGATATTTCCATGTTCGTACAGATAGCGGTATAGATATTTCCATGTTCATACAGATAGCGGTGTAGATATTTCCATGTTCATGCAGATAACGGTGTAGATATTTCCATGTTCATACAGATAGCTGTGTAGATATTTCCATGTTCATACAGATAGCGGTGTAGATATTTCTGTGTTCATACAGATAACGGTGTAGATATTTCCATGTTCATACAGTTAGCGGTGTAGATATTTACATGTTCATACAGATGGCGGTGTAGATATTTACATGTTCATACAGATGGCGGTATAGATATTTCCATGTTCGTATAGATGGCGGTGTAGATATTTCCATGTTCATAGAGATGGCGGTGTAGATATTTCCATGTTTATGCAGATAGCGGTATAGGTATTTCCATGTTTGTACAAATGGTGGTGTAGATATTTCCATGTTTATAGAGATGACGGTCTAGATATTTCCATGTTTACAGAGATAGTGGCGTAGTTTTTTCCAAGTTTGTAGAGACAGCGTTGTAGATATTTCCATGTTTATACAGATAGCGGTGAAGATATTTCCATGTTTATACAGATAGCAGTGTAGATATTTCCATGTTTATAGAGATAGTGGTGTAGATAATTTCAATTTAATACAGAGAGCAGTGTAGGTATTTCCAAGTTCATACAGATAGCGGTGTAGATATTTCCACGTTTATACAGATGGTGGTGTAGATATGTCCATGTTCATACAGATGGCGGTGTAGATATTTCCATGTTCATACAGATGGCGATGTAGATATTTCGAAGTTTATAGAGATAGCGCTGTATTTATTTCCATATTTAAAGAGAAATGTGTGGAGATATTTCCATGTATATTCAGATAGCTGTGTAGATAGATCCAGGTTCATGCAGATAGCGGTGTAGATATTTCCATGTTCATCCAGATGCCGGTGTACATATATCCATGTTCATACAGATGGCGGTGAAGATATTTCCATGTTCATACAGATGGTCGTGTAGATATTTCCATGTTCATACAAATGGCGGTGTAGATATTTCCATGTTCATAGAGATGGCGGTGTAGATATTTCCATGTACATAAAAGTGGCGGTGTAGATATTTCCATGCTCATAGAGATGGCGGTGTTGATGTTTCCATATTTATAGAGATAGCAGTGTAGTTATTTCCATGTTTATAGAGATAGTAGTGTAGATATTTCCATTGATATACAGATAGCTGTGTAGATATTTGCATGTTCATAAAGATACCAGTGTAGATATTTCCATGTTCATACAGATAGCGGTGTAGATATTTCCATGTTCATACAGATAGCGGTGTAGATATTTCCATGTTCATACAGATAGCGGTGTTGATATTTCCATGTTCATACAGATAGCGGTGTAGATATTTCCATGTTCATACAGTTAGCGGTTTAGATATTTCCATGTTCATATAGATGGCGGTGTAGATATTTACATGTTCATACAGATGGCGGTGTAGTTATTTCCATGTTCATACAGATAGCGGTGTAGATATTTCCATCTTCATACAGATAGCGGTGTAGATATTTCCATGTTCATACAGATAGCCGTGTAGATATTTCCAAGTTCATACCAACAGCGGTGTAGACATTTCCATGTTCATGTATTTAGCGGTGTAGATATTTCCATGTTCATACAGATAGCGGTGTAGATATTTCCATGTTCATACAGATAGCGGTGTAGATATTTCCATTGATATACAGATAGCTGTGTTGATATTTGCATGTTCATACAGATAGCGGTGTAGATATTTCCATGTTCGTACAGATAACGGTGTAGATATTTCCATGTTCATACAGATAGCGGTGTAGATATTTCCATGTTCATACAGATAACGGTGTAGACATTTCCATGTTCATACAGACAGCGGTGTACATATTTCCATGTTCATACAGTTAGCGGTGTAGATATTTCCATGTTCATACAGATGGCGGTGTAGATATTTACATGTTCATACAGATGGCGGTGTAGTTATTTCCATGTTTATGCAGATAGCGGTATAGATATTTCCATGTTTATACAGATGGTGGTGTAGATATTTCCATGTATATAGAGATGGCGGTCTAGATATTTCCATGTTTACAGAGATAGTGGTTTAGTTATTTCCAAGTTTATAGTGACAGCGTTGTAGATATTTCCATGTTTATACAGATACCGGTGAAGATATTTCCATGTTTATACAGATAGCGGTGAAGATATTTCCATGTTCATACAGATAGCGGTGAAGATATTTCCATGTTCATACAGTTAGCGGTGTAGTTATTCCCATGTTCATACAGATGGCGGTGTAGATATTTACATGTTCATACAGATGGCAGTATAGATATTTGCATGTTCGCAGAGATGGCGGTGTAGGTATTTGCATGTTCATAGAGATGGCGGTGTAGGTATTTCCATGTTTATGCACATAGCGGTATAGATATTTCCATGTTTATACAGATGGTGGTGTAGATATTTCCATGTTTATAGAGATGGTGGTCTAGATATTTCCATGTTTACAGAGATAGTGGTGTAGTTATTTCCAAGTTTATAGAGACAGCGTTGTAGATATTTCCATGTTCATACAGATAGCGGTGTAGATATTTCCATGTTCATACAGATAGCGGTGTAGATATTTCCATGTTCATACCAATAGCGTTGTAGACATTTCCATGTTCATGTATTTAGCGGTGTAGATATTTCCATGTTCATACAGATGGCGAAGTTATTTCCATGTTCATACACATAGCGGTGTAGATATTTCCATGTTCATACAGTTAGCGGTGTAGATATTTCCATGTTCATAGAGATGGCGGTGTGGATATTTCCATGTTTATGCAGTTAGCGGTATAGATATTTCCATGTTTATACAGATGGTGGTGTAGATATTTCCATGTTTATAGAGATGACGGTCTAGATATTTCCATGTTTACAGAGATAGTGGCGTAGTTATTTCCAAGTTTATAGAGACAGCGTTGTAGATATTTCCATGTTTATACAGATAGCGGTGAATATATTTCCATGTTTATACAGATTGCGGTGTAGATATTTCCATGTTTATACAGATAGCAGTGTAGATATTTCCATGTTTATAGAGATAGTGGTGTAGATAATTTCAATTTAATACAGAGAGCAGTGTAGGTATTTCCAAGTTCATACAGATAGTGGTGTAGTTATTTCCACGTTTATAGAGATGGCGGTGCAGATATTTCCATGTTCATACAGAGGACGGTGTAGATATTTCCATGTTTATAGGGATGGCGGTGTAGATATTTTCATGTTTACACACATGGCGGTGTAGATATTTCCATGTTTACACAGATAGCGGTGTAGACATTTCCATGTTTACACAGATAGCGGTGTGGATATTTCCATGTTTATGCAGATATCAGTGTAGATATTTCCATGTTTATACAGATAGCGGTGCGAATATTTCCATGTTTATTCAGATAGCGGTGCGGATATTTCCATGTTTATACAGATAGTTGGGCAGATATTTCCATATTTATGCAGATAGCGGTGTAGATATTTCCATCTTAATACAGATGGCGGTGAAGATATGTCCATGTTTGTACAGATGGCGGTGTAGATATTTCCATGTTCATACAGATGGCGGTGTAGATATTTCGAAGTTTATAGAGATAGCGCTGTAGTTATTTCCATATTTATAGAGAAATCTGTGTAGATATTTCCATGTATATTCAGATAGCTGTGTAGATAGATCCATGTTCATGCAGATAGCGGTGTAGATATTTCCATGTTCATCCAGATGCCGGTGTACATATATCCATGTTCATATAGATGGCGGTGAAGATATTTCCATGTTCATACAGATGGTGGTGTAGATATTTCCATGTTCATACTAATGGCGGTGTAGATATTTCCATGTTCATAGAGATGGCGCTGTAGATATTACCATGTTCATACTAATGGCGGTGTAGATATTTCCAAGTTCATAGAGATGGCGGTGTTGATATTTCCATATTTATAGAGATAGCAGTGTAGTTATTTCCATGTTTATACAGATAGTACTGTAGATATTTCCATTTATTTACAGATAGCAGTGTAGATATTTGCATGTTCATACAGATAGCGGTGTAGATATTTCCATGTTCGTACAGATAGCGGTGTAGATATTTCCATGTTCATAGAGATAACGGTGTAGATATTTCCGTGTTCATACAGATATCGGTGTAGATATTTCCATGTTCATACAGTTAGCGGTGTAGATATTTACATGTTCATACAGATGGCGGTGTAGATATTTACATGTTCATACAGATGGCGGTATAGATATTTCCATGTTCGTACATATGGCAGTGTAGATATTTCCATGTTCATAGAGATGGCGGTGTAGATAGTTCCATGTTTATGCAGATAGCGGTATAGATATTTCCATGTTTATACAGTTGGTGGTGTAGATATTTCCATGTTTATAGAGATGACGGTCTAGATATTTCCATGTTTACAGAGATAGTGGCGTAGTTATTTCCAAGTTTATAGAGACAGCGTTGTAGATATTTCCATGTTTATACAGATAGCAGTGAAGATATTTCCATGTTTATACAGATTGCGGTGTAGATATTTCCATGTTTATACAGATAGCAGTGTAGATATTTCCATGTTTATAGAGATAGTGGTGTAGATAATTTCAATTTAATACAGAGAGCAGTGTAGGTATTTCCAAGTTCATACAGATAGCGGTGTAGATATTTCCACGTTTATAGAGATGGCGGTGCAGATATTTCCATGTTCATACAGAGGACGGTGTAGATATTTCCATGTTTATTGGGATGGCGGTGTAGATATTTTCATGTTTACACACATGGCGGTGTAGATATTTCCATGTTTACACAGATAGCCGTGCAGACATTTCCATGTTTACACAGATAGCGGTGTGGATATTTCCATGTTTATGCAGATATCAGTGTAGATATTTCCATGTTTATACAGATAGCGGTGCGAATATTTCCATGTTTATTCAGATAGAGGTGCAGATATTTCCATGTTTATACAGATATTTGGGCAGATTTTCCATGTTTATACAGATAGCGGTGTAGATATTTCCATCTTAATACAGATGGCGGTGAAGATATGTCCATGTTTGTACAGATGGCGGTGTAGATATTTCCATGTTCATACAGATGGCTGTGTAGCTATTTCGAAGTTTATAGAGATAGCGCTGTAGTTATTTCCATATTTATAGAGAAATCTGTGTAGATATTTCCATGTATATTCAGATAGCTGTGTAGATAGATCCATGTTCATGCAGATAGCGGTGTAGATATTTCCATGTTCATCCTGATGCCGGTGTACATATATCCATGCTCATATAGATGGCGGTGAAGATATTTCCATGTTCATACAGATGGTGGTGTAGATATTTCCATGTTCATACTAATGGCGGTGTAGATATTTCCATGTTCATAGAGATGGCGCTGTAGATATTACCATGTTCATACAAATGGCGGTGTAGATATTTCCAAGATCATAGAGATGGCGGTGTTGATATTTCCATATTTATAGAGATAGCAGTGTAGTTAATTCCATGTTTATAGAGATAGTAGTGTAGATATTTACAGATAGCTGTGTAGATATTTGCATGTTCATAGATATACCGGTGTAGATATTTCCATGTTCATACAGATAGCGGTGTAGATATTTCCATGTTCATACATATAGCGGTGTAGATATTTCCATGTTCATACAGATAGTGGTGTAGAAATTTCCATGTTCATACAGATAGCGGTGAACATATTTCCATGTTCATACAGTTATCGGTTTAGATATTTCCATGTTCATAAAGATGGCGGTGTAGATATTTACATGTTCATACAGATGGCGGTGTAGGTATTTCCATGTTCATACAGATAGCGGTGTAGATATTTCCATGTTCATACAGATAGCGGTGTAGATATTTCCATGTTCATACAGATGGCGGTGTAGATATTTCCATGTTCATACAGATAGCGGTGTAGATATTTCCATGTTCATACCAATAACGGTGTAGACATTTCCATGTTCATTTATTTAGCGGTGTAGATATTTCCATGTTCATACAGATGGCGGTGTAGATATTTCCATGTTCATAGAGATGGCGGTGTAGATATTTCCATATTTATACAGATAGCAGTGTAGTTATTTCCATGTTAATAGAGATAGCAGTGTAGATATTGCCATTGATATACAGATAGCTGTGTAGATATTTGCATGGTCATACAGATAGCGGTGTAGATATTTCCATGTTCGTACAGATAGCGGTGTAGATATTTCCATGTTCATAGAGATAACGGTGTAGATATTTCCGTGTTCATACAGATATCGGTGTAGATATTTCCATGTTCATACAGTTAGCGGTGTAGATATTTACATGTTCATACAGATGGCGGTGTAGATATTTACATGTTCATACAGATGGCGGTATAGATATTTCCATGTTCGTACATATGGCAGTGTAGATATTTCCATGTTCATAGAGATGGCGGTGTAGATAGTTCCATGTTTATGCAGATAGCGGTATAGATATTTCCATGTTTATACAGTTGGTGGTGTAGATATTTCCATGTTTATAGAGATGACGGTCTAGATATTTCCATGTTTACAGAGATAGTGGCGTAGTTATTTCCAAGTTTATAGAGACAGCGTTGTAGATATTTCCATGTTTATACAGATAGCAGTGAAGATATTTCCATGTTTATACAGATTGCGGTGTAGATATTTCCATGTTTATACAGATAGCAGTGTAGATATTTCCATGTTTATAGAGATAGTGGTGTAGATAATTTCAATTTAATACAGAGAGCAGTGTAGGTATTTCCAAGTTCATACAGATAGCGGTGTAGATATTTCCACGTTTATAGAGATGGCGGTGCAGATATTTCCATGTTCATACAGAGGACGGTGTAGATATTTCCATGTTTATTGGGATGGCGGTGTAGATATTTTCATGTTTACACACATGGCGGTGTAGATATTTCCATGTTTACACAGATAGCCGTGCAGACATTTCCATGTTTACACAGATAGCGGTGTGGATATTTCCATGTTTATGCAGATATCAGTGTAGATATTTCCATGTTTATACAGATAGCGGTGCGAATATTTCCATGTTTATTCAGATAGAGGTGCAGATATTTCCATGTTTATACAGATATTTGGGCAGATTTTCCATGTTTATACAGATAGCGGTGTAGATATTTCCATCTTAATACAGATGGCGGTGAAGATATGTCCATGTTTGTACAGATGGCGGTGTAGATATTTCCATGTTCATACAGATGGCTGTGTAGATATTTCGAAGTTTATAGAGATAGCGCTGTAGTTATTTCCATATTTATAGAGAAATCTGTGTAGATATTTCCATGTATATTCAGATAGCTGTGTAGATAGATCCATGTTCATGCAGATAGCGGTGTAGATATTTCCATGTTCATCCTGATGCCGGTGTACATATATCCATGCTCATATAGATGGCGGTGAAGATATTTCCATGTTCATACAGATGGTGGTGTAGATATTTCCATGTTCATACTAATGGCGGTGTAGATATTTCCATGTTCATAGAGATGGCGCTGTAGATATTACCATGTTCATACAAATGGCGGTGTAGATATTTCCAAGATCATAGAGATGGCGGTGTTGATATTTCCATATTTATAGAGATAGCAGTGTAGTTAATTCCATGTTTATAGAGATAGTAGTGTAGATATTTACAGATAGCTGTGTAGATATTTGCATGTTCATAGATATACCGGTGTAGATATTTCCATGTTCATACAGATAGCGGTGTAGATATTTCCATGTTCATACATATAGCGGTGTAGATATTTCCATGTTCATACAGATAGTGGTGTAGAAATTTCCATGTTCATACAGATAGCGGTGAACATATTTCCATGTTCATACAGTTATCGGTTTAGATATTTCCATGTTCATAAAGATGGCGGTGTAGATATTTACATGTTCATACAGATGGCGGTGTAGGTATTTCCATGTTCATACAGATAGCGGTGTAGATATTTCCATGTTCATACAGATAGCGGTGTAGATATTTCCATGTTCATACAGATGGCGGTGTAGATATTTCCATGTTCATACAGATAGCGGTGTAGATATTTCCATGTTCATACCAATAACGGTGTAGACATTTCCATGTTCATTTATTTAGCGGTGTAGATATTTCCATGTTCATACAGATGGCGGTGTAGATATTTCCATGTTCATAGAGATGGCGGTGTAGATATTTCCATATTTATACAGACAGCAGTGTAGTTATTTCCATGTTAATAGAGATAACAGTGTAGATATTGCCATTGATATACAGATAGCTGTGTAGATATTTGCATGGTCATACAGATAGCGGTGTAGATATTTCCATGTTCGTACAGATAGCGGTGTAGATATTTCCATGTTCATACAGATAGCAGTGTAGATATTTCCATGTTCATACAGATAACGGTGTAGATATTTCCATGTTCATACAGATAGCGGTGTAGATATTTCCATGTTCATACAGTTAGCGGTGTAGATATTTCCATGTTCATAGAGATGGCGGTGTAGATATTTCCATGTTTATGCAGATAGCGGTATGGATATTTCCATGTTTATACAGACGGTGGTGTAGATATTTCCATGTTTATAGAGATGGCGGCGTAGATATTTCCATGTTCATACAGATAGCGGTGAAGATATTTCCATGTTTATACAGATTGCGGTGTAGATATTTCCATGTTTATACAGATAGTGGTGTAGATATTTCCAAGTTTATAGAGATAGTGGTGTAGATAATTTCAATTTAATACAGACAGCAGTGTAGGTATTTCCAAGTTCATACAGATAGCGATGTAGATATTTCCACGTTTATAGAGATGGCGGTGCAGATATTTCCATGTTCATACAGAGGACGGTGAAGATATTTCCATGTTTATTGGGATGGCGGTGTAGATATTTTCATGTTTACACACATGGCGGTGTAGATATTTCCATGTTTACACAGATAGCGGTGTAGACATTTCCATGTTTACACAGATAGCGGTGTGGATATTTCCATGTTTATGAAGATATCAGTGTAGATATTTCCATGTTTATACAGATAGCGGTGCGAATATTTCCATGTTTATTCAGATAGCGGTGCGGATATTTCCATGTTTCTACAGATATTTGGGCAGATATTTCCATGTTTATACAGATAGCGGTGTAGATATTTCCATCTTAATACAGATGGCGGTGAAGATATCTCCATGTTTGTACAGATGGCGGTGTAGATATTTCCATGTTCATACAGATAGCGGTGTAGATATTTCCATGTTCATACAGATAGCGGTGTAGATATTTCCATGTTCATACAGATAGCGGTGTAGATATTTCCATGTTCATACAGATAGCGGTGTAGATATTTCCATGTTCATACAGATAGCGGTGTAGATATTTCCATGTTCATACAGTTAGCGGTGTACATATTTCTATGTTCATACAGATGGCGGTGTAGATATTTACATTTTCATACAGATGGCGGTGTAGGTATTTCCATGTTCATACAGATAGCGGTGTAGATATTTCCATGTTCATACAGATAGCGGTGTAGTTATTTCCATGTTCATACAGATAGCGGTGTAGATATTTCCATGTTCATACCAATAGCGGTGTAGACATTTCCATGTTCATATATTTAGCGGTGTAGATATTTCCATGTTCATACAGATGGCGGTGTAGATATTTCCATATTCATAGAGATGGCGGTGTAGATATTTCCATATTTATACAGATAGCAGTGTAGTTATTTCCATGTTAATAGAGATAGCAGTGTAGGTATTGCCATTGATATAGAGATAGCTGTGCAGATATTTGCATGGTCATACAGATAGCGGTGTAGATATTTCCATGTTCGTACAGATAGCGGTGTAGATATTTCCATGTTCATACAGATAGCGGTGTAGATATTTCCATGTTCATACAGATAACGGTGTAGATATTTCCATGTTCATACAGATAGCGGTGTAGATATTTCCATGTTCATACAGTTAGCGGTGTAGATATTTCCATGTTCATAGAGATGGCGGTGTAGATATTTCCATGTTTATGCAGATAGCGGTATAGATATTTCCATGTTTATACAGACGGTGGTGTAGATATTTCCATGTTTATAGAGATGGCGGCGTAGATATTTCCGTGTTCATAAAGACGGCGGTGTAAATATTTCCATGTTCGTACGGATGGCAGTGTAGATATTTCCATGTTCATACAGGTGGCGGTGTATATATTTCCATGTTTGTTCAGATAGCTGTGTAGATATTTCCATGTTCATACAGATAGCGGTGTAGATATTTCCATGTTCATACAGATAACGGTGTAGATATTTCCATGTTCATACAGATAGCGGTGTAGATATTTCCATGTTCATACAGTTAGGGGTGTAGATATTTCCATGTTCATACAAATGGCGGTGTAGATATTTCCATGTTTATACAGATAGCAGTGTAGATATTTCCATGTTTATAGAGATAGCAGTGTAGATATTTCCATTGATATACAGATAGCTGTGTAGATATTTGCATGTTCCTACACATAGCGGTGTAGATATTTCAATGTTCATACAGATAGCGGTGTAGATATTTCCATGTTCGTACAGAGAGCGGTACAGATATTTCCATGTTCATACAGTAAGCGGTGTAGATATTTCCATGTTCTTACAGATGGCAGTGTAGATATTTACATGTTCATTCTGATGTCGGTGTAGATATTTCCATATTCGTACAGATGGCGTTGTAGATATTTCCATGTTCATACAGATAGCGGTGTTGATATTTCCATGTTCATGCAGAAAGCGGTGTAGATATTTCCATGTTCATACAGATAGCGGTGTAGGTATTTCCAAGTTCATACAGATAGCGGTGTAGATATTTCCATGTTCGTACAGTTAGCGGTGTAGTTATTTCCATGTTCATACAGAGGGCGGTGTGGATATTTACATGTTCATACAGATGGCGGTGTAGATATTTCCATGTTCATACAGATAGCGGTGTAGAGATTTCCATGTTCATACAGATAGCGGAGTAGATATTTCCATGTTCATACAGATCTCGGTCTAGATATTTCCAGGTTCATTCCAATAGCGGTGTAGACATTTCCATGTTCATACAGTTAGCGGCGTTGATATTTCCATGTTCATACAGATGGCGGTGTAGATATTTCCATGTTCATACAGATGGCGGTGTAGATATTTACATGTTCATACAGATGGCGGTATAGATATTTCCATGTTCGTACAGATGGCGGTGTAGATATTTCCATGTTTATACAGATAGCAGTGTAGTTATTTCCTTGTTTATAGAGATAGCAGTGTAGATATTTCCATTGATATACAGATAGATCTGTAGATATTTGCATGGTCATACAGATTGCGGTGTAGATATTTCCATGTTCGTACAGATAGCGGTGTAGATATTTCCATGTTGATACAGATAGCGGTGTAGATATTTCCATGTTCATACAGATAATGGTGTAGATATTTCCATGTTCATACAGATAGCGGTGTAGATATTTCCATGTTCATACAGTTGGCGGTGTAGATATTTCCATGTTCATACAGATGGCGGTGTAGATATTTACATGTTCATACAGATGGTGGTGTAGATATTTCCATGTTTATAGAGATGACGGTCTAGATATTTCCATGTTTATAGAGATAATGGCGTAGTTATTTCCAAGTTTATAGAGACAGCGTTGTAGATATTTCCATGTTTATACAGATAGCGATGAAGGTATTTCCATGTTTATACAGATAGCGGTGTAGATATTTCCATGCTTATACAGATAGCAGTGTAGATATTTCCATGTTTATAGAGATAGTGGTGTAGATAATTTCAATTTTATACAGAGAGCAGTGTAGATATTTCCACGTTCATACGGATAGCGGTGTAGATATTTCCACGTTTATAGAGATGGTGGTGCAGATATTTCCATGTTCATACAGAGGACGGTGTAGATATTTCCATGTTTATTGGGATGGCGGTGTAGATGTTTTCATGTTTACACAGATGGCGGTGTAGATATTTCCATGTTTACACAGATGGCGGTGTAGACATTTCCATGTTTACACAGATAGCAGTGTGGATATTTCCATGTTTATGCAGACAGCATTGTAGTTATTTCCATGTTTATACAGATAGCGGTGCGGATATTTTCATGTTTATTCAGATAGCGGTGCGGATATTTCCATGTTTATACAGATAGTTGGGCAGATATTTCCATGTTTATACAGATAGCGGTGTAGATATTTCCATGTTCATACAGTTGGCGGTGTAGATATTTCCATGCTCATACAGATGGCGGTGTAGATATTTACATGTTCATACAGATGGTGGTGTAGATATTTCCATGTTTATAGTGATGACGTTCTAGATATTTCCATGTTTATAGAGATAGTGGCGTAGTTATTTCCAAGTTTATAGAGACAGCGATGTAGATATTTCCATGTTTATACAGATAGCGATGAAGATATTTCCATGTTTATACAGATAGCGGTGTAGATATTTCCATGCTTATACAGATAGCAGTGTAGATATTTCCATGTTTAAGAGATAGTGGTGTAGATAATTTCAATTTTATACAGAGAGCAGTGTAGATATTTCCACGTTCATACGGATAGCGGTGTAGATATTTCCACGTTTATAGAGATGGCGGTGCAGATATTTCCATGTTCATACAGAGGACGGTGTAGATATTTCCATGTTTATTGGGATGGCCGTGTAGATGTTTTCATGTTTACACAGATGGCGGTGTAGATATTTCCATGTTTACACAGATGGCGGTGTAGACATTTCCATGTTTACACAGATAGCGGTGTGGATATTTCCATGTTTATGCGGATAGCAGTGTAGTTATTTCCATGTTTATACAGATAGCGGTGCGGATATTTCCATGTTTATTCAGATAGCGGTGCGGATATTTCCATGTTTATACAGATAGTTGGGCAGATATTTCCATGTTTATACAGATAGCGGTGTAGATATTTCCATCTTAATACAGATGGCGGTGTAGATATGTCCATGTTTGTACAGATGGCGGTGTAGATATTTCCATGTTCATACAGATGGCGGTGTAGATATTTCGAAGTTTATAGAGATAGCGCTGTAGTTATTTCCATATTTATAGAGAAATCTGTGTAGATATTTCCGTGTATATTCAGATAGCTGTGTAGATATTTCCATGTTCATGCAGATAGCGGTGTAGATATTTCCATGTTCATCCAGATGCCGGTGTACATATATCCATGTTCATACAGATGGCGGTGAAGATATTTCCATGTTCGTACAGATGGTGGTGTAGATATTTCCATGTTCATACAAATGGCGGTGTAGATATTTCCATGTTCATAGAGATGGCGGTGTAGATATTTCCATGTTCATACAAATGGCGGTGTAGATATTTCCATGTTCATACAGATGGCGGTGTAGATATTTCCATGTTCATACAGATGGCGGTGTAGATATTTCCATGTTCATACAGATAGCCGTGTAGATATTTCCATGTTCATACAGATAGCGGTGTAGATATTTCCATGTTCATACAGATAGCGGTGTAGATATTTCCATGTTCATACCGATAGCGGTGTAGATATTTCCATGTTCATACAGTTAGCGGTGTAGATATTTCCATGTTCATACAGATGGCGGTGTAGATATTTACATGTACATACAGATGGCGGTGTAGATATTTCCATGTTCGTACGGATGGCAGTGTAGATATTTCCATGTTCATACAGGTGGCGGTGTAGATATTTCCATGTTTATACAAATAGCAGTGTAGTTATTTCCATGTTTATAGAGAGAGCTGTGTAGATATTTCCATTGATATACAGATAGCTGTGTAGATATTTGCATGTTCATACAGATAGCGGTGTAGATATTTTCATGTTCATACAGATAGCGGTGTAGATATTTCCATGTTCATACAGATAGCGGTTTAGATATTTCCATGTTCATACAGATAACGGTGTAGATATTTCCATGTTCATACAGATAGCTGTGAAGATATTTCCATGTTCATACAGTTAGCGGTGTAGATATTCCCATGTTCATACAGATGGCGGTGTAGATATTTACATGTTCATACAGATGGCAGTATAGATATTTGCATGTTCGCAGAGATGGCGGTGTAGATATTTGCATGTTCATAGAGATGGCGGTGTAGGTATTTCCATGTTTATGCACATAGCGGTATAGATATTTCCATGTTTATACAGATGGTGGTGTAGATATTTCCATTTTCATAGAGATGGTGGTCTAGATATTTCCATGTTTTCAGAGATAGTGGTGTAGTTATTTCCAAGTTTATAGAGACAGCGTTGTAGATATTTCCATGTTCATACAGATAGCGGTGTAGATATTTCCATGTTCATACAGATAGCGGTGTAGATATTTCCATGTTCATACCAATAGCGTTGTAGACATTTCCATGTTCATGTATTTAGCGGTGTAGATATTTCCATGTTCATACAGATGGCGAAGATATTTCCTTGTTCATACACATAGCGGTGTAGATATTTCCATGTTCATACAGTTAGCGGTGTAGATATTTCCATGTTCATAGAGATGGTGGTGTAGATATTTCCATATTTATACAGATAGCAGTGTAGTTATTTCCATGTTTATAGAGATAGCAGTGTAGATATTTCCATTGATATACACATAGCTGTGTAGATATTTGCATGGTCATACAGATAGCGGTGTAGATATTTCCATGTTCATACAGTTAGCGGTGTAGATATTTCCATGTTCATACAGATGGCGGTGTGGATATTTTCGTGTTCATACAGGTGGCGGTATAGATATTTCCATGTTCGTACAGATGGCGTTGTAGATATTTCCATGTTCATAGAGATGGTGGTGTAGATATTTCCATGTTTATGCAGATAGCGGTATAGATATTTCCATGTTTATACAGATGGTGGTGTAGATATTTCCATGTTTATAGAGATGTCAGTGTAAATATTTCCATGTTCATACAGATGGCGGTGTAAATATTTCCATGTTTATAGGGATGGCGGTGTAGATATTTTCATGTTTACACAGACGGCGGTGAAGATATTTCCATGTTTACACAGATAGCAGTGTAGACATTTCCATGTTTACACAGATAGCGGTGTGGATATTTCCATGTTTATGCAGATAGCAGTGTAGATATTTCCATGTTTATAGAGATAGCAGTGCAGATATTTCCATTGATATACAGATAGCTGTGTAGATATCTGCATGTTCATACACATAGCGGTGTAGATATTTCCATGTTTATACACATAGCGGTGTAGATATTTCCATGTTCGTACAGATGGCGGTGTAGATATTTGCATGTTCATACAGATGGCGGTGTAGATATTTCGAAGTTTATAGAGATAGCGCTGTAGTTATTTCCATATTTATAGAGAAATCTGTGTAGATATTTCCATGTATATTCAGATAGCTGTGTAGATAGATCCATGTTCATGCAGATAGCGGTGTAGATATTTCCATGTTCATCCAGATGCCGGTGTACATATATCCATGTTCATATAGATGGCGGTGAAGATATTTCCATGTTCATACAGATGGTGGTGTAGATATTTCCATGTTCATACTAATGGCGGTGTAGATATTTCCATGTTCATAGAGATGGCGCTGTAGATATTACCATGTTCATACAAATGGCGGTGTAGATATTTCCAAGTTCATAGAGATGGCGGTGTTGATATTTCCATATTTATAGAGATAGCAGTGTAGTTATTTCCATGTTTATACAGATAGTACTGTAGATATTTCCATTTATTTACAGATAGCTGTGTAGATATTTGCATGTTCATAGAGATAGCGGTGTAGATATTTCCATGTTCATACAGATAGCGGTGTAGATATTTCCATGTTCATACAGATAGCGGTGTAGATATTTCCATGTTTACACAGATGGCGGTGTAGACATTTCCATGTTTACACAGATAGCGGTGTGGATATTTCCATGTTTATGCAGATAGCAGTGTAGTTATTTCCATGTTTATACAGATAGCGGTGCGGATATTTCCATGTTTATTCAGATAGCGGTGCGGATATTTCCATGTTTATACAGATAGTTGGGCAGATATTTCCATGTTTATACAGATAGCGGTGTAGATATTTCCATCTTAATACAGATGGCGGTGTAGATATGTCCATGTTTGTACAGATGGCGGTGTAGATATTTCCATGTTCATACAGGTGGCGGTGTAGATATTTCGAAGTTTATAGAGATAGCGCAGTAGTTATTTCCATATTTATAGAGAAATCTGTGTAGATATTTCCGTGTATATTCAGATAGCTGTGTAGATATTTCCATGTTCATGCAGATAGCGGTGTAGATATTTCCATGTTCATCCAGATGCCGGTGTACATATATCCATGTTCATACAGATGGTGGTGAAGATATTTCCATGTTCATACAGATGGTGGTGTAGATATTTCCATGTTCATACAAATGGCGGTGTAGATATTTCCATGTTCATAGAGATGGCGGTGTAGATAATTCCATGTTCATACAAATGGCGGTGTAGATATTTACATGTTCATACAGATGGCGGTGTAGATATTTCCATGTTCATACAGATAGCAGTGTAGATATTTCCATGTTCATACAGATGGCGGTGTAGATATTTACATGTTCATACAGATGGCGGTGTAGATATTTCCATGTTCATACAGGTGGCGGTGTAGATATTTCCATGTTTATACAAATAGCAGTGTAGTTATTTCCATGTTTATAGAGAGAGCTGTGTAGATATTTCCATTGATATACAGATAGCTGTGTAGATATTTGCATGTTAATACAGATAGCGGTGTAGATATTTTCATGTTCATACAGATAGCGGTGTAGACATTTCCATGTTCATACAGATAGCGGTGTAGATATTTCCATGTTCATACAGATAACGGTGTAGATATTTCCATGTTCATACAGATAGAAGTGTAGATATTTCCATGTTCATACAGTTAGCGGTGTAGATATTTCCATGTTCATACAGATGGCGGTGTAGATATTTTCATGTTCATTCAGATGGCAGTATAGATATTAGCATGTTCGCAGAGATGGCGGTGTAGATATTTGCGTGTTCATAGAGATGGCGGTGTAGATATTTCCATGTTCATACAAATGGCGGTGTAGATATTTACATGTTCATACAGATGGCGGTGTAGATATTTCCATGGTCATACAGATAGCAGTGTAGATATTTCCATGTTCATACAGATAGCGGTGTAGATATTTCCATGTTCATACAGATAGCGGTGTAGATATTTCCATGTTCATACCGATAGCGGTGTAGATATTTCCATGTTCATACAGTTAGCGGTGTAGATATTTCCATGTTCATACAGATGGCGGTGTAGATATTTACATGTTCATACAGATGGCGGTGTAGATATTTCCATGTTCGTACGGATGGCAGTGTAGATATTCCCATGTTCATACAGGTGGCGGTGTAGATATTTCCATGTTTATACAAATAGCATTGTAGTTATTTCCATGTTTATAGAGAGAGCTGTGTAGATATTTCCATTGATATACAGATAGCTGTGTAGATATTTGCATGTTCATACAGATAGCGGTGTAGATATTTCCATGTTCATACAGATAGCGGTGTAGATATTTCCATGTTCATACAGATAGCGGTGTAGATATTTCCATGTTCATACAGATAACGGTGTACATATTTCCATGTTCATACAGATAGCAGTGAAGATATTTCCATGTTCATACAGTTAGCGGTGTAGATATTCCCATGTTCATACAGATGGCGGTGTAGATATTTACATGTTCATACAGATGGCAGTATAGATATTTGCATGTTCGCAGAGATGGCGGTGTAGATATTTGCATGTTCATAGAGATGGCGGTGTAGGTATTTCCATGTTTATGCACATAGCGGTATAGATATTTCCATGTTTATACAGATGGTGGTGTAGATATTTCCATGTTTATAGAGATGGTGGTCTAGATATTTCCATGTTTACAGAGATAGTGGTGTAGCTATTTCCAAGTTTATAGAGACAGCGTTGTAGATATTTCCATGTTCATACAGATAGCGGTGTAGATATTTCCATGTTCATACAGATAGCGGTGTAGATATTTCCATGTTCATACCAATAGCGTTGTAGACATTTCCATGTTCATGTATTTAGCGGTGTAGATATTTCCATGTTCATACAGATGGCGAAGATATTTCCTTGTTCATACACATAGCGGTGTAGATATTTCCATGTTCATACAGTTAGCGGTGTAGATATTTCCATGTTCATAGAGATGGCGGTGTAGATATTTCCATATTTATACAGATAGCAGTGTAGTTATTTCCATGTTTATAGAGATAGCAGTGTAGATATTTCCATTGATATACACATAGCTGTGTAGATATTTGCATGGTCATACAGATAGCGGTGTAGATATTTCCATGTTCATACAGTTAGCGGTGTAGATATTTCCATGTTCATACAGATTGCGGTGTGGATATTTTCATGTTCATACAGGTGGCGGTATAGATATTTCCATGTTCGTACAGATGGCGTTGTAGATATTTCCATGTTCATAGAGATGGTGGTGTAGATATTTCCATGTTTATGCAGATAGCGGTATAGATATTTCCATGTTTATACAGATGGTGGTATAGATATTTCCATGTTTATTGAGATGTCATTGTAAATATGTTCATTTTCATACAGATGGCGGTGTAAATATTTCCATGTTTATAGGGATGGCGGTGTAGATATTTTCATGTTTACACAGACGGCGGTGTAGATATTTCCATGTTTACACAGATAGCAGTGTAGACATTTCCATGTTTACACAGATAGCGGTGTGGATATTTCCATGTTTATGCAGATAGCAGTGTAGATATTTCCATGTTTATAGAGATAGCAGTGCAGATATTTCCATTGATATACAGATAGCTGTGTAGATATTTGCATGTTCATACACATAGCGGTGTAGATATTTCCATGTTTATACACGTAGCGGTGTAGATATTTCCATGTTCGTACAGATGGCGGTGTAGATATTTCCATGTTTATACAGATAGCAGTGTAGTTATTTCCATGTTTATAGAGATAGCAGTGTAGATATTTCCATTGATATACAGATAGCTGTGTAGATATTTGCATGGTCATACAGATAGCGGTGTAGATATTTCCATGTTCGTACAGATAGCTGTGTAGATATTTCCATGTTGATACAGATAGCGGTGTAGATATATCCATGTTCATACAGATAACGGTGTAGATATTTCCGTGTTCATACAGATAGCGGTGTAGATATTTCCATGTTCATACAGTTAGCGGTGTAGATATTTACATGTTCATACAGATGGCGGTGTAGATATTTACATGTTCATACAGATGGCGGTATAGATATTTCCATGTTCGTACAGATGGCGGTGTAGATATTTCCATGTTCATAGAGATGGCGGTGTAGATATTTCCATGTTTATGCAGATAGCGGTATAGATATTTCCATGTTTGTACAGATGGTGGTGTAGATATTTCCATGTTTATAGAGATGACGGTCTAGATATTTCCATGTTTACAGAGATAGTGGCGTAGTTATTTCCAAGTTTATAGAGACAGCGTTGTAGATATTTCCATGTTTATACAGATAGCAGTGAAGGTATTTCCATGTTTATACAGATTGCGGTGTAGATATTTCCATGTTTATACAGATAGTAGTGTAGATATTTCCATGTTTATAGAGATAGTGGTGTAGATAATTTCAATTTAATACAGAGAGCAGTGTAGGTATTTCCAAGTTCATACAGATAGCGGTGTAGATATTTCCACGTTTATAGAGATGGCGGTGCAGATACTTCCATGTTCATACAGAGGACGGAGTAGATATTTCCATGTTTATTGGGATGGCGGTGTAGATATTTTCATGTTTACACACATGGCGGTGTAGATATTTCCATGTTTACACAGATAGCGGTGTAGACATTTCCAAATTTACACAGATAGCGGTGTAGACATTTCCATGTTTACACAGATAGCGGTATGGATATTTCCATGTTTATGCAGATATCAGTGTAGATATTTCCATGTTTATACAGATAGCGGTGCGAATATTTCCATGTTTATTCAGATAGCGGTGCGGATATTTTCATGTTTATACAGATATTTGGGCAGATATTTCCATGTTTATACAGATAGCGGTGTAGATATTTCCATCTTAATACAGATGGCGGTGAAGATATGTCCATGTTTGTACAGATGGCGGTGTAGATATTTCCATGTTCATACAGATGGCGGTGTAGATATTTCGAAGTTTATAGAGATAGCGCTGTAGTTATTTCCATATTTATAGAGAAATCTGTGTAGATATTTCCATGTACATTCAGATAGCTGTGTAGATACATCCATGTTCATGCAGATAGCGGTGTAGATATTTCCATGTTCATTCAGATGCCGGTGTACATATATCCATGTTCATATAGATGGCGGTGAAGTTATCTCCATGTTCATAGAGATGGTGGTGTAGATATTTCCATGTTCATACTAATGGCGGTGTAGATATTTCCATGTTCATAGAGATGGCGCTGTAGATATTACCATGTTCATACAAATGGCGGTGTAGATATTTCCAAGTTCATAGAGATGGCGGTGTTGATATTTCCATATTTATAGAGATAGCAGTGTAGTTATTTCCATGTGTATAGAGATAGTAGTGTAGATATTTCCATTTATTTACAGATAGCTGTGTAGATATTTGCATGTTCATAGAGATAGCGGTGTAGATATTTCCATGTTCATTCAGATAGCGGTGTAGATATTTCCATGTTCATACAGATAGCGGTGTAGATATTTCCATGTTCATACAGATAGCAGTGTAGATATTTCCATGTTCATACAGATAGCGGTGTACATATTTCCATGTTCATACAGTTAGCGGTTTAGATATTTCCATGTTCATACAGATGGCGGTGTAGATATTTACATGTTCATACAGATGGCGGTGTAGGTATTTCCCTGTTCATACAGATAGCGGTGTAGATATTTCCATGTTCATACAGATAGCGGTGTAGATATTTCCATGTTCATACAGATAGCGGTGTAGATATTTCCATGTTCATACCAATAGCGGTGTAGACATTTCCATGTTCATATATTTAGCGGTGTAGATATTTCCATTTTCGTACAGATGGCGGTGTAGATATTTCCATGTTTATACAGATAGCAGTGTAGTTATTTCCATGTTTATAGAGATAGCAGTGTAGATATTTCCATTGATATACAGATAGCTGTGTAGATATTTGCATGGTCATACAGATAGCGGTGTAGATATTTCCATGTTCGTACAGATAGCTGTGTAGATATTTCCATGTTGATACAGATAGCGGTGTAGATATATCCATGTTCATACAGATAACGGTGTAGATATTTCCGTGTTCATACAGATAGCGGTGTAGATATTTCCATGTTCATACAGTTAGCGGTGTAGATATTTACATGTTCATACAGATGGCGGTGTAGATATTTACATGTTCATACAGATGGCGGTATAGATATTTCCATGTTCGTACAGATGGCGGTGTAGATATTTCCATGTTCATAGAGATGGCGGTGTAGATATTTCCATGTTTATGCAGATAGCGGTATAGATATTTCCATGTTTGTACAGATGGTGGTGTAGATATTTCCATGTTTATAGAGATGACGGTCTAGATATTTCCATGTTTACAGAGATAGTGGCGTAGTTATTTCCAAGTTTATAGAGACAGCGTTGTAGATATTTCCATGTTTATACAGATAGCAGTGAAGGTATTTCCATGTTTATACAGATTGAGGTGTAGATATTTCCATGTTTATACAGATAGTAGTGTAGATATTTCCATGTTGATAGAGATAGTGGTGTAGATAATTTCAATTTAATACAGAGAGCAGTGTAGGTATTTCCAAGTTCATACAGATAGCGGTGTAGATATTTCCACGTTTATAGAGATGGCGGTGCAGATACTTCCATGTTCATACAGAGGACGGAGTAGATATTTCCATGTTTATTGGGATGGCGGTGTAGATATTTTCATGTTTACACACATGGCGGTGTAGATATTTCCATGTTTACACAGATAGCGGTGTAGACATTTCCATGTTTACACAGATAGCGGTGTAGACATTTCCATGTTTACACAGATAGCGGTATGGATATTTCCATGTTTATGCAGATATCAGTGTAGATATTTCCATGTTTATACAGATAGCGGTGCGAATATTTCCATGTTTATTCAGATAGCGGTGCGGATATTTTCATGTTTATACAGATATTTGGGCAGATATTTCCATGTTTATACAGATAGCGGTGTAGATATTTCCATCTTAATACAGATGGCGGTGAAGATATGTCCATGTTTGTACAGATGGCGGTGTAGATATTTCCATGTTCATACAGATGGCGGTGTGGATATTTCGAAGTTTATAGAGATAGCGCTGTAGTTATTTCCATATTTATAGAGAAATCTGTGTAGATATTTCCATGTACATTCAGATAGCTGTGTAGATACATCCATGTTCATGCAGATAGCGGTGTAGATATTTCCATGTTCATCCAGATGCCGATGTACATATATCCATGTTCATATAGATGGCGGTGAAGTTATTTCCATGTTCATAGAGATGGTGGTGTAGATATTTCCATGTTCATACTAATGGCGGTGTAGATATTTCCATGTTCATAGAGATGGCGCTGTAGATATTACCATGTTCATACAAATGGCGGTGTAGATATTTCCAAGTTCATAGAGATGGCGGTGTTGATATTTCCATATTTATAGAGATAGCAGTGTAGTTATTTCCATGTGTATAGAGACAGTAGTGTAGATATTTCCATTTATTTACAGATAGCTGTGTAGATATTTGCATGTTCATAGAGATAGCGGTGTAGATATTTCCATGTTCATTCAGATAGCGGTGTAGATATTTCCATGTTCATACAGATAGCGGTGTAGATATTTCCATGTTCATACAGATAGCAGTGTAGATATTTCCATGTTCATACAGATAGCGGTGTACATATTTCCATGTTCATACAGTTAGCGGTTTAGATATTTCCATGTTCATACAGATGGCGGTGTAGATATTTACATGTTCATACAGATGGCGGTGTAGGTATTTCCCTGTTCATACAGATAGCGGTGTAGATATTTCCATGTTCATACAGATAGCGGTGTAGATATTTCCATGTTCATACAGATAGCGGTGTAGATATTTCCATGTTCATACCAATAGCGGTGTAGACATTTCCATGCTCATATATTTAGCGGTGTAGATATTTCCATGTTCATACAGATTGCGGTGTAGATATTTCCATGTTCATAGAGATGGTGGTGTAGATATTTCCATATTTATACAGATAGCAGTGTATTTATTTCCATGTTAATAGAGATAGCAGTGTAGATATTGCCATTGATATACAGATAGCTGTGTAGATATTTGCATGGTCATACAGATAGCGGTGTAGATATTTCCATGTACATACAGATAACGGTGTAGATATTTCCATGTTCATACAGATAGCGGTGTAGATATTTCCATGTTCATACAGTTAGCGGTGTAGATATTTCCATGTTCATAGAGATGGCGGTGTAGATATTTCCATGTTTATGCAGATAGCGGTATAGATATTTCCATGTTTATACAGACGGTGGTGTAGATATTTCCATGTTTATAGAGATGGCGGCGTAGATATTTCCATGTTCATAAAGATGGCGGTGTAAATATTTCCATGTTCGTACGGATGGCAGTGTAGATATTTCCATGTTCATACAGGTGGCGGTGTATATATTTCCATGTTTATACAGATAGCTGTGTTGATATTTCCATGTTCATACAGATAGCGGTGTAGATATTTCCATGTTCATACTGATAACGGTGTAGATATTTCCATGTTCATACAGATAGCGGTGTAGATATTTCCATGTTCATACAGTTAGGGGTGTAGATATTTCCATGTTCATACAAATGGCGGTGTAGATATTTCCTGTTTATACAGATAGCAGTGTAGATATTTCCATGTTTATAGAGATAACAGTGTAGATATTTCCATTGATATACAGATAGCTGTGTAGATATTTGCATGTTCCTACACATAGCGGTGTAGATATTTCAATGTTCATACAGATAGCGGTGTAGATATTTCCATGTTCCTACAGAGAGCGGTACAGATATTTCCATGTTCATACAGTAAGCGGTGTAGATATTACCATGTTCATACAGATGGCAGTGTAGATATTTACATGTTCATTCAGATGTCGGTGTAGATATTTCCATATTCGTACAGATGGCGTTGTAGATATTTCCATGTTCATAGAGATACCGGTGTAGATATTTCCATGTTCAAACAGATAGCGGTGTAGATATTTCCATGTTCATACAGATAGCGGTGTTGGTATTTCCATGTTCATACAGATAGCGGTGTAGATATTTCCATGTTCATACAGATAGCGGTCTAGATATTTCCAGGTTCATTCCAATAGCGGTGTAGACATTTCCATGTTCATACAGTTAGCGGCGTTGATATTTCCATGTTCATACAGATGGCGGTGTAGATATTTCCATGTTCATATAGATGGCGGTGTAGATATTTACATGTTCATACAGATGGCGGTATAGATATTTCCATGTTCGTACAGACGGCGGTGTAGATATTTCCATGTTTATACAGATAGCAGTGTAGTTATTTCCATGTTTATAGAGATAGCAGTGTAGATATTTCCATTGATATACAGATAGCTGTGTAGATATTTGCATGGTCATACAGATAGCGGTGTAGATATTTCCATGTTCGTACAGATAGCGGTGTAGATATTTCCATGTTGATACAGATAGCGGTGTAGATATTTCCGTGTTCATACAGATAACGGTGTAGATATTTCCATGTTCATACAGATATCGGTGTAGATATTTCCATGTTCATACAGTTAGCGGTGTAGATATTTCCATGTTCATACAGATGGCGGTGTAGATATTTACATGTTCATACAGATGGTGGTGTAGATATTTCCATGTTTATAGAGAAGACGGTCTAGATATTTCCATGTTTACAGAGATAGTGGCGTAGTTATTTCCAAGTTTATAGAGACAGCGTTGTAGATATTTCCATGTTTAAACAGATAGCGGTGAAGATATTTCCATGTTTATACAGATAGCGGTGTAGATATTTCCATGTTTATACAGATAGCCGTGTAGATATATCCATGTTTATAGAGATAGTGGTGTAGATAATTTCAATTTTATACAGAGATCAGTGTAGATATTTCCACGTTCATACAGATAGCGGTGTAGATATTTCCACGTTTATAGAGATGGCGGTGCAGATATTTCCATGTTCATACAGAGGACGGTGTAGATATTTCCATGTTTATTGGGATGGCGGTGTAGATGTTTTCATGTTTACACAGATGGCGGTGTAGATATTTCCAAGTTTGCCCAGATGGCGGTGTAGACATTTCCATGTTTACACAGATAGCGGTGTGGATATTTCCATGTTTATGCAGATAGCAGTGTAGATATTTCCATGTTTATACAGATAGCGGTGCGGATATTTCCATGTTTATTCAGATAGCGGTGCGGATATTTCCATGTTTATGCAGATAATTGGGCAGATATTTCCATGTTTATACAGAAAGCGGTGTAGTTATTTCCATCTTAATACAGATGGCGGTGTAGATATGTCCATGTTTGTACAGATGGCGGTGTAGATATTTCCATGTTCATACAGATGGCGGTGTAGATATTTCGAAGTTTATAGAGATAGCGCTGTAGTTATTTCCATATTTATAGAGAAATCTGTGGATATATTTCCATGTATATTCAGATAGCTGTGTAGATAGATCCAGGTTCATGCAGACAGCGGTGTAGATATTTCCATGTTCATCCAGATGCCGGTGTACATATATCCATGTTCATACAGATGGCGGTGAAGATATTTCTATGTTCATACAGATGGTCGTGTAGTTATTTCCATGTTCATACAAATGGCGGTGTAGTTATTTCCATGTTTACAGAGATGGCGGTGTAGATATTTCCATGTTCATAAAAATATCGGTACAGATATTTCCATGTTCATAGAGATGGTGGTGTTGATGTTTCCATATTTATAGTGATAGCAGTGTAGTTATTTCCATGTTTATAGAGATAGTAGTGTAGATATTTCCATTGATATACAGATAGCTGTGTAGATATTTGCATGTTCATAAAGATACCAGTGAAGATATTTCCATGTTCATACAGATAGTTGTGTAGATATTTCCATGTTCATACAGATAGCGGTGTAGATATTTCCATGTTCATACAGATAGCGGTGTAGATATTTCCATGTTCATACATATAGCGGTGTAGATATTTCCATGTTCATACAGTTAGCGGTTTAGATATTTCCATGTTCATACAGATGGCGGTGTAGATATTTACATGTTCATACAGATGGCGGTGTAGTTATTTCCATGTTCATACAGATAGCGGTGTAGATATTTCCATGTTCATACAGTTAGCGGTGTAGATATTTCCATGTTCATACAGATAGCGGTGTAGATATTTCCAAGTTCATAACAGCAGCGGTGTAGACATTTCCATGTTCATGTATTTAGCGGTGTAGATATTTCCATGTTCATACAGATGGCGAAGATATTTCCATGTTCATACAGATAGCGGTGTAGATATTTCCATGTTCATGCAGTTAGCGGTTTAGATATTTCCATGTTCATACAGATGGCGGTGTAGATATTTCCATGTTCATAGAGATGGCGGTGTAGATATTTCCATATTTATACAGATAGCAGTGTAGTTATTTCCATGTTTATAGAGATAGCAGTGTAGATATTTCCATTGATATACAGATAGCTGTGTAGATATTTGCATGGTCATACAGATAGCGCTGTAGATATTTCCATGTTCGTACAGATAGCTGTGTAGATATTTCCATGTTCATAGAGATAGCATTGTAGATATTTCCATGTTCATACAGATAACGGTGTAGATATTTCCATGTTCATACAGATAGCGGTGTAGATGTTTCCATGTTCATACAGTTAGCGGTGTAGATATTTCCATGTTCATACAGATGGCGGTGTAGATATTTTCATGTTCATACAGATGGCGGTATAGATATTTCCATGTTCATACAGATGGCGTTGTAGATATTTCCATGTTCATGGAGATGGTGGTATAAATATTTCCATGTTTATGCAGATAGCGGTATAGATATTTAAATGTTTATACAGATGGTGGTGTAGATATTTCCATGTTTATGGAGATGGCGGTGTAGATATTTCTATGTTCATGGAGATGGCGGTGTAAATATTTCCATGTTTATAGGGATGGCGGAGTAGATATTTTCATGTTTACACAGATGTCGGTGTAGATATTTCCATGTTTACACAGATAACGGTGTAGACATTTCCATGTTTACACAGATAGCGGTGTGGATATTTCCATGTTTATGCAGATAGCGGTGTAGATATTTCCATGTTTATACAGATAGCGGTGCGGATATTTCCATGTTTATACAGATAGTTGGGCAGATATTTCCATGTTTATACAGATAGCGGTGTAGATATTTCCATCTTAATACAGATGGCGGTGTAGATATGTCCATGTTTGTAAAGATGGCGGTGTAGATATTTCTATGTTCATACAGATGGCGGTGTAGATATTTCGAAGTTTATTGAGATAGCGCTGTAGTTATTTCCATATTTATAGAGAAATCTGTGTAGATATTTCCATTTATATTCAGATAGCGGTGTAGATATTTCCATGTTCATACAGAGAGCAGTGTAGATATTTCCAAGTTCATACAGATAGCGGTGTAGATATTTCCACGTTTATAGAGATGGCGGTGTAGATATTTCCATGTTCATACAGAAGATGGTGTAGGTATTTCCATGTTTATAGGGATGGCGGTGTAGATATTCTCATGTTTACACAGATGGCGGTGTAGATATTTCCATGTTTACACAGATAGCGGTGTAGACATTTCCATGTTTACACAGATAGCGGTGTGGATATTTCCATGTTTATGCAGATAGCAGTGTAGATATTTCCATGTTTATACAGATAGCGGTGCGGATATTTCCATGTTTATTCAGATACCGGTGCGGATATTTCCATGTTTATACAGATAGTTGGGCAGATATTTCCATGTTTATACAGATAGCGGTGTAGATATTTCCATCTTAATACAGATGGCGGTGTAGATATGTCCATGATCGTACAGATGGCGGTGTAGATATTTCCATGTTCATACAGAAGGCGGTGTAGATATGTCGAAGTTTATAGAGATAGCGATGTAGTTATTTCCATATTTATAGAGAAATCTGTGTAGATATTTCCATGTAATTTCAGATAGCTGTGTAGATATTTCCATGTTCATCCAGATGCCGTTGTACATATATCCATGTTAATACAAATGGCGGTGAAGATATTTCCATGTTCATACAGATGGCGGTGTAGGTATTTCCATGTTCATACAAATGGCGGTGTAGATATTTCCATATTCATAGAGATGGCGGTGTAGATATTTCCAGGTTCATACAAATTGCGGTGTAGATATTTCCATGTTCATAGAGATGGCGGTGTAGATATTTCCATGTTTATACCGATAGCAGTGTAGTTATTTCCATGTTTATAGAGATACCAGTGTAGATATTTCCATTGATATACAGATAGCTGTGTAGATATTTGCATGTTCATACAGATAGCGGTGAAGATATTTCCATGTTCATACAGATAGTGGTGTAGATATTTCCATGTTCATACAGATATCGGTGTAGATATTTCCATGTTGATACAGATAGCGGTGTAGATATTTCCAAGTTCGTACAGATAGCGGTGTAGATATTTAAATGTTCATAGAGTTAGCGGTGTAGATATTTCCATGTTCATATAGATGGCGGTGTAGATATTTACATGTTGATACAGATGGCCGTGTAGATATTTCCATGTTCATACAGATAGCGGTGTAGATATTTCCATGTTCATACAGATAGCGGTGTAGATATTTCCATGTTCATACCAATAGCGGTGTAGACATTTCCATGTTCATACATATAGCGGTGTAGATATTTCCAAGTTCATACAGATGGCGGTGAAGATATTTCCATGTTTATAGGGATGGCGGTGTTGATATTTTCATGTTTACACAGATGGCGGTGTAGATATTTCCCTGTTTACACAGATAGCGGTGTAGACATTTCCATGTTTACACAGATAGCGGTGTGGATATTTCCATGTTTATGCAGATAGCAGTGTAGATATTTCCATGTTTATACAGATAGCGGTGCGGATATTTCCATGTTTATACAGATACTTGGGCAGATATTTCCATGTTTATACAGATAGCGGTGTAGATATTTCCATCTTAATACAGGCGGCGGTGTAGATATGTCCATGTTTATACAGATAACAGTGTAGTTATTTCCATGTTTATAGAGACAGCTGTGTAGATATTTCCATTGATATACAGATAGCTGTGTAGATATTTGCATGTTCATACAGATATCGGTGTAGATATTTCCATGTTCGTACAGATAGCGGTGTAGATATTTCCATGTTCGTACAGATAGCGGTGTAGTAGATATTTCAATGTTCATACAGATAACGGTGTAGATATTTCCGTGTTCATACAGATAGCGGTGTAGATATTTCCATGTTCATACAGTTAGCGGTGTAGATATTTCCATGTTCATACAGATGGCGGTGTAGATATTTACATGTTCATACAAATGGCGATATAGATATTTCCATGTTCGTACAGATGGCGGTGTAGATATTTCCATGTTCATAGAGATGGCGGTGTAGATATTTCCATGTTTATACAGATAGCGGTATAGTTATTTCCATGTTTATACAGATGGTGGTGTAGATATTTCCATGTTTATAGAGATGGCGGTCTAGATATTTCCATGTTTACAGTGATAGTGGTGTAGTTATTTCCAAGTGTATAGAGACAGCGTTGTAGATATTTCCATGTTTATACAGATAGCGGTATAGATATTTCCATGTTTATACAGATGGTGGTGAGGATATTTCCATGTATATAGAGATGGCGGTCTAGATATTTCCATGTTTACAGAGATAGTGGTGTAGATATTTCCAAGTTTATAGAGACAGCGTTGTAGATATTTCCATGTTTATACAGATAGCAGTGAAGATATTTCCATGTTTATACAGATAGCGGTGTAGACATTTCCATGTTTATGCAGATAGCAGTGAAGATATTTCCATGTTTATAGAGATAGTGGTGTAGATAATTTCAGTTTTATACAAAGTGCAGTGTAGATATTTCCAACTTCATACAGATAGTGGTGTAGATATTTCCAGGTTCATACAAATTGCGGTGTAGATATTTACATGTTCATACAAATGGCGGTATAGTTATTTCCATGTTCGTACAGATGGCGGTGTGGATATTTCCATGTTCATACCAATAGCGGTGTAGATATTTCCATGTTCATACAGATAGCGGTGTAGATATTTCCATGTTCATACAGAAGGCGGTGTAGATATTTACATGTTCATACAGATGGCGGTGTAGATATTTACATGTTCATACAAATGGCGATATAGATATTTCCATGTTCGTACATATGGCGGTGTAGATATTTCCATGTTCATAGAGATGGCGGTGTAGATATTTCCATGTTTATGCAGATAGCGGTATGGTTATTTCCATGTTTATACAGATGGTGGTGTAGATATTTCCATTGATATACAGATAGCTGTGTAGATATTTGCGTGTTCATAGAGATAGCGGTGTAGATATTTTCATGTTCATACAGATTGCGGTGTAGATATTTCCATGTTCATACTGTTAGCGGTGTAGATATTTCCATGTTCATTCAGATAGCGGTGTAGATATTTCCATGTTCATACAGTTAGCGGTATAGATATTTCCATGTTCATACAGATGGCGGTGTAGATATTTACATGTTCATACAGATGGCGGTGTAGATATTTCCATGTTCATACAGATAGCGGTGTAGATATTTCCATGTTCATACAGATAGCGGTGTAGATATTTCCATGTTCATACAGATAGAGGCGTAGATATTTCCATGTTCATACCAATAGCGGTGTAGACATTTCCATGTTCATACATTTAGCGGTGTAGATATTTCCATGTTCATACAGATGGCGGTGAAGATATTTCCATGTTCATACAGATGGCGGTGTAGATATTTCCATGTTTGTACGGATGGCAGTGTAGATATTTCCATGTTCATACAGGTGGCGGTGTAGATATTTCCATGTTTATACAGATAGCAGTGTAGTTATTTCCATGTTAATAGAGATATCTGTGTAGATATTTCCATTGATATACAGATAGCTGTGTAGATATTTGCATGTTCATACAGATAGCGGTGTAGATATTTCCATGTTCGTACAGATAGCGATGTAGATATTTCCATGTTCATACAGATAGCGGTGTAGATATTTCCATGTTCATACAGATAACGGTGTAGACATTTCCATGTTCATACAGACAGCGGTGTAGATATTTACATGTTCATACAGTTAGCGGTGTAGGTATTTCCATGTTCATACAGATGGCGGTGTAGATATTTACATGTTCATACAGATGGCGGTGTAGATATTTCCATGTTTATGCAGATAGCGGTATAGATATTTCCATGTTTATATAGATGGTGGTGTAGATATTTCCATGTATATAGAGATGGCGGTCTAGATATTTCCATGTTTACAGAGATAGTGGTGTAGTTATTTCCAAGTTTATAGTGACAGCGTTGTAGATATTTCCGTGTTTATACAGATAGCGGTGAAGATATTTCCATGTTTATACAGATAGCGGTGAAGATATTTCCATGTTTATAGAGATAGCAGTGTAGATAGGTCCATTTTTATAGAGATAGTGGTGTAGATAATTTCAATTCTATACAGAGAGCAGTGTAGATATTTCCAAGTTCATACAGATAGCGGTGTAGATATTTCCACGTTTATAGAGATGGCGGTGTAGATATTTCCATGTTCATACTGATGGCGGTGTAGATATTTCCATGTTTATAGGGATGGCGGTGTAGATATTTTCATGTTTACACAGATGGCGGTGTAGATATTTCCATGTTTACACAGATAGCGGTGTAGACATTTCCATGTTTACACAGATAGCGGTGTGGATATTTCCATGTTTATGCAGATAGCAGTGTAGATATTTCCATGTTTATACAGATAGCAGTGCCGATATTTCCATGTTTATACAGATAGTTGGGCAGATATTTCCATGTTTATACAGATAGCGGTGTAGATATTTCCATTTTAATACAGATGGCGGTGTAGATATGTCCATGTTTGTTCAGATGGCAATGTAGATATTTCCATGTTCATACAGATGGCGGTGTAGATATTTCGAAGTTTATAGAGATAGCGCTGTAGTTATTTCCATATTTATAGAGAAATCTATGTAGATATTTCCACGTATATTCAGATAGCTGTGTAGATATTTCCATGTTCAGGCAGATAGCGGTGTAGATATTTCCATGTTCATCCAGATGCCGGTGTACATATATCCATGTTCATACAGATGGTGGTGAAGATATTTCCATGTTCATACAGACGGTGGTGTAGATATTTCCATGTTCATACAAATGGCGGTGTAGATATTTCCATGTTCATAGAGATGGCGGTGCAGATATTTCCATGTTCATACAAATCGCGTGCAGATATTTCCATCTTCATAGAGATGGCGGTGTAGATATTTCCGTATTTATACAGATAGCAGTGTAGTTATTTCCACGTTTATAGAGATAGCAGTGTAGATATTTCCATTGATATACAGATAGCTGTGTAGATATTTGCATGGTCATACAGATAGCGGTGTAGATATTTCCATGTTCATATAGATAGCGGTGTAGATATTTCCATGTTTTTACAGATAGCAGTGTAGATATTTCCATGTTCATACAGATAGCGGTGTAGATATTTCCATGTTCATACAGGTGGCGGTGTAGCTATTTCCATGTTTATACAGATAGCAGTGTAGTTATTTCCATGTTTATAAAGACAGCTGTGTAGATATTTCCATTGATATACAGATAGCTGTGTAGATATTTGCGTGTTCATACAGATAGCAGTGTAGATATTTCCATGTTCGTACTGATAGCAGTGTAGATATTTCCATGTTCATACAGATAGCGGTGTAGATATTTCCATGTTCATACAGATAACGGTGTAGATATTTCCATGTTCATACAGATAGCGGTGTAGATATTTCCATGTTCATACAGTTAGCGGTGTAGATATTTCCATGTTCATACAGATGGCAGTGTAGATATTTACATGTTCATACAGATGGCGGTATAGATATTTCCACGTTCGTACAGATGGCGGTGTAGATATTTCCATGTTCATAGAGATGGCGGTGTAGATACTTCCATGTTTATGCCGATAACGGTATAGATATTTCCATGTTTATACAGATGGTGGTGTAGATATTTCCATGTTTATAGAGATTGCGGTCTAGATATTTCCATGTTTACAGAGATAGTGGTGTAGTTATTTCCAAGTTTATAGAGACAGCGTTGTAGATATTTCCATGTTTATACAGATAGCGGTAAAGATATTTCCATGTTTATACAGATAGCAGTGTAGATATTTCCAAGTTTATACAGATAGCAGTGTAGATATTTCCATGTTTATAGAGATAGTGGTGTAGATAATTTCAATTTCATACAGAGAGCAGTGTAGATATTTCCAAGTTCATACAGATAGCGGTGTAGTTATTTCCACGTTTACAGAGATGGCGGTGTAGATATTTCCATGTTCATACAGAGGACGGTGTATATATTTCCATGTTTATAGGGATAGCGGTGTAGATATTTTCATGTTTACACAGATGGCGGCGTAGATATTTCCATGTTTACGCAGATAGCGGTGTAGACATTTCCATGTTTACACAGATAGCGGTGTGGATATTTCCATGTTTATGCAGATAGCAGTGTAGATATTTCCATGTTTATACAGATAGCGGTGCGGATATTTCCATTTTTATTCAGATAGCGGAGCGGATATTTCCATGTTTATACAGATAGTTGGGCAGATATTTCCATGTTTATGCAGATAGCGGTGTAGATATTTCCATCTTAATATAGATGGCGGTGTAGATATGTCCATGTTCATACAGATGGCGGTGTAGATATTTCCATGTTCATAGAGATGGCGGTGTAGATATTTCCATATTTATGCAGATAGCGGTATAGATATTTCCATGTTTATTCAGATGGTGGTGTAGATATTTCCATGTTTATAGAGATGGAGGTCTAGATATTTCCATGTTTACAGAGATAGTGGTGTAGTTATTTCCAAGTTTATAGAGACAGCGTTGTAAATATTTCCATGTTTATACAGATAGCTGTGATGATATTTCCTTGTTTATACAGAGAGCGGTGTAGATATTTCCATGTTTATAGAGATAGTGGTGTAGATAATTTCAATTTTATACAGAGAGCAGTGTAGATATTTCCAAGTTCATACAGATAGCGGTGTAGATATTTCCACGTTTATAGAGATGGCGGTGTAGATATTTCCATGTTCATACAGATGGCGGTGTAGATATTTCCATGTTTATAGGGATGGCGGTGTAGATATTTTCATGTTTACACAGATGGCGGTGTAGATATTTCCATGTTTACACAGATAGCGGTGTAGACATTTCCATGTTTACACAGATAGCGGTGTGGATATTTCCATGTTTATGCAGATAGCTGTGTAGATATTTGCATGTTCATACAGATAGCAGTGTAGATATTTCCATGTTCAGATAGCGGTGTAGATATTTCCATATTCATACAGATAGCGGTGTAGATATTTCCATGTTCATACAGATAGCGGTGTAGATATTTCAATGTTCATACAGATAGCGGTGTAGATATTTCCATGTTCACACAGTTAGCGGTGTAGATATTTCCATGTTCATACAGATGGCGGTGTAGATATTTACATGTTCATACAGATGGCCGTGTAGATATTTCCATGTTCATAGAGATAGCGGTGTAGAGATTTCCATGTTCCTACAGATAGCGGTGTAGATATTTCCATGTTGATACAGATAGCGGTGTAGAGATTTCCATGTTCATACAGATAGCGGTGTAGATATTTCCATGTTCATACAGATAGCGGTATAGGTATATCCATGTTTATACAGATGGTGGTGTGGATATTTCCATGTATATAGAGATGGCGGTCTAGATATTTCCATGTTTACAGAGATAGTGGTGTAGTTATTTCCAAGTTTATAGAGACAGCGTTGTAGATATTTCCATGTTTATACAGATAGCAGTGAAGATATTTCCATGTTTATACAGATAGCGGTGTAGACATTTCCATGTTTATACAGATGGTGGTGTAGATATTTCCATGTATATAGAGATGGCGGTCTAGATATTTCCATGTTTACAGAGATAGTGGTGTAGTTATTTCCAAGTTTATAGAGACAGCGTTGTAGATATTTCCATGTTTATACAGATAGCGGTGAAGATATTTCCATGTTTATACAGATAGCGGTGGAGATATTTCCATGTTAATAGAGATAGCAGTGTTGATAGGTCCATTTTTATAGAGATAGTGTTGTAGATAATTTCAATTCTATACAGAGAGCAGTGTAGATATTTCCAAGTTCATACAGATAGCGGTGTAGTTATTTCCACGTTTATAGAGATGGCGGTGTAGATATTTCCATGTTCATACTGATGGCGGTGTAGATATTTCCATGTTTATAGGGATGGCGGTGTAGATATTTTCATGTTTACACAGATGGCGGTGTAGATATTTCCATGTTTACCCAGATAGCGGTGTAGACATTTCCATGTTTACACAGATAGCGGTGTGGATATTTCCATGTTTATGCAGATAGCAGTGTAGTTATTTCCATGTTTATAGAGATAGCAGTGTAGATATTTCCATTGATATACAGATAGCTGTGTAGATATTTGCATGGTCATACAGATTGCGGTGTAGATATTTCCATGTTCATATAGATAGCGGTGTAGATATTTCCATGTTCGTACTGATAGCAGTGTAGATATTTCCATGTTCATACAGATAGCGGTGTAGATATTTCCATGTTCATACAGTTAGCGGTATAGATATTTCCATGTTCATACAGATGGCGGTGTAGATATTTACATGTTCATACAGATGGCGGTGTAGACATTTCCATGTTCATACAGCGAGCGGTGTAGATATTTCCATGTTCATACAGATAGAGGTGTAGATATTTCCATGTTCATACAGATAGAGGCGTAGATATTTCCATGTTCATACCAATAGCGTTGTAGACATTTCCATGTTCATACATTTAGCGGTGTAGATATTTCAATGTTCATACAGATGGCGGTCAAGATATTTCCATGTTCATACAGATGGCGGTGTAGATATTTCCATGTTTGTACGGATGGCAGTGTAGATATTTCCATGTTCATTCAGGTGGCGGTGTAGATATTTCCATGTTTGTACAGATAGCAGTGTAGTTATTTCCATGTTAATAGAGATATCTGTGTAGATATTTCCATTGATATACAGATAGCTGTGTAGATATTTGCATGTTCATACAGATAGCGGTGAAGATATTTCCATGTTTATACAGATAGCGGTGAAGATATTTCCATGTTTATAGAGATAGCAGTGTAGATAGGTCCATTTTTATAGAGATAGTGGTGTAGATAATTTCAATTCTATACAGAGAGCAGTGTAGATATTTCCAAGTTCATACAGATAGCGTTGTAGATATTTCCACGTTTATAGAGATGGCGGTGTAGATATTTCCATGTTCATACTGATGGCGGTGTAGATATTTCTATGTTTATACGGATGGCGGTGTAGATATTTTCATGTTTACACAGATGGCGGTGTAGATATTTCCATGTTTACACAGATAGCGATGTGGATATTTCCATGTTTATGCAGATAGCAGTGTAGATATTTCCATGTTTATACAGATAGCGGTGCGGATATTTCCATGTTTATACAGATAGTTGGGCAGACATTTCCATGTTTATACAGATAGCGGTGTAGATATTTCCATCTTAATACAGATGGCGGTGTAGATATGTCCATGTTTGTACAGATGGCAGTGTAGATATTTCCATGTTCATACAGATGGCGGTGTAGATATTTCGAAGTTTATAGAGATAGCGCTGTAGTTATTTCCATATTTATAGAGAAATCTATGTAGATATTTCCACGTATATTCAGATAGCTGTGTAGATATTTCCATGTTCAGGCAGATAGCGGTGTAGATATTTCCATGTTCATCCAGATGCCGGTGTACATATATCCATGTTCATACAGATGGTGGTGAAGATATTTCCATGTTCATACAGATGGTGGTGTAGATATTTCCATGTTCATACAAATGGCGGTGTAGATATTTCCATGTTCATAGAGATGGCGGTGCAGATATTTCCATGTTCATACAAATCGTGGTGCAGATATTTCCATCTTCATAGAGATGGCGGTGTAGATATTTCCGTATTTATAGAGATAGCAGTGTAGTTATTTCCATGTTTATAGAGATAGCAGTGTAGATATTTCCATTGATATACAGATAGCTGGGTAGATATTTGCATGGTCATACAGATATCGGTGTAGATATTTCCATGTTCATATAGATAGCGGTGTAGATATTTCCATGTTTTTACAGATAGCAGTGTAGATATTTCCATGTTCATACAGATAGCGGTGTAGATATTTCCATGTTCATACAGTTGGCGGTGTAGCTATTTCCATGTTTATACAGATAGCAGTGTAGTTATTTCCATGTTTATAAAGACAGCTGTGTAGATATTTCCATTGATATACAGATAGCTGTGTAGATATTTGCGTGTTCATACAGATAGCAGTGTAGATATTTCCATGTTCGTACTGATAGCAGTGTAGATATTTCCATGTTCATACAGATAGCGGTGTAGATATTTCCATGTTCATACAGATAACGGTGTAGATATTTCCATGTTCATACAGATAGCGGTGTAGATATTTCCATGTTCATACAGTTAGCGGTGTAGATATTTCCATGTTCATACAGATGGCGGTGTAGATATTTACATGTTCATACAGATGGCGGTATAGATATTTCCACGTTCGTACAGATGGCGGTGTAGATATTTCCATGTTCATAGAGATGGCGGTGTAGATACTTCCATGTTTATGCCGATAACGGTATAGATATTTCCATGTTTATACAGATGGTGGTGTAGATATTTCCATGTTTATAGAGATGGCGGTCTAGATATTTCCATGTTTACAGAGATAGTGGTGTAGTTATTTCCAAGTTTATAGAGACAGCGTTGTAGATATTTCCATGTTTATACAGATAGCGGTAAAGATATTTCCATGTTTATACAGATAGCGGTGTAGATATTACCACGTTTACAGAGATGCCGGTGTAGATATTTCCATGTTCATACAGAGGACGGTGTAGATATTTCCATGTTTATAGGGATGGCGGTGTAGATATTTTCATGTTTACACAGATGGCGGCGTAGATATTTCCATGTTTACGCAGATAGCGGTGTAGACATTTCCATGTTTACACAGATAGCGGTGTGGATATTTCCATGCTTATGCAGATAGCAGTGTAGATATTTCCATGTTTATACAGATAGCGGTGCGGATATTTCCATGTTTATTCAGATAGCGGAGCGGATATTTCCATGTTTATACAAATAGTTGGGCAGATATTTCCATGTTTATGCAGATAGCGGTGTAGATATTTCCATCTTAATTCAGATGGCGGTGTAGATATGTCCATGTTCATACAGATGGCGGTGTAGATATTTCCATGTTCATACAGATGTCGGTGTAGATATTTCGAAGTTTATAGAGATAGCGCTGTAGTTATTTCCATATTTATGGAGAAATCTGTGTAGATATTTCCATGTATATTCATATAGCTGTGTAGATATTTCCATGTTCATGCAGATAGCAGTGTAGATATTTCCATGTTCATCCAGATGCTAGTGTACATATATCCATGTTCATACAGATGGCGGTGAAGATATTTCCATGTTCATACAGATGGTGGTGTAGATATTTCCATGTTTATAGGGATGGCGGTGTAGATATTTTCATGTTTTCACAGATGGCGGTGTAGATATTTCCATGTTTACACAGATAGCGGTGTGGATATTTCCATGTTTATGCAGATAGCAGTGTAGATATTTCCATGTTTATACAGATAGCGGTGAGGATATTTCCATGTTTATTCAGATAGCGGAGCGGATATTTCCATGTTTTTACAGATAGTTTGGCAGATATTTCCATGTTTATGCAGATAGCGGTGTAGATATTTCCATCTAAATACAGATGGCGGTGTAGATATGTCCATGTTCATATAGATGGCGGTGTAGATATTTCCATGTTCATAGAGATGGCGGTGTAGATATTTCCATGTTTATGCAGATAGCGGTATAGATATTTCCATGTTTATTCAGATGGCGGTGTAGATATTTCCATGTTTATAGAGATGGAGGTCTAGATATTTCCATGTTTACAGAGATAGTGGTGTAGTTATTTCCAAGTTTATAGAGACAGCGTTGTAAATATTTCCATGTTTATACAGATAGCTGTGATGATATTTCCTTGTTTATACAGAGAGCGGTGTAGATATTTCCATGTTTATAGTGATAGTGGTGTAGATAATTTCAATTTTATACAGAGAGCAGTGTAGATATTTCCAAGTTCATACAGATAGCGGTGTAGATATTTCCACGTTTATAGAGATGGCGGTGTAGATATTTCCATGTTCATACAGATGGCGGTGTAGATATTTCCATGTTTATAGGGATGGCGGTGTAGATATTTTCATGTTTACACGGATGGCGGTGTAGATATTTCCATGTTTACACAGATAACGGTGTAGACATTTCCATGTTTACACAGATAGCGGTGTGGATATTTCCATGTTTATGCAGATAGCTGTGTAGATATTTGCATGTTCATACAGATAGCGGTGTAGATATTTCCATGTTCATACAGATAGCGGTGTAGATATTTCCATATTCATACAGATAGCGGTGTAGATATTTCCATGTTCATACAGATAGCGGTGTAGATATTTCCATGTTCATACAGATAGCGGTGTAGATATTTCCATGTTCATACAGTTAGCCGTGTAGATATTTAAATGTTCATACAGATGGCGGTGTAGATATTTACATGTTCATACAGATGGAGGTGTAGATATTTCCATGTTCATAGAGATAGCGGTGTAGAGATTTCCATGTTCATACAGATAGCGGTGTAGATATTTCCATGTTTATACAGATAGCGGTGTAGAGATTTCCATGTTCATACAGATAGCGGTGTAGATATTTACATGTTCATACAAATGGCGATATAGATATTTCCATGTTCGTACAGATGGCGGTGTAGATATTTCCATGTTCATAGAGATGGCGGTGTAGATATTTCCATGTTTATGCAGATAGCGGTATAGTTATTTCCATGTTTATACAGATGGTGGTGTAGATATTTCCATGTTTATAGAGATGGCGGTCTAGATATTTCCATGTTTACAGAGATAGTGGTGTAGTTATTTCCAAGTTTATAGAGACAGCGTTGTAGTTATTTCCATGTTTATACAGATAGCGGTATAGATATTTCCATGTTTATACAGATGGTGGTGTGGATATTTCCATGTATATAGAGATGGCGGTCTAGATATTTCCATGTTTACAGAGATAGTGGTGTAGTTATTTCCAAGTTTATAGAGACAGCGTTGTAGATATTTCCATGTTTATACAGATAGCAGTGAAGATATTTCCATGTTTATACAGATAGCGGTGTAGACATTTCCATGTTTATGCAGATAGCAGTGAAGATATTTCCATGTTTATAGAGATAGTGGTGTAGATAATTTCAATTTTATACAAAGTGCAGTGTAGATATTTCCAAGTTCATACAGATAGTGTAGGTATTTCCAGGTTCATACAAATGGCGGTGTAGATATTTACATGTTCATACAAATGGCGGTATAGTTATTTCCATGTTCGTACAGATGGCGGTGTGGATATTTCCATGTTCATACCAATAGCGGTGTAGATATTTCCATGTTCATACAGATAGCGGTGTAGATATTTCCATGTTCATACAGAAGGCGGTGTAGATATTTACATGTTCATACAGATGGCGGTGTAGATATTTCCATGTTCGTACGGATGGCAGTGTAGATATTTCCATGTTCATACAGGTGGCGGTGTAGATATTTCCATGTTTATACAGATAGCAGTGTAGTTATTTCCATGTTTATAGAGAGAGCTGTGTAGATATTTCCATTGATATACAGATAGCTGTGTAGATATTTGCATGTTCATACAGACATCGGTGTAGATATTTCCATGTTCGTACAGGTAGCGATGTAGATATTTCCATGTTCATACAGATAACGGTGTAGATATTTCCGTGTTCATACAGATAGCGGTGTAGATATTTCCATGTTCATACAGTTAGCGGTGTAGATATTTCCATGTTCATACAGATGGCGGTGTAGATATTTCCATGTTCATACAGATGGCGGTGTAGATATTTCCATGTTCATAGAGATGGCTGAGTAGATATTTCCATGTTTATGCAGATAGCGGTATGGTTATTTCCATGTTTATACAGATGGTGGTGTAGATATTTCCATGTTTATAGAGATGGCGATCTAGATATTTCCATGTTTACAGAGATAGTGGTGTAGTTATTTCCAAGTTTATAGAGACAGCGTTGTAGATATTTCCATGTTTATACAGATAGCGGTGAAGATATTTCCATGTTTACACAGATAGCGGTGTAGATATTTCCATGTTCATACAGGTGGCGGTGTAGATATTTCCATGTTTATACAGATAGCAGTGTAGTTATTACCATGTTTATAGAGATAGCACTGTAGATATTTCCATTGATATACAGATAGCTGTGTAGATATTTGCGTGTTCATAGAGATAGCGGTGTAGATATTTTCATGTTCATACAGATAGCGGTGTAGATATTTCCATTTTCATACTGTTAGCGGTGTAGATATTTCCATGTTCATACAGATAGCGGTGTAGATATTTCCATGTTCATACAGTTAGCGGTATAGATATTTCCATGTTCATACAGATGGCGGAGTGGATATTTACATGTTCATACAGATGGCGGTGTAGATATTTCCATGTTCATACAGATAGCGGTGTAGATATTTCCATGTTCATACAGTTAGCGGTGTAGATATTTCCATGTTCATACAGATGGCGGTGTAGACATTTCCATGTTCATACAGATCGCGGTGCAGGTATTTCCATGTTCATACAGATAGCGGTGTAGATATTTCCATGTTCATACAGATAGTGGTGTAGATAATTCCATGTTCATACAGTTAGCTGAGTAGATATTTCCATGTTCATACAGATGGCGGTGTAGATATTTACATGTTCATACAGATGGCGGTGTAGATATTTCCATGTTCATACATTTAGCGGTGTCGATATTTCCATGTTCATACAGATGGCGGTGAAGATATTTCCATGTTCATACAGATGGCGGTGTAGATATTTCCATGTTTGTACGGATGGCTGTGTAGATATTTCCATGTTCATACAGGTGGCGGTGTAGTTATTTCCATGTTTATACAGATAGCAGTGTAGTTATTTCCATGTTAATAGAGATAGCTGTGTGGATATTTCCATTGATATACATATAGCTGTGTAGATATTTGCATGTTCATACAGATAACGTTGTAGATATTTCCATGTTCGTACAGATAGCGGTGTAGATATTTCCATGTTCATACTGATAGCGGTGTAGATATTTCCATGTTCATACAGATAACGGTGTAGATATTTCCATGTTCATACAAACAGCGGTGTAGATATTTCCATGTTTATACAGATGGTGGTGTAGATATTTCCATGTATATAGAGATGGCGTTCTAGATATTTCCATGTTTACAGAGATAGTGGTGTAGTTATTTCCAAGTTTATAGAGACAGCGTTGTAGATATTTCCATGTTTATACAGATAGCAGTGAAGATATTTCCATGTTTATACAGATAGCGGTGTAGATATTTCCATGTTTATACAGATAGCAGTGAAGATATTTCCATGTTTATAGAGATAGTGGTGTAGATAATTTCAATTTTATACAGAGAGCAGTGTAGATATTTCCAAGTTCATACAGATAGCGGTGCAGATATTTCCACGTTTATAGAGATGGTGGTGTAGATATTTCCATGTTCATACAGACGACGGTGTAGATATTTCCATGTTTATAGGGATGGCGGTGTAGATATTTTCATGTTTACACAGATGGCGGTGTAGATATTTCCATGCTCATACAGATGGCGGTGTAGATATTTACATGTTCATACAGATGGCGGTGTAGATATTTCCATGTTCATACAGATAGCGGTGTAGATATTTCCATGTTCATACAGATAGCGGTGCAGATAATTCCATGTTCATACAGTTAGCTCTGTAGATATTTCCATGTTCATACAGATGGCGGTGTAGGTATTTGTATGTTCATACAGATGGCGGTGTAGATATTTCCATGTTCATACAGATAGCGGTGTAGATTTTTCCATGTTCATACAGATAGCGGTGTAGATATATCCATGTTTATATAGATAGTGGTGTAGATAATTTCAATTTTATACAAAGTGCAGTGTAGATATTTCCAAGTTCATACAGATAGTGGTGTAGATATTTCCAGGTTCATACAAATGGCGGTGTAGATATTTACATGTTCATACAAATGGCGGTATAGTTATTTCCATGTTCGTACAGATGTCGGTGTGGATATTTCCATGTTCATACCAATAGCGGTGTAGTTATTTCCATGTTCATACAGTTAGCGGTGTAGATATTTCCATGTTCATACAGAAGGCGGTGTAGATATTTACATGTTCATACAGATGGCGGTGTAGATATTTCCATGTTCGTACGGATGGCAGTGTAGATATTTCCATGTTCATACAGGTGCCGGTGTAGATATTTCCATGTTCATACAGATAGCGGTGTAGGTATTTCCATGTTCATACAGATAGCGGTGTAGATAATTCCATGTTCATACAGTTAGCTGTGTAGATATTTCCATGTTCATACAGATGGCGGTGTAGATATTTACATGTTCATACAGATGGCGGTGTAGATATTTCCATGTTCATACAGATAGCGGTGTAGATATTTCCATGTTCATACAGATAGCGGTGTATATATTTCCATGTTCATACAGATAACGGTGTAGATATTTCCATGTTCGTACAGATAGCGGTGAAGATATTTCCATGTTTATACAGATAGCGGCGTAGATATATCCATGTTTATACAGATAGCAGTGTAGATATTTCCATGTTTATAGAGATAGTGGTGTAGATAATTTCAATTTTATACAGAGAGCAGTGTAGATATTTCCAAGTTCATACAGATAGTGGTGTCGATATTTCCAGGTTCATACAAATGGCGGTGTAGATATTTCCATGTTCTTCCAGATAGCGGTTTAGTTATTTCCATGTTCATTCAGATAGCGGTGTAGATATTTCCATGTTCATACAGATGGCGGTGTAGATATTTACATGTTCACACAGATGGCGGTGTAGATATTTCCATGTTCGTACTGATAGCGGTGTAGTTATTTCCATGTTCATACAGATAGCGGTGTAGATATTTCCATGTTCACAGATAGCGGTGTAGATATTTCCATGTTCATACACTTAGCGGTGTAGATATTTCCATGTTCATACAGATGGCGGTGTAGATATTTACATGTTCATACAGATGGCGGTGTAGTTATTTCCATGTTCATACAGATAGCGGTGTAGAGATTTCCATGTTCATACAGATAGCGGTGTAGATATTTCCATGTTGATACAGATAGCGGTGTAGATATTTCCATGTTCATACCAATAGCGTTGTATACATTTCCATGTTCATACAGTTAGCGGTGTAGATATTTCCATGTTCATACAGATAGCGGTGTCGATATTTCCATGTTCATACAGATAGCGGTGTACATATTTCCATGTTCATACAGATAGCGGTGTAGATATTTCCATGTTCATACAGATAGCGGTATAGATAATTCCATGTTCATACAGTTAGCGGTGTAGATATTTCCATGTTCATACAGATGGCGGTGTAGATATTTCCATGTTCATACAGATCGTGGTGCAGGTATTTCCATGTTCATACAGATAGCGGTGTAGATATTTCCATGTTCATACAGATAGTGGTGTAGATAATTCCATGTTCATACAGTTAGCTGAGTAGATATTTCCATGTTCATACAGATGGCGGTGTAGATATTTACATGTTCATACAGATGGCGGTGTAGATATTTCCATGTTCATACATTTAGCGGTGTAGATATTTCCATGTTCATACAGATGGCGGTGAAGATATTTCCATGTTCATACAGATGGCGGTGTAGATATTTCCATGTTTGTATGGATGGCTGTGTAGATATTTCCATGTTCATACAGGTGGCGGTGTAGTTATTTCCATGTTTATACAGATAGCAGTGTAGTTATTTCCATGTTAATAGAGATAGCTGTGTGGATATTTCCATTGATATACATATAGCTGTGTAGATATTTGCATGTTCATACAGATAGCGGTGTAGATATTTCCATGTTCGTACAGATAGCGGTGTAGATATTTCCATGTTCATACAGATAGCGGTGTAGATATTTCCATGTTCATACAGATAATGGTGTAGATATTTCCATGTTCATACAAACAGCGGTGTAGATATTTCCATGTTCATACAGATGGTGGTGTAGATATTTCCATGTATATAGAGATGGCGTTCTAGATATTTCCATGTTTACAGAGATAGTGGTGTAGTTATTTCCAAGTTTATAGAGACAGCGTTGTAGATATTTCCATGTTTATACAGATAGCAGTGAAGATATTTCCATGTTTATACAGATAGCGGTGTAGATATTTCCATGTTTATACAGATAGCAGTGAAGATATTTCCATGTTTATAGAGATAGTGGTGTAGATAATTTCAATTTTATACAGAGAGCAGTGTAGATATTTCCAAGTTCATACAGATAGCGGTGTAGATATTTCCACGTTTATAGAGATGGTGGTGTAGATATTTCCATGTTCATACAGACGACGGTGTAGATATTTCCATGTTTATAGGGATGGCGGTGTAGATATTTTCATGTTTACACAGATGGCGGTGTAGATATTTCCATGTTCATACAGATGGCGGTGTAGATATTTACATGTTCATACAGATGGCGGTGTAGATATTTCCATGTTCATACAGATAGCGGTGTAGATATTTCCATGTTCATACAGATAGCGGAGCAGATAATTCCATGTTCATACAGTTAGCTCTGTAGATATTTCCATGTTCATACAGATGGCGGTGTAGGTATTTGTATGTTCATACAGATGGCGGTGTAGATATTTCCATGTTCATACAGATAGCGGTGTAGATTTTTCCATGTTCATACAGATAGCGGTGTAGATATATCCATGTTTATATAGATAGTGGTGTAGATAATTTCAATTTTATACAAAGTGCAGTGTAGATATTTCCAAGTTCATACAGATAGTGGTGTAGATATTTCCAGGTTCATACAAATGGCGGTGTAGATATTTACATGTTCATACAAATGGCGGTATAGTTATTTCCATGTTCGTACAGATGTCGGTGTGGATATTTCCATGTTCATACCAATAGCGGTGTAGTTATTTCCATGTTCATACAGTTAGCGGTGTAGATATTTCCATGTTCATACAGAAGGCGGTGTAGATATTTACATGTTCATACAGATGGCGGTGTAGATATTTCCATGTTCGAACGGATGGCAGTGTAGATATTTCCATGTTCATACAGGTGGCGGTGTAGATATTTCCATGTTCATACAGATAGCGGTGTAGGTATTTCCATGTTCATACAGATAGCGGTGTAGATAATTCCATGTTCATACAGTTAGCTGTGTAGATATTTCCATGTTCATACAGATGGCGGTGTAGATATTTACATGTTCATACAGATGGCGGTGTAGATATTTCCATGTTCATACAGATAGCAGTGTAGATATTTCCATGTTCATACAGATAGCGGTGTATATATTTCCATGTTCATACAGATAGCGGTGTAGATATTTCCATGTTCGTACAGATAGCGGTGAAGATATTTCCATGTTTATACAGATAGCGGCATAGATATATCCATGTTTATACAGATAGCAGTGTAGATATTTCCATGTTTATAGAGATAGTGGTGTAGATAATTTCAATTTTATACAGAGAGCAGTGTAGATATTTCCAAGTTCATACAGATAGTGGTGTCGATATTTCCAGGTTCATACAAATGGCGGTGTAGATATTTCCATGTTCTTCCAGATAGCGGTTTAGTTATTTCCATGTTCATTCAGATAGCGGTGTAGATATTTCCATTTTCATACAGATGGCGGTGTAGATATTTACATGTTCACACAGATGGCGGTGTAGATATTTCCATGTTCGTACAGATAGCGGTGTAGTTATTTCCATGTTCATACAGATAGCGGTGTAGATATTTCCATGTTCACAGATAGCGGTGTAGATATTTCCATGTTCATACACTTAGCGGTGTAGATATTTCCATGTTCATACAGATGGCGGTGTAGATATTTACATGTTCATACAGATGGCGGTGTAGTTATTTCCATGTTCATACAGATAGCGGTGTAGAGATTTCCATGTTCATACAGATAGCGGTGTAGATATTTCCATGTTGATACAGATAGCGGTGTAGATATTTCCATGTTCATACCAATAGCGTTGTATACATTTCCATGTTCATACAGTTAGCGGTGTAGATATTTCCATGTTCATACAGATAGCGGTGTCGATATTTCCATGTTCATACAGATAGCGGTGTACATATTTCCATGTTCATACAGATAGCGGTGTAGATATTTCCATGTTCATACAGATAGCGGTGTAGATAATTCCATGTTCATACAGTTAGCGGTGTAGATATTTCCATGTTCATACAGATGGCGGTGTAGATATTTCCATGTTCATACAGATCGCGGTGCAGGTATTTCCATGTTCATACAGATAGCGGTGTAGATATTTCCATGTTCATACAGATAGTGGTGTAGATAATTCCATGTTCATACAGTTAGCTGAGTAGATATTTCCATGTTCATACAGATGGCGGTGTAGATATTTACATGTTCATACAGATGGCGGTGTAGATATTTCCATGTTCATATATTTAGCGGTGTAGATATTTCCATGTGCATACAGATGGCGGTGAAGATATTTCCATGTTCATACAGATGGCGGTGTAGATATTTCCATGTTTGTACGGATGGCTGTGTAGATATTTCCATGTTCATACAGGTGGCGGTGTAGTTATTTCCATGTTTATACAGATAGCAGTGTAGTTATTTCCATGTTAATAGAGATAGCTGTGTGGATATTTCCATTGATATACATATAGCTGTGTAGATATTTGCATGTTCATACAGATAGCGGTGTAGATATTTCCATGTTCGTACAGATAGCGGTGTAGATATTTCCATGTTCATACAGATAGCGGTGTAGATATTTCCATGTTCATACAGATAACGGTGTAGATATTTCCATGTTCATACAAACAGCGGTGTAGATATTTCCATATTTATACAGATGGTGGTGTAGATATTTCCATGTATATAGAGATGGCGTTCTAGATATTTCCATGTTTACAGAGATAGTGGTGTAGTTATTTCCAAGTTTATAGAGACAGCGTTGTAGATATTTCCATGTTTATACAGATAGCAGTGAAGATATTTCCATGTTTATACAGATAGCGGTGTAGATATTTCCATGTTTATACAGATAGCAGTGAAGATATTTCCATGTTTATAGAGATAGTGGTGTAGATAATTTCAATTTTATACAGAGAGCAGTGTAGATATTTCCAAGTTCATACAGATAGCGGTGTAGATATTTCCACGTTTATAGAGATGGTGGTGTAGATATTTCCATGATCATACAGACGACGGTGTAGATATTTCCATGTTTATAGGGATGGCGGTGTAGATATTTTCATGTTTACACAGATGGCGGTGTAGATATTTCCATGTTCATACAGATGGCGGTATAGATGTTTCCATGTTCATACAAATGGCGGTGAAGATATTTCCATGTTCATACAGATGGCGGTGTAGGTATTTCCATGTTTGTACGGATGGCTGTGTAGATATTTCCATGTTCATACAGGTGGCGGTGTAGTTATTTCCATGTTTATACAGATAGCAGTGTAGTTATTTCCATGTTAATAGAGATACCTGTGTGGATATTTCCATTGATATACATATAGCTGTGTAGATATTTGCATGTTCATACAGATAGCGGTGTAGATATTTCCATGTTCGTACAGATAGCGGTGTAGATATTTCCATGTTCATACAGATAGCGGTGTAGATATTTCCATGTTCATACAGATAACGGTGTAGATATTTCCATGTTCATACAAACAGCGGTGTAGATATTTCCATGTTTATACAGATGGTGGTGTAGATATTTCCATGTATATAGAGATGGCGTTCTAGATATTTCCATGTTTACAGAGATAGTGGTGTAGTTATTTCCAAGTTTATAGAGACAGCGTTGTAGATATTTCCATGTTTATACAGATAGCAGTGAAGATATTTCCATGTTTATACAGATAGCGGTGTAGATATTTCCATGTTTATACAGATAGCAGTGAAGATATTTCCATGTTTATAGAGATAGTGGTCTAGATAATTTCAATTTTATACAGAGAGCAGTGTAGATATTTCCAAGTTCATACAGATAGCGGTGTAGATATTTCCACGTTTATAGAGATGGTGGTGTAGATATTTCCATGTTCATACAGACGACGGTGTAGATATTTCCATGTTTATAGGGATGGTGGTGTAGATATTTTCATGTTTACACAGATGGCGGTGTAGATATTTCCATGTTCATACAGATGGCGGTGTAGATATTTACATGTTCATACAGATGGCGGTGTAGATATTTCCATGTTCATACAGATAGCGGTGTAGATATTTCCATGTTCATACAGATAGCGGTGCAGATAATTCCATGTTCATACAGTTAGCTCTGTAGATATTTCCATGTTCATGCAGATGGCGGTGTAGGTATTTGTATGTTCATACAGATGGCGGTGTAGATATTTCCATGTTCATACAGATAGCGGTGTAGATTTTTCCATGTTCATACAGATAGCGGTGTAGATATATCCATGTTTATATAGATAGTGGTGTAGATAATTTCAATTTTATACAAAGTGCAGTGTAGATATTTCCAAGTTCATACAGATAGTGGTGTAGATATTTCCAGGTTCATACAAATGGCGGTGTAGATATTTACATGTTCATACAAATGGCGGTATAGTTATTTCCATGTTCGTACAGATGTCGGTGTGGATATTTCCATGTTCATACCAATAGCGGTGTAGATATTTCCATGTTCATACAGTTAGCGGTGTAGATATTTCCATGTTCATACAGATCGCGGTGCAGGTATTTCCATGTTCATACAGATAGCGGTGTAGATATTTCCATGTTCATACAGATAGTGGTGTAGATAATTCCATGTTCATACAGTTAGCTGAGTAGATATTTCCATGTTCATACAGATGGCGGTGTAGATATTTACATGTTCATACAGATGGCGGTGTAGATATTTCCATGTTCATATATTTAGCGGTGTAGATATTTCCATGTGCATACAGATGGCGGTGAAGATATTTCCATGTTCATACAGATGGCGGTGTAGATATTTCCATGTTTGTACGGATGGCTGTGTAGATATTTCCATGTTCATACAGGTGGCGGTGTAGTTATTTCCATGTTTATACAGATAGCAGTGTAGTTATTTCCATGTTAATAGAGATAGCTGTGTGGATATTTCCATTGATATACATATAGCTGTGTAGATATTTGCATGTTCATACAGATAGCGGTGTAGATATTTCCATGTTCGTACAGATAGCGGTGTAGATATTTCCATGTTCATACAGATAGCGGTGTAGATATTTCCATGTTCATACAGATAACGGTGTAGATATTTCCATGTTCATACAAACAGCGGTGTAGATATTTCCATATTTATACAGATGGTGGTGTAGATATTTCCATGTATATAGAGATGGCGTTCTAGATATTTCCATGTTTACAGAGATAGTGGTGTAGTTATTTCCAAGTTTATAGAGACAGCGTTGTAGATATTTCCATGTTTATACAGATAGCAGTGAAGATATTTCCATGTTTATACAGATAGCGGTGTAGATATTTCCATGTTTATACAGATAGCAGTGAAGATATTTCCATGTTTATAGAGATAGTGGTGTAGATAATTTCAATTTTATACAGAGAGCAGTGTAGATATTTCCAAGTTCATACAGATAGCGGTGTAGATATTTCCACGTTTATAGAGATGGTGGTGTAGATATTTCCATGATCATACAGACGACGGTGTAGATATTTCCATGTTTATAGGGATGGCGGTGTAGATATTTTCATGTTTACACAGATGGCGGTGTAGATATTTCCATGTTCATACAGATGGCGGTATAGATGTTTCCATGTTCATACAAATGGCGGTGAAGATATTTCCATGTTCATACAGATGGCGGTGTAGGTATTTCCATGTTTGTACGGATGGCTGTGTAGATATTTCCATGTTCATACAGGTGGCGGTGTAGTTATTTCCATGTTTATACAGATAGCAGTGTAGTTATTTCCATGTTAATAGAGATACCTGTGTGGATATTTCCATTGATATACATATAGCTGTGTAGATATTTGCATGTTCATACAGATAGCGGTGTAGATATTTCCATGTTCGTACAGATAGCGGTGTAGATATTTCCATGTTCATACAGATAGCGGTGTAGATATTTCCATGTTCATACAGATAACGGTGTAGATATTTCCATGTTCATACAAACAGCGGTGTAGATATTTCCATGTTTATACAGATGGTGGTGTAGATATTTCCATGTATATAGAGATGGCGTTCTAGATATTTCCATGTTTACAGAGATAGTGGTGTAGTTATTTCCAAGTTTATAGAGACAGCGTTGTAGATATTTCCATGTTTATACAGATAGCAGTGAAGATATTTCCATGTTTATACAGATAGCGGTGTAGATATTTCCATGTTTATACAGATAGCAGTGAAGATATTTCCATGTTTATAGAGATAGTGGTCTAGATAATTTCAATTTTATACAGAGAGCAGTGTAGATATTTCCAAGTTCATACAGATAGCGGTGTAGATATTTCCACGTTTATAGAGATGGTGGTGTAGATATTTCCATGTTCATACAGACGACGGTGTAGATATTTCCATGTTTATAGGGATGGTGGTGTAGATATTTTCATGTTTACACAGATGGCGGTGTAGATATTTCCATGTTCATACAGATGGCGGTGTAGATATTTACATGTTCATACAGATGGCGGTGTAGATATTTCCATGTTCATACAGATAGCGGTGTAGATATTTCCATGTTCATACAGATAGCGGTGCAGATAATTCCATGTTCATACAGTTAGCTCTGTAGATATTTCCATGTTCATGCAGATGGCGGTGTAGGTATTTGTATGTTCATACAGATGGCGGTGTAGATATTTCCATGTTCATACAGATAGCGGTGTAGATTTTTCCATGTTCATACAGATAGCGGTGTAGATATATCCATGTTTATATAGATAGTGGTGTAGATAATTTCAATTTTATACAAAGTGCAGTGTAGATATTTCCAAGTTCATACAGATAGTGGTGTAGATATTTCCAGGTTCATACAAATGGCGGTGTAGATATTTACATGTTCATACAAATGGCGGTATAGTTATTTCCATGTTCGTACAGATGTCGGTGTGGATATTTCCATGTTCATACCAATAGCGGTGTAGATATTTCCATGTTCATACAGTTAGCGGTGTAGATATTTCCATGTTCATACAGAAGGCGGTGTAGATATTTACATGTTCATACAGATGGCGGTGTAGATATTTCCATGTTCGTACGGATGGCAGTGTAGATATTTCCATGTTCATACAGGTGGCGGTGTAGATATTTCCATGTTCATACAGATAGCGGTGTAGGTATTTCCATGTTCATACAGATAGCGGTGTAGATAATTCCATGTTCATACAGTTAGCTGTGTAGATATTTCCACGTTTATAGAGATGGTGGTGTAGATATTTACATGTTCATACAGATGGCGGTGTAGATATTTCCATGTTCATACAGATAGCGGTGTAGATATTTCCATGTTCATACAGATAGCGGTGTATATATTTCCATGTTCATACAGATAGCGGTGTAGATATTTCCATGTTCGTACAGATAGCGGTGAAGATATTTCCATGTTTATACAGATAGCGGCGTAGATATATCCATGTTTATACAGATAGCAGTGTAGATATTTCCATGTTTATAGAGATAGTGGTGTAGATAATTTCAATTTTATACAGAGAGCAGTGTAGATATTTCCAAGTTCATACAGATAGCGGTGTAGATATTTCCACGTTTATAGAGATGGTGGTGTAGATATTTCCATGTTCATACAGACGACGGTGTAGATATTTCCATGTTCATACAGATAGCGGTGTAGATATTTCCACGTTTATAGAGATGTTGGTGTAGATATTTACATGTTCATACAGATGGCGGTGTAGATATTTCCATGTTCATACAGATAGCGGTGTAGATATTTCCATGTTCATACAGATAGCGGTGTAGATATTTCCATGTTCATACAGATGGCGGTGTAGATATTTACATGTTCGTACAGATGGCGGTGTAGATATTTCCATGTTCATACAGATAGCGGTGTAGATATTTCCATGTTCATACAGATAGCGGTGTATATATTTCCATGTTCATACAGATAGCGGTGTAGATATTTCCATGTTCGTACAGATAGCGGTGAAGATATTTCCATGTTTATACAGATAGCGGCGTAGATATATCCATGTTTATACAGATAGCAGTGTAGATATTTCCATGTTTATAGAGATAGTGGTGTAGATAATTTCAATTTTATACAGAGAGCAGTGTAGATATTTCCAAGTTCATACAGATAGTGGTGTCGATATTTCCAGGTTCATACAAATGGCGGTGTAGATATTTCCATGTTCTTCCAGATAGCGGTTTAGTTATTTCCATGTTCATTCAGATAGCGGTGTAGATATTTCCATGTTCATACAGATGGCGGTGTAGATATTTACATGTTCACACAGATGGCGGTGTAGATTTTTCCATGTTCGTACAGATAGCGGTGTAGTTATTTCCATGTTCATACAGATAGCGGTGTAGATATTTCCATGTTCACAGATAGCGGTGTAGATATTTCCATGTTCATACACTTAGTGGTGTAGATATTTCCATGTTCATACAGATGGCGGTGTAGATATTTACATGTTCATACAGATTGCGGTGTAGTTATTTCCATGTTCATACAGATAGCGGTGTAGAGATTTCCATGTTCATACAGATAGCGGTGTAGATATTTCCATGTTGATACAGATAGCGGTGTAGATATTTCCATGTTCATACCAATAGCGTTGTATACATTTCCATGTTCATACAGTTAGCGGTGTAGATATTTCCATGTTCATACAGATAGCGGTGTCGATATTTCCATGTTCATACAGATAGCGGTGTACATATTTCCATGTTCATACAGATAGCGGTGTAGATATTTCCATGTTCATACAGATAGCGGTGTAGATAATTCCATGTTCATACAGTTAGCGGTGTAGATATTTCCATGTTCATACAGATGGCGGTGTAGATATTTCCATGTTCATACAGATCGCGGTGCAGGTATTTCCATGTTCATACAGATAGCGGTGTAGATATTTCCATGTTCATACAGATAGTGGTGTAGATAATTCCATGTTCATACAGTTAGCTGAGTAGATATTTCCATGTTCATACAGATGGCGGTGTAGATATTTACATGTTCATACAGATGGCGGTGTAGATATTTCCATGTTCATACATTTAGCGGTGTAGATATTTCCATGTTCATACAGATGGCGGTGAAGATATTTCCATGTTCATACAGATGGCGGTGTAGATATTTCCATGTTTGTACGGATGGCTGTGTAGATATTTCCATGTTCATACAGGTGGCGGTGTAGTTATTTCCATGTTTATACAGATAGCAGTGTAGTTATTTCCATGTTAATAGAGATAGCTGTGTGGATATTTCCATTGATATACATATAGCTGTGTAGATATTTGCATGTTCATACAGATAGCGGTGTAGATATTTCCATGTTCGTACAGATAGCGGTGTAGATATTTCCATGTTCATACAGATGGCGGTGTAGATATTTCCATGTTCATACAGATGGCGGTGTAGATATTTCCATGTTTATAGGGATGGCGGTGTAGATATTTTCATGTTTATACAGATGGCGGTGTAGATATTTCCATGTTTACACAGATAGCAGTGTAGACATTTCCATGTTTACACAGATAGCGGTGTGGATATTTCCATGTTTATGCAGATAACAGTGTAGATATTTCCATGTTTATACAGATAGCAGTGCGGATATTTCCATGTTTATACAGATAGCGGTGTAGATATTTCCATCTTAATACAGATGGCGGTGTAGATATGTCCATGTTCGTACAGATGGCGGTGTAGAATTTCCATGTTCATACAGATGGCGGTGTAGATATTTCGAAGTTTATAGAGATAGCGCTGTAGTTATTTCCATATTTATAGAGAAATCGGTGTAGATATTTCCATGTATATTCAGATAGCTGTGTAGATATTTCCATGTTCATGCAGATAGCGGTGTAGATATTTCCATGTTTATACAGATAGCAGTGTAGATATTTCCATGTTTATAGAGATAGTGGTGTAGATAATTTCAATTTTATACAGAGAGCAGTGTAGATATTTCCAAGTTCACACAGATAGCGGTGTAGATATTTCCATGTTTATAGGGATGGCCGTGTAGATATTTTCATGTTTACACAGATGGCAGTGTAGATATTTCCATGTTTACACAGATAGCGGTGTGGATATTTCCAAGTTTATGCAGATAGCAGTGTATATATTTCCATGTTTATACAGATAGCGGTGCGGATATTTCCATGTTTATACAGATAGTTGAACAGATATTTCCATGTTTATACAGATAGCGGTGTAGATATTTCCATCTTAATACAGATGGGGGTGTAGATATGTCCATGTTTGTACAGATGGCGGTGTAGATATTTCCCTGTTCATACAGATGGCGGTGTAGATATTTCGAAGTTTATAGAGATAGCGCTGTAGTTATTTCCATATTTATAGAGAAATCTCTGTAGATATTTCCAAGTATATTCAGATAGCTGTGTAGATATTTCCATGTTCATGCAGATAACGGTGTAGATATTTCCATGTTCATCCAGATGCCGGTGTACATATATCCATGTTCATACAGATGGCGGTGAAGATATTTCCATGTTAATACAGATGGTGGTGTAGATATTTCCATGTTCATACAAATGGCGGTGTAGATATTTCCATATTCATAGAGATGGCAGTGTAGATATTTCCATATTTATACAGATAGCAGTGTAGTTATTTCCATGTTTATAGAGATAGCAGTGTAGATATTTCCATTGATATACAGATAGCTGTGTAGATATTTGCATGTTCATACAGATAGCGGTGTAGATATTTCCATGTTCATACAGATAGCGGTGTAGATATTTCCATGTTCATACTGATAGCGGTGTAGATATTTCCATGTTCATACAGATAGCGGTGTAGATATTTCCATGTTCAAGCAGATAGCGGTGTAGATATTTCCATGTTCATACATTTAGCGGTGTAGATATTTCCATGTTCATACAGATGGCGGTGTAGATATTTACATGTTCATACAGATGGCGGTGTAGATATATCCATGTTCATACAGATAGCGGTGTAGCTATTTCCATGTTCATACAGATAGCGGTGTAGATATTTCCATCTTCATACAGATAGCGGTGTAGATATTTGAATGTTCTTACCGAGAGTTGTGTAGATATTTCCATGTTCATACAGTTAGCGGTGTAGATATTTCCATGTTCATACAGATGGCGGTGTAGATATTTACATGTTCATAGAGATGGCGGTGTAGATATTTCCATGTTCGTACGGATGGCAGTGTAGATATTTCCAAGTTCATACAGGTTGCGGTGTAGATATTTCCATGTTTATACAGATAGCAGAGTAGTTATTTCCATGTTTATAGAGATAGCTGTGTAGATATTCGCATTGATATACAGATAGCTGTGTATATATTTGCATGTTCATACAGAAAGCGGGGTAGATGTTTCCATGTTCGTACAGATAGCCGTGTAGATATTTCCATGTTCATACAGATAGCGGTGTAGATATTTCCACGTTTATAGAGATGGCGGTGTAGATATTTCCATGTTCATACAGATGGCGGTGTAGATATTGCCATGTTTATAGGGATGGCGGTGTAGATATTTTCATGTTTACACAGAAGGCGGTGTAGATATTTCCATGTTTACACAGATAGCTTTGTACACATTTCCATGTTTACACAGATGGCGGTGTGGATATTTCCATGTTTATGCAAATAGCAGTGTAGATATTTCCATGTTTACACAGATAGCGGTGCGGATATTTCCATGTTTATACAGATAGTTGGGCAGATATTTCCATGTTCATACACTTAGCGGTGTAGATATTTCCATGTTCATACAGATGGCGGTGTAGATATTTACATGTTCATACAGATGGCGGTGTAGTTATTTCCATGTTCATACAGATAGCGGTGTAGAGATTTCCATGTTCATACAGATAGCGGTGTAGATATTTCCATGTTGATACAGATAGCGGTGTAGATATTTCCATGTTCATACCAATAGCGTTGTATACATTTCCATGTTCATACAGTTAGCGGTGTAGATATTTCCATGTTCATACAGATAGCGGTGTCGATATTTCCATGTTCATACAGATAGCGGTGTACATATTTCCATGTTCATACAGATAGCGGTGTAGATATTTCCATGTTCATACAGATAGCGGTATAGATAATTCCATGTTCATACAGTTAGCGGTGTAGATATTTCCATGTTCATACAGATGGCGGTGTAGATATTTCCATGTTCATACAGATCGTGGTGCAGGTATTTCCATGTTCATACAGATAGCGGTGTAGATATTTCCATGTTCATACAGATAGTGGTGTAGATAATTCCATGTTCATACAGTTAGCTGAGTAGATATTTCCATGTTCATACAGATGGCGGTGTAGATATTTACATGTTCATACAGATGGCGGTGTAGATATTTCCATGTTCATACATTTAGCGGTGTAGATATTTCCATGTTCATACAGATGGCGGTGAAGATATTTCCATGTTCATACAGATGGCGGTGTAGATATTTCCATGTTTGTATGGATGGCTGTGTAGATATTTCCATGTTCATACAGGTGGCGGTGTAGTTATTTCCATGTTTATACAGATAGCAGAGTAGTTATTTCCATGTTAATAGAGATAGCTGTGTGGATATTTCCATTGATATACATATAGCTGTGTAGATATTTGCATGTTCATACAGATAGCGGTGTAGATATTTCCATGTTCGTACAGATAGCGGTGTAGATATTTCCATGTTCATACAGATAGCGGTGTAGATATTTCCATGTTCATACAGATAATGGTGTAGATATTTCCATGTTCATACAAACAGCGGTGTAGATATTTCCATGTTCATACAGATGGTGGTGTAGATATTTCCATGTATATAGAGATGGCGTTCTAGATATTTCCATGTTTACAGAGATAGTGGTGTAGTTATTTCCAAGTTTATAGAGACAGCGTTGTAGATATTTCCATGTTTATACAGATAGCAGTGAAGATATTTCCATGTTTATACAGATAGCGGTGTAGATATTTCCATGTTTATACAGATAGCAGTGAAGATATTTCCATGTTTATAGAGATAGTGGTGTAGATAATTTCAATTTTATACAGAGAGCAGTGTAGATATTTCCAAGTTCATACAGATAGCGGTGTAGATATTTCCACGTTTATAGAGATGGTGGTGTAGATATTTCCATGTTCATACAGACGACGGTGTAGATATTTCCATGTTTATAGGGATGGCGGTGTAGATATTTTCATGTTTACACAGATGGCGGTGTAGATATTTCCATGTTCATACAGATGGCGGTGTAGATATTTACATGTTCATACAGATGGCGGTGTAGATATTTCCATGTTCATACAGATAGCGGAGCAGATAATTCCATGTTCATACAGTTAGCTCTGTAGATATTTCCATGTTCATACAGATGGCGGTGTAGGTATTTGTATGTTCATACAGATGGCGGTGTAGATATTTCCATGTTCATACAGATAGCGGTGTAGATTTTTCCATGTTCATACAGATAGCGGTGTAGATATATCCATGTTTATATAGATAGTGGTGTAGATAATTTCAATTTTATACAAAGTGCAGTGTAGATATTTCCAAGTTCATACAGATAGTGGTGTAGATATTTCCAGGTTCATACAAATGGCGGTGTAGATATTTACATGTTCATACAAATGGCGGTATAGTTATTTCCATGTTCGTACAGATGTCGGTGTGGATATTTCCATGTTCATACCAATAGCGGTGTAGTTATTTCCATGTTCATACAGTTAGCGGTGTAGATATTTCCATGTTCATACAGAAGGCGGTGTAGATATTTACATGTTCATACAGATGGCGGTGTAGATATTTCCATGTTCGAACGGATGGCAGTGTAGATATTTCCATGTTCATACAGGTGGCGGTGTAGATATTTCCATGTTCATACAGATAGCGGTGTAGGTATTTCCATGTTCATACAGATAGCGGTGTAGATAATTCCATGTTCATACAGTTAGCTGTGTAGATATTTCCATGTTCATACAGATGGCGGTGTAGATATTTACATGTTCATACAGATGGCGGTGTAGATATTTCCATGTTCATACAGATAGCAGTGTAGATATTTCCATGTTCATACAGATAGCGGTGTATATATTTCCATGTTCATACAGATAGCGGTGTAGATATTTCCATGTTCGTACAGATAGCGGTGAAGATATTTCCATGTTTATACAGATAGCGGCATAGATATATCCATGTTTATACAGATAGCAGTGTAGATATTTCCATGTTTATAGAGATAGTGGTGTAGATAATTTCAATTTTATACAGAGAGCAGTGTAGATATTTCCAAGTTCATACAGATAGTGGTGTCGATATTTCCAGGTTCATACAAATGGCGGTGTAGATATTTCCATGTTCTTCCAGATAGCGGTTTAGTTATTTCCATGTTCATTCAGATAGCGGTGTAGATATTTCCATTTTCATACAGATGGCGGTGTAGATATTTACATGTTCACACAGATGGCGGTGTAGATATTTCCATGTTCGTACAGATAGCGGTGTAGTTATTTCCATGTTCATACAGATAGCGGTGTAGATATTTCCATGTTCACAGATAGCGGTGTAGATATTTCCATGTTCATACACTTAGCGGTGTAGATATTTCCATGTTCATACAGATGGCGGTGTAGATATTTACATGTTCATACAGATGGCGGTGTAGTTATTTCCATGTTCATACAGATAGCGGTGTAGAGATTTCCATGTTCATACAGATAGCGGTGTAGATATTTCCATGTTGATACAGATAGCGGTGTAGATATTTCCATGTTCATACCAATAGCGTTGTATACATTTCCATGTTCATACAGTTAGCGGTGTAGATATTTCCATGTTCATACAGATAGCGGTGTCGATATTTCCATGTTCATACAGATAGCGGTGTACATATTTCCATGTTCATACAGATAGCGGTGTAGATATTTCCATGTTCATACAGATAGCGGTGTAGATAATTCCATGTTCATACAGTTAGCGGTGTAGATATTTCCATGTTCATACAGATGGCGGTGTAGATATTTCCATGTTCATACAGATCGCGGTGCAGGTATTTCCATGTTCATACAGATAGCGGTGTAGATATTTCCATGTTCATACAGATAGTGGTGTAGATAATTCCATGTTCATACAGTTAGCTGAGTAGATATTTCCATGTTCATACAGATGGCGGTGTAGATATTTACATGTTCATACAGATGGCGGTGTAGATATTTCCATGTTCATATATTTAGCGGTGTAGATATTTCCATGTGCATACAGATGGCGGTGAAGATATTTCCATGTTCATACAGATGGCGGTGTAGATATTTCCATGTTTGTACGGATGGCTGTGTAGATATTTCCATGTTCATACAGGTGGCGGTGTAGTTATTTCCATGTTTATACAGATAGCAGTGTAGTTATTTCCATGTTAATAGAGATAGCTGTGTGGATATTTCCATTGATATACATATAGCTGTGTAGATATTTGCATGTTCATACAGATAGCGGTGTAGATATTTCCATGTTCGTACAGATAGCGGTGTAGATATTTCCATGTTCATACAGATAGCGGTGTAGATATTTCCATGTTCATACAGATAACGGTGTAGATATTTCCATGTTCATACAAACAGCGGTGTAGATATTTCCATATTTATACAGATGGTGGTGTAGATATTTCCATGTATATAGAGATGGCGTTCTAGATATTTCCATGTTTACAGAGATAGTGGTGTAGTTATTTCCAAGTTTATAGAGACAGCGTTGTAGATATTTCCATGTTTATACAGATAGCAGTGAAGATATTTCCATGTTTATACAGATAGCGGTGTAGATATTTCCATGTTTATACAGATAGCAGTGAAGATATTTCCATGTTTATAGAGATAGTGGTGTAGATAATTTCAATTTTATACAGAGAGCAGTGTAGATATTTCCAAGTTCATACAGATAGCGGTGTAGATATTTCCACGTTTATAGAGATGGTGGTGTAGATATTTCCATGTTCATACAGACGACGGTGTAGATATTTCCATGTTTATAGGGATGGCGGTGTAGATATTTTCATGTTTACACAGATGGCGGTGTAGATATTTCCATGTTCATACAGATGGCGGTATAGATGTTTCCATGTTCATACAAATGGCGGTGAAGATATTTCCATGTTCATACAGATGGCGGTGTAGGTATTTCCATGTTTGTACGGATGGCTGTGTAGATATTTCCATGTTCATACAGGTGGCGGTGTAGTTATTTCCATGTTTATACAGATAGCAGTGTAGTTATTTCCATGTTAATAGAGATACCTGTGTGGATATTTCCATTGATATACATATAGCTGTGTAGATATTTGCATGTTCATACAGATAGCGGTGTAGATATTTCCATGTTCGTACAGATAGCGGTGTAGATATTTCCATGTTCATACAGATAGCGGTGTAGATATTTCCATGTTCATACAGATAACGGTGTAGATATTTCCATGTTCATACAAACAGCGGTGTAGATATTTCCATGTTTATACAGATGGTGGTGTAGATATTTCCATGTATATAGAGATGGCGTTCTAGATATTTCCATGTTTACAAAGATAGTGGTGTAGTTATTTCCAAGTTTATAGAGACAGCGTTGTAGATATTTCCATGTTTATACAGATAGCAGTGAAGATATTTCCATGTTTATACAGATAGCGGTGTAGATATTTCCATGTTTATACAGATAGCAGTGAAGATATTTCCATGTTTATAGAGATAGTGGTCTAGATAATTTCAATTTTATACAGAGAGCAGTGTAGATATTTCCAAGTTCATACAGATAGCGGTGTAGATATTTCCACGTTTATAGAGATGGTGGTGTAGATATTTCCATGTTCATACAGACGACGGTGTAGATATTTCCATGTTTATAGGGATGGTGGTGTAGATATTTTCATGTTTACACAGATGGCGGTGTAGATATTTCCATGTTCATACAGATGGCGGTGTAGATATTTACATGTTCATACAGATGGCGGTGTAGATATTTCCATGTTCATACAGATAGCGGTGTAGATATTTCCATGTTCATACAGATAGCGGTGCAGATAATTCCATGTTCATACAGTTAGCTCTGTAGATATTTCCATGTTCATGCAGATGGCGGTGTAGGTATTTGTATGTTCATACAGATGGCGGTGTAGATATTTCCATGTTCATACAGATAGCGGTGTAGATTTTTCCATGTTCATACAGATAGCGGTGTAGATATATCCATGTTTATATAGATAGTGGTGTAGATAATTTCAATTTTATACAAAGTGCAGTGTAGATATTTCCAAGTTCATACAGATAGTGGTGTAGATATTTCCAGGTTCATACAAATGGCGGTGTAGATATTTACATGTTCATACAAATGGCGGTATAGTTATTTCCATGTTCGTACAGATGTCGGTGTGGATATTTCCATGTTCATACCAATAGCGGTGTAGATATTTCCATGTTCATACAGTTAGCGGTGTAGATATTTCCATGTTCATACAGAAGGCGGTGTAGATATTTACATGTTCATACAGATGGCGGTGTAGATATTTCCATGTTCGTACGGATGGCAGTGTAGATATTTCCATGTTCATACAGGTGGCGGTGTAGATATTTCCATGTTCATACAGATAGCGGTGTAGGTATTTCCATGTTCATACAGATAGCGGTGTAGATAATTCCATGTTCATACAGTTAGCTGTGTAGATATTTCCACGTTTATAGAGATGGTGGTGTAGATATTTACATGTTCATACAGATGGCGGTGTAGATATTTCCATGTTCATACAGATAGCGGTGTAGATATTTCCATGTTCATACAGATAGCGGTGTATATATTTCCATGTTCATACAGATAGCGGTGTAGATATTTCCATGTTCGTACAGATAGCGGTGAAGATATTTCCATGTTTATACAGATAGCGGCGTAGATATATCCATGTTTATACAGATAGCAGTGTAGATATTTCCATGTTTATAGAGATAGTGGTGTAGATAATTTCAATTTTATACAGAGAGCAGTGTAGATATTTCCAAGTTCATACAGATAGCGGTGTAGATATTTCCACGTTTATAGAGATGGTGGTGTAGATATTTCCATGTTCATACAGACGACGGTGTAGATATTTCCATGTTCATACAGATAGCGGTGTAGATATTTCCACGTTTATAGAGATGTTGGTGTAGATATTTACATGTTCATACAGATGGCGGTGTAGATATTTCCATGTTCATACAGATAGCGGTGTAGATATTTCCATGTTCATACAGATAGCGGTGTAGATATTTCCATGTTCATACAGATGGCGGTGTAGATATTTACATGTTCGTACAGATGGCGGTGTAGATATTTCCATGTTCATACAGATAGCGGTGTAGATATTTCCATGTTCATACAGATAGCGGTGTATATATTTCCATGTTCATACAGATAGCGGTGTAGATATTTCCATGTTCGTACAGATAGCGGTGAAGATATTTCCATGTTTATACAGATAGCGGCGTAGATATATCCATGTTTATACAGATAGCAGTGTAGATATTTCCATGTTTATAGAGATAGTGGTGTAGATAATTTCAATTTTATACAGAGAGCAGTGTAGATATTTCCAAGTTCATACAGATAGTGGTGTCGATATTTCCAGGTTCATACAAATGGCGGTGTAGATATTTCCATGTTCTTCCAGATAGCGGTTTAGTTATTTCCATGTTCATTCAGATAGCGGTGTAGATATTTCCATGTTCATACAGATGGCGGTGTAGATATTTACATGTTCACACAGATGGCGGTGTAGATTTTTCCATGTTCGTACAGATAGCGGTGTAGTTATTTCCATGTTCATACAGATAGCGGTGTAGATATTTCCATGTTCACAGATAGCGGTGTAGATATTTCCATGTTCATACTGATAGCGGTGTAGATATTTCCATGTTCATACAGATAGCGGTGTAGATATTTCCATGTTCAAGCAGATAGCGGTGTAGATATTTCCATGTTCATACATTTAGCGGTGTAGATATTTCCATGTTCATACAGATGGCGGTGTAGATATTTACATGTTCATACAGATGGCGGTGTAGATATATCCATGTTCATACAGATAGCGGTGTAGCTATTTCCATGTTCATACAGATAGCGGTGTAGATATTTCCATCTTCATACAGATAGCGGTGTAGATATTTGAATGTTCTTACCGAGAGTTGTGTAGATATTTCCATGTTCATACAGTTAGCGGTGTAGATATTTCCATGTTCATACAGATGGCGGTGTAGATATTTACATGTTCATAGAGATGGCGGTGTAGATATTTCCATGTTCGTACGGATGGCAGTGTAGATATTTCCAAGTTCATACAGGTTGCGGTGTAGATATTTCCATGTTTATACAGATAGCAGAGTAGTTATTTCCATGTTTATAGAGATAGCTGTGTAGATATTCGCATTGATATACAGATAGCTGTGTATATATTTGCATGTTCATACAGAAAGCGGGGTAGATGTTTCCATGTTCGTACAGATAGCCGTGTAGATATTTCCATGTTCATACAGATAGCGGTGTAGATATTTCCACGTTTATAGAGATGGCGGTGTAGATATTTCCATGTTCATACAGATGGCGGTGTAGATATTGCCATGTTTATAGGGATGGCGGTGTAGATATTTTCATGTTTACACAGAAGGCGGTGTAGATATTTCCATGTTTACACAGATAGCTTTGTACACATTTCCATGTTTACACAGATGGCGGTGTGGATATTTCCATGTTTATGCAAATAGCAGTGTAGATATTTCCATGTTTACACAGATAGCGGTGCGGATATTTCCATGTTTATACAGATAGTTGGGCAGATATTTCCATGTTTATACAGATAGCGGTGTAGATATTTCCATCTTAATACAGATGTCGGTGTAGATATGTCCATGTTCAGATGGCGGTGTAGATATTTCCATGTACATAAAGATGGCGGTGTATATGTTTCGATGTTTATAGAGGTAGCGCTGTACTTATTTCCATGTTTATAGAGATAGCGGTGTAGATATTTCCATGTTCATACAGGTAGCGGTGTAGATATTTCCATGTTCATTCAGATGGCGGTGTAGATATTTACATGTTCATACAGATGGCGGAGTAGATATTTCCATGTTCATACAGATAGCGGTGTAGATATTTCCATGTTCATACAGAGAGCGGTGTAGATAATTTCATGTTCATACAGTTAGCTGTGTAGATATTTCCATGTTCATACAGATGGCGGTGTAGATATTTACATGTTCATACAGATGGCGGTGTAGATATTTCCATGTTCATACAGATAGCGGTGTAGATATTTCCATGTTCATACAGATAGCGGTGTAGATATTTCCATGTTCATACAGATAGCGGTGCAGATATTTCCATGTTCATAGCAATAGCGGTGTAGACATTTCCATGTTCATACATTTAGCGGTGTAGATATTTCCATGTTCATACAGATGGCGGTGAAGATATTTCCATGTTCATACAGATGGCGGTGTAGATATTTCCATGTTCATACAGATGGCGGTGTAGATATTTCCATGTTTATAGGGATGGCGGTGTAGATATTTTCATGTTTATACAGATGGCGGTGTAGATATTTCCATGTTTACACAGATAGCAGTGTAGACATTTCCATGTTTACACATATAGCGGTGTGGATATTTCCATGTTTATGCAGATAACAGTGTAGATATTTCCATGTTTATACAGATAGCAGTGCGGATATTTCCATGTTTATACAGATAGCGGTGTAGATATTTCCATCTTAATACAGATGGCGGTGTAGATATGTCCATGTTCGTACAGATGGCGGTGTAGAATTTCCATGTTCATACAGATGGCGGTGTAGATATTTCGAAGTTTATAGAGATAGCGCTGTAGTTATTTCCATATTTATAGAGAAATCGGTGTAGATATTTCCATGTATATTCAGATAGCTGTGTAGATATTTCCATGTTCATGCAGATAGCGGTGTAGATATTTCCATGTTTATACAGATAGCAGTGTAGATATTTCCATGTTTATAGAGATAGTGGTGTAGATAATTTCAATTTTATACAGAGAGCAGTGTAGATATTTCCAAGTTCACACAGATAGCGGTGTAGATATTTCCATGTTTATAGGGATGGCCGTGTAGATATTTTCATGTTTACACGGATGGCAGTGTAGATATTTCCATGTTTACACAGATAGCGGTGTGGATATTTCCAAGTTTATGCAGATAGCAGTGTATATATTTCCATGTTTATACAGATAGCGGTGCGGATATTTCCATGTTTATACAGATAGTTGAACAGATATTTCCATGTTCATACAGATAGTGGTGTAGATATTTCCATGTTGATACAGATGGCGGTCTAGATATTTCCATGTTCATACCAATAGCGTGGTAGACATTTCCATGTTCATACAGATAGCGGTGTAGATATTTCCATGTTCATACAGATAGCGGTGTAGATATTTCCATGTTCATACAGATAGCGGTGTCGATATTTCCATGTTCATACAGATAGCAGTGTAGATATTTCCATGTTCATGCAGATAGAGGTGTAGATATTTCCATGTTCATCCAGATGCCGGTGTACATATATCCATGTTCATACCGATGGCAGTGAAGATATTTCCATGTTCATACAGATGGCGGTTTAGGTATTTCCATGTTCATACAAATGGCGGTGTAGATATTTCCATGTTCATAGAGATAGCTGTGTAGATATTTCCAGGTTCATACAAATGGCGGTGTAGATATTTCCATGTTCATAGAGATGGCGGTGTAGATATTTCCAAGTTTATACAGATAGCAGTGTAGTTATTTCCATGTTTATAGAGATAGCAGTGTAGATATTTCCATTGATATAAAGATAGCTGTGTAGATATTTGCATGTTCATACAGATAGCGGTGTAGATATTTCCATGTTTATACAGATAGCGGTGTAGATATTTCCATATTCATACAGATAGCGGTGTAGATATTTCCATGTTCATACAGATAGCGGTGTAGATATTTCCATGTTCACAGATAGCGGTGTAGATATTTCCATGTTCATACACTTAGCGGTGTAGATATTTCCATGTTCATACAGATGGCGGTGTAGATATTTACATGTTCATACAGATGGCGGTGTAGTTATTTCCATGTTCATACAGATAGCGGTGTAGAGATTTCCATGTTCATACAGATAGCGGTGTAGATATTTCCATGTTGATACAGATAGCGGTGTAGATATTTCCATGTTCATACCAATAGCGTTGTATACATTTCCATGTTCATACAGTTAGCGGTGTAGATATTTCCATGTTCATACAGATAGCGGTGTCGATATTTCCATGTTCATACAGATAGCGGTGTACATATTTCCATGTTCATACAGATAGCGGTGTAGATATTTCCATGTTCATACAGATAGCGGTGTAGATAATTCCATGTTCATACAGTTAGCGGTGTAGATATTTCCATGTTCATACAGATGGCGGTGTAGATATTTCCATGTTCATACAGATCGCGGTGCAGGTATTTCCATGTTCATACAGATAGCGGTGTAGATATTTCCATGTTCATACAGATAGTGGTGTAGATAATTCCATGTTCATACAGTTAGCTGAGTAGATATTTCCATGTTCATACAGATGGCGGTGTAGATATTTACATGTTCATACAGATGGCGGTGTAGATATTTCCATGTTCATACATTTAGCGGTGTAGATATTTCCATGTTCATACAGATGGCGTTGAAGATATTTCCATGTTCATACAGATGGCGGTGTAGATATTTCCATGTTTGTACGGATGGCTGTGTAGATATTTCCATGTTCATACAGGTGGCGGTGTAGTTATTTCCATGTTTATACAGATAGCAGTGTAGTTATTTCCATGTTAATAGAGATAGCTGTGTGGATATTTCCATTGATATACATATAGCTGTGTAGATATTTGCATGTTCATACCGATAGCGGTGTAGATATTTCCATGTTCGTACAGATAGCGGTGTAGATATTTCCATGTTCATACAGATAGCGGTGTAGATATTTCCATGTTCATACAGATAACGGTGTAGATATTTCCATGTTCATACAAACAGCGGTGTAGATATTTCCATGTTTATACAGATAGTGGTGTAGATATTTCCATGTATATAGAGATGGCGTTGTAGATATTTCCATGTTTACAGAGATAGTGGTGTAGTTATTTCCAAGTTTATAGAGACAGCGTTGTAGATATTTCCATGTTTATACAGATAGCAGTGAAGATATTTCCATGTTTATACAGATAGCGGTGTAGATATTTCCATGTTTATACAGATAGCAGTGAAGATATTTCCATGTTTATAGAGATAGTGGTGTAGATAATTTCAATTTTATACAGAGAGCAGTGTAGATATTTCCAAGTTCATACAGATAGCGGTGTAGATATTTCCACGTTTATAGAGATGGTGGTGTAGATATTTCCATGTTCATACAGACGACGGTGTAGATATTTCCATGTTTATAGGGATGGCGGTGTAGATATTTTCATGTTTACACAGATGGCGGTGTAGATATTTCCATGCTCATACAGATGGCGGTGTAGATATTTACATGTTCATACAGATGGCGGTGTAGATATTTCCATGTTCATACAGATAGCGGTGTAGATATTTCCATGTTAATACAGATAGCGGTGCAGATAATTCCATGTTCATACAGTTAGCTCTGTAGATATTTCCATGTTCATACAGATGGCGGTGTAGGTATTTGTATGTTCATACAGATGGCGGTGTAGATATTTCCATGTTCATACAGATAGCGGTGTAGATTTTTCCATGTTCATACAGATAGCGGTGTAGATATATCCATGTTTATATAGATAGTGGTGTAGATAATTTCAATTTTATACAAAGTGCAGTGTAGATATTTCCAAGTTCATACAGATAGTGGTGTAGATATTTCCAGGTTCATACAAATGGCGGTGTAGATATTTACATGTTCATACAAATGGCGGTATAGTTATTTCCATGTTCGTACAGATGTCGGTGTGGATATTTCCATGTTCATACCAATAGCGGTGTAGATATTTCCATGTTCATACAGTTAGCGGTGTAGATATTTCCATGTTCATACAGAAGGCGGTGTAGATATTTACATGTTCATACAGATGGCGGTGTAGATATTTCCATGTTCGTACGGATGGCAGTGTAGATATTTCCATGTTCATACAGGTGGCGGTGTAGATATTTCCATGTTCATACAGATAGCGGTGTAGGTATTTCCATGTTCATACAGATAGCGGTGTAGATAATTCCATGTTCATACAGTTAGCTGTGTAGATATTTCCATGTTCATACAGATGGCGGTGTAGATATTTACATGTTCATACAGATGGCGGTGTAGATATTTCCATGTTCATACAGATAGCGGTGTAGATATTTCCATGTTCATACAGATAGCGGTGTATATATTTCCATGTTCATACAGATAGCGGTGTAGATATTTCCATGTTCGTACAGATAGCGGTGAAGATATTTCCATGTTTATACAGATAGCGGCGTAGATATATCCATGTTTATACAGATAGCAGTGTAGATATTTCCATGTTTATAGAGATAGTGGTGTAGATAATTTCAATTTTATACAGAGAGCAGTGTAGATATTTCCAAGTTCATACAGATAGTGGTGTCGATATTTCCAGGTTCATACAAATGGCGGTGTAGATATTTCCATGTTCTTCCAGATAGCGGTTTAGTTATTTCCATGTTCATTCAGATAGCGGTGTAGATATTTCCATGTTCATACAGATGGCGGTGTAGATATTTACATGTTCACACAGATGGCGGTGTAGATATTTCCATGTTCGTACAGATAGCGGTGTAGTTATTTCCATGTTCATACAGATAGCGGTGTAGATATTTCCATGTTCACAGATAGCGGTGTAGATATTTCCATGTTCATACACTTAGCGGTGTAGATATTTCCATGTTCATACAGATGGCGGTGTAGATATTTACATGTTCATACAGATGGCGGTGTAGTTATTTCCATGTTCATACAGATAGCGGTGTAGAGATTTCCATGTTCATACAGATAGCGGTGTAGATATTTCCATGTTGATACAGATAGCGGTGTAGATATTTCCATGTTCATACCAATAGCGTTGTATACATTTCCATGTTCATACAGTTAGCGGTGTAGATATTTCCATGTTCATACAGATAGCGGTGTCGATATTTCCATGTTCATACAGATAGCGGTGTACATATTTCCATGTTCATACAGATAGCGGTGTAGATATTTCCATGTTCATACAGATAGCGGTATAGATAATTCCATGTTCATACAGTTAGTGGTGTAGATATTTCCATGTTCATACAGATGGCGGTGTAGATATTTCCATGTTCATACAGATCGCGGTGCAGGTATTTCCATGTTCATACAGATAGCGGTGTAGATATTTCCATGTTCATACAGATAGTGGTGTAGATAATTCCATGTTCATACAGTTAGCTGAGTAGATATTTCCATGTTCATACAGATGGCGGTGTAGATATTTACATGTTCATACAGATGGCGGTGTAGATATTTCCATGTTCATACATTTAGCGGTGTAGATATTTCCATGTTCATACAGATGGCGGTGAAGATATTTCCATGTTCATACAGATGGCGGTGTAGATATTTCCATGTTTGTATGGATGGCTGTGTAGATATTTCCATGTTCATACAGGTGGCGGTGTAGTTATTTCCATGTTTATACAGATAGCAGTGTAGTTATTTCCATGTTAATAGAGATAGCTGTGTGGATATTTCCATTGATATACATATAGCTGTGTAGATATTTGCATGTTCATACAGATAGCGGTGTAGATATTTCCATGTTCGTACAGATAGCGGTGTAGATATTTCCATGTTCATACAGATAGCGGTGTAGATATTTCCATGTTCATACAGATAACGGTGTAGATATTTCCATGTTCATACAAACAGCGGTGTAGATATTTCCATGTTTATACAGATGGTGGTGTAGATATTTCCATGTATATAGAGATGGCGTTCTAGATATTTCCATGTTTACAGAGATAGTGGTGTAGTTATTTCCAAGTTTATAGAGACAGCGTTGTAGATATTTCCATGTTTATACAGATAGCAGTGAAGATATTTCCATGTTTATACAGATAGCGGTGTAGATATTTCCATGTTTATACAGATAGCAGTGAAGATATTTCCATGTTTATAGAGATAGTGGTGTAGATAATTTCAATTTTATACAGAGAGCAGTGTAGATATTTCCAAGCTCATACAGATAGCGGTGTAGATATTTCCACGTTTATAGAGATGGTGGTGTAGATATTTCCATGTTCATACAGACGACGGTGTAGATATTTCCATGTTTATAGGGATGGCGGTGTAGATATTTTCATGTTTACACAGATGGTGGTGTAGATATTTCCATGCTCATACAGATGGCGGTGTAGATATTTACATGTTCATACAGATGGCGGTGTAGATATTTCCATGTTCATACAGATAGCGGTGTAGATATTTCCATGTTCATACAGATAGCGGTGCAGATAATTCCATGTTCATACAGTTAGCTCTGTAGATATTTCCATGTTCATACAGATGGCGGTGTAGGTATTTGTATGTTCATACAGATGGCGGTGTAGATATTTCCATGTTCATACAGATAGCGGTGTAGATTTTTCCATGTTCATACAGATAGCGGTGTAGATATATCCATGTTTATATAGATAGTGGTGTAGATAATTTCAATTTTATACAAAGTGCAGTGTAGATATTTCCAAGTTCATACAGATAGTGGTGTAGATATTTCCAGGTTCATACAAATGGCGGTGTAGATATTTACATGTTCATACAAATGGCGGTATAGTTATTTCCATGTTCGTACAGATGTCGGTGTGGATATTTCCATGTTCATACCAATAGCGGTGTAGTTATTTCCATGTTCATACAGTTAGCGGTGTAGATATTTCCATGTTCATACAGAAGGCGGTGTAGATATTTACATGTTCATACAGATGGCGGTGTAGATATTTCCATGTTCGTACGGATGGCAGTGTAGATATTTCCATGTTCATACAGGTGGCGGTGTAGATATTTCCATGTTCATACAGATAGCGGTGTAGGTATTTCCATGTTCATACAGATAGCGGTGTAGATAATTCCATGTTCATACAGTTAGCTGTGTAGATATTTCCATGTTCATACAGATGGCGGTGTAGATATTTACATGTTCATACAGATGGCGGTGTAGATATTTCCATGTTCATACAGATAGCAGTGTAGATATTTCCATGTTCATACAGATAGCGGTGTATATATTTCCATGTTCATACAGATAGCGGTGTAGATATTTCCATGTTCGTACAGATAGCGGTGAAGATATTTCCATGTTTATACAGATAGCGGCGTAGATATATCCATGTTTATACAGATAGCAGTGTAGATATTTCCATGTTTATAGAGATAGTGGTGTAGATAATTTCAATTTTATACAGAGAGCAGTGTAGATATTTCCAAGTTCATACAGATAGTGGTGTCGATATTTCCAGGTTCATACAAATGGCGGTGTAGATATTTCCATGTTCTTCCAGATAGCGGTTTAGTTATTTCCATGTTCATTCAGATAGCGGTGTAGATATTTCCATGTTCATACAGATGGCGGTGTAGATATTTACATGTACACACAGATGGCGGTGTAGATATTTCCATGTTCGTACAGATAGCGGTGTAGTTATTTCCATGTTCATACAGATAGCGGTGTAGATATTTCCATGTTCACAGATAGCGGTGTAGATATTTCCATGTTCATACACTTAGCGGTGTAGATATTTCCATGTTCATACAGATGGCGGTGTAGATATTTACATGTTCATACAGATGGCGGTGTACATATTTCCATGTTCATACAGATAGCGGTGTAGATATTTCCATGTTCATACAGATAGCGGTGTAGATAATTCCATGTTCATACAGTTAGCGGTGTAGATATTTCCATGTTCATACAGATGGCGGTGTAGATATTTCCATGTTCATACAGATCGCGGTGCAGGTATTTCCATGTTCATACAGATAGCGGTGTAGATATTTCCATGTTCATACAGATAGTGGTGTAGATAATTCCATGTTCATACAGTTAGCTGAGTAGATATTTCCATGTTCATACAGATGGCGGTGTAGATATTTACATGTTCATACAGATGGCGGTGTAGATATTTCCATGTTCATACATTTAGCGGTGTAGATATTTCCATGTTCATACAGATGGCGGTGAAGATATTTCCATGTTCATACAGATGGCGGTGTAGATATTTCCATGTTTGTACGGATGGCTGTGTAGATATTTCCATGTTCATACAGGTGGCGGTGTAGTTATTTCCATGTTTATACAGATAGCAGTGTAGTTATTTCCATGTTAATAGAGATAGCTGTGTGGATATTTCCATTGATATACATATAGCTGTGTAGATATTTGCATGTTCATACAGATAGCGGTGTAGATATTTCCATGTTCATACAGATAGCGGTGTAGATATTTCCATGTTCATACAGATAACGGTGTAGATATTTCCATGTTCATACAAACAGCGGTGTAGATATTTCCATATTTATACAGATGGTGGTGTAGATATTTCCATGTATATAGAGATGGCGTTCTAGATATTTCCATGTTTACAGAGATAGTGGTGTAGTTATTTCCAAGTTTATAGAGACAGCGTTGTAGATATTTCCATGTTTATACAGATAGCAGTGAAGATATTTCCATGTTTATACAGATAGCGGTGTAGATATTTCCATGTTTATACAGATAGCAGTGAAGGTATTTCCATGTTTATAGAGATAGTGGTGTAGATAATTTCAATTTTATACAGAGAGCAGTGTAGATATTTCCAAGTTCATACAGATAGCGGTGTAGATATTTCCACGTTTATAGAGATGGTGGTGTAGATATTTCCATGTTCATACAGACGACGGTGTAGATATTTCCATGTTTATAGGGATGGCGGTGTAGATATTTTCATGTTTACACAGATGGCGGTGTAGATATTTCCATGTTCATACAGATGGCGGTATAGATATTTCCATGTTCATACAAATGGCGGTGAAGATATTTCCATGTTCATACAGATGGCGGTGTAGGTATTTCCATGTTTGTACGGATGGCTGTGTAGATATTTCCATGTTCATACAGGTGGCGGTGTAGTTATTTCCATGTTTATACAGATAGCAGTGTAGTTATTTCCATGTTAATAGAGATAGCTGTGTGGATATTTCCATTGATATACATATAGCTGTGTAGATATTTGCATGTTCATACAGATAGCGGTGTAGATATTTCCATGTTCGTACAGATAGCGGTGTAGATATTTCCATGTTCATACAGATAGCGGTGTAGATATTTCCATGTTCATACAGATAACGGTGTAGATATTTCCATGTTCATACAAACAGCGGTGTAGATATTTCCATGTTTATACAGATGGTGGTGTAGATATTTCCATGTATATAGAGATGGCGTTCTAGATATTTCCATGTTTACAGAGATAGTGGTGTAGTTATTTCCAAGTTTATAGAGACAGCGTTGTAGATATTTCCATGTTTATACAGATAGCAGTGAAGATATTTCCATGTTTATACAGATAGCAGTGTAGATATTTCCATGTTTATACAGATAGCAGTGAAGATATTTCCATGTTTATAGAGATAGTGGTGTAGATAATTTCAATTTTATACAGAGAGCAGTGTAGATATTTCCAAGTTCATACAGATAGCGGTGTAGATATTTCCACGTTTATAGAGATGGTGGTGTAGATATTTCCATGTTCATACAGACGACGGTGTAGATATTTCCATGTTTATAGGGATGGCGGTGTAGATATTTTCATGTTTACACAGATGGCGGTGTAGATATTTCCATGTTCATACAGATGGCGGTGTAGATATTTCCATGTTCATACAGATAGTGGTGTAGATATTTCCATGTTCATACAGATAGCGGTGCAGATAATTCCATGTTCATACAGTTAGCTCTGTAGATATTTCCATGTTCATACAGATGGCGGTGTAGGTATTTGTATGTTCATACAGATGGCGGTGTAGATATTTCCATGTTCATACAGATAGCGGTGTAGATTTTTCCATGTTCATACAGATAGCGGTGTAGATATATCCATGTTTATATAGATAGTGGTGTAGATAATTTCAATTTTATACAAAGTGCAGTGTAGATATTTCCAAGTTCATACAGATAGTGGTGTAGATATTTCCAGGTTCATACAAATGGCGGTGTAGATATTTACATGTTCATACAAATGGCGGTATAGTTATTTCCATGTTCGTACAGATGTCGGTGTGGATATTTCCATGTTCATACCAATAGCGGTGTAGATATTTCCATGTTCATACAGTTAGCGGTGTAGATATTTCCATGTTCATACAGAAGGCGGTGTAGATATTTACATGTTCATACAGATGGCGGTGTAGATATTTCCATGTTCGTACGGATGGCAGTGTAGATATTTCCATGTTCATACAGGTGGCGGTGTAGATATTTCCATGTTCATACAGATAGCGGTGTAGGTATTTCCATGTTCATACAGATAGCGGTGTAGATAATTCCATGTTCATACAGTTAGCTGTGTAGATATTTCCATGTTCATACAGATGGCGGTGTAGATATTTACATGTTCATACAGATGGCGGTGTAGATATTTCCATGTTCATACAGATAGCGGTGTAGATATTTCCATGTTCATACAGATAGCGGTGTATATATTTCCATGTTCATACAGATAGCGGTGTAGATATTTCCATGTTCGTACAGATAGCGGTGAAGATATTTCCATGTTTATACAGATAGCGGCGTAGATATATCCATGTTTATACAGATAGCAGTGTAGATATTTCCATGTTTATAGAGATAGTGGTGTAGATAATTTCAATTTTATACAGAGAGCAGTGTAGATATTTCCAAGTTCATACAGATAGTGGTGTCGATATTTCCAGGTTCATACAAATGGCGGTGTAGATATTTCCATGTTCTTCCAGATAGCGGTTTAGTTATTTCCATGTTCATTCAGATAGCGGTGTAGATATTTCCATGTTCATACAGATGGCGGTGTAGATATTTACATGTTCACACAGATGGCGGTGTAGATATTTCCATGTTCGTACAGATAGCGGTGAAGATATTTCCATGTTTATACAGATAGCGGCGTAGATATATCCATGTTTATACAGATAGCAGTGTAGATATTTCCATGTTTATAGAGATAGTGGTGTAGATAATTTCAATTTTATACAGAGAGCAGTGTAGATATTTCCAAGTTCATACAGATAGTGGTGTCGATATTTCCAGGTTCATACAAATGGCGGTGTAGATATTTCCATGTTCTTCCAGATAGCGGTTTAGTTATTTCCATGTTCATTCAGATAGCGGTGTAGATATTTCCATGTTCATACAGATGGCGGTGTAGATATTTACATGTTCACACAGATGGCGGTGTAGATATTTCCATGTTCGTACAGATAGCGGTGTAGTTATTTCTATGTTCATACAGATAGCGGTGTAGATATTTCCATGTTCACAGATAGCGGTTTAGATATTTCCATGTTCATACAGATAGCGGTGCAGATAATTCCATGTTCATACAGTTAGCTCTGTAGATATTTCCATGTTCATACAGATGGCGGTGTAGGTATTTGTATGTTCATACAGATGGCGGTGTAGATATTTCCATGTTCATACAGATAGCGGTGTAGATTTTTCCATGTTCATACAGATAGCGGTGTAGATATATCCATGTTTATATAGATAGTGGTGTAGATAATTTCAATTTTATACAAAGTGCAGTGTAGATATTTCCAAGTTCATACAGATAGTGGTGTAGATATTTCCAGGTTCATACAAATGGCGGTGTAGATATTTACATGTTCATACAAATGGCGGTATAGTTATTTCCATGTTCGTACAGATGTCGGTGTGGATATTTCCATGTTCATACCAATAGCGGTGTAGTTATTTCCATGTTCATACAGTTAGCGGTGTAGATATTTCCATGTTCATACAGAAGGCGGTGTAGATATTTACATGTTCATACAGATGGCGGTGTAGATATTTCCATGTTCGTACGGATGGCAGTGTAGATATTTCCATGTTCATACAGGTGGCGGTGTAGATATTTCCATGTTCATACAGATAGCGGTGTAGGTATTTCCATGTTCATACAGATAGCGGTGTAGATAATTCCATGTTCATACAGTTAGCTGTGTAGATATTTCCATGTTCATACAGATGGCGGTGTAGATATTTACATGTTCATACAGATGGCGGTGTAGATATTTCCATGTTCATACAGATAGCGGTGTAGATATTTCCATGTTCATACAGATAGCGGTGTATATATTTCCATGTTCATACAGATAGCGGTGTAGATATTTCCATGTTCGTACAGATAGCGGTGAAGATATTTCCATGTTTATACAGATAGCGGCGTAGATATATCCATGTTTATACAGATAGCAGTGTAGATATTTCCATGTTCATACAGATGGCGGTGTAGATATTTACATGTTCATACAGATGGCGGTGTAGATATTTCCATGTTCATACAGATGGCGGTGTAGTTATTTCCATGTTCATACATATAGCGGTGCAGATAATTCCATGTTCATACAGTTAGCTCTGTAGATATTTCCATGTTCATACAGATGGCGGTGTAGGTATTTGTATGTTCATACAGATGGCGGTGTAGATATTTCCATGTTCATACAGATAGCGGTGTAGATTTTTCCATGTTCATACAGATAGCGGTGTAGATATATCCATGTTTATATAGATAGTGGTGTAGATAATTTCAATTTTATACAAAGTGCAGTGTAGATATTTCCAAGTTCATACATATAGTGGTGTAGATATTTCCAGGTTCAAACAAATGGCGGTGTAGATATTTACATGTTCATACAAATGGCGGTATAGTTATTTCCATGTTCGTACAGATGTCGGTGTGGATATTTCCATGTTCATACCAATAGCGGTGTAGTTATTTCCATGTTCATACAGTTAGCGGTGTAGATATTTCCATGTTCATACAGAAGGCGGTGTAGATATTTCCATGTTCATACATTTAGCGGTGTAGATATTTCCATGTTCATACAGATGGCGGTGAAGATATTTCCATGTTCATACAGATGGCGGTGTAGATATTTCCATGTTTGTACGGATGGCTGTGTAGATATTTCCATGTTCATACAGGTGGCGGTGTAGTTATTTCCATGTTTATACAGATAGCAGTGTAGTTATTTCCATGTTAATAGAGATAGCTGTGTGGATATTTCCATTGATATACATATAGCTGTGTAGATATTTGCATGTTCATACAGATAGCGGTGTAGATATTTCCATGTTCGTACAGATAGCGGTGTAGATATTTCCATGTTCATACAGATAGCGGTGTAGATATTTCCATGTTCATACAGATAACGGTGTAGATATTTCCATGTTCATACAAACAGCGGTGTAGATATTTCCATGTTTATACAGATGGTGGTGTAGATATTTCCATGTATATAGAGATGGCGTTCTAGATATTTCCATGTTTACAGAGATAGTGGTGTAGTTATTTCCAAGTTTATAGAGACAGCGTTGTAGATATTTCCATGTTTATACAGATAGCAGTGAAGATATTTCCATGTTTATACAGATAGCGGTGTAGATATTTCCATGTTTATACAGATAGCAGTGAAGATATTTCCATGTTTATAGAGATAGTGGTGTAGATAATTTCAATTTTATACAGAGAGCAGTGTAGATATTTCCAAGTTCATACAGATAGCGGTGTAGATATTTCCACGTTTATAGAGATGGTGGTGTAGATATTTCCATGTTCATACAGACGACGGTGTAGATATTTCCATGTTTATAGGGATGGCGGTGTAGATATTTTCATGTTTACACAGATGGCGGTGTAGATATTTCCATGTTCATACAGATGGCGGTGTAGATATTTACATGTTCATACAGATGGCGGTGTAGATATTTCCATGTTCATACAGATAGCGGTGTAGATATTTCCATGTTCATACAGATAGCGGTGCAGATAATTCCATGTTCATACAGTTAGCTCTGTAGATATTTCCATGTTCATACAGATGGCGGTGTAGGTATTTGTATGTTCATACAGATGGCGGTGTAGATATTTCCATGTTCATACAGATAGCGGTGTAGATTTTTCCATGTTCATACAGATAGCGGTGTAGATATATCCATGTTTATATAGATAGTGGTGTAGATAATTTCAATTTTATACAAAGTGCAGTGTAGATATTTCCAAGTTCATACAGATAGTGGTGTAGATATTTCCAGGTTCATACAAATGGCGGTGTAGATATTTACATGTTCATACAAATGGCGGTATAGTTATTTCCAGGTTCGTACAGATGTCGGTGTGGATATTTCCATGTTCATACCAATAGCGGTGTAGTTATTTCCATGTTCATACAGTTAGCGGTGTAGATATTTCCATGTTCATACAGAAGGCGGTGTAGATATTTACATGTTCATACAGATGGCGGTGTAGATATTTCCATGTTCGTACGGATGGCAGTGTAGATATTTCCATGTTCATACAGGTGGCGGTGTAGATATTTCCATGTTTATACAGATAGCAGTGTAGTTATTTCCATGTTTATAGAGACAGCTGTGAAGATATTTCCATTGATATACAGATAGCTGTGTAGATATTTCCATGTTCATACAGATAGCGGTGTAGATAATTCCATGTTCATACAGTTAGCGGTGTAGATATTTCCATGTTCATACAGATGGCGGTGTAGATATTTCCATGTTCATACAGATCGCGGTGCAGGTATTTCCATGTTCATACAGATAGCGGTGTAGATATTTCCATGTTCATACAGATAGTGGTGTAGATAATTCCATGTTCATACAGTTAGCTGAGTAGATATTTCCATGTTCATACAGATGGCGGTGTAGATATTTACATGTTCATACAGATGGCGGTGTAGATATTTCCATGTTCATACATTTAGCGGTGTAGATATTTCCATGTTCATACAGATGGCGGTGAAGATATTTCCATGTTCATACAGATGGCGGTGTAGATATTTCCATGTTTGTACGGATGGCTGTGTAGATATTTCCATGTTCATACAGGTGGCGGTGTAGTTATTTCCATGTTTATACAGATAGCAGTGTAGTTATTTCCATGTTAATAGAGATAGCTGTGTGGATATTTCCATTGATATACATATAGCTGTGTAGATATTTGCATGTTCATACAGATAGCGGTGTAGATATTTCCATGTTCATACAGATAGCGGTGTAGATATTTCCATGTTCATACAGATAACGGTGTAGATATTTCCATGTTCATACAAACAGCGGTGTAGATATTTCCATATTTATACAGATGGTGGTGTAGATATTTCCATGTATATAGAGATGGCGTTCTAGATATTTCCATGTTTACAGAGATAGTGGTGTAGTTATTTCCAAGTTTATAGAGACAGCGTTGTAGATATTTCCATGTTTATACAGATAGCAGTGAAGATATTTCCATGTTTATACAGATAGCGGTGTAGATATTTCCATGTTTATACAGATAGCAGTGAAGGTATTTCCATGTTTATAGAGATAGTGGTGTAGATAATTTCAATTTTATACAGAGAGCAGTGTAGATATTTCCAAGTTCATACAGATAGCGGTGTAGATATTTCCACGTTTATAGAGATGGTGGTGTAGATATTTCCATGTTCATACAGACGACGGTGTAGATATTTCCATGTTTATAGGGATGGCGGTGTAGATATTTTCATGTTTACACAGATGGCGGTGTAGATATTTCCATGTTCATACAGATGGCGGTATAGATATTTCCATGTTCATACAAATGGCGGTGAAGATATTTCCATGTTCATACAGATGGCGGTGTAGGTATTTCCATGTTTGTACGGATGGCTGTGTAGATATTTCCATGTTCATACAGGTGGCGGTGTAGTTATTTCCATGTTTATACAGATAGCAGTGTAGTTATTTCCATGTTAATAGAGATAGCTGTGTGGATATTTCCATTGATATACATATAGCTGTGTAGATATTTGCATGTTCATACAGATAGCGGTGTAGATATTTCCATGTTCGTACAGATAGCGGTGTAGATATTTCCATGTTCATACAGATAGCGGTGTAGATATTTCCATGTTCATACAGATAACGGTGTAGATATTTCCATGTTCATACAAACAGCGGTGTAGATATTTCCATGTTTATACAGATGGTGGTGTAGATATTTCCATGTATATAGAGATGGCGTTCTAGATATTTCCATGTTTACAGAGATAGTGGTGTAGTTATTTCCAAGTTTATAGAGACAGCGTTGTAGATATTTCCATGTTTATACAGATAGCAGTGAAGATATTTCCATGTTTATACAGATAGCGGTGTAGATATTTCCATGTTTATACAGATAGCAGTGAAGATATTTCCATGTTTATAGAGATAGTGGTGTAGATAATTTCAATTTTATACAGAGAGCAGTGTAGATATTTCCAAGTTCATACAGATAGCGGTGTAGATATTTCCACGTTTATAGAGATGGTGGTGTAGATATTTCCATGTTCATACAGACGACGGTGTAGATATTTCCATGTTTATAGGGATGGCGGTGTAGATATTTTCATGTTTACACAGATGGCGGTGTAGATATTTCCATGTTCATACAGATGGCGGTGTAGATATTTACATGTTCATACAGATGGCGGTGTAGATATTTCCATGTTCATACAGATAGCGGTGTAGATATTTCCATGTTCATACAGATAGCGGTGCAGATAATTCCATGTTCATACAGTTAGCTCTGTAGATATTTCCATGTTCATACAGATGGCGGTGTAGGTATTTGTATGTTCATACAGATGGCGGTGTAGATATTTCCATGTTCATACAGATAGCGGTGTAGATTTTTCCATGTTCATACAGATAGCGGTGTAGATATATCCATGTTTATATAGATAGTGGTGTAGATAATTTCAATTTTATACAAAGTGCAGTGTAGATATTTCCAAGTTCATACAGATAGTGGTGTAGATATTTCCAGGTTCATACAAATGGCGGTGTAGATATTTACATGTTCATACAAATGGCGGTATAGTTATTTCCAGGTTCGTACAGATGTCGGTGTGGATATTTCCATGTTCATACCAATAGCGGTGTAGTTATTTCCATGTTCATACAGTTAGCGGTGTAGATATTTCCATGTTCATACAGAAGGCGGTGTAGATATTTACATGTTCATACAGATGGCGGTGTAGATATTTCCATGTTCGTACGGATGGCAGTGTAGATATTTCCATGTTCATACAGGTGGCGGTGTAGATATTTCCATGTTCATACAGATAGCGGTGTAGGTATTTCCATGTTCATACAGATAGCGGTGTAGATAATTCCATGTTCATACAGTTAGCTGTGTAGATATTTCCATGTTCATACAGATGGCGGTGTAGATATTTACATGTTCATACAGATGGCGGTGTAGATATTTCCATGTTCATACAGATAGCGGTGTAGATAATTCCATGTTCATACAGTTAGCTGTGTAGATATATCCATGTTCATAGAGATGGCGGTGTAGATATTTACATGTTCATACAGATAGCGGTGTATATATTTCCATGTTCATACAGATAGCGGTGTAGATATTTCCATGTTCGTACAGATAGCGGTGAAGATATTTCCATGTTTATACAGATAGCGGCGTAGATATATCCATGTTTATACAGATAGCAGTGTAGATATTTCCATGTTTGTAGAGATAGTGGTGTAGATAATTTCAATTTTATACAGAGAGCAGTGTAGATATTTCCAAGTTCATACAGATAGTGGTGTCGATATTTCCAGGTTCATACAAATGGCGGTGTAGATATTTCCATGTTCTTCCAGATAGCGGTTTAGTTATTTCCATGTTCATTCAGATAGCGGTGTAGATATTTCCATGTTCATACAGATGGCGGTGTAGATATTTACATGTACACACAGATGGCGGTGTAGATATTTCCATGTTCGTACAGATAGCGGTGTAGTTATTTCCATGTTCATACAGATAGCGGTGTAGATATTTCCATGTTCACAGATAGCGGTGTAGATATTTCCATGTTCATACACTTAGCGGTGTAGATATTTCCATGTTCATACAGATGGCGGTGTAGATATTTACATGTTCATACAGATGGCGGTGTACATATTTCCATGTTCATACAGATAGCGGTGTAGATATTTCCATGTTCATACAGATAGCGGTGTAGATAATTCCATGTTCATACAGTTAGCGGTGTAGATATTTCCATGTTCATACAGATGGCGGTGTAGATATTTCCATGTTCATACAGATCGCGGTGCAGGTATTTCCATGTTCATACAGATAGCGGTGTAGATATTTCCATGTTCATACAGATAGTGGTGTAGATAATTCCATGTTCATACAGTTAGCTGAGTAGATATTTCCATGTTCATACAGATGGCGGTGTAGATATTTACATGTTCATACAGATGGCGGTGTAGATATTTCCATGTTCATACATTTAGCGGTGTAGATATTTCCATGTTCATACAGATGGCGGTGAAGATATTTCCATGTTCATACAGATGGCGGTGTAGATATTTCCATGTTTGTACGGATGGCTGTGTAGATATTTCCATGTTCATACAGGTGGCAGTGTAGTTATTTCCATGTTTATACAGATAGCAGTGTAGTTATTTCCATGTTAATAGAGATAGCTGTGTGGATATTTCCATTGATATACATATAGCTGTGTAGATATTTGCATGTTCATACAGATAGCGGTGTAGATATTTCCATGTTCATACAGATAGCGGTGTAGATATTTCCATGTTCATACAGATAACGGTGTAGATATTTCCATGTTCATACAAACAGCGGTGTAGATATTTCCATATTTATACAGATGGTGGTGTAGATATTTCCATGTATATAGAGATGGCGTTCTAGATATTTCCATGTTTACAGAGATAGTGGTGTAGTTATTTCCAAGTTTATAGAGACAGCGTTGTAGATATTTCCATGTTTATACAGATAGCAGTGAAGATATTTCCATGTTTATACAGATAGCGGTGTAGATATTTCCATGTTTATACAGATAGCAGTGAAGGTATTTCCATGTTTATAGAGATAGTGGTGTAGATAATTTCAATTTTATACAGAGAGCAGTGTAGATATTTCCAAGTTCATACAGATAGCGGTGTAGATATTTCCACGTTTATAGAGATGGTGGTGTAGATATTTCCATGTTCATACAGACGACGGTGTAGATATTTCCATGTTTATAGGGATGGCGGTGTAGATATTTTCATGTTTACACAGATGGCGGTGTAGATATTTCCATGTTCATACAGATGGCGGTATAGATATTTCCATGTTCATACAAATGGCGGTGAAGATATTTCCATGTTCATACAGATGGCGGTGTAGGTATTTCCATGTTTGTACGGATGGCTGTGTAGATATTTCCATGTTCATACAGGAGGCGGTGTAGTTATTTCCATGTTTATACAGATAGCAGTGTAGTTATTTCCATGTTAATAGAGATAGCTGTGTGGATATTTCCATTGATATACATATAGCTGTGTAGATATTTGCATGTTCATACAGATAGCGGTGTAGATATTTCCATGTTCGTACAGATAGCGGTGTAGATATTTCCATGTACATACAGATAGCGGTGTAGATATTTCCATGTTCATACAGATAACGGTGTAGATATTTCCATGTTCATACAAACAGCGGTGTAGATATTTCCATGTTTATACAGATGGTGGTGTAGATATTTCCATGTATATAGAGATGGCGTTCTAGATATTTCCATGTTTACAGAGATAGTGGTGTAGTTATTTCCAAGTTTATAGAGACAGCGTTGTAGATATTTCCATGTTTATACAGATAGCAGTGAAGATATTTCCATGTTTATACAGATAGCGGTGTAGATATTTCCATGTTTATACAGATAGCAGTGAAGATATTTCCATGTTTATAGAGATAGTGGTGTAGATAATTTCAATTTTATACAGAGAGCAGTGTAGATATTTCCAAGTTCATACAGATAGCGGTGTAGATATTTCCACGTTTATAGAGATGGTGGTGTAGATATTTCCATGTTCATACAGACGACGGTGTAGATATTTCCATGTTTATAGGGATGGCGGTGTAGATATTTTCATGTTTACACAGATGGCGGTGTAGATATTTCCATGTTCATACAGATGGCGGTGTAGATATTTCCATGTTCATACAGATAGTGGTGTAGATATTTCCATGTTCATACAGATAGCGGTGCAGATAATTCCATGTTCATACAGTTAGCTCTGTAGATATTTCCATGTTCATACAGATGGCGGTGTAGGTATTTGTATGTTCATACAGATGGCGGTGTAGATATTTCCATGTTCATACAGATAGCGGTGTAGATTTTTCCATGTTCATACAGATAGCGGTGTAGATATATCCATGTTTATATAGATAATGGTGTAGATAATTTCAATTTTATACAAAGTGCAGTGTAGATATTTCCAAGTTCATACAGATAGTGGTGTAGATATTTCCAGGTTCATACAAATGGCGGTGTAGATATTTACATGTTCATACAAATGGCGGTATAGTTATTTCCATGTTCGTACAGATGTCGGTGTGGATATTTCCATGTTCATACCAATAGCGGTGTAGATATTTCCATGTTCATACAGTTAGCGGTGTAGATATTTCCATGTTCATACAGAAGGCGGTGTAGATATTTACATGTTCATACAGGTGGCGGTGTAGATATTTCCATGTTCATACAGATAGCGGTGTAGGTATTTCCATGTTCATACAGATAGCGGTGTAGATAATTCCATGTTCATACAGTTAGCTGTGTAGATATTTCCATGTTCATACAGATGGCGGTGTAGATATTTACATGTTCATACAGATGGCGGTGTAGATATTTCCATGTTCATACAGATAGCGGTGTAGATATTTCCATGTTCATACAGATAGCGGTGTATATATTTCCATGTTCATACAGATAGCGGTGTAGATATTTCCATGTTCGTACAGATAGCGGTGAAGATATTTCCATGTTTATACAGATAGCGGCGTAGATATATCCATGTTTATACAGATAGCAGTGTAGATATTTCCATGTTTATAGAGATAGTGGTGTAGATAATTTCAATTTTATACAGAGAGCAGTGTAGATATTTCCAAGTTCATACAGATAGTGGTGTCGATATTTCCAGGTTCATACAAATGGCGGTGTAGATATTTCCATGTTCTTCCAGATAGCGGTTTAGTTATTTCCATGTTCATTCAGATAGCGGTGTAGATATTTCCATGTTCATACAGATGGCGGTGTAGATATTTACATGTTCACACAGATGGCGGTGTAGATATTTCCATGTTCGTACAGATAGCGGTGAAGATATTTCCATGTTTATACAGATAGCGGCGTAGATATATCCATGTTTATACAGATAGCAGTGTAGATATTTCCATGTTTATAGAGATAGTGGTGTAGATAATTTCAATTTTATACAGAGAGCAGTGTAGATATTTCCAAGTTCATACAGATAGTGGTGTCGATATTTCCAGGTTCATACAAATGGCGGTGTAGATATTTCCATGTTCTTCCAGATAGTGGTTTAGTTATTTCCATGTTCATTCAGATAGCGGTGTAGATATTTCCATGTTCATACAGATGGCGGTGTAGATATTTACATGTTCACACAGATGGCGGTGTAGATATTTCCATGTTCGTACAGATAGCGGTGTAGTTATTTCTATGTTCATACAGATAGCGGTGTAGATATTTCCATGTTCACAGATAGCGGTTTAGATATTTCCATGTTCATACAGATAGCGGTGCAGATAATTCCATGTTCATACAGTTAGCTCTGTAGATATTTCCATGTTCATACAGATGGCGGTGTAGGTATTTGTATGTTCATACAGATGGCGGTGTAGATATTTCCATGTTCATACAGATAGCGGTGTAGATTTTTCCATGTTCATACAGATAGCGGTGTAGATATATCCATGTTTATATAGATAGTGGTGTAGATAATTTCAATTTTATACAAAGTGCAGTGTAGATATTTCCAAGTTCATACAGATAGTGGTGTAGATATTTCCAGGTTCATACAAATGGCGGTGTAGATATTTACATGTTCATACAAATGGCGGTATAGTTATTTCCATGTTCGTACAGATGTCGGTGTGGATATTTCCATGTTCATACCAATAGCGGTGTAGTTATTTCCATGTTCATACAGTTAGCGGTGTAGATATTTCCATGTTCATACAGAAGGCGGTGTAGATATTTACATGTTCATACAGATGGCGGTGTAGATATTTCCATGTTCGTACGGATGGCAGTGTAGATATTTCCATGTTCATACAGGTGGCGGTGTAGATATTTCCATGTTCATACAGATAGCGGTGTAGGTATTTCCATGTTCATACAGATAGCGGTGTAGATAATTCCATGTTCATACAGTTAGCTGTGTAGATATTTCCATGTTCATACAGATGGCGGTGTAGATATTTACATGTTCATACAGATGGCGGTGTAGATATTTCCATGTTCATACAGATAGCGGTGTAGATATTTCCATGTTCATACAGATAGCGGTGTATATATTTCCATGTTCATACAGATAGCGGTGTAGATATTTCCATGTTCGTACAGATAGCGGTGAAGATATTTCCATGTTTATACAGATAGCGGCGTAGATATATCCATGTTTATACAGATAGCAGTGTAGATATTTCCATGTTCATACAGATGGCGGTGTAGATATTTACATGTTCATACAGATGGCGGTGTAGATATTTCCATGTTCATACAGATGGCGGTGTAGTTATTTCCATGTTCATACATATAGCGGTGCAGATAATTCCATGTTCATACAGTTAGCTCTGTAGATATTTCCATGTTCATACAGATGGCGGTGTAGGTATTTGTATGTTCATACAGATGGCGGTGTAGATATTTCCATGTTCATACAGATAGCGGTGTAGATTTTTCCATGTTCATACAGATAGCGGTGTAGATATATCCATGTTTATATAGATAGTGGTGTAGATAATTTCAATTTTATACAAAGTGCAGTGTAGATATTTCCAAGTTCATACATATAGTGGTGTAGATATTTCCAGGTTCATACAAATGGCGGTGTAGATATTTACATGTTCATACAAATGGCGGTATAGTTATTTCCATGTTCGTACAGATGTCGGTGTGGATATTTCCATGTTCATACCAATAGCGGTGTAGTTATTTCCATGTTCATACAGTTAGCGGTGTAGATATTTCCATGTTCATACAGAAGGCGGTGTAGATATTTCCATGTTCATACATTTAGCGGTGTAGATATTTCCATGTTCATACAGATGGCGGTGAAGATATTTCCATGTTCATACAGATGGCGGTGTAGATATTTCCATGTTTGTACGGATGGCTGTGTAGATATTTCCATGTTCATACAGGTGGCGGTGTAGTTATTTCCATGTTTATACAGATAGCAGTGTAGTTATTTCCATGTTAATAGAGATAGCTGTGTGGATATTTCCATTGATATACATATAGCTGTGTAGATATTTGCATGTTCATACAGATAGCGGTGTAGATATTTCCATGTTCGTACAGATAGCGGTGTAGATATTTCCATGTTCATACAGATAGCGGTGTAGATATTTCCATGTTCATACAGATAACGGTGTAGATATTTCCATGTTCATACAAACAGCGGTGTAGATATTTCCATGTTTATACAGATGGTGGTGTAGATATTTCCATGTATATAGAGATGGCGTTCTAGATATTTCCATGTTTACAGAGATAGTGGTGTAGTTATTTCCAAGTTTATAGAGACAGCGTTGTAGATATTTCCATGTTTATACAGATAGCAGTGAAGATATTTCCATGTTTATACAGATAGCGGTGTAGATATTTCCATGTTTATACAGATAGCAGTGAAGATATTTCCATGTTTATAGAGATAGTGGTGTAGATAATTTCAATTTTATACAGAGAGCAGTGTAGATATTTCCAAGTTCATACAGATAGCGGTGTAGATATTTCCACGTTTATAGAGATGGTGGTGTAGATATTTCCATGTTCATACAGACGACGGTGTAGATATTTCCATGTTTATAGGGATGGCGGTGTAGATATTTTCATGTTTACACAGATGGCGGTGTAGATATTTCCATGCTCATACAGATGGCGGTGTAGATATTTACATGTTCATACAGATGGCGGTGTAGATATTTCCATGTTCATACAGATAGCGGTGTAGATATTTCCATGTTCATACAGATAGCGGTGCAGATAATTCCATGTTCATACAGTTAGCTCTGTAGATATTTCCATGTTCATACAGATGGCGGTGTAGGTATTTGTATGTTCATACAGATGGCGGTGTAGATATTTCCATGTTCATACAGATAGCGGTGTAGATTTTTCCATGTTCATACAGATAGCGGTGTAGATATATCCATGTTTATATAGATAGTGGTGTAGATAATTTCAATTTTATACAAAGTGCAGTGTAGATATTTCCAAGTTCATACAGATAGTGGTGTAGATATTTCCAGGTTCATACAAATGGCGGTGTAGATATTTACATGTTCATACAAATGGCGGTATAGTTATTTCCATGTTCGTACAGATGTCGGTGTGGATATTTCCATGTTCATACCAATAGCGGTGTAGTTATTTCCATGTTCATACAGTTAGCGGTGTAGATATTTCCATGTTCATACAGAAGGCGGTGTAGATATTTACATGTTCATACAGATGGCGGTGTAGATATTTCCATGTTCGTACGGATGGCAGTGTAGATATTTCCATGTTCATACAGGTGGCGGTGTAGATATTTCCATGTTCATACAGATAGCGGTGTAGGTATTTCCATGTTCATACAGATAGCGGTGTAGATAATTCCATGTTCATACAGTTAGCTGTGTAGATATTTCCATGTTCATACAGATGGCGGTGTAGATATTTACATGTTCATACAGATGGCGGTGTAGATATTTCCATGTTCATACAGATAGCGGTGTAGATATTTCCATGTTCATACAGATAGCGGTGTATATATTTCCATGTTCATACAGATAGCGGTGTAGATATTTCCATGTTCGTACAGATAGCGGTGAAGATATTTCCATGTTTATACAGATAGCGGCGTAGATATATCCATGTTTATACAGATAGCAGTGTAGATATTTCCATGTTTATAGAGATAGTGGTGTAGATAATTTCAATTTTATACAGAGAGCAGTGTAGATATTTCCAAGTTCATACAGATAGTGGTGTCGATATTTCCAGGTTCATACAAATGGCGGTGTAGATATTTCCATGTTCTTCCAGATAGCGGTTTAGTTATTTCCATGTTCATTCAGATAGCGGTGTTGATATTTCCATGTTCATACAGATAACGGTGTAGATAATTCCATGTTCATACAGATAGCGGTATAGATATTTCCATGTTCGTACAGATGGCGGTGTAGATATTTCCATGTTCATAGAGATGGCGGTGTAGATATTTCCATGTTTATGCAGATAGCGGTGTAGATATTTCCATGTTTATTCAGATGGTGGTGTAGATATTTCCATGTTTATAGAGATGGAGGTCTAGATATTTTCATGTTTACAGAGATAGTGGTGTAGTTATTTCCAAGTTTATAGAGACAGCGTTGTAAATATTTCCATGTTTATACAGATAGCTGTGAAGATATTTCCTTGTTTATACAGAGAGCATTGTAGATATTTCCATGTTTATACAGATAGCAGTGTAGATATTTCCATGTTTATAGAGATAGTGGTGTAGATAATTTCAATTTTATACAGAGAGCAGTGTAGATATTTCCAAGTTCATACAGATAGCGGTGTAGTTATTTCCACGTTTATAGAGATGGCGGTGTAGACATGTCCATGTTCGTACAGATGGCGGTGTAGAATTTCCATGTTCATACAGATGGCGGTGTAGATATTTCGAAGTTTATAGAGATAGCGCTGTAGTTATTTCCATATTTATAGAGAAATCGGTGTAGATATTTCCATGTATATTCAGATAGCTGTGTAGATATTTCCATGTTCATGCAGATAGCGGTGTAGATATTTCCATGTTCATCCAGATGCCGGTGTACATATATCCATGTTAATACCGATGGCAGTGAAGATATTTCCATGTTCATACAGATGGCGGTTTAGGTATTTCCATGTTCATACAAATGGCGGTGTAGATATTTCCATGTTCATAGAGATGGCGGTGTAGATATTTCCAAGTTTATACAGATAGTAGTGTAGTTATTTCCATGTTTATAGAGATAGCAGTGTAGATATTTCCATTGATATAAAGATAGCTGTGTAGATATTTGCATGTTCATACAGATAGCGGTGTAGATATTTCCATGTTTATACAGATAGCGGTGTAGATATTTCCATATTCATACAGATAGCGGTGTAGATATTTCCATGTTCATACAGATAGGGGTGTAGATATTTCCATGTTCACAGATAGCGGTGTAGATATTTCCATGTTCATACACTTAGCGGTGTAGATATTTCCATGTTCATACAGATGGCGGTGTAGATATTTACATGTTCATACAGATGGCGGTGTAGTTATTTCCATGTTCATACAGATAGCGGTGTAGAGATTTCCATGTTAATACAGATAGCGGTGTAGATATTTCCATGTTGATACAGATAGCGGTGTAGATATTTCCATGTTCATACCAATTGCGTTGTAGACATTTCCATGTTCTTACAGTTAGCGGTGTAGATATTTCCATGTTCATACAGATAGCGGTGTCGATATTTCCATGTTCATACAGATAGCGGTGTAGATATTTCCATGTTCATACAGATAGCGGTGTAGATATTTCCATGTTCATACAGATAGCGGTGTAGATAATTCCATGTTCATACAGTTAGCGGTGTAGATATTTCCATGTTCATACATATGGCGGTGTAGATATTTACATGTTCATACAGATCGCGGTGTAGGTATTTCCATGTTCATACTGATAGCGGTGTAGATATTTCCATGTTCATACAGATAGTGGTGTAGATAATTCCATGTTCATACAGTTAGCTGTGTAGATATTTCCATGTTCATACAGATGGCGGCGTAGATATTTACATGTTCATACAGATGGCGGTGTAGATATTTCCATGTTCATACATTTAGCGGTGTAGATATTTCCATGTTCATACAGATGGCGGTGAAGATATTTCCATGTTCATACAGATGGCGGTGTAGATATTTCCATGTTTGTACGGATGGCTGTGTAGATATTTCCATGTTCATACAGGTGGCGGTGTAGATTTTTCCATGTTTATACAGATAGCAGTGTAGTTATTTCCATGTTAATAGAGATAGCTGTGTGGATATTTCCATTGATATACATATAGCTGTGTAGATATTTGCATGTTCATACAGATAGCGGTGTAGATATTTCCATGTTCGTACAGATAGCGGTGTAGATATTTCCATGTTCATACAGATAGCGGTGTAGATATTTCCATGTTCATACAGATAACGGTGTAGATATTTCCATGTTCATACAAACAGCGGTGTAGATATTTCCATGTTTATACAGATGGTGGTGTAGATATTTTCATGTATATAGAGATGGCGTTCTAGATATTTCCATGTTTACAGAGATAGTGGTGTAGTTATTTCCAAGTTTATAGAGACAGCGTTGTAGATATTTCCATGTTTATACAGATAGCAGTGAAGATATTTCCATGTTTATACAGATAGCGGTGTAGATATTTCCATGTTTATACAGATAGCAGTGAAGATATTTCCATGTTTATAGAGATAGTGGTGTAGATAATTTCAATTTTATACAGAGAGCAGTGTAGATATTTCCAAGTTCATACAGATAGCGGTGTAGATATTTCCACGTTTATAGAGATGGTGGTGTAGATATTTCCATGTTCATACAGACGACGGTGTAGATATTTCCATGTTTATAGGGATGGCGGTGTAGATATTTTCATGTTTACACAGATGGCGGTGTAGATATTTCCATGCTCATACAGATGGCGGTGTAGATATTTACATGTTCATACAGATGGCGGTGTAGATATTTCCATGTTCATACAGATAGCGGTGTAGATATTTCCATGTTCATACAGATAGCGGTGCAGATAATTCCATGTTCATACAGTTAGCTCTGTAGATATTTCCATGTTCATACAGATGGCGGTGTAGGTATTTGTATGTTCATACAGATGGCGGTGTAGATATTTCCATGTTCATACAGATAGCGGTGTAGATTTTTCCATGTTCATACAGATAGCGGTGTAGATATATCCATGTTTATATAGATAGTGGTGTAGATAATTTCAATTTTATACAAAGTGCAGTGTAGATATTTCCAAGTTCATACAGATAGTGGTGTAGATATTTCCAGGTTCATACAAATGGCGGTGTAGATATTTACATGTTCATACAAATGGCGGTATAGTTATTTCCATGTTCGTACAGATGTCGGTGTGGATATTTCCATGTTCATACCAATAGCGGTGTAGTTATTTCCATGTTCATACAGTTAGCGGTGTAGATATTTCCATGTTCATACAGAAGGCGGTGTAGATATTTACATGTTCATACAGATGGCGGTGTAGATATTTCCATGTTCGTACGGATGGCAGTGTAGATATTTCCATGTTCATACAGGTGGCGGTGTAGATATTTCCATGTTCATACAGATAGCGGTGTAGGTATTTCCATGTTCATACAGATAGCGGTGTAGATAATTCCATGTTCATACAGTTAGCTGTGTAGATATTTCCATGTTCATACAGATGGCGGTGTAGATATTTACATGTTCATACAGATGGCGGTGTAGATATTTCCATGTTCATACAGATAGCGGTGTAGATATTTCCATGTTCATACAGATAGCGGTGTATATATTTCCATGTTCATACAGATAGCGGTGTAGATATTTCCATGTTCGTACAGATAGCGGTGAAGATATTTCCATGTTTATACAGATAGCGGCGTAGATATATCCATGTTTATACAGATAGCAGTGTAGATACTTCCATGTTTATAGAGATAGTGGTGTAGATAATTTCAATTTTATACAGAGAGCAGTGTAGATATTTCCAAGTTCATACAGATAGTGGTGTCGATATTTCCAGGTTCATACAAATGGCGGTGTAGATATTTCCATGTTCTTCCAGATAGCGGTTTAGTTATTTCCATGTTCATTCAGATAGCGGTGTTGATATTTCCATGTTCATACAGATAACGGTGTAGATAATTCCATGTTCATACAGATAGCGGTATAGATATTTCCATGTTCGTACAGATGGCGGTGTAGATATTTCCATGTTCATAGAGATGGCGGTGTAGATATTTCCATGTTTATGCAGATAGCGGTGTAGATATTTCCATGTTTATTCAGATGGTGGTGTAGATATTTCCATGTTTATAGAGATGGAGGTCTAGATATTTTCATGTTTACAGAGATAGTGGTGTAGTTATTTCCAAGTTTATAGAGACAGCGTTGTAAATATTTCCATGTTTATACAGATAGCTGTGAAGATATTTCCTTGTTTATACAGAGAGCATTGTAGATATTTCCATGTTTATACAGATAGCAGTGTAGATATTTCCATGTTTATAGAGATAGTGGTGTAGATAATTTCAATTTTATACAGAGAGCAGTGTAGATATTTCCAAGTTCATACAGATAGCGGTGTAGTTATTTCCACGTTTATAGAGATGGCGGTGTAGACATGTCCATGTTCGTACAGATGGCGGTGTAGAATTTCCATGTTCATACAGATGGCGGTGTAGATATTTCGAAGTTTATAGAGATAGCGCTGTAGTTATTTCCATATTTATAGAGAAATCGGTGTAGATATTTCCATGTATATTCAGATAGCTGTGTAGATATTTCCATGTTCATGCAGATAGCGGTGTAGATATTTCCATGTTCATCCAGATGCCGGTGTACATATATCCATGTTAATACCGATGGCAGTGAAGATATTTCCATGTTCATACAGATGGCGGTTTAGGTATTTCCATGTTCATACAAATGGCGGTGTAGATATTTCCATGTTCATAGAGATGGCGGTGTAGATATTTCCAAGTTTATACAGATAGTAGTGTAGTTATTTCCATGTTTATAGAGATAGCAGTGTAGATATTTCCATTGATATAAAGATAGCTGTGTAGATATTTGCATGTTCATACAGATAGCGGTGTAGATATTTCCATGTTTATACAGATAGCGGTGTAGATATTTCCATATTCATACAGATAGCGGTGTAGATATTTCCATGTTCATACAGATAGGGGTGTAGATATTTCCATGTTCACAGATAGCGGTGTAGATATTTCCATGTTCATACACTTAGCGGTGTAGATATTTCCATGTTCATACAGATGGCGGTGTAGATATTTACATGTTCATACAGATGGCGGTGTAGTTATTTCCATGTTCATACAGATAGCGGTGTAGAGATTTCCATGTTAATACAGATAGCGGTGTAGATATTTCCATGTTGATACAGATAGCGGTGTAGATATTTCCATGTTCATACCAATTGCGTTGTAGACATTTCCATGTTCTTACAGTTAGCGGTGTAGATATTTCCATGTTCATACAGATAGCGGTGTCGATATTTCCATGTTCATACAGATAGCGGTGTAGATATTTCCATGTTCATACAGATAGCGGTGTAGATATTTCCATGTTCATACAGATAGCGGTGTAGATAATTCCATGTTCATACAGTTAGCGGTGTAGATATTTCCATGTTCATACATATGGCGGTGTAGATATTTACATGTTCATACAGATCGCGGTGTAGGTATTTCCATGTTCATACTGATAGCGGTGTAGATATTTCCATGTTCATACAGATAGTGGTGTAGATAATTCCATGTTCATACAGTTAGCTGTGTAGATATTTCCATGTTCATACAGATGGCGGCGTAGATATTTACATGTTCATACAGATGGCGGTGTAGATATTTCCATGTTCATACATTTAGCGGTGTAGATATTTCCATGTTCATACAGATGGCGGTGAAGATATTTCCATGTTCATACAGATGGCGGTGTAGATATTTCCATGTTTGTACGGATGGCTGTGTAGATATTTCCATGTTCATACAGGTGGCGGTGTAGATTTTTCCATGTTTATACAGATAGCAGTGTAGTTATTTCCATGTTTATAGAGACAGCTGTGTAGATATTTCCATTGATATACAGATAGCTGTGTAGATATTTGCATGTTCATACAGATATCGGTGTAGATATTTCCATGTTCGTACAGATAGCGGTGTAGATATTTCCATGTTCATACAGATAGCGGTGTAGATATTTCCGTGTTCATACAGATAACGGTGTAGATATTTCCGTGTTCATACAGATAGTGGTATAGATATTTCCATGTTCATACAGTTAGCGGTGTAGATATTTCCATGTTCATACAGATGGCGGTGTAGATGTTTACATGTTCATACAAATGGCGGTATAGGTATTTCCATGTTCGTACAGATGGCGGTGTAGATATTTCCATGTTCATAGAGATGGCGGTGTAGATATTTCCATGTTTATGCAGAGAGCGGTATAGTTATTTCCATGTTTATACAGATGGTGGTGTAGATATTTCCATGTTTATAGAGATGGCGGTCTAGATATTTCCATGTTTACAGAGATAGTGGTGTAGTTATTTCCAAGTTTATAGAGACAGCGTTGTAGATATTTCCATGTTTATACAGATAGCGGTGAAGATATTTCCATGTTTATACAGATAGCGGTGTAGATATTTCCATGTTTATACAGATAGCAGTGTAGATATTTCCATGTTTATAGAGATAGTGGTGTAGATAATTTCAATTTTATACAGAGAGCAGTGTAGATATTTCCAAGTTCATACAGATAGCGGTGTAGATATTTCCATGTTTATAGCGATGGCGGTGTAGATATTTCCATGTTCATACAGAGGACGGTGCAGATATTTCCATGTACATACAGATGGCGGTGTAGATATTTTCATGTTTACACAGATGGCGGTGTAGATATATCCATGTTTACATGGATAGCGGTGTAGACATTTCCATGTTTACAGAGATTACGGTGTGGATATTTCCATGTTTATGCAGATAGCAGTGTAGATATTTCCATGTTTATACAGATAGCGGTGCGGATATTTCCATGTTTATTCAGATAGCGGTGCGCATATTTCCAGGTTTATACAGATAGTTGGGCAGATATTTCCATGTTTATACAGATAGCGGTGTAGATATTTCCATCTTAATACAGATGGCGGTGTAGATATGTCCATGTTCGTACAGACGGCGGTGTAGATATTTCCAAGTTCATACAGATGGCGGTGTAGATATTTCGAAGTTTATGGAGATAGCGCTGTAGTTATTTCCATATTTATTGAGAAATTGGTGTAGATATTTCCATGTATATTCAGATAGCTGTGTAGATATTTCCATGTTCATGCAGATAGCGGTGTAGATATTTCCATGTTCATCCAGATGCCGGTGTACATATATCCATGTTCATACAGATGGCGGTGAAGATATTTCCATGTTCATACAGATGGCGGTTTAGGTATTTCCATGTTCATACAAATGGCGGTGTAGATATTTCCATGTTAATAGAGATGGCGGTGTAGATACTTCCAGGTTCATACAAATGGCGGTGTAGATATTTCCATGTTCATAGAGATGGCGGTGTAGATATTTCCATGTTTATACAGATAGCAGTGTAGTTATTTCCATGTTTATAGAGATACCAGTGTGGATATTTCCATTGATATACAGATAGCTTTGTAGATATTTGCATGTTTGTACAGATAGCGGTGTAGATATTTCCATGTTCATACAGACAGCGGTGTTGATATTTCCATGTTCATACAGACAGCGGTGTAGATATTTCCATGTTCATACAGATAGCGGTGTAGATATTTCCATGTTCATACAGATAGCGGTGTAGATATTTCCATGTTCATACAGATGGCGGTGTAGATATTTACATGTTCATACAGATGGCGGTGTAGATATTTCCATGTTCATACAGATGGCGGTGTAGAGATTTCCATGTTCATGCAGATAGCGGTGTAGATATTTCCAAGTTCATACAGATAGCGGTGTAGATATTTCCATGTTCATACCAATAGCGGTGTAGTCATTTCCATGTTCCTACAGTTAGCGGTGTAGATATTTCCATGTTCATACAGATGGCGGTGTAGATATTTACATGTTCATACAGATGGCGGTGTAGATATTTCCATGTTCGTACGGATGGCAGTGTAAATATTTCCATGTTCATACAGGTGGCGGTGTAGATATTTCCATGTTTATACAGATAGCAGTGTAGTTATTTCCATGTTTATAGAGATAGCAGTGTATACATTTCTATTGATATACAGATAGCTGTGTAGATATTTGCATGGTCACACAGATAACGGTGTAGATATTTCCATGTTCGTACAGATAGCGGTGTAGATATTTCCATGTTCATACAGATAGCGGTGTAGATATTTCCATGTTCTTACAGATAACGGTGTAGATATTTCCATGTCCATACAGACGGCGGTATAGATATTTCCATGTTCGTACAGATAGCGGTGTAGATATTTCCATGTTCATACAGTTAGCGGTGTAGATATTTCCATGTTCATACAGATGGCGGTGTAGATATTTACATGTTCATACAGATGGAGGTATAGATATTTCCATGTTCGTACAGATGGCGGTGTAGGTATTTCCATGTTCATAGAGATGGCGGTGTAGATATTTCCATGTTTATGCAGATAGCGGTTTAGATATTTCCATGTTTATACAGATGGTGGTGTAGATATTTCCATGTTTATAGAGATGGCAGTCCAGAAATTTTCATGTTTACAGAGATAGTGGTGTAGTTATTTCCAAGTTTATATAGACAGTGTTTTAGATATTTCCTTGTTTATACAGATAGCGGTGAAGATATTTCCATGTTTATACAGATAGCGGTGTAGATATTTCCATGTTTATACAGATAACAGTGTAGATATTTCGATGTTTATAGAGATAGTGGTGTAGATAATTTCAATTTTATACAGAGAGCAGTGTAGATATTTCCAAGTTCATACAGATAGCGGTGTAGATATTTCCACGTTTATAGAGATGGCGGAGTAGATATTTCCATGTTCATACAGAGGACGGTGTAGATATTTCCATGTCTATAGGGATGGCGGTGTAGATATTTTCATGTTTACACCGATGGCGGTGTAGATATTTCCATGTTTACACAGATAGCGGTGTAGACATTTCCATGTTTACACAGATAGCGGTGTGGATATTTCCATGTTTATGCAGATAGCAGTGTAGATATTTCCATGTTTATACATATAGCGGTGTGGATATTTCCATGTTTATTCAGATAGCGGTGCGGATATTTCCATGTTTATACAGATAGTTGGGCAGATATTTCCATGTTTCTACAGATAGCAGTGTAGATATTTCCATCTTAATACAGATGGCGGTGTAGATATGTCCATGTTTGTAAAGATGGCTTTGTAGATATTTCCATGTTCATACAGATGGTGGTGTAGATATTTTGAAGTTTATATAGATAGCGCTGTAGTTATTTCCATATTTATTGAGAAATGTGTGTAGATATTTCCATGTATATTCAGATAGCTGAGTAGATATTTCCATGTTCATCCAGATGCCGGTGTACATATATCCATGTTCATACAGCTGGCGGTGAAGATATTTCCATGTTCATACAGATGGTGGTGTAGATATTTCCATGTCCATACAAATGGCGGTGTAGATATTTCCATGTTCATAGAGATGGCGGTGTAGATATTTCCATGTTCATACAAATGGCGGTGTAGATATTTCCATGTTCATAGAGATGGCGGTGTAGATATTTCCATATTTATAGAGATAGCAGTGTAGTTATTACCGTGTTTATAGAGATAGCAGTGTAGATATTTCAATTGATATACGGATAGCTGTGTAGATATTTGCATGTTCATAGAGATAGCGGTGTAGATATTTTCATGTTCATACAGATAGCGGTGTAGATATTTCCATGTTCATACAGTTAGCGTTGTAGATATTTCCATGTTCATACAGATAGCGGTGTAGATATTTCCATGTTCATACAGATAGCGGTGTAGATATTTCCATGTTCATACAGTTAGCTGTGTAGATATTTCCATGTTCATACAGATGGCGGTGTAGATATTTACATGTTCATACAGATGGCGGTGTAGATATTTCCATGTTCATACTGATAGCGGTGTAGATATTTCCATGTTCATACAGATAGCGGTGTAGATATTTCCAAGTTCATACAGATAGAGGCGTAGATATTTCCATGTTCATACCAATAGCGGTGTAGACATTTCCATGTTCATACATTTAGCGGTGTAGATATTTCCATGTTCATACAGATGGCAGTGAAGATATTTCCATGTTCATACAGATGGCGGTGTAGATATTTCCATGTTTGTACGGATGGCAGTGTAGATATTTCCATGTTCATACAGGTGGCGGTGTAGTTATTTCCATGTTTATACAGATAGCAGTGTAGTTATTTCCATGTTAATAGAGATAGCTGTGTAGATATTTCCATTGATATACAGATAGCTGTGTAGATATTTGCATGTTCATACAGATAGCGGTGTAGATATTTCCATGTTCGTACAGATAGCGGTGTAGATATTTCCATGTTCCTACAGATAGCGGTGTAGATATTTCCATGTTCATACAGATAACGCTGTAGATATTTCCATGATCATACAGACAGCGGTGTAGATACTTCCATGTTCATACAGATGGCGGTGTAGATATTTACATATTCATACAGATGGCGGTATAGATATTTCCATGTTCGTACAGATGGCGGTGTAGATATTTCCATGTTCATACAGATAGCGGTATAGATATTTCCATGTTTATACAGATGGTGGTGTAGATATTTCCATGTATATAGAGATGGCGGTCTAGATATTTCCATGTTTACAGAGATAGTGGTGTAGTTATTTCCAAGTTTATAGAGACAGCGTTGTAGATATTTCCATGTTTATGCAGATAGCGGTGTAGATATTTCCATGTTCATCCAGATGCCGGTGTACATATATCCATGTTCATACAGATGGCGGTGAAGATATTTCCATGTTCATACAGATGGCGGTGTAGATATTTACATGTTCATACAGATGGCGGTGTAGATATTTCCATGTTAATACAGATAGCGGTGTAGATATTTCCATGTTCATACAGATAGCGGTGTAGATAATTCCATGTTCATACAGTTAGCTCTGTAGATATTTCCATGTTCATACAGATGGGTTATAGGTATTTGTATGTTCATACAGATGGCAGTGTAGATATTTCCATGTTCGTACAGATGGCGGTGTAGATATTTCCATGTTCATACAGATGGCGGTGTAGATATTTCCATGTTCATACAGATGGCGGTGTAGATATTTACATGTTCATACAGATGGTTGTATAGATATTTCCATGTTCGTACAGATGGCGGTGTAGGTATTTCCATGATCATAGAGATGGCGGTGTAGATATTTCCATGTTTATGCAGATGGCGGTTTAGATATTTCCATTTTTATACAGATGGTGGTGTAGATATTTCCATGTTTATAGAGATGGCAGTCCAGATATTTCCATGTTTACAGAGATAGTGGTGTAGTTATTTCCAAGTTTATAGAGACAGCGTTGTAGATATTTCCTTGTTTATACAGATAGCGGTGAAGATATTTCCATGTTTATACAGATAGCGGTGTAGATATTTCCATGTTTATACAGATAGCTGTGTAGATATTTCGATGTTTATGGAGATAGTGGTGTAGATAATTTCAATTTTATACAGAGAGCAGTGTGGATATTTCCAAGTTCATACAGATAGCGGTGTAGATATTTCCACATTTATAGAGATGGCGGTGTAGATATTTCCATGTTCATACAGAGGACGGTGTAGATATTTCCATGTTTATAGGGATGGCGGTTTAGATATTTTCATGTTTACGCAGATGGCGGTGTAGATATTTCCATGTTTACAAGGATAGCAGTGTAGACATTTCCATGTTTTTTCAGATAGCGGTGCGGATATTTCCATGTTTATACAGATAGTTGGGCAGATATTTCCATGTTTATACAGATAGCGGTGTAGATATTTCCATCTTAATACAGATGGCGGTGTAGATATGTCCATGTTCGTACAGATGGCGGTGTAGATATTTTCAAGTTCATACAGATGGTGGTGTAGATATTTCGAAGTTTATAGAGGTAGCCCTGTAGTTATTTCCATATTTATTGAGAAATCGGTGTAGATATTTCCATGTATATTCAGATAGCTGTGTAGATATTTCCATGTTCATGCAGATAGTGGTGTAGATATTTCCATGTTCATCCAGATGCCAGTGTACATATATCCATGTTCATACAGATGGCGGTGAAGATATTTCCATGTTCATACAGATGGCGGTTTAGGTATTTCCATGTTCATACAAATGGCGGTGTAGATATTTCCATGTTCATAGAGATGGCGGTGTAGATATTTCCAGGATCATACAAATGGCGGTGTAGATATTTCCATGTTCATAGAGATGGCGGTGTAGATATTTCCATGTTTATACAGATAGCAGTGTAGTTATTTCCATGTTTATAGAGATAACAGTGTGGATATTTCCATTGATATACAGACAGCTGTGTAGATATTTGAATGTTCGTACAGATAGCGGTGTAGATATTTCCATGTTAATACAGATAGCGGTGTTGATATTTCCATGTTCATACAGATAGCGGTGTAGATATTTCCATGTTCATACAGATAGTGGTGTAGATATTTCCATGTTCATACAGATAGCGGTGTAGATATTTCCATGTTCATACAGATGGCGGTGTAGAGATTTCCATGTTCATACAGATAGCGGTGTAGATATTTCCATGTTCATACAGATAGCGGTGTAGATATTTCCATGTTCATACCAATAGCGGTGTAGACATTTCCATGTTCATACAGATAGCGGTGTAGAGATTTCCATGTTCATACAGATGGCGGTGTAGATATTTCCATGTTCATACAGATAGCGGTGTAGATATTTCCATGTTCATACCAATAGCGGTGTAGTCATTTCCATGTTCCTACAGTTAGCGGTGTAGATATTTCCATGTTCATACAGATGGCGGTGTAGATATTTACATGTTCATACAGATGGCGGTGTAGATATTTCCATGTTCGTACGGATGGCAGTGTAAATATTTCCATGTTCATACAGGTGGCGGTGTAGATATTTCCATGTTTATACAGAAGGCAGTGTAGTTATTTCCATGTTTATAGAGATAGCAGTGTATACATTTCCATTGATATACATATAGCTGTGTAGATATTTGCATGGTCACACAGATAGCGGTGTAGATATTTCCATGTTCGTACAGATAGCGGTGTAGATATTTCCATGTTCATACAGATAGCGGTGTAGTTATTTCCATGTTCTTACAGATAGCGGTGTAGATATTTCCATGTCCATACAGACGGTGGTATAGATATTTCCATGTTCGTACAGATAGCGGTGTAGTTATTTCCATGTTCATACAGTTAGCGGTGTAGATATTTCCATGTTCATACAGATGGCGGTGTAGATATTTACACGTTCATACAGATGGCTGTATAGATATTTCCATGTTCGTACAGATGGCGGCGTAGGTATTTCCATGATCATAGAGATGGCGGTGTAGATATTTCCATGTTTATGCAGATGGCGGTTTAGATATTTCCATGTTTATACAGATGGTGGTGTAGATATTTCCATGTTTATAGAGATGGCAGTCCAGATATTTCCATGTTTACAGAGATAGTGGTGTAGTTATTTCCAAGTTTATAGAGACAGCGTTGTAGATATTTCCTTGTTTATACAGATAGCGGTGAAGATATTTCCATGTTTATACAGATAGCGGTGTAGATATTTCCATGTTTATACAGATAGCAGTGTAGATATTTCGATGTTTATGGAGATAGTGGTGTAGATAATTTCAATTTTATACAGAGAGCAGTGTGGATATTTCCAAGTTCATACAGATAGCGGTGTAGATATTTCCATGTTTATAGAGATGGCGGTGTAGATATTTCCATGTTCATACAGAGGACGGTGTAGATATTTCCATGTTTATAGGGATGGCGGTTTAGATATTTTCATGTTTACGCAGATGGCGGTGTAGATATTTCCATGTTTACACGGATAGCAGTGTAGACATTTCCATGTTTTTTCAGATAGCGGTGCGGATATTTCCATGTTTATACAGATAGTTGGGCAGATATTTCCATGTTTATACAGATAGCGGTGTAGATATTTCCATCTTAATACAGATGGCGGTGTAGATATGTCCATGTTCGTACAGATGGCGGTGTAGATATTTCCAAGTTCATACAGATGGCGGTGTAGATATTTCGAAGTTTATAAAGGTAGCGCTGTAGTTATTTCCATATTTATTGAGAAATCGGTGTAGATATTTCCATGTATATTCAGATAGCTGTGTAGATATTTCCATGTTCATGCAGATAGTGGTGTAGATATTTCCATGTTCATCCAGATGCCAGTGTACATATATCCATGTTCATACAGATGGCGGTGAAGATATTTCCATGTTCATACAGATGGCGGTTTAGGTATTTCCATGTTCATACAAATGGCGGTGTAGATATTTCCATGTTCATAGAGATGGCGGTGTAGATATTTCCAGGATCATACAAATGGCGGTGTAGATATTTCCATGTTCATAGAGATGGCGGTGTAGATATTTCCATGTTTATACAGATAGCAGTGTAGATATTTCCATGTTTATTGAGATACCAGTGTGGATATTTCCATTGATATACAGATAGCTGTGTAGATATTTGAATGTTCGTACAGATAGCGGTGTAGATATTTCCATGTTAATACAGATAGCGGTGTTGATATTTCCATGTTCATACAGATAGCGGTGTAGATATTTCCATGTTCATACAGATAGCGGTGTAGATATTTCCATGTTCATACAGATAGCGGTGTAGATATTTCCATCTTCATACAGATGGCGGTGTAGAGATTTCCATGTTCATACAGATAACGGTGTAGATATTTCCATGTTCATACAGATAGCGGTGTAGATATTTCCATGTTCGTACGGATGGCAGTGTAAATATTTCCATGTTCATACAGGTGGCGGTGTAGATATTTCCATGTTTATACAGATAGCAGTGTAGTTATTTCCATGTTTATAGAGATAGCAGTGTATACATTTCCATTGATATACAGATAGCTGTGTAGATATTTGCATGGTCACACAGATAGCGGTGTAGATATTTCCATGTTCGTACAGATAGCGGTGTAGATATTTCCATGTTCATACAGATAGCGGTGTAGATATTTCCATGTTCTTACAGATAACGGTGTAGATATTTCCATGTCCATACAGACGGCGGTATAGATATTTCCATGTTCGTACAGATAGCGGTGTAGATATTTCCATGTTCATACAGTTAGCGGTGTAGATATTTCCATGTTCATACAGATGGCGGTGTAGATATTTACATGTTCATACAGATGGAGGTATAGATATTTCCATGTTCGTACAGATGGCGGTGTAGGTATTTCCATGATCATAGAGATGGCGGTGTAGATATTTCCATGTTTATGCAGATGGCGGTTTAGATATTTCCATGTTTATACAGATGGTGGTGTAGATATTTCCATGTTTATAGAGATGGCAGTCCAGATATTTCCATGTTTACAGAGATCGTGGTGTAGTTATTTCCAAGTTTATAGAGACAGCGTTGTAGATATTTCCTTGTTTATACAGATAGCCGTGAAGATATTTCCATGTTTATACAGATAGCGGTGTAGATATTTCCATGTTTATACAGATAGCAGTGTAGATATTTCGATGTTTATGGAGATAGTGGTGTAGATAATTTCAATTTTATACAGAGAGCAGTGTAGATATTTCCAAGTTCATACAGATAGCGGTGTAGATATTTCCACGTTTATAGAGATGGCGGTGTAGATATTTCCATGTTCATACAGAGGACGGTGTAGATATTTCCATGTTTATAGGGATGGCGGTGTAGATATTTTCATGTTTTCACCGATGGCGGTGTAGATATTTCCATGTTTACACAGATAGCGGTGTAGACATTTCCATGTTTACACAGATAGCGGTGTGGATATTTCCATGTTTATGCAGATAGCAGTGTAGATATTTCCATGTTTATACATATAGCGGTGTGGATATTTCCATGTTTATTCAGATAGCGGTGCGGATATTTCCATGTTTATACAGATAGCGGTGTAGATATTTCCATCTTAATACAGATGGCGGTGTAGATATGTCCATGTTTGTACAGATGGCGGTGTAGATATTTCCATGTTCATGCAGATGGTGGTGTAGATATTTCGAAGTTTATAGAGATAGCGCTGTAGTTATTTCCATATTTATTGAGAAATCTGTGTAGATATTTCCAGGTATTTTCAGATAGCTGAGTAGATATTTCCATGTTCATGCAGAGAGCGGTGCAGATATTTCCATGTTCATCCAGATGCCGGTGTACATATATCCATGTTCATACAGATGGCGGTGAAGATATTTCCATGTTCATACAGATGGTTGTGTAGATATATCCAAGTCCATACAAATGGCGGTGTAGATATTGCCATGTTCATAGAGATGGCGGTGTAGATATTTCCATGTTCATACAATTGGCGGTGTAGATATTTCCATGTTCATAGAGATGGCGGTGTAGATATTTCCATATTTATAGAGATAGCAGTGTAGTTATTACCATGTTTATAGAGATAGCAGTGTAGATATTTCCATTGATATACAGAGAGCTGTGTAGATATTTGCATGTTCATAGAGATAGCGGTGTAGATATTTTCATGTTCATTCAGATAGCGGTGTAGATATTTCCATGTTCATACAGTTAGCGTGGTAGATATTTCCATGTTCATACAGATAATGGTGTAGATATTTCCATGTTCATACAGATAGCGGTGTAGATATTTCCATGTTCATACAGTTAGCTGTGTAGATATTTCCATGTTCATACAGATGGTGGTGTAGATATTTACATGTTCATTCAGATGGCGGTGTAGTTATTTCCATGTTCATACAGATAGCGGTGTAGATATTTCCATGTTCATACAGATAGCGGTGTAGATATTTCCATGTTCATACAGATAGAGGCGTAGATATTTCCATGTTCATACCAATAGCGGTGTAGACATTTCCATGTTCATACATTTAGCGGTGTAGATATTTCCATGTTCATACAGATGGCGGTGAAGATATTTCCATGTTCATACAGATGGCGGTGTAGATATTTCCATGTTTGTACGGATGGCTGTGTAGATATATCCATGATCATTCAGGTGGCGGTGTATTTATTTCCATGTTTATACAGATAGCAGTGTAGTTATTTCCATATTAATAGAGATAGCTGTGTAGATATTTCCATTGATATACAGATAGCTGTGTAGATATTTGCATGTTCATACAGATAGCGGTGTAGATATTTCCATGTTCGTACAGATGGCGGTGTAGATATTTCCATGTTCATACAGATAGCGGTGTAGATATTTCCATGTTCATACAGATAACGGTGTAGATACTTCCATGTTCATACAGATGGCGGTGTAGATATTTACATGTTCATACAGATGGCGGTATAGATATTTCCATGTTCGTACAGATGGCGGTGTAGATATTTCCATGTTCATACAGATAGCGGTATAGATATTTCCATGTTTATACAGATGTTTGTGTAGATATTTCCATGTATATAGAGATGGCGGTCTAGATATTTCCATGTTTACAGAGATAGTGGTGTAGTTATTTCCAAGTTTATAGAGACAGCGTTGTAGATATTTCCATGTTTATACAGATAGCGGTGAAGATATTTCCATGTTTATACAGATAGCGGTGTAGATATTTCCATGTTTATACAGATAGCAGTGTAGATATTTCCATGTTTATAGAGATAGTGGTGTAGATAATTTCAATTTTATACAGAAAGCAGTGTAGATATTTCGAAGTTCATACAGATAGCGGTGTAGATATTTCCACGTTCATAGAGATGGTGGTGTAGATATTTCCATGTTCATACAGAAGACGGTGTAGATATTTCCATGTTTATAGGGATGGCGGTGTAGATATTTTCATGTTTACACAGATGGCGGTGTAGATATTTCCATGTTTACACGGATAGCGGTGTAGACATTTCCATGTTTACACAGATAGCGGTGTGGATATTTCCATGTTTATGCAGATAGCAGTGTAGATATTTCCATGTTTATACAGATAGCGGTGCGGATATTTCCATGTTTATTCAGATAGCGGTGCGGATATTTCCATGTTTATACAGATAGTTGGGCAGATATTTCCATGTTTATACAGATAGCGGTGTAGATATTTCCATCTTAATACAGATGGCGGTGTAGATATGTCCATGTTTGTACAGATGGCTGTGTAGATATTTCCATGTTCATACAGATGGCGGTGTAGATATTTTGAAGTTTATAGAGATAGCGTTGTAGTTATTTCCATAATTATAGAGAAATCTGTGTAGATATTTCCATGTATATTCAGATAGCTGTGTAGATATTTCCATGTTCATGCAGATAGCGGTGTAGATATTTCCATGTTCATCCAGATGCCGGTGTACATATATCCATGTTCATACAGATGGCGGTGAAGATATTTCCATGTTCATACAGATGGTGGTGTAGATATTTCCATGTTCATACAAATGGCAGTGTAGATATTTCCATGTTCATAGAGATGGTGGTGTAGATATTTCCATGTTCATACAAATGGTGGTGTAGATATTTCCATGTTCATAGAGATGGCGGTGTAGATATTTCCATTTTTATAGAGATAGCAGTGTAGTTATTTCCATGTTTATAGAGATAGCAGTGTTGATATTTCCATTGATATACAGATAGCTGTGTAGATATTTGCATGTTCATAGAGATAGCGGTGTAGATATTTACATGTTCATACAGATGGCGGTGTACATATTTCCATGTTCATACAGATGGCGGTGTAGATATTTCCATGGTCATACAGATAGCGGTGTAGATAATTCCATGTTCATACAGTTAGCTCTGTAGATATTTCCATGTTCATACAGATGGCGGTGTAGGTATTTGTATGTTCATACAGATGGCGGTGTAGATATTTCCATCTTCATACAGATAGCGGTGTAGATATTTCCATGTTCATACAGATAGCGGTGTAGATATATCCATGTTCATACAGATAGCGGTGTAGATATTTCCATGTTCATACCAATAGCGGTGTAGACATTTCCATGTTCATTCATTTAGCGGTGTAGATATTTCCATGTTCATACAGATGGCGGTGAAGTTATTTCCATGTTTATACAGATGGCAGTGTAGATATTTCCATGTTTGTACGGATGGCAGTGTAGATATTTCCATGTTCATACAGGAGGCGGTGTAGATATTTCCATGTTTATACTGGTAGCAGTGTATTTATTTCCATGTTAATAGAGATAGCTGTGTGGATATTTCCATTGATATACAGATAGCTGTGTAGATATTTGCATGTTCATACAGATAGCGGTGTAGATATTTCCATGTTCGTACAGATAGCGGTGTAGATATTTCCATGTTCATACAGTTCGCGGTGTAGATATTTCCATGTTCATACAGATGGCGCTGTAGATATTTCCATGTCCATACAGATGGCGGTATAGATATTTCCATGTTCGTACAGATAGCGGTGTAGATATTTCCATGTTCATACAGTTAGCGGTGTAGATATTTCCATGTTCATACAGATGGCGGTGTAGATATTTCCATGTCCATACAGATGGCGGTATAGATATTTCCATGTTCGTACAGATAGCGGTGTAGATATTTCCATGTTCATACAGATAGCGGTATAGATATTTCCATGTTTATACAGATGGTGGTGTGGATATTTCCATGTATATAGAGATGGCGGTCTAGATATTTCCATGTTTACAGAGATAGTGGTGTAGTTATTTTCAAGTTTATAGAGACAGTGTTGTAGATATTTCCATGTTTATACAGATAGCAGTGAAGATATTTCCATGTTTTTACAGATAGCGGTGTAGACATTGCCATGTTTATGCAGGTAGCAGTGAAGATATTTCCATGTTTATAGAGATAGTGGTGTAGATAATTTCAATTTTATACAAAGTGCAGTGTAGATATTTCCAAGTTCGTACAGATAGTGGTGTAGATATTTCCAGGTTCATACTAATAGCGGTGTAGATATTTACATGTTCATACAAATGGCGGTATAGTTATTTCCATGTTCTTACAGATGGCGGTGTGGATATTTCCATGTTCATACCAATAGCGGTGTAGATATTTCCATGTTCATACAGTTAGCGGTGTAGATATTTCCATGTTCATACAGAAGGCGGTGTAGATATTTACATGTTCATACAGATGGCGGTGTAGATATTTCCATGTTCGTACGGATGGCAGTGTAGATATTTCCATGTTCATACAGGTGGCGGTGTAGATATTTCCATGTTTATACAGATAGCAGTGTAGTTATTTCCATGTTTATAGAGACAGCTGTGAAGATATTTCCATTGATATACAGATAGCTGTGTAGATATTTGCATGTTCATACAGATATCGGTTTAGATATTTCCATGTTCGTACAGATAGCGGTGTAGATATTTCCATGTTCGTACAGATAGCGGTGTAGATATTTCCATGTTCATACAGATAACGGTGTAGATATTTCCGTGTTCATACAGATAGCGGTGTAGATATTTCCATGTTCATACAGTTAGCGGTGTAGATATTTCCATGTTCATACAGATGGCGGTGTAGATATTTACATGTTCATACAAATGGCGGTATAGATATTTCCATGTTCGTACAGATGGCGGTGTAGATATTTCCATGTTCATAGAGATGGCGGAGTAGATATTTCCATGTTTATGCAGATAGCGGTATAGCTATTTCCATGTTTATACAGATGGTTGTGTAGATATTTCCATGTTTATAGAGATGGCGGTCTTGATATTTCCATGTTTACAGAGATAGTGGTGTAGTTATTTCCAAGTTTACAGAGACAGCGTTGTAGATATTTCCATGTTTATACAGATAGCGGTGAAAATATTTCCATGTTTATACAGATAGCGGTGTAGATATTTCCATGTTTATACAGATAGCAGTGTAGATATTTCCATGTTTATAGAGATAGTGGTGTAGATAATTTCAATTTTATACAGAGAGCAGTGTAGATATTTCCAAGTTCATACAGATAGCGGTGTAGATATTTCCACGTTTATAGAGATGGCGGTGCAGATATTTCCATGTTCATACAGAGGACGATGTAGATATTTCCATGTTTATAGGGATGGCGGTGTAGATATTTTCATGTTTACGCAGATGGCGGTGTAGATATTTCCATGTTTACACGGATAGCGGTGTAAACATTTCCATGTTTACACAGATAGCGGTGTGGATATTTCCAGGTTTATGCAGATAGCAGTGTAGATATTTCCATGTTTATACATATAGCGGTGTGGATATTTCCATGTTTATTCAGATAGCGGTGCGGATATTTCCATGTTTATACAGATAGTTGGGCAGATATTTCCATGTTTCTACAGATAGCGGTGTAGATATTTCCATCTTAATACAGATGGCGGTGTAGATATGTCCATGTTCATACAGATGGCGGTGTAGATATTTCCAAGTTCATACAGATGGCGGTGTAGATATTTCCAAGTTCATAGAGGTAGCGCTGTAGTTATTTCCATATTTATTGAGAAATCGGTGTAGATATTTCCATGTATATTCAGATAGCTGTGTAGATATTTCCATGTTCATGCAGATAGCGGTGTAGATATTTCCATGTTCATCCAGATGCCGGTGTACATATATCCATGTTCATACAGATGGCGGTGAAGATATTTCCATGTTCATACAGATGGCGGTTTAGGTATTTCCATGTTCATACAAATGGCGGTGTAGATATTTCCATGTTCATAGAGATGGCAGTGTAGATATTTCCAGGTTCATACAAATGGCGGTGTAGATATTTCCATGTTCATAGAGATGGCGGTGTAGATATTTCCATTTTTATACAGATAGCAGTGTAGTTATTTCCATGTTTATAGAGATACCAGTGTGGATATTTCCATTGATATACAGATAGCTGTGTAGATATTTGAATGTTCGTACAGATAGCGGTGTAGATATTTCCATGTTCATACAGATAGCGGTGTTGATATTTCCATGGTCATACAGATAGCGGTGTAGATATTTCCATGTGCATACAGATAGCGGTGTAGATATTTCCATGTTCATACAGATGGCGGTGTACATATTTACATGTTCATACAGATGGCGGTGTAGATATTTCCATGTTCATACAGATGGCGGTGTAGAGATTTCCATGTTCATACAGATAGCGGTGTAGATATTTCCATGTTCAAACAGATAGAGGTGTAGATATTTCCATGTTCATACCAATAGCGGTGTAGTCATTTCCATGTTCCTACAGTTAGCGGTGTAGATATTTCCATGTTCATACAGATGGTGGTGTAGATATTTACATGTTCATACAGATGGCGGTGTAGATATTTCCATGTTCGTATGGATGGCAGTGTAAATATTTCCATGTTCATACAGGTGGCGGTGTAGATATTTCCATGTTTATACAGATAGCAGTGTATTTATTTCCATGTTTATAGAGATAGCAGTGTATACATTTCCATTGATATACAGATAGCTGTGTAGATATTTGCATGGTCACACAGATAGCGGTGTAGATATTTCCATCTTCGTACAGATAGCGGTGTAGATATTTCCATGTTCATACAGATAGCGGTGTAGATATTTCCATGTTCTTACAGATAACGGTGTAGATATTTCCATGTACATACAGACGGCGGTATAGATATTTCCATGTTCGTACAGATAGCGGTGTAGATATTTCCATGTTCATACAGTTAGCGGTGTAGATATTTCCATGTTCATACAGATGGCGGTGTAGATATTTACATGTTCATACAGATGGCGGTATAGATATTTCCATGTTCGTACAGATGGCGGTGTAGGTATTTCCATGTTCATAGAGATGGCGGTGTAGATATTTCCATGTTTATGCAGATGGCGGTTTAGATATTTCCATGTTTATACAGATGGTGGTGTAGATATTTCCATGTTTATAGAGATGGCAGTCCAGATATTTCCATGTTTACATAGATAGTGGTGTAGTTATTTCCAAGTTTATAGAGACAGCGTTGTAGATATTTCCTTGTTTATACAGATAGCGGTGAAGATATTTCCATGTTTATACAGATAGCGGTGTAGATATTTCCATGTTTATACAGATAGCAGTGTAGATATTTCGATGTTTATGGAGATAGTGGTTTAGATAATTTCAATTTTATACAGAGAGCAGTGTAGATATTTCCAAGTTCATACAGATAGCGGTGTAGATATTTCCACGTTTATAGAGATGGCGGTGTAGATATTTCCATGTTCATACAGAGGACGGTGTAGATATTTCCATGTTTATAGGGATGGCGGTGTAGATATTTTCATGTTTACACCGATGGCGGTGTAGATATTTCCATGTTTACACAGATAGCGGTGTAGACATTTCCATGTTTACACAGATAGCGGTGTGGATATTTCCATGTTTATTCAGATAGCAGTTTAGATATTTCCATGTTTATACATATAGCGGTGTGGATATTTCCATGTTTATTCAGATAGTGGTGCGGATATTTCCATGTTTATACAGATAGCGGTGTAGATATTTCCATCTTAATACAGATGGCGGTGTAGATATGTCCATGTTTGTACAGATGGCGTTGTAGATATTTCCATGTTCATACAGATGGTGGTGTAGATATTTCGAAGTTTATAGAGATAGCGCTGTAGTTATTTCCATATTTATGGAGAAATCTGTGTAGATATTTCCATGTATATTCAGATAGCTGTGTAGATATTTCCATGTTCATGCAGAGAGCGGTGTAGATATTTCCATGTTCATACAAATGGCGGTGTAGATATTTACATGTTCATTCAGATGGCTGTGTTGATATTTCATATTCGCACAGATGGCAGTGTAGATATTTCCATGTTCATACAGGTGGTGGTGTAGATATTTCCATGTTTATACAGATAGCAGTGTAGTTATTTCCATGTTTATAGATTTAGCAGTGTAGCTATTTCCATTGATATACAGATAGCTCTGTAGATATTTGCATGTTCATACAGATAGCGGTGTAGATATTTCCATGCTCATACAGATAGCAGTGTAGATATTTCCATACTCATACAGATAGCGGTGTAGATATATTCATGTTCATACAGTTAGCGGTGTAGATATTTCCATGTTCATACAAATGGCGGTGTAGATATTTACATGTTCTTACAGATGGCGGTGTAGATATTTCATGTTCGCACAGATAGCAGTGTACATATTTCCATGTTCATACAGGTGGCGGTGTAGATATTTCCAGGTTTATACAGATAGCAGTGTAGTTATTTCCATGTTTATAGATTTAGCAGTGTAGCTATTTCCATTGATATACAGATAGCTGTGTAGATATTTGCATGTTCATACAGATGGCGGTGTAGATATTTCGAAGTTTATAGAGATAGCGCTGTAGTTATTTCCATATTTATAGAGAAATCTGTGTAGATATTTCCATGTATATGCAGATAGGTGTGTAGATATTTCCATGTTCATGCAGATAGCGGTGTAGATATTTCCATCTTCATCCAGATGCCGGTGTAGATATATCCATGTTCATACAGATTGCGGTGAAGATATTTCCATGTTCATACAGATGGCGGTGTAGATATTTCCATGTTCATACAAATGGCGGTGTAGATATTTCCATGTTCATAGAGATGGCGGTGTAGATATTTCCATGTTCATACAAATGGCGGTGTAGATATTTCCGTGTTCATAGAGATGGCAGTGTAGATATTTCCATGTGTATACACATAGCAGTGTAGTTATTTCCATGTTTATAGAGATAGCAGTGTAGATATTTCCATTGATATTCAGATATCTGTGTAGATATTTCCATGTTCATACAGATAGCGGTGTAGATATTTCCATGTTCATACAGATGGCGGTGTAGATATTTCCATGTTGATACAGATGGCGGTGTAGATATTTACATGTTCATACAGATGGCAGTGTAGATATTTCCATGTTCGTATGGATGGCAGTGTAGATATTTCCATGTTCATACAGGTGGCGGTGTAGATATTTCCATGTTTTTAGAGATGGCGGTGTAGATATTTTCACGTTTACACAGATGGCGGTGGAGATATTTCCATGTTTACACAGATAGCGGTGCAGACATTTCCATGTTTACACATATAGCTGTGTGGATATTTCCATGTTTATGCAGATAGCGGTGTAGATATTTCCATGTTTATACAGATAGCGGTGTAGATATTTCCATTTTAATACAGATGGCGGTGTAGATATGTCCATGTTCGTACAGATGGCCGTGTAGATATTTCCTTGTTCATACAGATGGTGGTGTAGATATTTCGAAGTTTATGGAGATAGCGCGGTAGTTATTTCCATATTTATAGAGAAATCTCTGTAGATATTTCCATGTATATGCAGATAGCTGTGTAGATATTTCCATGTTCATACAGATAGCGGTGCAGATATTTCCATCTTCATCCAGATGCCGGTGTAGATATATCCATGTTCATACAGATGGTGGTGTAGATATTTCGAAGTTTATGGAGATAGCGCGGTAGTTATTTCCATATTTATAGAGAAATCTCTTTAGATATTTCCATGTATATGCAGATAGCTGTGTAGATATTTCCATGTTCATACAGATAGCGGTGCAGATATTTCCATCTTCATCCAGATGGCCGTGTAGATATTTCCTTGTTCATACAGATGGTGGTGTAGATATTTCGAAGTTTATGGAGATAGCGCGGTAGTTATTTCCATATTTATAGAGAAATCTCTGTAGACATTTCCATGTATATGCAGATAGCTGTGTAGATATTTCCATGTTCATACAGATAGCGGTGCAGATATTTCCATCTTCATCCAGATGCCGGTGTAGATATATCCATGTTCATACAGATGGCGGTGAAGATATTTCCGTGTTCATACAGATAGCGGTGTAGATATTTCCATATTCATAGAGATGGCGTTGTAGATATTTCCATGTTCATAGAGATGGCGGTGTAGATATTTCATTGTTTGTACAGATAGCAGTGTAGTTATTTCCATGTTTATAGAGATAGCAGTGTAGATATTTCCATTGATATACAGATAGCTGTGTAGATATTTGCATGTGCATACAGATAGCGGTGTAGATATTTCCATCCTCATACAGATAGCAGTGTTGATATTTCCATGTTCATACAGATAGCGGTGTAGATATTTCCATGTTCATACAGATAGTGGTGTAGATATTTCCATGTTCATACAGATAGCGGTGTAGATATTTCCATGTTCATACAGATGGCGGTGTAGAGATTTCCATGTTCATACAGATAGCGGTGTAGATATTTCCATGTTCATACAGATAGCGGTGTAGATATTTCCATGTTCATACCAATAGCGGTGTAGACATTTCCATGTTCATACAGATAGCGGTGTAGAGATTTCCATGTTCATACAGATGGCGGTGTAGATATTTCCATGTTCATACAGATAGCGGTGTAGATATTTCCATGTTCATACCAATAGCGGTGTAGTCATTTCCATGTTCCTACAGTTAGCGGTGTAGATATTTCCATGTTCATACAGATGGCGGTGTAGATATTTACATGTTCATACAGATGGCGGTGTAGATATTTCCATGTTCGTACGGATGGCAGTGTAAATATTTCCATGTTCATACAGGTGGCGGTGTAGATATTTCCATGTTTATACAGAAGGCAGTGTAGTTATTTCCATGTTTATAGAGATAGCAGTGTATACATTTCCATTGATATACATATAGCTGTGTAGATATTTGCATGGTCACACAGATAGCGGTGTAGATATTTCCATGTTCGTACAGATAGCGGTGTAGATATTTCCATGTTCATACAGATAGCGGTGTAGTTATTTCCATGTTCTTACAGATAGCGGTGTAGATATTTCCATGTCCATACAGACGGCGGTATAGATATTTCCATGTTCGTACAGATAGCGGTGTAGTTATTTCCATGTTCATACAGTTAGCGGTGTAGATATTTCCATGTTCATACAGATGGCGGTGTAGATATTTACACGTTCATACAGATGGCTGTATAGATATTTCCATGTTCGTACAGATGGCGGCGTAGGTATTTCCATGATCATAGAGATGGCGGTGTAGATATTTCCATGTTTATGCAGATGGCGGTTTAGATATTTCCATGTTTATACAGATGGTGGTGTAGATATTTCCATGTTTATAGAGATGGCAGTCCAGATATTTCCATGTTTACAGAGATAGTGGTGTAGTTATTTCCAAGTTTATAGAGACAGCGTTGTAGATATTTCCTTGTTTATACAGATAGCGGTGAAGATATTTCCATGTTTATACAGATAGCGGTGTAGATATTTCCATGTTTATACAGATAGCAGTGTAGATATTTCGATGTTTATGGAGATAGTGGTGTAGATAATTTCAATTTTATACAGAGAGCAGTGTGGATATTTCCAAGTTCATACAGATAGCGGTGTAGATATTTCCATGTTTATAGAGATGGCGGTGTAGATATTTCCATGTTCATACAGAGGACGGTGTAGATATTTCCATGTTTATAGGGATGGCGGTTTAGATATTTTCATGTTTACGCAGATGGCGGTGTAGATATTTCCATGTTTACACGGATAGCAGTGTAGACATTTCCATGTTTTTTCAGATAGCGGTGCGGATATTTCCATGTTTATACAGATAGTTGGGCAGATATTTCCATGTTTATACAGATAGCGGTGTAGATATTTCCATCTTAATACAGATGGCGGTGTAGATATGTCCATGTTCGTACAGATGGCGGTGTAGATATTTCCAAGTTCATACAGATGGCGGTGTAGATATTTCGAAGTTTATAAAGGTAGCGCTGTAGTTATTTCCATATTTATTGAGAAATCGGTGTAGATATTTCCATGTATATTCAGATAGCTGTGTAGATATTTCCATGTTCATGCAGATAGTGGTGTAGATATTTCCATGTTCATCCAGATGCCAGTGTACATATATCCATGTTCATACAGATGGCGGTGAAGATATTTCCATGTTCATACAGATGGCGGTTTAGGTATTTCCATGTTCATACAAATGGCGGTGTAGATATTTCCATGTTCATAGAGATGGCGGTGTAGATATTTCCAGGATCATACAAATGGCGGTGTAGATATTTCCATGTTCATAGAGATGGCGGTGTAGATATTTCCATGTTTATACAGATAGCAGTGTAGATATTTCCATGTTTATTGAGATACCAGTGTGGATATTTCCATTGATATACAGATAGCTGTGTAGATATTTGAATGTTCGTACAGATAGCGGTGTAGATATTTCCATGTTAATACAGATAGCGGTGTTGATATTTCCATGTTCATACAGATAGCGGTGTAGATATTTCCATGTTCATACAGATAGCGGTGTAGATATTTCCATGTTCATACAGATAGCGGTGTAGATATTTCCATCTTCATACAGATGGCGGTGTAGAGATTTCCATGTTCATACAGATAACGGTGTAGATATTTCCATGTTCATACAGATAGCGGTGTAGATATTTCCATGTTCATACCAATAGCGGTGTAGTCATTTCCATGTTCCTACAGTTAGCGGTGTAGATATTTCCATGTTCATACAGATGGCGGTGTAGATATTTCCATGTTCATACAGATAGCGGTGTAGATATTTCCATGTTCGTACGGATGGCAGTGTAAATATTTCCATGTTCATACAGGTGGCGGTGTAGATATTTCCATGTTTATACAGATAGCAGTGTAGTTATTTCCATGTTTATAGAGATAGCAGTGTATACATTTCCATTGATATACAGATAGCTGTGTAGATATTTGCATGGTCACACAGATAGCGGTGTAGATATTTCCATGTTCGTACAGATAGCGGTGTAGATATTTCCATGTTCATACAGATAGCGGTGTAGATATTTCCATGTTCTTACAGATAACAGTGTAGATATTTCCATGTCCATACAGACGGCGGTATAGATATTTCCATGTTCGTACAGATAGCGGTGTAGATATTTCCATGTTCATACAGTTAGCGGTGTAGATATTTCCATGTTCATACAGATGGCGGTGTAGATATTTACATGTTCATACAGATGGAGGTATAGATATTTCCATGTTCGTACAGATGGCGGTGTAGGTATTTCCATGATCATAGAGATGGCGGTGTAGATATTTCCATGTTTATGCAGATGGCGGTTTAGATATTTCCATGTTTATACAGATGGTGGTGTAGATATTTCCATGTTTATAGAGATGGCAGTCCAGATATTTCCATGTTTACAGAGATCGTGGTGTAGTTATTTCCAAGTTTATAGAGACAGCGTTGTAGATATTTCCTTGTTTATACAGATAGCCGTGAAGATATTTCCATGTTTATACAGATAGCGGTGTAGATATTTCCATGTTTATACAGATAGCAGTGTAGATATTTCGATGTTTATGGAGATAGTGGTGTAGATAATTTCAATTTTATACAGAGAGCAGTGTAGATATTTCCAAGTTCATACAGATAGCGGTGTAGATATTTCCACGTTTATAGAGATGGCGGTGTAGATATTTCCATGTTCATACAGAGGACGGTGTAGATATTTCCATGTTTATAGGGATGGCGGTGTAGATATTTTCATGTTTTCACCGATGGCGGTGTAGATATTTCCATGTTTACACAGATAGCGGTGTAGACATTTCCATGTTTACACAGATAGCGGTGTGGATATTTCCATGTTTATGCAGATAGCAGTGTAGATATTTCCATGTTTATACATATAGCGGTGTGGATATTTCCATGTTTATTCAGATAGCGGTGCGGATATTTCCATGTTTATACAGATAGCGGTGTAGATATTTCCATCTTAATACAGATGGCGGTGTAGATATGTCCATGTTTGTACAGATGGCGGTGTAGATATTTCCATGTTCATGCAGATGGTGGTGTAGATATTTCGAAGTTTATAGAGATAGCGCTGTAGTTATTTCCATATTTATTGAGAAATCTGTGTAGATATTTCCAGGTATTTTCAGATAGCTGTGTAGATATTTCCATGTTCATGCAGAGAGCGGTGCAGATATTTCCATGTTCATCCAGATGCCGGTGTACATATATCCATGTTCATACAGATGGCGGTGAAGATATTTCCATGTTCATACAGATGGTTGTGTAGATATATCCAAGTCCATACAAATGGCGGTGTAGATATTGCCATGTTCATAGAGATGGCGGTGTAGATATTTCCATGTTCATACAATTGGCGGTGTAGATATTTCCATGTTCATAGAGATGGCGGTGTAGATATTTCCATATTTATAGAGATAGCAGTGTAGTTATTACCATGTTTATAGAGATAGCAGTGTAGATATTTCCATTGATATACAGAGAGCTGTGTAGATATTTGCATGTTCATAGAGATAGCGGTGTAGATATTTTCATGTTCATTCAGATAGCGGTGTAGATATTTCCATGTTCATACAGTTAGCGTGGTAGATATTTCCATGTTCATACAGATAATGGTGTAGATATTTCCATGTTCATACAGATAGCGGTGTAGATATTTCCATGTTCATACAGTTAGCTGTGTAGATATTTCCATGTTCATACAGATGGTGGTGTAGATATTTACATGTTCATTCAGATGGCGGTGTAGTTATTTCCATGTTCATACAGATAGCGGTGTAGATATTTCCATGTTCATACAGATAGCGGTGTAGATATTTCCATGTTCATACAGATAGAGGCGTAGATATTTCCATGTTCATACCAATAGCGGTGTAGACATTTCCATGTTCATACATTTAGCGGTGTAGATATTTCCATGTTCATACAGATGGCGGTGAAGATATTTCCATGTTCATACAGATGGCGGTGTAGATATTTCCATGTTTGTACGGATGGCAGTGTAGATATATCCATGATCATTCAGGTGGCGGTGTATTTATTTCCATGTTTATACAGATAGCAGTGTAGTTATTTCCATATTAATAGAGATAGCTGTGTAGATATTTCCATTGATATACAGATAGCTGTGTAGATATTTGCATGTTCATACAGATAGCGGTGTAGATATTTCCATGTTCGTACAGATGGCGGTGTAGATATTTCCATGTTCATACAGATAGCGGTGTAGATATTTCCATGTTCATACAGATAACGGTGTAGATACTTCCATGTTCATACAGATGGCGGTGTAGATATTTACATGTTCATACAGATGGCGGTATAGATATTTCCATGTTCGTACAGATGGCGGTGTAGATATTTCCATGTTCATACAGATAGCGGTATAGATATTTCCATGTTTATACAGATGTTTGTGTAGATATTTCCATGTATATAGAGATGGCGGTCTAGATATTTCCATGTTTACAGAGATAGTGGTGTAGTTATTTCCAAGTTTATAGAGACAGCGTTGTAGATATTTCCATGTTTATACAGATAGCGGTGAAGATATTTCCATGTTTATACAGATAGCGGTGTAGATATTTCCATGTTTATACAGATAGCAGTGTAGATATTTCCATGTTTATAGAGATAGTGGTGTAGATAATTTCAATTTTATACAGAAAGCAGTGTAGATATTTCGAAGTTCATACAGATAGCGGTGTAGATATTTCCACGTTCATAGAGATGGTGGTGTAGATATTTCCATGTTCATACAGAAGACGGTGTAGATATTTCCATGTTTATAGGGATGGCGGTGTAGATATTTTCATGTTTACACAGATGGCGGTGTAGATATTTCCATGTTTACACGGATAGCGGTGTAGACATTTCCATGTTTACACAGATAGCGGTGTGGATATTTCCATGTTTATGCAGATAGCAGTGTAGATATTTCCATGTTTATACAGATAGCGGTGCGGATATTTCCATGTTTATTCAGATAGCGGTGCGGATATTTCCATGTTTATACAGATAGTTGGGCAGATATTTCCATGTTTATACAGATAGCGGTGTAGATATTTCCATCTTAATACAGATGGCGGTGTAGATATGTCCATGTTTGTACAGATGGCTGTGTAGATATTTCCATGTTCATACAGATGGCGGTGTAGATATTTTGAAGTTTATAGAGATAGCGTTGTAGTTATTTCCATAATTATAGAGAAATCTGTGTAGATATTTCCATGTATATTCAGATAGCTGTGTAGATATTTCCATGTTCATGCAGATAGCGGTGTAGATATTTCCATGTTCATCCAGATGCCGGTGTACATATATCCATGTTCATACAGATGGCGGTGAAGATATTTCCATGTTCATACAGATGGTGGTGTAGATATTTCCATGTTCATACAAATGGCAGTGTAGATATTTCCATGTTCATAGAGATGGTGGTGTAGATATTTCCATGTTCATACAAATGGTGGTGTAGATATTTCCATGTTCATAGAGATGGCGGTGTAGATATTTCCATTTTTATAGAGATAGCAGTGTAGTTATTTCCATGTTTATAGAGATAGCAGTGTTGATATTTCCATTGATATACAGATAGCTGTGTAGATATTTGCATGTTCATAGAGATAGCGGTGTAGATATTTACATGTACATACAGATGGCGGTGTACATATTTCCATGTTCATACAGATGGCGGTGTAGATATTTCCATGGTCATACAGATAGCGGTGTAGATAATTCCATGTTCATACAGTTAGCTCTGTAGATATTTCCATGTTCATACAGATGGCGGTGTAGGTATTTGTATGTTCATACAGATGGCGGTGTAGATATTTCCATCTTCATACAGATAGCGGTGTAGATATTTCCATGTTCATACAGATAGCGGTGTAGATATATCCATGTTCATACAGATAGCGGTGTAGATATTTCCATGTTCATACCAATAGCGGTGTAGACATTTCCATGTTCATTCATTTAGCGGTGTAGATATTTCCATGTTCATACAGATGGCGGTGAAGTTATTTCCATGTTTATACAGATGGCAGTGTAGATATTTCCATGTTTGTACGGATGGCAGTGTAGATATTTCCATGTTAATACAGGAGGCGGTGTAGATATTTCCATGTTTATACTGGTAGCAGTGTATTTATTTCCATGTTAATAGAGATAGCTGTGTGGATATTTCCATTGATATACAGATAGCTGTGTAGATATTTGCATGTTCATACAGATAGCGGTGTAGATATTTCCATGTTCGTACAGATAGCGGTGTAGATATTTCCATGTTCATACAGTTCGCGGTGTAGATATTTCCATGTTCATACAGATGGCGCTGTAGATATTTCCATGTCCATACAGATGGCGGTATAGATATTTCCATGTTCGTACAGATAGCGGTGTAGATATTTCCATGTTCATACAGTTAGCGGTGTAGATATTTCCATGTTCATACAGATGGCGGTGTAGATATTTCCATGTCCATACAGATGGCGGTATAGATATTTCCATGTTCGTACAGATAGCGGTGTAGATATTTCCATGTTCATACAGATAGCGGTATAGATATTTCCATGTTTATACAGATGGTGGTGTGGATATTTCCATGTATATAGAGATGGCGGTCTAGATATTTCCATGTTTACAGAGATAGTGGTGTAGTTATTTTCAAGTTTATAGAGACAGTGTTGTAGATATTTCCATGTTTATACAGATAGCAGTGAAGATATTTCCATGTTTTTACAGATAGCGGTGTAGACATTGCCATGTTTATGCAGGTAGCAGTGAAGATATTTCCATGTTTATAGAGATAGTGGTGTAGATAATTTCAATTTTATACAAAGTGCAGTGTAGATATTTCCAAGTTCGTACAGATAGTGGTGTAGATATTTCCAGGTTCATACTAATAGCGGTGTAGATATTTACATGTTCATACAAATGGCGGTATAGTTATTTCCATGTTCTTACAGATGGCGGTGTGGATATTTCCATGTTCATACCAATAGCGGTGTAGATATTTCCATGTTCATACAGTTAGCGGTGTAGATATTTCCATGTTCATACAGAAGGCGGTGTAGATATTTACATGTTCATACAGATGGCGGTGTAGATATTTCCATGTTCGTACGGATGGCAGTGTAGATATTTCCATGTTCATACAGGTGGCGGTGTAGATATTTCCATGTTTATACAGATAGCAGTGTAGTTATTTCCATGTTTATAGAGACAGCTGTGAAGATATTTCCATTGATATACAGATAGCTGTGTAGATATTTGCATGTTCATACAGATATCGGTTTAGATATTTCCATGTTCGTACAGATAGCGGTGTAGATATTTCCATGTTCGTACAGATAGCGGTGTAGATATTTCCATGTTCATACAGATAACGGTGTAGATATTTCCGTGTTCATACAGATAGCGGTGTAGATATTTCCATGTTCATACAGTTAGCGGTGTAGATATTTCCATGTTCATACAGATGGCGGTGTAGATATTTACATGTTCATACAAATGGCGGTATAGATATTTCCATGTTCGTACAGATGGCGGTGTAGATATTTCCATGTTCATAGAGATGGCGGAGTAGATATTTCCATGTTTATGCAGATAGCGGTATAGCTATTTCCATGTTTATACAGATGGTTGTGTAGATATTTCCATGTTTATAGAGATGGCGGTCTTGATATTTCCATGTTTACAGAGATAGTGGTGTAGTTATTTCCAAGTTTACAGAGACAGCGTTGTAGATATTTCCATGTTTATACAGATAGCGGTGAAAATATTTCCATGTTTATACAGATAGCGGTGTAGATATTTCCATGTTTATACAGATAGCAGTGTAGATATTTCCATGTTTATAGAGATAGTGGTGTAGATAATTTCAATTTTATACAGAGAGCAGTGTAGATATTTCCAAGTTCATACAGATAGCGGTGTAGATATTTCCACGTTTATAGAGATGGCGGTGCAGATATTTCCATGTTCATACAGAGGACGATGTAGATATTTCCATGTTTATAGGGATGGCGGTGTAGATATTTTCATGTTTACGCAGATGGCGGTGTAGATATTTCCATGTTTACACGGATAGCGGTGTAAACATTTCCATGTTTACACAGATAGCGGTGTGGATATTTCCAGGTTTATGCAGATAGCAGTGTAGATATTTCCATGTTTATACATATAGCGGTGTGGATATTTCCATGTTTATTCAGATAGCGGTGCGGATATTTCCATGTTTATACAGATAGTTGGGCAGATATTTCCATGTTTCTACAGATAGCGGTGTAGATATTTCCATCTTAATACAGATGGCGGTGTAGATATGTCCATGTTCGTACAGATGGCGGTGTAGATATTTCCAAGTTCATACAGATGGCGGTGTAGATATTTCCAAGTTCATAGAGGTAGCGCTGTAGTTATTTCCATATTTATTGAGAAATTGGTGTAGATATTTCCATGTATATTCAGATAGCTGTGTAGATATTTCCATGTTCATGCAGATAGCGGTGTAGATATTTCCATGTTCATCCAGATGCCGGTGTACATATATCCATGTTCATACAGATGGCGGTGAAGATATTTCCATGTTCATACAGATGGCGGTTTAGGTATTTCCATGTTCATACAAATGGCGGTGTAGATATTTCCATGTTCATAGAGATGGCAGTGTAGATATTTCCAGGTTCATACAAATGGCGGTGTAGATATTTCCATGTTCATAGAGATGGCGGTGTAGATATTTCCATTTTTATACAGATAGCAGTGTAGTTATTTCCATGTTTATAGAGATACCAGTGTGGATATTTCCATTGATATACAGATAGCTGTGTAGATATTTGAATGTTCGTACAGATAGCGGTGTAGATATTTCCATGTTCATACAGATAGCGGTGTTGATATTTCCATGGTCATACAGATAGCGGTGTAGATATTTCCATGTGCATACAGATAGCGGTGTAGATATTTCCATGTTCATACAGATGGCGGTGTTCATATTTACATGTTCATACAGATGGCGGTGTAGATATTTCCATGCTCATACAGATGGCGGTGTAGAGATTTCCATGTTCATACAGATAGCGGTGTAGATATTTCCATGTTCAAACAGATAGAGGTGTAGATATTTCCATGTTCATACCAATAGCGGTGTAGTCATTTCCATGTTCCTACAGTTAGCGGTGTAGATATTTCCATGTTCATACAGATGGTGGTGTAGATATTTACATGTTCATACAGATGGCGGTGTAGATATTTCCATGTTCGTATGGATGGCAGTGTAAATATTTCCATGTTCATACAGGTGGCGGTGTAGATATTTCCATGTTTATACAGATAGCAGTGTATTTATTTCCATGTTTATAGAGATAGCAGTGTATACATTTCCATTGATATACAGATAGCTGTGTAGATATTTGCATGGTCACACAGATAGCGGTGTAGATATTTCCATCTTCGTACAGATAGCGGTGTAGATATTTCCATGTTCATACAGATAGCGGTGTAGATATTTCCATGTTCTTACAGATAACGGTGTAGATATTTCCATGTACATACAGACGGCGGTATAGATATTTCCATGTTCGTACAGATAGCGGTGTAGATATTTCCATGTTCATACAGTTAGCGGTGTAGATATTTCCATGTTCATACAGATGGCGGTGTAGATATTTACATGTTCATACAGATGGCGGTATAGATATTTCCATGTTCGTACAGATGGCGGTGTAGGTATTTCCATGTTCATAGAGATGGCGGTGTAGATATTTCCATGTTTATGCAGATGGCGGTTTAGATATTTCCATGTTTATACAGATGGTGGTGTAGATATTTCCATGTTTATAGAGATGGCAGTCCAGATATTTCCATGTTTACATAGATAGTGGTGTAGTTATTTCCAAGTTTATAGAGACAGCGTTGTAGATATTTCCTTGTTTATACAGATAGCGGTGAAGATATTTCCATGTTTATACAGATAGCGGTGTAGATATTTCCATGTTTATACAGATAGCAGTGTAGATATTTCGATGTTTATGGAGATAGTGGTTTAGATAATTTCAATTTTATACAGAGAGCAGTGTAGATATTTCCAAGTTCATACAGATAGCGGTGTAGATATTTCCACGTTTATAGAGATGGCGGTGTAGATATTTCCATGTTCATACAGAGGACGGTGTAGATATTTCCATGTTTATAGGGATGGCGGTGTAGATATTTTCATGTTTACACCGATGGCGGTGTAGATATTTCCATGTTTACACAGATAGCGGTGTAGACATTTCCATGTTTACACAGATAGCGGTGTGGATATTTCCATGTTTATTCAGATAGCAGTTTAGATATTTCCATGTTTATACATATAGCGGTGTGGATATTTCCATGTTTATTCAGATAGTGGTGCGGATATTTCCATGTTTATACAGATAGCGGTGTAGATATTTCCATCTTAATACAGATGGCGGTGTAGATATGTCCATGTTTGTACAGATGGCGTTGTAGATATTTCCATGTTCATACAGATGGTGGTGTAGATATTTCGAAGTTTATAGAGATAGCGCTGTAGTTATTTCCATATTTATGGAGAAATCTGTGTAGATATTTCCATGTATATTCAGATAGCTGTGTAGATATTTCCATGTTCATGCAGAGAGCGGTGTAGATATTTCCATGTTCATACAAATGGCGGTGTAGATATTTACATGTTCATTCAGATGGCTGTGTTGATATTTCATATTCGCACAGATGGCAGTGTAGATATTTCCATGTTCATACAGGTGGTGGTGTAGATATTTCCATGTTTATACAGATAGCAGTGTAGTTATTTCCATGTTTATAGATTTAGCAGTGTAGCTATTTCCATTGATATACAGATAGCTCTGTAGATATTTGCATGTTCATACAGATAGCGGTGTAGATATTTCCATGCTCATACAGATAGCAGTGTAGATATTTCCATACTCATACAGATAGCGGTGTAGATATATTCATGTTCATACAGTTAGCGGTGTAGATATTTCCATGTTCATACAAATGGCGGTGTAGATATTTACATGTTCTTACAGATGGCGGTGTAGATATTTCATGTTCGCACAGATAGCAGTGTACATATTTCCATGTTCATACAGGTGGCGGTGTAGATATTTCCAGGTTTATACAGATAGCAGTGTAGTTATTTCCATGTTTATAGATTTAGCAGTGTAGCTATTTCCATTGATATACAGATAGCTGTGTAGATATTTGCATGTTCATACAGATGGCGGTGTAGATATTTCGAAGTTTATAGAGATAGCGCTGTAGTTATTTCCATATTTATAGAGAAATCTGTGTAGATATTTCCATGTATATGCAGATAGGTGTGTAGATATTTCCATGTTCATGCAGATAGCGGTGTAGATATTTCCATCTTCATCCAGATGCCGGTGTAGATATATCCATGTTCATACAGATTGCGGTGAAGATATTTCCATGTTCATACAGATGGCGGTGTAGATATTTCCATGTTCATACAAATGGCGGTGTAGATATTTCCATGTTCATAGAGATGGCGGTGTAGATATTTCCATGTTCATACAAATGGCGGTGTAGATATTTCCGTGTTCATAGAGATGGCAGTGTAGATATTTCCATGTGTATACACATAGCAGTGTAGTTATTTCCATGTTTATAGAGATAGCAGTGTAGATATTTCCATTGATATTCAGATATCTGTGTAGATATTTCCATGTTCATACAGATAGCGGTGTAGATATTTCCATGTTCATACAGATGGCGGTGTAGATATTTCCATGTTGATACAGATGGCGGTGTAGATATTTACATGTTCATACAGATGGCAGTGTAGATATTTCCATGTTCGTATGGATGGCAGTGTAGATATTTCCATGTTCATACAGGTGGCGGTGTAGATATTTCCATGTTTTTAGAGATGGCGGTGTAGATATTTTCACGTTTACACAGATGGCGGTGGAGATATTTCCATGTTTACACAGATAGCGGTGCAGACATTTCCATGTTTACACAGATAGCTGTGTGGATATTTCCATGTTTATGCAGATAGCGGTGTAGATATTTCCATGTTTATACAGATAGCGGTGTAGATATTTCCATTTTAATACAGATGGCGGTGTAGATATGTCCATGTTCGTACAGATGGCCGTGTAGATATTTCCTTGTTCATACAGATGGTGGTGTAGATATTTCGAAGTTTATGGAGATAGCGCGGTAGTTATTTCCATATTTATAGAGAAATCTCTGTAGATATTTCCATGTATATGCAGATAGCTGTGTAGATATTTCCATGTTCATACAGATAGCGGTGCAGATATTTCCATCTTCATCCAGATGCCGGTGTAGATATATCCATGTTCATACAGATGGTGGTGTAGATATTTCGAAGTTTATGGAGATAGCGCGGTAGTTATTTCCATATTTATAGAGAAATCTCTTTAGATATTTCCATGTATATGCAGATAGCTGTGTAGATATTTCCATGTTCATACAGATAGCGGTGCAGATATTTCCATCTTCATCCAGATGGCCGTGTAGATATTTCCTTGTTCATACAGATGGTGGTGTAGATATTTCGAAGTTTATGGAGATAGCGCGGTAGTTATTTCCATATTTATAGAGAAATCTCTGTAGACATTTCCATGTATATGCAGATAGCTGTGTAGATATTTCCATGTTCATACAGATAGCGGTGCAGATATTTCCATCTTCATCCAGATGCCGGTGAAGATATATCCATGTTCATACAGATGGCGGTGAAGATATTTCCGTGTTCATACAGATAGCGGTGTAGATATTTCCATATTCATAGAGATGGCGTTGTAGATATTTCCATGTTCATAGAGATGGCGGTGTAGATATTTCATTGTTTGTAC